>NW_028261388.1:56363012-57018637 GCF_051295495.1 Thamnophis sirtalis
GTAGATGCGCCGGTTGCAGCACTCACCTCCTCCTCAGTCCTTCCCCCTGACCTTCTAGAGGGGCTGAAGGTGGAGGACAAGAGGACAGAGAAAACCTGCCACAAAACCCATCAGGCAGCTCCTTTGGCTTAGACAACTCCTGTCTAAACTTCCAGCCGGGGAGAGCAGATTGAGGCAGGATGTGAATAAGATCATAGTGGCGGCCGTGTACACAGTAGACATCACTCTTAATGCCGCAAAATGTGCATCTAGCGCCTTAGCTTCCAGCATTACCACGTGACGCCTCTTGCGGCTTTGTCATTGGAACACTGACATGAGGTCTAAGTGGAAATTGGCCTCGGTTCCTTCAAGGGAGGCAAACCTTTTGGGGAGGCCCTGGATCCAGTCCTTCTCAAAAATAAGGATAAGAGGAAGGTCATGCCCTCAGAGACCAAGAGGACTGAATGTAGAGCACCCAATTACTTCAGGAAGCAGTTCTTTTGTGCTCCAGAATCAAACCTGAGATCAGCCTCCTACCAGCGCCCCTATGCTCAGGCAACTGACCGGTCCCAGGACCATCAGTCATTTTGTGATAGGGGTTGACAACATCCCTTTCGCGGGGGGTCCGGCTCCAGGCCCTTCCATCGCTATAAGTGACCACCACCTGATGGCTCCCATCGGAGGGCATCTGCAGCTGTTCCACGCCCAATGGGAGCGGATCACGTCAGACCAGTGGGTTCTGCAAACAATCCATATATGTCTGACCCTGGAGTTCATCTCCTCTCCCCCACACCATTTCATTCATAGCCCCACCCCCTCCTGCCCAATCAAGAAGGCCTTTATGTAGCAGGAGATCCTTCACCTATGGGAGATCAGAGCCATGGAACCAGTACCAGAGGGACAGGAAGGATCAGGATTTTATTCCATCCTCTTCCTGGTCCCAAAAAGGCTTGGGGTGGTGGTGGTGGAGAGCAATATTAGATTTTAAAAAGCTCAGTTATCATTTTGCATACAAACACTTCAAGATGCAGTCCCTCCAGTTAATTTTGGGCTGCATCAGGCCAGGAGATCTGCTAATATCCATAGATCTCAAAGAAGCATATCTCCACATCCCAAGCCGCAAGACTCACTGAGGTTCCTGAGATTGTTTTACGCAGGCCGCCATTACCAATACAGGGCCCTGCCATTCTGCTTGTCATCAGCCCCAGGATCTTCACCAAGATCTTGGCAGCGGTAGCAGCTTTCCCCAGATCACGTCCAGTGCAGTTCCAATGCTACCTGGACTACATACTCATACAGTCGTCATCCCATCTGCAAGCGGCTCAAGATCTCCAAGTCACGATGAGAACCCTTCAAGACCATGGGTTCTCCAGAAATCTGGAGAAAAGTCACCTTACTCCCACCACCAGATTGTTACATCTTGGAGCTGTAATCAACACCGTAGACTGCCAAGTTTTCCTATTTCCAGAGCGGATCACCAGCATTAGGACCCTGGTGCACCAAGTTCGCGAATCACGGCAAGTTCCCATTACACTGCTGTCTCAACTCCTCAGCAAAATGATATCCTGCCTTTCCATTGTACCGTGGTCCAGACTACACTCACATCAGCCACAGTGTACCTTTTGCCTCATCAGAAAGCCAATGCAAGCAACTCGTCAGTCCTGATCCCAGTTCCCCAGAAGATTCGGCAGTCTCTTCGATGGTGACAATCTCCCGCTCTGTCGAAGGGCAGTCTCCTCAGAGAACCAGATCACCTGACCATCACAACAGACACCAGCCTATTTGGCTGGGGCACCCACCTGCACAACTAAATAGCGCAGGGTAGATGATCCGCCGCCAACCTAAAGTACAGCATCAACTGGCTGGAGTTGAAAGCAGCAAGACTTGGCCTCCTCCACTTCCAGACAGACATACAGGGCCACCACGTGATGGTTCTCACGGACAATGTAGCGATGAAGATGCATATCAACCGCCAAGGGGGCACCCGACCAGGTCCCTGATGGTGGAATCAGAGTCTCTGGAAAGGTGGGTGGAAAGGCACCTGTGTTCTCTTTCAGCTGAGCATATCTCCAGGGTGAACAACGTTCAAGCGGACTGGCTGAGCAGTGCCACCATCGATCACTCGGAGTGGTGCCTTCACCCGAACTTCTTTTACCAACTGTCACAGAGGCTCGGCTGACCGCTAGTCAATCTATTTGCCACCCCAGGCAACACATACCTTCCCAGGTTCTTCTCCAGATTCCACTCCCCTCGAATGGAAGGGGTCAACACCCTCTATTGTTGTTGGCTGCCTGGTCTCCTGTATGCATTCCCGCCGTTGACTCTCATTCCCAGAGTAATTCAGAAGCTCCTGATGGAGAATGCGGACATTGTCCTGGTGGCTCCCTTCTGGCCCAGACGAGCCTCGTTCGCCAATCTTGTCAGCCTATCCATCGTCCTGCCCTGGTGAATTCCCCAGAACGAGGTCTCTCTCAGCTAGGGGGCCTTCTCCATCCAGAGCCACAGTGGCTCCAATTGGCCATCTGGCACTTGAGAGGGACCTTCAAAAGAGGGACAGGCTCTCCATCGAAGTCATCCAGACCATACAGGCTTCCAGGCGGGCTTCCACAGCCAGGATCTACAATTCCACCTGGGTAGCCTTCTCCAAGTGGTGCACCAAGAACCAGATTGTGTCAGTTTTCACTTCTATTCTACAGATCTTGGACTATTTTCTGGAAGGCTTGGATCAGGGATTGGTACCCAACATGCTCCGGTGCCAGGTGGCAGCGTTATCCACAATCCTGGCTCCCAATGAACATTTATCGCTTGGACGTCATCCCAGAGCCTGAAGTTTCCTTAGGGGTACCGCCAACCTGAGGCCCCCAGTCATCCATAGATACCCAACCTGGAAAGCAGAGAAAGGAGGTTGAGAACAACCAGTTAGGTTGTTGTAAAATAAGATGGAGGCACGGGGTGGCAAGAAAGTGATCCAAACTGTACTTTTATATATGTGTGTGTGTGTGTATGTATGTATGTAAAAATGAGTATAGAGATTAATGATGAATAGATAAATGTTAAATAGCAGTTATAAGAATGTATATCTATGAATGAATTTGAAAGGGAAAAAATAAAAAACTTTTTGCAGGAAAAAAAAAACATACCCAACCTGGGAATTGGAGGTTGTTCTGACAGCGCCGTCAACTATCCCTTTGAACCTTTGCAATCATCCGGCATGAACCACTATTGTACCGCTTGACGGGTCCATGCCATCAAAAACTGGATTAATACAGCACCAGAGGCATGGCTGAAGATTTCCAATTCAGTCCTGGACAGATATGCAGTTTAAATCTCAGATCTTATTAGAAGTCACAATACTGCATTATTGCAGATAGTTCTAAAGAGTTTACAAACTTTTCCTTACTGTAGTATGTAATTATTGCTTTAAAGTCAAAAGTAAATATCATAGCTCGATGAGTCCAAGGGAACTGTCAAATGAATCTCATTGCCCATGTAATGGCACTAAATATTTTTTTAAAATATGTATCTGTTGCAATATATGAAAATATCATCAAAATATGGAACATAATAAAATGAGTTCCTGGCACTGCCTTCATTCCCTGTGTTTATTGTGAAGGTTAAAGCTGTTTCTAATGGATGAAAATACTCCGCTTCTTGTTCATCTAAAATGAGATGTTCTTCAAATAAACACTACTTATAAAGCGGTTTGCTTGAGATCCTTCATAGATAATTAAATGAAGGTGAAATACTCATGTGGTAGATTATGTGATAGAAAACAGGATATTCAAGAGCAGCATTTTATTTTTTTATGAATGCTGAACTAATACCCATATATGTAATAATGTTGATATTCCTGGGGATATTCATAACATGGAAAATGATTTGGTATTGCTGGAAAATGGGTCAAAAATGTGAAAACTGCAGATTATTGTTTCTAAATGTATGATCATGCATTTGGAAGAATCCTCTGGCAGGGTACAGTATTGGGGGTACAATGATAGAACAACAGAATAAAAGAATTTAAGTGCGCTCATAGCAGGTGACTGCAAAATGAGCACAAATTGTAACCAGACAATTGTGAAGAAAAACAAAAATCTTAGGATGCTTCATCAGAGAGATCACTAGCAAGAAAAAGGAGGTTATAATCCTGCTGCATAGAGTATTAGTCAGAGGCCATTTGGAATACTGTGGCCGGTTCTAGATACCTAGAAACTTTAAAGAGCAAACTCAATGGACCATTAGTTTTTTTTTCTGCCATCAGTTTTCTGTTTCTACAAAGAAATTCTGATTTGATTCACTGAAACCTTTTGGTAAATAATATTTATTACCTTTCTGGTGGTGCTAATATAACAGAATTAATGGTACTTTCTTTATGAATGTTCTGTTTGTTCCTTTTGTGAGTCTCTGTTTTAGCTAAGCTGTTAATTCAGCAGTAATTGGACACATTTTTGGAGTTTTTGATGTACACTGTCAAACTTCCCCAAGGAGAAGATAGATAGATAGATAGATAGATAGATAGAGAGAGAGAGAGAGAGAGAGAGAGAGAGAGAGAGAGAGAGAGAGAGAGAGAGAGATGGATGGACGGAAGATGATAGGTCTTTCTGAGCTCTTACAGGCACAGTATTATGTCTTTAAATGTTTATATGTGATAAAAATTAGGGTTAGGCGATTAGACACACTAAAACAGATCTTGTGCAATTGATTCAGTAATATCCAAATTATGTTATGCAAGCAATGATTCCTTTGCTACACCCCTTATTATCAATTCATTATTCTCCAGATAGCCTTTTGGCTGGCATTCCTCAGAAGGTAAAATTTACAGTGACTACTGGCCACTATACTATAAAGAGTGGAGATGCACTACAACTAAGTAATGCTGATGCCATGCCTGTCTTGTACCATCCTGAAAGCAAAGCTGTGATTTATTCAAACACCCAAGGTATTTAGTTTTATTGTTACACTCAAGGTATTCAATTTTGTTGCATTTTAATCCTATGATAAAAGTGATTCCACATTATAAATATTCAATGAAATTGTAGATGTGAACACATGATATCACATAACATAATTATGATTTGGCACTCCGTGAGTAAGATAGATAGTTTTCAAATTTGACACATAAATTTATAAAAATAAATAGAATCAAATCTATTTCTGAAGTTTTACTTCTCCTTTCTCCCTCGCTGTTTAAAACACAGGGAAATAGCATTAAAAGCAACATTAAGACTAGAACTCATCCACACATCTGTTGCTGTTGCCAATTGATGAGGATGTGTTTTCACAATGAATTCTCCATCTTAGTGCCAACATATCTCTGAAGTAGATTTCCTGATTTAGCAGGCAACTAGAGATTTTCATAGGAAAACAAAACAAGCCTCCTCAGTTTAACTTGAAAGTCAACTTCTGCAAGGCATAAGAACATGCATAGAATGCACAACCATAAAACATTTAAGAAATAATTTTGTATTAATATAATTTTGGGTACATACACATGCATATAAACATTATGCATGTATGTATCTAAAAATATATTAATACAAAATATATTAATACAAAACTAATTTATACCAAATATAACAATAATTTATATCAAATCATAGCAACCAAGCAACTGTTATTAAAAAGTTTGGATTATGTACCTTCAAAATAATACAACACACATGCAGCCTATCCTACATAGGTAACCTTAATTTTCTCATAACAATAATTTAGAAAAACTTTGCTCAGCTATTTTTCTGACTAACAAGGAATTTAAATCCTATTTTATTTTGAGTACTTAACTCCCACTTCAGCCCATCCAATCTAAAGCAATAGAATTTGCGGCATGGCTGAGCACTAATGTGGTGCTGGCTAGGTTGGAAAACACTTATCTCCTTCTGTCTCCTTTCCCCCTGGAAACAGTTGCAATGCTCAGAATAAATAAAAGAATAAATAAAATAAAATTGTGAAACACATGCTTTACTTCATGCTTGGAACATTCAAAACATTACTTGGAGGTCAAAACAGGGTTTGCTTATATGTTACAAGCTGAATAATTTGTTAATTCTGATATAAATTATAGTCCCTAATTTATATTTCATACAATTGTAGAAAAGGTATCAGAAGCATCATTAGCTGTTCAGTCATCTGAAAAAATCACAAGTATCAGTTTACCAATGATTCCTGCATATCATGTGATTACCTTTGAACTTGAAGTTTTATATTCGCCATCAGTCCCAATATGTATGATG
Source organism: Thamnophis sirtalis (assembly GCF_051295495.1). NCBI lineage: Eukaryota > Metazoa > Chordata > Lepidosauria > Squamata > Natricidae > Thamnophis > Thamnophis sirtalis. Next base: position 56,369,219 of record NW_028261388.1, read on the forward strand.
GAAAATGAGAATCTATCAAGTAAAGAGTGTAGGAAAAAAGGCAAAGAGAAAGAAATGTCTTACAATAGCATGACTACAATTGATCAAAAGGTAAGAAATTATGAATAAAGGTTAATATTTAAATTAACTAAAAAATTCAGATGTCAATATTGTATTTCAAACTGGCAAATACATCTATATTAACAGTCTGCTGTACTGCTTTTTTTGATCCTGGAAATCTTTTGCTCATCTTACAATGTTTCTGTATTGTTTTGCATTATTTTTGTTAACTATATAAACATCAATTCCTGAGAGAGTTTCAATACATTTTTAAGCTTGATATTCCAACTAGCTTGCTTTAAACAGTTGTTTTGTGCATTTGATGAAGAGATGAAAGAATTGCAAGACAATAAATCTGTAATAAATAAATCCAAGGGTATGAATTGGATTGGATGTGCTATGCCATGCTATACTACGCTGTGCTCTTCACTTATTCTTCCATGCTCAAAATTGAAAAATGTAACAACTATTTTTATTTAAATAGAAATTTTAAGCAATATATCAGATGATTTTATTATATATTTCATATAGGTAACCATTGATTGTCCATGGTCAATTTACTCCACTATTATTTCACTTACCTTCAGTGTACCTTTTAAAGCCAAACATTCGTTATTATCAGCAGGCATAAGGTAACTTATTCAAAATTCTCGTTTTCTATTTCATCATAAAAGCTTTTCTTATCAAAACTATGATTTAAGTAGTTTGAATGAGCAGGAAGGTTTGAAAATACGTTTTAATCCCAAGGCTACATTTGAGTCCTTTTATGTTTTAAGCTGCAACCCCAAACCTACAACTTTCCTTAGGAGAAAGCTGTGTTGAATTCCGTTTGACTCTTCTAAGTAGATATGAATAGAATTGTACTGTCAATTGTGTGGTGGGATTTTTTTACCATTCAAATGAGACCTTTGCTTAAAACATCATTTAAATTTAGGTTTAGGGTACAATCTAATGTAAATTAGCATGTTTTTCTCATTTTTTTAAACTATTGTTTTCATTTGGTTAATTCTGCTGCAAGGATATACATGCATGCATGCACACAAAGTTAAATTGTATATAGCAGTAACTCTTTATAATAGTTTCTTATTTTTAATTTAGTTTATTTTTTCTTATTTTAGGAAATATATACAAATATGTGTGCAGAACATGTCAGAAATCTGTTTTCAATTCTATGACAATAATCTCAAATGTTCTGACATTTACATAGATTTAAGTCTTCAACCTCTAAATCCTAAAGCTGAACAGGTAATTATTTTACATGTATTTTTTGTAATAACAAAAAAACATAGATTTGCACTACAACTCAATTTCACTAATTTTGTTATGCATCTTAAAAGTTATCAATATCTTTATATGTGTGGCTTCAAAAAATTAAGTATTTATTTTCAAAATGATTATGAAAGCTATGATTTTATCGTAATGTCTGAAAAGTATTTGGGCAGAACAAATGGAACCTCAAGAGTCTCTTGTCTCATCTAAAGCATCTTTATGGGGAGATTAGTTTCAAATTGAACTGCTGTTTTTTCAATAATTTTACTGTAAATGCTATTGCAATTATTCGAGAGGCAGCTGAAAAGCAGCAATAGAGAAGGTTTTGAGAAAGTATTATGGACAGGTTCTTTTATTTGACTGGTAATTGTTGAAAATCTGTTTCTCATAATTTGAATTGCAGTTCTCTGTTAGAATACATTTATTTTCAGTCCATTGAACTTCTTAAACATGTAAGACAAAATGAAATTAAAAGGCTAATGCTAATTGCATTTTTTCAACAAATAAAGAACAAAATTGTCTGCCCTAGAGACACTGAAAGATTGGCATACATAATTTATACTAAAAAATTTCTAAACATTTGCATTAATTCCTAATTACTAGCAAAGTTTTGCCTAAGAGCTTGCAAAAAAGAATAGATCCATACATAGAAATAGAAATGGCCAGCCAACTTCAGAAAAAGTAAAGAAACATGAGTTTAGATAGCTAATAATAGAAAGAGATTGAAAGTTTAAGAAGGTAGTTTGCTTTTGCTTCATTAGCTGCAGCAAGACTATTGTGTAGATTGTGTTAGAATATAGAATATATCAATAGTTAAGGAGCATGCAAATCATTTGAATATATTTCTGCAGAATATTTATGATAAAAAGGAAGTTATTGTAGTAATTGGGAAGAGTTTGTGCCTGTTGGTTCTGAGAAAGTGGATAGGGTACTTAAGCGATGACTATGGCCACCTGTGCGCTAGATCTATGTTTCGTTTGGTTAAGGCCTTCCATGAAATTTGTAATTGGATTCAGTTGATGGTGTTTTCATACCATCTCTCTAACTCTTAGAGAGGCAGTGCCCCATCTTCTTAAGAAGCCATTGCTGGATTGCAGTAGTGTTGGGCAGTAGGGAAGGTTGTTGAGAAAGTGCTCTGGAGGAAGCAGATTATCTGCTTTCAGTTGGACTTCAGACATGGATATAGTACTGAGATGGTGTTGATTTTGTTGATGATGGTTGGCTGGACAAGAGAGGTAATGCAATCAGTCCAAACCTCCTTGACCTTTCAGTGGCTTTCCATACCATCAATCATGACATCCTTTTGGACTAGTTTGGCAGGGGAGAGGGTTAGGAAGTGGGAGCAGCACAGTATTGTAATGGTTTGGTTTCCGCTTCTTGGGTCAGCTTCAATTAGTGCTGTTGAGAGGGAGAAGTCTTGTCCTAGACAAGCGGTCTCTCAGTGTTCTAATCTTTCCCCGCTCTTATTTAACATCTATATGAAACTACCAGGTGAGGTAATCTACTGTCAGAATACATCTCTTCACTAACTGACCAACATTAACTGTTTCTAAGGTAAGCCATTGGTTCTGAAAATATATATATGAACTCATAATTGCTTTATTTATTTAGAAAACATTTCAGTTTTACCCATTACTATCCAACACAATTCTAATGTAATATTAATTAAAAATTCTTTCTTAGCACATCTACAGTAAGCAAGCAATATTTTTTGTCTGGGAACTGAAGTGGACAAAAGAGCTTCCCCCATCATTGCAGTGCATATTTTCAATGAACTTTTGTTCTGCATTATCGGAGGATCACTCCTTTTCTATGATGCCATACACTTATGAATTCCAGCTGGAAAACTTTTTTGTAAGTTGTTAATATCTTGTTATAAGAGAACTAGGATGCAATAAGTAATGACAAATTACATTAAAATTGAGGTAGGAGATGCTATTTTTCCACTGCAATACTTGACATGTATTGGTTTATATTTTATATTTGCTCTATTTCTGTCTTTGTATGGCAAGCAGCTTTTTTAAACTGCAGGATCAAGAAGGATATATATTTACCGTATTTTTCAGAGTATAAGATGCACCTCTTTTCCTCTAAAAAGAGTCTGAAGATCTGGGTGCATCTTATACAACAAATACAACATGTTTTGCCTCCTGAAGCCCCGCCGTCTTCACCAAAATGGCCGTGCATACCCTTATGGAGGCTTTCAGAGATTTCCTAGGGGCTGGGGGAGGGCAGAAATGAGCAAGAAACAGGCCATTTTTGCCCCCCTCCAGCCCCCAGCAGCACTCTATAAGCCTCCAGAAGGCTATGCATGCAATTTTTTTGACAAAAAACGGCCCATTTTTGTGAAAAGTGGGCCGTTTCCCCCCCCCAGCAGCACTCTATAAGTCTCCATAAGGCTATGCATGCAATTTTTTTGACAAAAAAATCCCATTTCGCAAAAATTGGCCGTTTTTTGCTCGTTTTTGACCCTCCTCCCCCAACAGCACTCTGCAAGCCCCCCCCCCCCCCCGCTATTCATGCCTTTTTTGGAAAAAAAAGTCCTTTTTCGCGAAAAACGGGGCATTTGGGGGAGGTTTGCAGAGTGGAAAAACTCCCCCCCCCTTCCAGAAAGCTGTTTAGTTAGCGTGGTTGATGAGAATTACGTTGGTCAAGTGCTAGGCCAGCAGAAACAAAGTTTTAGGTGCTACAGGTTGTCAGCAATTTCCTTCTTCAGCACATGGATAAATACACCTGGAAACATCTACCTACCTACCTACCTTCTCTCTCCCTCCCTACCTACTGTATTCATCTCTCTCTCTTCCCTCCCCCCCAATCTACCTATATACCTACCTACCTACTCTCTCTCTCCCCCTACCTATCTTCTGTATCTCTCTTTCTCTCTCTCTCTATTCCTCTACCTACCTACCTATCTACACACACTCTCTCTCTTCTCCTACCTACCGTATTTCTCTTTCTCCCCCCCACCTATCTACTGTATTTCTCTTTCTCTATTTGTCTCTCTATTCCTCTACCTACCAAGCTACCTACTTTCTCTCTCTTTCCCTACCTGCTTATCTACTATATTTCTCTCTCTCCCTTTATCTACCTACCTAACTACTCTCTCTCTCTCCCTACCTACCTATTGTATTTCTCTCTCTTTCTATCCCTCTATCTACCTACCTACTTTAAAAAAAAATGCCTCTTCAAAACCTGGGTTTTATACTCTGGTGCGTCTTATACTCCAAAAAATACGGTAATCTAGTACAGTATCACTATTGAACTTTCTGCTGATGTTGCAAACTTGTACAAGTTTGCAATAAAGCATTTTCTATAAGCCTTGTTCAACGTATCATCTGTACTAGTGCAAACACCATTAAGGTTTTGCATTTGGGGTACCAAAGATGAATTACAATGAGTGACTAGCAAAATGTTTGATGTTATTGCAACAGTAATTTTTATAAATGTCAGTTTTAAACATAAGAAATTGACTTGTATGGGATTCCCCCCCCCCATGCTGTGTTTGTAAAAACTCAAAGGTTAGGATCTTCTATCCAATCAGAAATTGGATTATCTCCTATCAATTTGAATAGTATGAAAAAGTTATCTTTTGTGTGTTGACTATAAATATTATTGTACTCCTGCCAGACATTGTATAATGTGAAAGCTGAGATTTCCCCCCCATTGGGGGCAGAATATTGTAAAACAGGCTCGCTCTGTTCATTGGAAGTGTCAATTACCCGTCTTTTAGACCTCCTGGATGTGGATAAAGATGAAGCATTAACAGAAATGGATGGATACTGTACAACCAAACTGATGTATGAAGGTTAGTAAATATTTATTACTCAGGATTTAGTTTGGTTACTTATTAGTTGATAACTTGCTGTTTAAATGTTTTATTCATTTTCATTTTCAATTTTGTACATTCACTTATATACTGGATATTTACAATAATAATAATAAGAAAAGAAAAACCCCAACCTAAACACAACTCATCGTTGGAGGGAGAAAGGAAAGTTGGAGGGGGAGAAGAAGGGGTGTATGAAAGTGATAGGTTGGGTTTATGAGTTGTGTTTAGGTTGGGGTTTTTCTTTTCTTATTATTATTATTGTAAATATCCAGTATATAAGTGATAACTTGCTGAATCATAATGTTAGCATCAATCGTCAAACAAGCATTTTTCTTTTGGTATCTCAGGATATTATATATTTATTAGATTTATATCCTACCTTTTGTACAAGAACTAGAGACAGTGTACACAGGGCTCAGTCCTTCTATTTGTCCCATCAATAGCAACCTGTGAGGTGGCACTGAAGGGAACTGAGAAAGAGCAAAGTTGTCGCATTAGTTTTCAGAGTTGAGGAAGAACTAGAACCTGGGTCTTACAACTTCTAACTCAGCACCTTAATAGTTACATCAGATTGTTGTCACTGTAAACAAAACAGTGAAAATGTTTGGAGAAGAATCTTATAAATGTAGTCAAATTCCTTAAAAAGTACTAGTAGAATCATAATCCTAAACTTTTTAACAGAATTGTTTTTCCAGAGATGATATTTACATGGTAGAAATATATGTTTTACTGCTACTTTAACAGGCAGGATGCTTGAAGGCCTCTCTCCAGGCCTTCCGAAAAGCCGTCAAAACCTGGCTTTGCCGGCAGGCCTGGGGTTGATGAGTTCCCCTCCCCTCTCGACTTGTGTGGTTGCGTGATTCTTGCCTATTTTAATTATCTGTATTTTGTTCTATGTTCCCCGTTTCCCTTTTTTGAATTGTTCGCCGCCCTGAGTCCTTCCCGGAGAAGGGCGGCATACAAATAATAAAATTCAATTCAAAAATTCAATAAGCATGTCAAATCTGTACATTTAAGCACCAGGTGATATCAGTCTACAAAATGTTGCTTCACAGGATGTTATCTCCAGTGTTCCAGTGGAGTGATACCATATCAGTTGAAGTAATAGTTGATTTTGAATAACATTTTCTCTTTATTTTAGTTGTGGATGACAGTAGTAACTGGGCAGTCTGTGGAAAGAGCTCAGGGGTAATATCTATGCCAGTAGCAGTTCAAGCAACCCATAAAGTGCATATGGAAGTAATGCCCCTCTTTGCTGGATACCTCCCTTTTCCTGATGTTAAACTATTTAAATATCTCCCTCATCACTCTGCTCACTTTATGCAACTTGATGCTGGTAAGAATGCGTATATTTAAAAGTTATGTGAGAAACTGCTAACATAAAATTATAGAATGTCCTTTCTCTATAAAATTTTACTTCATAGCATTACACTATCAAAATTCTTCATGGTTAAAGACATGTATTTTTGGATTAATATATTTTTATGTGGATGTTCCCATTCTCTGAAAAATGCTAAATTTAATTTGAACAAAAATATTAACTGAGCAAAACAATGTATTATAGGGCAACAATGTTTGAATCAAGGTACTTCTAATAAGCTAACTTACAGAATGTGTTTAAAAATATGAGACATATGACTCCCATGGAATTGAAAATTGGCAAATTTTATAAATCATTTTATGACACAAAATTACCATAAAATGGTTTATGATAATGCAAATGGCATTGATACATCTCTAAATGTCTCCCTGAATGTTTAAGAACTTTTCCAGTGAAAGCAGAATGTTAGAAACTTGTCATTGCTAAGAGTTCAGCAATCTCTTGTCATTGAGGAATATGGTAAAATAATATGAAACAATGACTCATAAAAAAGTATCTAAAAATAGTAGGCTTTTGAGACTTCAATAATCATTTCTAAGGTATTATATCTTGTTCTTTATAGAACCTATTGTTCTGATGACATATAGATGAAGTATGATTATTTCTTTGAATGTTGCCAATGTTTTCCAATCTTGACATCTTCTAGGACTAGGACTTCAGATCCCAGATTTTTCATTTAGTGCTATGCTGGCAGTGGAATTCTGGGATTTGAAGACTACGTATCTGGAAATTGCCAAAGTTGGGAATGATCTGATTATTCCTTCAGTACTGGAAGCTCCAGTAAGTGGCCTGAAACTTACAAACATTTACTTTGATTCTTTATTAAGTACACATATACGCTGCCTTCATGTAAGGCACTAGGTTTAAAAAAGAGAGAGAGAGAGAGACAAAATTGTATTATAACAGATAACTCTTTTCTTATAGGAACTCCTTACTTTAGATTTTCCATCTGCCTCAGTTGTGATGCATTCAGATTTTTATCTATGAGAACATTAGGAAGAGTTGTGTCCTGCCTTTTTTTCTTTTTAGTGAAATTGATGTCATAAATTTGTCAGATTTTCTTCTTATGTTAATATACTACTTTAAATGCATTCATAAATAATCTCTGATAATTTTAGTTATCTTAGCAATTTAGTTAGTTTAGCAAATTAATTGTTATCAAAAATGTACAGATGAATGTGAAATAGAGATTCACATTTTATTTTTTTTACAGATAGCTGGATTGAAAATGATAATATCTCTGTGGATAAAAATATGGATGATCAAGCTGACAACAGTAGCATAAAGAGCAGAGGCAGCATACATTCAACAACCAGTGCAGAACACAAAGGTTTGCCCATGCCCCGACTTCAATCATTTTCCCCTGGACAGGTCTTCAATTCCAGTTCTGGCATGCAAATCCTTGTCATTCCCAGCAAAGATGATCACATTTTAGAAGTCAATGTCACATGACGTTTCTCTGTAGATGTGTAGAAATATGCACATGAGACTTGAATATAAATGCACTTTAAGAGATCATAACCTGATAGTTCATTGAGATATTTTAACACTAATAGGCCTATGGCAACTTAGTCCTTACTGGCCCTGGAAGTGTCAGACAATTGTATCAATTTAAATGTACAGTGATACTTGTAACTGCTAGTTTATATTGCTACTTTTTGTGTAAAATGAATTTTGGGTTGTTTTTTTTCCTCTGTCATTCTGCTGATGAAATAAAAGATGCTTATTGCCAATTCCTAATTTGAGCAGCTTCAATAATTAGGTTCCTGCTTAAATAATATTTCAGGATGACATACGGTGTAAGTCCTGCAGTGTGGCAATTAAATACTAAAGTGTGTGCCTTTCTAGTCACATGATTGTCTGATTTCCTGGTACTTTTCCAAATTTCTGTGTAATAGAGCAATTCTTAAACCCATAACTATCTACAAGATTTTAAATAATACATGGTGTGTGTGTGTGTTATATATATATGAATATTTTATATATATATATATATATGAATATTATATATATATATATATATATATATATATATATATATATATATATATATATATATATATATATATATATATATATATAGAGAGAGAGAGAGAGAGAGAGAGAGAGAGAGAGAGAGAGAGAGAGAGGGGGGGGGGGGGGAGGGAGAGATATTTCTTGAAGACTTAACTTCTGTGCCTTGGAACATAACAGATTTATCAGTGTGCTGATGCTCTTGAATTTGTACTACATAGAGAACCATTTTGTCAACACATGGGATAATATGCAGACACATACACATATATGCATGCACACCTTGATGCAAGTAGCAAAATGGTACAAAAGTGGTTAAGTTAAAATTAAACACACAATTCATTAAGTTTGGAATGAAAACACAAAACATGGTCTATGATTGTCCCCAAAAGTAATAGTTAAGTGATTAGATGTAAGATATTGGGTCTTAATTGATTTTGTTGAATATTTCACTTGATATTTTTAACACCAAAGTTTCTTTTCCTGTTACAGTTGTTAATTTATTATGGACTGCAGAGCCATAAATGTAGTAAAATAGCAAGTGTGTGTGTGGTGTGTGTGTGTACACAAGCTTCCATACCATACTGTAAGCTGATGAGGCAAGAGCTGCAGGGAGCCTTAATTGTTTTTGCAATCTGGTTATAGGTGAATTTAAGGTCCTAGTTTGAATTTGTGGTGCAACAAACTGCATTTACACCAACTGATTACTTTTTAGTTGTAAATCTATTGTATAAATGATTATTTTAAAATGTCTGAAATAATCTGATGTATTTGTCTGTGTATAATTTGTTCCAGAAATCAAGGACAAAATAAATGTGTTTTTATCGGTGTGAAAATCAAAGCTTGTAAATACGTTTAATATGTAGAACTTTTTCCAGTTCTTAGAAACAATGTATTTTTGTACATAAACATTTCTCTAAATTTCACTGTAATTACCTTAGCTGCTGCTTATATGTATTATTAGCTTAGAGTTACTTTATTAGTGTATATATGTAGCCTCTTAGTAATGAGCCTCTATCATATTTGAAAACAATAATTTCAGATATAGGAGGCAAAATGAAATTAAAATCAAAATTCATTTATTAAGCGATACAGTATGTGCATGTGTTACAAAATTGTGTATCTATTCTTGATTACTTTGCCTAACTTCAGAGCAATTGAACCTTATTTTTATAGGAAATGAGACATCACATTTCTGCTAATTTATTAATAGCTGTTTTGTATGTTCAGTTTTCTTCCTTTTGTAGAAAATTCCCTCATGAAATTTCCATTGAAGTCAAGTTGATTGTCTCTTTGCCATTTGCTTTATTTAGAAAAAAATGCAAGCTCTCAAATATCTTTTTGACAATAATTTCTCTTAATCTTGGTTATTGCCTTATAAGAATTAACAAGATTACACAATGAACATATGTATACAAATGAGTTTCTTGTTTATATAATTTTTTAAACTAGAGATTTGTCTTTCAAACAAATTTGAGTATAAATGTATATTTTGGACATGATGAATAACCTGATTTATTGTGAAAAAATCCAAAGGCAAAGTTTTATTAGCAATTAATGTACAAGGCTTTCTTTTGTTATAGCTTCAGAGCAGCATAAAGTTTTCATGTTCATATTGAAATGACGAATTTCACTAAAATACACCAGAAGTGTATTTTAATCACTACTGAGGTGATAACATATGTATAGAAGGAAAATATTGTGTTCTAACTTGTAAATAATTGATTCAATTTGAAATATATGCATTTGGGGAGGGGGGAGACAAATGATCTTATTTGTAGATAACTTTCAAGCCTGTAAATACGTGCAAATGGGTTAAAGGAGTAGAATTTTGATGATTTTCACAGATTTGTGATTGGAAAAATTAACTCCTTCTATGGAAATTGTTGGATTTAAATGATATTTGTGGCATATCCTACTTGCAACTCTGTACAATGTTACACTATAGGTGTAATGTCAATGTAGAAAAGCAAATAGGAAATATATCTAGAAAATTATTATCCAGTTTTATTCTTTCCTAAAGCAATGCCATGAAAAGTAGGGAATAAACTGTTAAGAAATGGAAAACAAGCTACTGGATAAAGCGAATAAAAATCTTCAATATTTTAGCAATTTGTTCTGATTCTCAACATTTGTGTTCCTTTGTTTCACATGAAAAACTAAAGCCAACCATTAATTGACTTGACTCTTGTTGACTTCACGGGAGAACTATGCAGTTTTCTTGACAAACGGAACTGTTCTTTTGAGTTCCCACTCTAGCCTTCAGGCCTGGTAGGAATAGTTGGTCTCACATTCAATTATATGTCAGGTCTGAGTCATATTATGTCATGCTATTTCATTGCACATTCTTAACAAAACAATTAACAAAACAATCTTTAATCGTAAAAACATTAATAGAAACAAAAACAAAAAATAAGAAAAGGGGGAAAAAAACTAGGAAAATTTCTAATCCCAAATAAACTAACAAAGAAGGGGGAATGTAGGAAGACGAAAGCCAATTTATATATTATATTTAATAATAGTCAATGGTTTACTGATCAATACAATAATCTGATAGTACAAAATATTATAAAATATTACAAAGTTTCAGCCATTGTGACATAAATTGCCGCATTTTACTAGAAAATGCCTTTTTCAAAACAGATATATATATATCCAACAACCAGTCTTTGACATCTGGAACATAATATTTCCAACTTCTCAATATTAGAACCTGCATACAACCATAGTTCCTGTTAAACAGTCAGATTTCAAACTTTGGTATGCAAGTGAGGAATAAAGTATTTGACCCTGCTGATTTTGTATGTTTACCCACTGACAAAGAAATGATCCGTCTGTAATTGTAATGGTGGGTTTATTTTAACAGTGAGAAATAGAATAACAACAACAAATCCAGAAAAATGCCTTTTAAAAAGTTATAAATTGATTTGATTTTAATAAATGAGATAAGTATTTGACCCCTTCGCAAAACATGACTTAGTACTTTGTGGCACAGCCCTTGTTGGCAATCACAGAGGTCAGACATTTCTTATAGTTGGCCACTAGGTTTGCACACATCTCAGGAGGAATTTTGTCCCACTCCTCTTTGCAGATCCTCTCCAAGTCATTAAGGTTTTGAGGCTGACGTTTGGCAGCTCGAACCTTCAGCTCCCTCCACAAATTTTCTAATGGAATTAAGGTCTGGAGACTGGCTAGGCCACTACAGGACTTTAATGTGCTTCTTGAGCCACTCCTTTGTTGTCTTGACCATGTGTTGTGGGTTGTTGTCATGCTGGAATACCCATCCACGACCCATTTTCAATGCCCTGGCTGAAAGAAGGAGGTTCTCACCCAAGATATGACGGTACATGGCCCCTTCCATTGTCCCTTTGATGCAGTGAATTTGTCTTGTCCCTTTAGCAGAAAAACACTCCCAAAGCTTAATGTTTCCACCTCCATGTTTGACTGTGGGGATGGTGCTCTTGGAGTTATAGGCAGCATTCCTCAAACACGTTGAGTTAATGCCAAAGAGCTTGATTTTGGTTTCATCTGACCACAACATTTCCACCCAGTTCTCTGAATCATTCAGATGTTCATTGGCAAACTTCAGACGGGCCAGTATATATGTTTTCTTGAGCAGAGGGAACTTGTAAGTGCTGCAGGATTTCAATCCTTCACGTAATAGTGTGTTACTGATTGGTTTTTTTGGTGACTATGGTCCCAGCTGATTCCTCACTGTTCTCATGATCATTGAACTTTGAGATCATTGAGGTGAGATCTTGCCCCAGACCAAGGAAGATGAACAGTTATTTTGTGTTTCTTTCATTTGCGAATAATCACAGTAACTGTTGTCACCTTCTCACCAAGCTGCTTGGTGATAGTCTTGTAGCCCTTTCCAGCCTTGTATAGGTCTACAGTCTTGTCCCTAGTGTCTTGACCATAGTGGAGAGTTTGGACTCTGCTTGATTGCTTGCTTCTGTGGACAAGCTGAGATTAGGAGCACTCCCTTTAAAAGACACCTGGGAGCCAGAAATCTTGCTGATTGATAGAGGATCACTTATTTCACTCATTAAAATGCAAATCGATTTATAATTTTTTGAAATCCGTTTTTCTGGATTTTTTTGTCACTCTGTCTCTCACTGTTAAAATACACTTACCATTACAATTACAGACAGATCATTTCTTTGTCAGTGGGCAAACGTACAAAATCAGCAGAGGATCAAATACTTTTCCCTCTCGCTATATAGTTCAACATTACTTTGTTCTGATTATTCTTACCTCTTCAAAACAGACAAGGGTGGCCAGTTTTACCATGTGCTGTATCTTGTTTCAGATGGCTGGATATTAAAAGACTTCGACTTATCATTCTAAGTTGATCTGGTGAAGATAAATTTTACTAGTTTTTCTATTAGTTTAATGCATTATCTTTCAGTTAATTTTATTTCCAGTTGGAGTGTGACAGAAAACACCATGTTGCTATAAGATTAATTAACCTAATAGTGCACGAATCCTGTCTTATCTCTGATTCTTATTTCTTATTTTTGTTAGTCATAAAGCACTCTATGGAGATTCTCAATCATCCAGGTCATGATTGTTCCAACGCTGCTTTTCCAAAAGGCAACTGGAAAACAGTTATATATAAAGCAGTCATTTGCTTTTCATCAATTAGCATGTAGGTGGGTGTTTTAATGAATCTAAACTTTTACATAGAACTATATTTATGCTTCAGAGATTTGGCAAGGAAATATTAAATTTGGAGGTCCCAGTGCAACATCTGCAGGTGGCATTACACTCAATAGAGACATGCTGCTTTGTTTTTCCTCTTTTCAGTAAATGGCATTGAGAATCATGAAATTCAGGAAAATTGAATAATTTCCTTCCTTTATTTAGATACCAAACACATTTCCCAGAGACATGGACAAATACACCTAAAATTTTATGCTAGTTTTAGCACAAGAAAATAAGTCATTATAGCTATTTAATCATTTCAGAGCAGCTAGGGGGATGGTACAGAATTTATATCCACTCCTAAGATTTTTTGTGTGTGTTCTTTTTCTACACTTCCTAGTGTCTAGTCACTAGGCCAATCGGGCTCTGGGATAATGTGTTATTGTTTTCTTCTTCCTTTGTGGATTGTATTCCTTTGAAGTTTTGTTGATTGTTTTATGTGTCTTTTCTACATATTGGGTCTATAACCATAAATATATCCAGAACTAGTGAAAGAATCCAAGGCAGCAATACTACACAACACACCCAACCTGGCCAAATACACTAAGATCGAAATATCCAGAATCTTGGACCCCATCAGCCTCTTCCTCCCTACCTACAGTCAGTTTGACAAGTAAACTAACAATCAGAGCAACACCTGTGGGATCACCACTCTCGGGACTGTAGAGACTGTAGTGCAGTGTCTAGAAATATAACTCAGGATGTGCGCAATTTTTATAAGCTTTCTTCTTGTGGCAATTATCAACATATTTATCTAAGGCATCACACTGATTGTCCTTGTTTTCCTCTTTATTGTATCAGAGTAATAGTGACATACCATCTGAGTGTTCAAATAATTTGAGAGTTTACCTACTAAAATGTTGTCCCAGATCAGAGGTGGGTTCCTCCCTATACAGTCCGGTACGCCAGAAGAGGTAGTGAAAATCTGGCGTACCGGATAGAATCAGTAGTAAAAATGGTGGCTTGGCCACGCCCCCGAACCTGTTCTCCCATCAGCAGCTTTTTTTTAAAAAAGTTTTTTCTTCTGCGGGTTCAGGCAAGAGGGGGGGAAAGCTTTAAAAAGTGAGAGGGAGGGAGGGAGGGAGGGGGGGAGGAAAGAAGAAGGAAGGAAACTCATTTTCACCCGGGATATTCCGCAAAAGAGAAAAAGAAATGCTGTCACTTTAAATCGGAACTGAGCATGCCCGGCTGTGGAATTCTGGGAGTCGAAGTCCACAAGTCTTAAAGCTGCAAACTTTGGAGTCCTGCTTTAAATTGAAAAGCTACTCAGGTTTGCAAAGTGGCATTCAGCAGTTATTTGGGGAGGAGGTTGCTTCCCACAGAGGGAATGGAAGGAAGGAAGAAAGGAAGGAAAGAAAGAAAAAACAGCACAGCAATTTAGGGTTAGAAGGCTACTCAGAGGTCATCTAGGCCAACCCCCTGCTGCAGCAGGAAACCTTTTGTTTTCTGGATTATTTTGGTGCCTCTTAAGAGAGAGAAAAATTGCCAGAAAGGAGAAGGAGTTTACTAGGACAAGACTGCCATGCAAAGGAAGGCAGATATAGTCCTTGACTTATGACAACAATTGAGCCGAAAATTTTGGTTGCTAAGCAAGAGCGTTGTTAAATGAGCTTCACCACATTTTACCCAATCCATGACATCCAGTAAGTTACATCATTTTGGCCACGCCCACCCAGTCACATGACCGACATGCCCATAGAATAGGTAGTAAAAAGTTTTGAAACCCACCCGTCCCTGATGTTCCAGAATACAAACATGGTATATTAATGCAGCTGGCTTCTGCCCTAACACGAGGCCAGCAAAGTGTTTTCCTTAGGTTTCCTTTTCTATGTACTGAAATTATGCCAAAATATGTGCAGAGGGCATGAGGTATGGATGTTAGCGTTCCAAATATCATCCAAAATTAAATCAGAGTCCAAGGCAGAGCTTTCCTCAAAGTTCTAATTTATTAATAGAGACATGTTGGCATATCTGTGGAAAACCCGAATCTGAAAGCTTCCTGGGTTTCCCCACCCAGTTGAAAGTTCCATGATTTTGCCCCCACACCCACAAGTCCATCACATGGTCCAATCTGTCACTGCCACGCTGACATTTCCACCCATCTAGTTCCGGTCAGGCTCAGAGGTGTAGAGACAAAGGATGACCTTGGTTTCTAGAAGGAATTTTTTATTTTGACAACAACACATTCTATTCCTTACTATTCCACCTCCCACTAATGAAACAGACCAGTAGAAAAGAATATTGGTGTGGTAGGCCAAAGATCCTAAAAGGAACCGGCTGCAGGTCTGACAGTGGAACTCTGGGCAATTGTTCAATTTGTCCATATCTAAAACCACCATTCAAACCACATCCTGTAATTTTATGGCCATGTATGAAACTGAAAAGAGGCCGATCCTACGCGAGGCTAATCGACGGCTTGCTGCTCCTAATGCAGTGACTGACAGTTTAAACGTCTGTTAAATTCTTTTTCTGGCCAATTTATAAAGAGCAATTACAACATTAACTAACACACATGCGCGCGCGCCTCCGGTTGCTATGGAAACACTTTTGACCTGGAAGTGAGACGAGGAAAGTCTTCCGGTTGCCTCGCCGCCTTCACGTGCGAGGCGCTTTGCTGCTGGGAGTGGGCTGAGGGGAGTTGAGGAGATGAAGTTCGCCTACCGGGTGAGAAAACGGGGCCCTTTGTCGACTTGGGAATTAGCAAGTTTTCTTGTGTGGATGGCTCCCTTGTTTTAGTTTTTCCAGCTTCTTTTTATCCCGTGGTTGCTTCCCCCCAGGCCTCATAAGTGGAGGAGGTTGGATATCGCTATCTTTGAAGAATGTAACTTGAGATGAGTCTCGGTTTCTTCCCGCTTCCTCTCATACTATTCTTATCCATGAGTAGGAAACGTATTTCGCAATCCACGGGTTCACTTTGTCCCTGATAAATATCAACTTTACATTTTGACAAGAGTGCAACTGGACTGCTTGCAAAATCTCTCTTCAGAAGTCCAAAACAACTGAGAGATATTCCACAATTTATGTAAAGCCATTTACTAATTACAGTGCTGCGTCTAAATTGGGTAATAAAAGAGTGACGGTTTTTTTTTGCAATCAGAGTAATTTATACTTGTACATACTTGCTGCAAATGAAATCAGGTGGTTCTCTTTTTTCCTTTTGCACTTTTTTTCTTTTTTAACTTTTTATTGGTTTGTGTTAGTTTTTATATTTTTGTAAAACTTTAAATTAAAATTCATTCAAGATACTCACATTATATCTTAAGATCAAGTGAAATATTTTGGGCACATTAAAATGGCACTTGATGGGAAAAGCAGCTGGGAAAAAAATTATGGATCTTTGTTTTTATATATGACAACTGCAGCAAGGCTATTATATGTGCAAGATGGAAAGACTTTCCACCTGTGATGGAGAAATGGATAGTGAAGGTGATGGAACTTGCTGAGACAGCTAAATTGAGAGCTTTAATTTAGAATTGTCTAAATTTAATGATGAATACAAACCCCCATTTTCAGGAAGCAGGAAAAAAAATGAAGTCATGTGGTTTTTAGGATTAAATAAAAATAATGGAGTATAAAAATGTAAACAGGCTGTAACCATAAAATAACAGGTTATTTTATATTTAATTGCTGTAAAACAAAATTGAAAGTTACTTCTTTATAATTCTTTTTCCTTTTTGTTGATTTCTGCACTTTCTTATATCCCCTTTTCTTTCGTTTTTCCTTTGTTCTAAATATTCTTGTTAGTTTTTAACATTTTAATAAAATTTTGTAAAAGAAAAAAATGGCATTTGATTAAGAGCTTACTGTTAGAGCATCTCCTAATAGAATTTATTTGTGCAATTATATGTATTTCTCTACATTTTGGCAGTGAGTTGTTTACAAATCATGTACACTTTTTAATTCCTATTCAAATTTACATTGTCTGAAATCTGTAATTCAAGAGTTACAGTACTGCACCATTTTTTGTGCTTTATTTCATTTTCTACTTAAGTTGCATTAATGCAATACATTTTTATTTTTCTAGTTTTCCAATTTGTTGGGTACAGTCTACCGATGTGGAAACTTGAAGTTCACTCCAGACGGAAACACTCTGATTAGTCCGGTGGGAAACAGAATTACAGTCTTTGACTTGAAAAAGTATTTATTTATTTGATTTATATGTTGTTGTTTGTTCAGTTCAAAGCATGTATATGATTGATTGTCTTCCAATCTTGCTGCACAAAAACAAAGCTATGAGGTTGTTTGAACTGAGAGTGGGATACTAGCTCAACAGCTTCCAGGATGGATTCGAACATGGGTCTTCAAAGTGCCAGTCCAACATTTGAAACATTATATCTGGTTCTTGTACTGTGACCTCTAAGTGTATGATTAGTAAATAGCCTGTTAAAAGTGCTTTTGAAACTACTATTTTGTGGAAGAGAATTATGAAATACATTTGATAAGTTAGTGTTATAGAGGATTTAGTTTTCTACTCTGCTTCAGATATATTGAATAATGTTGCCTGGAAACCAAGTGTGTGCGCGCGCACACACACAAAATTAAAATTATTGTATTAATTGCTTCTCCGTTGTTGCTTTTGATATGTTATTCATCTGTTCTTTCAGTAACAAATCTGAAACTTTACCATTGGCTGCTCAATACAATGTTGCATGTATGGGACTGTCTCCAGATGGAAATCTTGCTATACTTGTTGATGAAGGTAATTGTTTAAGATGTTAAGAAAGAATTTGATCACTAAAAATAAATGTTTTAATCTTTTGTTTAAATATTCAGTTGACTGCAGATAAAAATATTTGTGTGAGTTAAATTCTAATTAAAATATGAGTAGATATACATGTAAACAAACTTTTATTTCATATTTGTAAAAATATTTGAAATATTTCTTCTCTTCCTTACAGAGGGATCTGCTTTACTTGTCAGTTTGATCAGTAAATCTGTTATCCATCGATTCCATTTTCAGAAACCTGTCCATAGTGTTTGTTTTTCTCCAAATGGAAAGTATGTAGAATTATAGTTGTATTGGATTTTACCATTTTGCTTTTTATAGAAATATTAATAGCAATTAACAATAAAGTAAAATAAACTTCATGAAAGTACTACTAAGGAAAATAGGTTGGTTTAAAGAAAAATAGATATAATGGAAGATAAAATGATTTAATGGATCGTTCTCATCAATCTATGTTATTTATAAGTGTGTGTATTAGTAGTAAATTATCAAAAAGTAAGTCTATCTGCATCAGAAGTATAAATAATTTTAATTACACAAATACTAACTAAATTGGCCTTTATTTCTATAATTGTTTTTCGTTTTTGTAAAACAGAAAATTTGTGATTACTAAAGAGAAAGTTGCCTTGATGTACCATGCTCCAGGGAAGAAGAGAGAATTTAATGCATTTGTTCTTGACAAAACATATTATGGTGCTTATGATGAAACAACATGCATTGACTGGACTGATGATTCCAGGTAGGCTTTTGAATAGTTTATTGAGAAAGCCAAAACCTCATTTCAATGTCACCGACTCCTAGTTTCAGTTCATGATTTGTAATCTAAAAATATATAGTTAATGTCCCTCATTCCATTCATTTAAAGAAAGAAGCTGAAGCATTTCAGGAATATTTTCTTATCTAAACATACAGGTAGTCCTTGGCTTACAACCATTTGTTTAACAATATTTCAAAGTTATGACGGCCTTGGAAAAAGTGTTTTACGACCTGTCCTTAAAGTTACAACTGTTGCACCACTCCAGAAGTTGTGGGATTGCAATTTGGGCAATTAGCAATTGGCTCACGTTTATGTCCATTTGCAGCATTCTGGTGGTCATGTTATCACAATTTGCAACCTTTCCAACTGGTTTCCGACCAGCAACATCAAAGCAACATCATGAGTCATGCCAGCTTGGGCGTTGCTTGGATTAACAAGGTCTATGTCAGATGTTGAGGACTGGGACAGGCTGTTGATATGTGGGCTACTTTACCGTACAAACCGGTACATGAGCACAGCTCAGAAAGGCATTGGAAACAACATCAGTTGCTCATAGATACAGCAGTTGCCCAAGACCCAGGGATCTTCCAGATTAGACATGATCCTAAGTGAAGACTTGCAGAGAGGCCTCACTAAGTCCAACACTTAGTGGCAGGATATAAAATGCAGGCAGGAATAGCATATACTGAAAGACACAACGAAGTAGCTGGCATTGAGTACAGGAACATCTGCCCAAAATATGGGCTAGAGCTAGAGTTTGCTAAGTCCAGTTGGGAGATCCCACAAAGATCATGGAGTCAAGAAAACTAAGATACTGTGGGACTTTCAGACCCACACAGAAAAGCAGATAGTAATCAATCAACCAGACATTGTGATATTAGACAAGGACCACAAGACAGCAACGATGTAGCAGTGCCAAATGACAGCAACATCAGAAAGAAGTAGTATAATAAGTTGGGGAAGTACCAGGTTCTGAAGGAAGAACTTTTGCTTTAAACAAAACAGTTGCTTAGTGCATTTATTTATGCTCTCCACTCCCTTATGACAAAAGTCATAAACGTGAGAGTGGACACATTTTTCATCATCGTTGTAACTTTGAATAGTTGTTAAATGAGGTTAACTCATGTGAACTCATCAGTATTTTCCCCAGTGCATAAAACTATTAGGAGATAGTTAGCTGGCATAAGTAGTTTATCTTATCCACAGGTATGTAATTATCATAGACTTTAGAGAATAATGATGAAGTAACTTTTCCTTTTAGATGTTTTGCAGTGGGTAGCAAAGATACGTCAACATGGGTGTTCGGAGCCGAACGCTGGGTCAATTTGGTTTACTATGCACTAGGAGGTCATAAAGATGCAATTGTTGCCTGCTTTTTTGAAGAAAACAGTTTGGATGTATGTACCTTTCATTTTTTTAAAATATTATGTTAATGTAGTTGGTTAGTATTTATTTGATTTGTTCCCTGTGAGGTCTATATTTTTCAAGC
Source organism: Thamnophis sirtalis (assembly GCF_051295495.1). NCBI lineage: Eukaryota > Metazoa > Chordata > Lepidosauria > Squamata > Natricidae > Thamnophis > Thamnophis sirtalis. The sequence goes on from NW_028261388.1 coordinate 56,389,429, forward strand.
TCCCTTATGCTTTTGTGTATGGGTGTGTAGTTACAATGTTAATGCATTAGTGGGTAGTAATATTTTAAATATGATGGAAGTTGATATAGTGTTCTGAAAAGCCACAGACAATTAGCACTATAGATTTTGGACTTAAACAACTAATGAATGCACATGTCCAGTTATCTATTAGGGCTGTGCAAATTCAAAAGCAAAAGGATGATTTGAAGTATGCAGAGGAGCACATCCTACATTTCCATACTATCCCTTAAATGTCCGTCCCCCCCCCCCCCCCGATCACATTGATTTTGCAGAGAGCAGCCTGGGAAGAAGTTGCAAGCAGGTTACAGATGAGCATACCCCAAGTGTTCCAACCATTTTTCGCCTTTGAATTTGAAGTGCTATACGGCCTGATTCTCTGTCATTAAGTGGTATGCACAGGTCCAGTGTAAATATAATTATATAATAACAAGAAATGCAATCCAAATGACATGCAGCCAAATATTTCAAGAAGTTTATTTCTCTCTCATATACCACAGATCACATGCTCACACTAAAATAGATTAGAAGTAGCATTTTGTGATTTTTGAATTCCTGCACAGTTTCTTTATTTAAAGGTCCTTTTTGCCAATTGATAATTATACTTTGTTATTTTAGTTATACACTATCAGTCGTGATGGGGCTTTGTGTGTGTGGCGGTGTGATACAGAACTAAATGGTCTGATACCTAGAACGTCCAAAAACTATTTCACTGACCAGGAAGAGTCAGCAAAATACATAGATGAAGAGTTGATAGAAACACAAAAAGATAAAGAGATTCATGGAAAAACCAGTGGAAATGAAAAACAAAACAAGGAAAAAGTGAAATATTCATGTGCTGCCAAGTAAGTGAGTTTCTAATGAAAGAAACGTATAAGAGGAATTGATTGAATTTCTAACTTGTTTATTACATGGTTAACCTCTACATTGGGATGCTTTTAACATGAATGCAATCATGGTGGAAGTGATTAGAAACAGATTATTAAAATTAGCCTTCTGAACTGAAGACCTAATGTATTAATTTTTATATTACAGACGAGGAAGAGCCAAAAACTCTGGTTTTGTTAAGAAATATCAAAATTGTCTTTGTTGATCTCACTGTTACTAACAAATAGTAAAAGAATCTAAGGCTGCTATGCCTGAAATCAGATTGTTTTTCTGCATGGCACATAAGATGCGAGGTACAGCTTATTGAATTTCAAGAAGCCTTAACTAGGAAGAATTATTAACAAGTACTGCAATCAGTTCTTTTAAGTAGAAGTCTTAAACGTATGGGCTACAGACTATAATGGTTTCAAACAAACAGTTGCTCTTGCATTATTTAGCCCCCACACCCCAGTATTTTGGATTTCAACAGCAAACATTGCCAGCAAGGATGGCAAACAGTGAAAACTCTATTAATTAAAGTCCAGAAAATCAGGAGGATAATAGGAATGCAGAGGAGGGTCTCTATCCTCTGGCAATATAAGTGCATGCCATTATATTATGCATTATCTCCAGTCATTTAGGCAAAGATACACTGGGAGCAATAAAAAAGCTTGCTATACTGCAGGTGCTTGTGCAACTAATAGTTGAATAAAATAATCTAAAATCTTAATATGCCACCCACTAAAGTAATAGATATTAGGAAAAAAAGACAATACAGGTAGTCCTTGAGTTATGAATGTAATGGAGCCTGTCCATTCTATTTGTAACCCAAGGATTTGTAGGAGTGAATCTTGTACCTTGAACGAGATCACTCCCTCCTTTCGCCCATGCATTCGCTAATCAAATGTGACGTTTGTTAAGTTCACATGAAGTGTTTCAGGATGGGGAAGGCCATGGTGGGGGTGTGCGTGCTACTGGTGGAACAGACCACCTGCCTAAAACCACCTAAGACTTCCCCAACCCACTGAAATACCTCATTCTCCCCAAATTGTTTCCCCTGCCCAATCTGCCATGCCAGGCCACTTACCTTGTGGAGATGTAGCAAACAGTTTCCTCTCCAGCCTCATGCACTCCTCTGCAGTTCCGTTTGGGCCTCCGTGGGCCTCTCCCGGCCCTTTGTAGGCCAAAATGGAGCCTCTGGGAGCCAGATCCAGGCTTCCAAGACTCCCTTTGGGCCTCCACAGGCCTCCCCTGACCCGTTGCACATTGAAATTGATCCTCCTGGAAGCTCCATTTCATCTGGCAAGATGCCGGACAAGGGCTCTGGACAGCAGAACAGGGCTTCTGAGGGGCAAATCCAAAACTCAGAACTCCATTTAGGCCCACATCATGCAGAATGAATATTGCAGAGCCTCTGCAGTTGTTCGTAAGGGCAAACAACCCTTTGGAAACACTAGTGGGTGCTGATTGTGCAACTTTGAACGTTCACTAAAGGAATGCTCATAACTCGGGGACTACCTGTATGCATTTCCATTTAAATTTAGAGATTCTCACAGCTGTAATTGACTGCTAAAATTTAAGATAGCAAATACTTCAAGCTTTTAACAGACTTGATTATTGTTCATTCTTTAATGATGTGACAAATATTAACATATTGTTAATGTTATTTTCTTGCTTTTCTTGATACGCTAACATAAAAGCAGTATTTTATTACTAACGGTTACTGCTTCATTTCCTATTTATTAAACTACTCTTTGAAAGGTAATTGAATGATTTGTTCTTATAAAAAAATGCCTCTGATAATTTTTGTATTCTTTATTTATTTAGATACTTTTTTAACAAAGAAGGAGATTTTAACACTCTGACAGCTGCAGCTTATCACAGGAAAATTCATGTATTGGTCACTGGCTTTGCTTCTGGAATTTTTCACCTTCATGAGCTTCCAGAATTCAATCTCATCCATTCTTTAAGGTTAATGTTAATATTAATGTTAAAGATTGAGGATATGTATAATATTAAAGAAATAATTCACCATTTTTTTTAAAGGTATCTTTTGTTTAGTGGGAAGTGTACTTGAAATACCATATTTTTTGGTGTATAAGATGCACTCCCCCCCAAAAAAGTGGGTGGAAATGCCTGTGTGTCTTATAGAGCGAATGTTGCTGAAGCCCCGCCCACCCACCAGCCCCTACCCTTCGGCTTCTGCTTCCCAGCAATTTGCCTCCTTGTAGTAAACAGCAAACAATCTAGTCAGCTTCAGTACAGCCTGATTTGGCATGAGCAGCTGATTGGCAATTGGATCTGCCTCCCGGATTACCGCCTATCAGCTGTTCCAGGTTGTGGGGATTGCCACTGTCCATTGCTGCCATCGCCACCCATCGCCGCTGCCACCTATTGCCGCCTCCGTGCACCCCATATTCAGCCCGATACAGGCGGTGGAGATGGGGCATGCGGTGGCCGAAAACGGGAGACACAGAGGCCAAAAATGGAGCGGTAGCGGCAATGGGCAGTAGCAATCCCTGCTGTCTAGAACAGCTGATAGGTGGTATTCTGGGAGGCAGATACAACCGCCAATCAGCTGCTTGTGCAAAATCAGACTGTGCTGAAGCTCACCAGGCTGTTTGCTGCAAGGAGGCAAATTGCTGCGAGGCAGAGGCAGATTTCCCCCCCCCCCCTTGTTTTCCTCCCCAAAAGCTAGGTGTGTCTTTTGGTCTGGAGCGTCTTATAGTCTGAAAAATACAGTAATATATTTTAACTTTATACATATATAGAGAAGGACATGTTTTTGATCAACACGTAGTCCTCACCTTATGACCACAATTAAACTCAAAATTTATGCTGTTAAGTGAGAAATTTGTTAAGTGAAGTTTGCCCCTTTTTACAACTTTTCTTGCTATATTTATTAAGTGAATCATTACAATTGTTAAATTACTGTAGTGACATGGTTGTTAAGTGAATCTGGTTTCCCCATTGACTTTGCTTGTCAGAAGCTTGCAAAAGGTGATCACATGACCCCAGGACACTGCAGCCGTCATAAATGTGAGTCAGTAGTCAAGCATCTGAATGTAAATCACATAACCATGGGGATGCTGCAATGGTCATAAGTGTGAAAAACAGTCATAAGTCACTTTATGACCACTTTTCACACATATTCAGTGCTGTTGTAACTTTGAACTGTTACTAAACAAACTGTTGTAAGTCGAGGACTACCTGTATTTAATTTTTTCTTTGTTTTGTTCAGCATTTCAGACCAGAGAATTGCATCTATTTCCATCAACAGTACTGGTGACTGGATTGCCTTTGGATGTGCAGGTTCATAACTAAGATATTCAAAGGAATTTGGAAGGGCCTATTTATGTAATAGTGTTAAAATAATATTTTTATTTCTACATAAATATCTATATTCATATCCAGGATGCCATGTTCTTTTAGTGTAAAGCCGTGTACACAAAGCCAAGATAGAATGTAAAAAGTAGTAAGAGTAAGAAATTAAGGCATAAGGAAATGGAAAGGAAATGTAGCTAATTTAAGTGTGTACCAAAATTGTAATTTCCATGCCATTCTGTTCTTGCAAATAATGTTTGTATACATGATGTCTCCACTGCTTCAAACATTCCCTTTTGTTTTTTAAACCTTTCACTTACTTTATTACCTCTTCATCAAATACATCTTGTTCAATCTTTCTAACCCTCTTAATGAATTCCTCAATGAGAAATGACTTGCAAATAAATGAAGGAGCAGTGAAAATATTTGTGATTCATTCATCCAAGGCTCTTTCTGGTACATTCAGAGATCTCCACTGATCATGTTTCCTTTCTGTTGTATTGACAGGTCTGGGACAGCTCTTAGTTTGGGAATGGCAAAGTGAGTCCTATGTGCTGAAACAGCAAGGCCATTTTAACAGCATGATATCACTTGCATATTCACCAGATGGGCAGTATTTAGTTACTGGCGGGGATGATGGAAAAGTAAGCCTGTTGATTAAAATGTTGATTTTAAAAAAAATCTTAGTATATAGTTTAAAAACACCAAGAAAGGATTTGTTAACAATATTAAATAGGTAATTATTACATTGACATTCCACAATTAAAATACCTAAACTTCACCATATTTTGGATGCTGAAATCATTAGAATGGATTTTTTTAAAAAATGCAGGAAATACTTGATTAGTATGAGAGGGCAGTTTAAGAACCAGCAATAACTGATGTAATTTGAATTTGCATTGAGGAAAATGACTATTTTTGTAATATTTATGTTACAGAGATAAATATCAGGTTATTTTTCTCCATTATTTGTTGCATTCTTTTGTTAAATCTGTTAGAAATAGATAATTGGAAATGATTCTCCATTACCTTCTTCCAAGAAACTTTCTGATTTAACAGTCAAGCCTCTATCTTGTTATCCCATCCAAGTGCTAGTCAGATTAACCTTGACAAATCACAGTTGTCAAGACCTATACGATTATCTTTGACAAACCAAAACAATCTTATTAACGAAATCAAACTGTAATTATTGTACTAAAAATTATTAAGTGTTGAGAAGGATAAGTAACATATAAAACAATATAGAAATAAATGTGACTCTGTGACAAAAACATATTCATGTTAATTGTCAGAAATATTAAGTATGTAGTTTCAAATTCACCATGCATGTTAAAAATTATAATTTAGCATGTACATATATTAAATTATTTTGGAATACTAAATTTTAAAATTGTGGTATTTAAAATAAATTGTGGAATTTTAAAAAATGCTAACAATACAGAACCATTGGAAAACAATAAAATATTTAATTCGGTCCTTTTATTGAGGGTTTTAGGTAGACTAAAAAATTTAAAATTAACTTTGCTTATAAATAACATTTTGTTAAGTCAGCATTACAAAAATGCTGAGTATGCTATTATATATAATAAACTACCATTAATATATAATTTACTGCTAATTCAGCGTTGGAATGATAGGGTCTAATTTTACCTTTTGGGTTACGGTTATGTTCTTTTCATGAGTTGATGTTTCTTTTTTAAAAAATTCTAGAGTAGGGTGGGCTTTTTCCAATTCTAATCAACATACTTAGGTGTTAGAAAGTAATAGGTCGTATATGTTTGTTTAACCCTGTTGGGCTATAGAAGAGAGTGATTCTACTTTTTTAAAAAGACAAATATTTGGTTGGAGCAGAGTTGCATTACATCTGGTTTGTTTTTTGCCTTGAGTTTTAAATATATATATAACAAGGGTAAGATAAAAATGAACAACAGGTGAAACTTATGCGCATACCAGTTTTTAAAGAGACGATTCTATATTTTTTGTTGAAAATGCGATTGGTTAACCTCCCAGCCAGAGTAATTATTAAAGAATTGGAATGTTCTTTCAATAATAAACTCTCCAAGTCAAATCATTAATCAAATACTGAAAAGGTTTACTTTATCTTAAGCTGATTTAGAGCTTTTTGTTCCATTTCAGGTGAAAGTATGGAATACCAGCAGTGGCTTCTGTTTTGTTACGTTTACGGAGCATACCAGCATCATTTCAGCTGTAACATTTACCAATTCAGGATATGTTGTTTTGAGTGCTTCTCTTGACGGAACTGTGCGGGCATTTGATCTTCACAGGTAAGCTCGTTATTTTACTTGCTTACTTTTAGTTTTGTTCCATCTTGGAGTAGACATCAGAAGATTAGTATATTCTAATGATGGTAACTAAATCTCTAATATGGAATGTTAAGCGAATGGATTAATTTAGCAGGAAATGGAGTGCTCAGTATTGAATGGTTTGATCTGGTATATGGCTGCTTGTTTGCTGTATAATAAAGAGGTGGTTGAGAACTTTAAAGGTCATGTTCTGGGGAATGCCTTGCTACCGGTTGGGGAAAAATATTAATATTAATCACATGGTAGATTTATAAAAAGGTTAAGGTATTCTGGACAAAAATATGATGGATTATGTAAAATGCTCTCTCTCTCTCAAAACCCCCCCCCCACCTATTCTCTGTTATGTATAATCACTGACTATACAGCAGTAGAGATTAACCTGACTTTGCATTTGATAACTGCAGCTAGATTGTTGGTGGCGCAATACTGGAAGAAGGAAGATTTGTTTACTATCTAGGAATGGATATTGAATATCACAAACTTAGCAGAGATGGCTGAAGTAGTTGCATATCTCAAGGATAATTCAAATGAGAGATATAAACGAGACTGGGAAAAATGGATTGACTATATTCAAAATAAATATGGGTCTAGGAAATTTCAGATAGTTTATGACTAAGATCAGAAACAATACAAATTGTTTATAGTTAGCCTAGCAAGGAGGAGCTAAGATCAATTCAAAGATGTTATTAACTTTCTACGTTTTCTCTTAAGTATATCTTAAACTGTTTTTGTTAAAGATTTATACCTTGTATTGGTTCTGGGAAGTCAGGGTGGGGGAAGGTTGGGGAGGTTGGAGGGAGGGTGGGAGGGAGTGGAGTTTACTAAGTTGGAGGAGGATGTTGGATGATTGTACATGTATACTGCTATTTTTTTCTTTTTTATGTATATTGAAATGGAATTATAAATACCATCAACACAAAAGGGATTTTCTCAGATGCTGAAACACACCAAGTGAATTAGAGGAAGAGTGGGAAGTAGAGGAGAGAAGAAAGATAGGAAGAGAGGGATAGGAGAGCGGGTGAAGGGGGAAGATGAGGTGTATAAGGAGGAGTGGTAAGGGGAGAGAGGAGAAGGAGAAAGGAAGGGGAAGTAGAGTAGAAAATGATGGAGGGAAAACAGGATGTAGAAGAGTCGGAAGTAGAGGAGAGAAGAAGATAGGAAGAGAGGGATAGGAGAGAGAGTGAAGGGGGAAGATGAGGTGTATAAGGAGGAGTGGTAAGGGAGAGAGTAGAAGGAGAAAGGAAGGGGAAGTAGAATAGTATGGAAGCGGAAATACACTAATGAGAGGAAGACTAGGAAGCAGAAGGGAGAAGAAAGGTGGGAAGAGAGGTATAGGAGAGAGGGTAAGGGGGGAAGATGAGGAGGATGAGGATAAGGAGGAGTGGAATGTAGAGAGAGGAGAAGGAGAAAGGAAGGGGAAGTGGAGTAGGAAAGGAAGATGGAGGGAAGATAGGAAGTAAGAGAGAGGTAGAAGAAAGAGGTGTATGGAGAGTAGAAGAGCTAATAAGGGGTGTTAATATTTTTGGGGCGTTGAGGACAAGAGGAACTGATGTAATCATTATTTAATACTATATGATACTGGCTATGTATAGTATACATGTGATTGTATGTTATGAAAATGGAAATAAAAATATACGGAAAAAAATATACTAAAAAATATATAAAAGAAAATAAACTAAAAAACTAAAAAAAAATCATATTCCCTGATAGAAGAAGACATATAATACTAGGTTATTGTGTAGAAAAATAATGAAAATTCTAGTCAAATATTATTTGATGTAATTACTTGCTGTTTTCCAGCATTTAGGTTTTCTAAAAATTAGTTTTATGTATTATTCTTGCCTTTTGTGATAGATACCGCAATTTCCGCACTTTCACTTCCCCGCGACCAACACAGTTTTCCTGCTTAGCTGTGGACTGCAGTGGAGAAATTGTTTCAGCTGGTTCCCAGGATTCTTTTGAAGTATTTGTGTGGTCTGTGCAGAGTGGACGACTTTTAGATGTAAGACACAGACACTTTTTATGGTGCTTGCAGAAAGCCATTTTGAAACAAATGTTATTCATACCAGTGTTGCCCTTAAAGATGAGATGGTAAAATTTTAGGTGATTATTAAAATCAAACATTGAATTCCTATGAATTTTAAAGCAGATTATTTACATGAAAAAAATAAAACCAGATACAGTTATAGAACTCCTGATTTCGCAACCATTTTCCGCAGTTATTAAGCAAATCATTATGGTCATTAAATGAATCACACAGTTGTTAAGTGAATTACATCATAGTTACATAAATAGGGCTTCCCCCATTGACTGCTTGTCAGAAGCCTGCTGGGAAAATTATAAATCATGATCACATTATTGCAGGACATTGTAACTGTCAGTTGTCAAGCATCCAAATTGTGATCACATGACCACAAGGGTGGTGCAATGTTTCTAAGGATTGGACTGGACTCTTCAGTACATATAGATAAAAAATTTTCCTTTTTTAAAATTATAAATATTTTGCTTATTTCCAAAGTTAAAATAGAAAATACAAGAAAAAAAAGAAAAAATGCATAAAATGAAATACAAATATACACATAAAATGTCCCCCTTGGTTGAATACTAATAAATATATTTTAAGAATTTTTTTATTATTATTTTCCATTGTTACACAGATACTTTTTTTCATTAGGTATTAGATGGTCATGAAGGCCCCATCAGTAGTCTGTGTTTTAACCCAGTGAAGTGTGTTCTGGCTAGTGCCTCTTGGGATAAAACAGTCAGATTGTGGGACATGCTGGATAGTTGGAAGACCAAAGAAACACTAGCACTAAGTTCTGATGGTAAGTCTGTTGAAATGTCATGACTGTCTTTATTTTATTTGGGTGATGTTTGCGTGGAGTGGAGTGGAGTGGAGTGGAGCCAAGCCAAATTACATGGAGACCTCAGAGCACGAGTGCTGGCATAAAAACTTCCATATGACACAATTTTTATTAATGAGTCTGAATTTAGTTTTACTATTTTTATTTAATTAATACCATTTAGAGGTTGCCTAACTGCAAATAACTCTGGGTGGCTTATATTTGAAAATATAAGCAATGTAAAGCAAGAAACAGAGTGTAAGCATCCAGAAAGCGAAGTCTGAATATTGATAAAATATCATAAATAGGGATTCAACCACCATTCTGTCCCAAGACCTGCAAGAACAGCCATACTTTCACTACCTTTCTGAATATCATATGGGTGATAGCTGCAGAGATCTCCAACTAATCAGATGGAAAATTATATTGACTATGTTAAAACTTTCCGTATTAGGCATATGTTTTGACATAAGGAACAGGACCATCTTTATGAAATGTGGAACCTATGCTTGTGGAAATTTAAAATATAACAAATGGGCTCTAATAATTGTTTGAGGGATAAAAGGTAATGCAATAACATGCATGTAATGGAACAAAACTTTAAAGCTTGCCTTTGATTTCACTCATGATCTTTGCAGTGCTTGCTGTTGCTTTTCGTCCGGATGGCAATGAGCTTGCTGTAGCTTCCTTGGATGGGCAAATCACTTTCTGGGATCATGAAAATGCAGTGCAAACAGGATCTATTATGGGGCAACATGACCTTCAGATGGGGAGGAAGGAATTGGACAAAATAACTGCCAAACAAGCTGCTAAGGGCAAGTGAGTAGAATACTTACGACCTTTATATATATATTTTTCTGAACTGATATTTATTATAATTGGTGGAATCTTTTATCTGAATGTTTGAATTTTATTATTATGGGCTTATTTCCAGCCAGAGAGAAAATAATAATCTATAAAATTTATGGTGGAACCCTTAGAACAAGCTTGTAGAATCATGGACAGTAAAATTGGAAGAAATCTTGAATAAAGCCTAAGCTTTATTTGGAACATAACCTTGAATGAATTTCTGAGATCTCCCAGCACCCTTTTTATACCTCTTCAACTAACAAAAGTTATAAAAAAATAAAGTGAACAAGTCAGGAATGCTTTTAACTTGTCTGGATTTTACATGGACACAATTGTTTTACAAATACCTTTTTAAATTTTCAAATCTCACAAGTTTGATTAAGATTTAAATCAAGTATATCTGCATATGTGGATTATCGCACAAAATTATGTTTGAAAAATTCCCAACCCTATCATATAGGATGCAGACTGCAATTATTCTAGAGTAACTGCTCAGCGTGAGAACTATAAACTCTGTGGTACGGAGCTTGTGATATATGTCAAATTACTGACTTGAACTTCTTTTTCCAGATCTTTTACAAGTATATGCTATTCTGCTGATGGCCAGTGCATTTTGGCAGGAGGTCTGTCAAAGTATGTTTGTATTTATCATGTCAAGGAACAGATTCTCGTTAAAAAGTTTGAAATATCTTGCAATCTTTCCTTAGATGCAATGGAGGTTAGTATGTGTGTGTTGGACATGGAATAAATCCTATAAGTTTATGAAATAAAAATATGGTCACTTTTGCTACTTGCCTTACCACACATTATTTTTTAAATTAATAGTAAAAGTATTCTTTGACTAATTTAAATTTGTGTCTTTGACATGATTGTTCTGAAACATTATTTATTAAGACATTCTTATTTAACTATGCTCTGTCTTTATAGTGTTATATCAATTTATCAGTCATAGACAATTCATGGTTCTAATGAGGAATAGAAAGATTTAGCATCCCATTGTAAGTAGAGTATTCTGAAACATATTTGGAATTTGAAATAGGCTGTTGCTGTATATTTTATTTTACAGGAATATTTGGATCGCAGGAAGATGACTGAGTTTGGGAGCATGGCATTAATAGAAGAGGGAAATGGGGATGATGACAACATCGTTATACCTCTTCCAGGAATTAAGAGAGGTATTAATTTTAAACAAGGCTCTCCAAATCGTGTATTAGATTTATTTAGATTTTCCTGATGAAAAGGGCAAACTTTTAAACAAGTCCTTTTGTTTCTTCTCATTTGACAAAATGATTGAATCTTAGTTTGGAGATCAGCCAGTGTCTTTATTAAGGAATGAGAATGCCCCAGGTTTTGGCCTTTGGAAAATATTTCAATTTATTGTTTTATGACAATTTTGTTTTTCATTATCTGTGATGTTTTAACTAATTCAATGGTTTAGTAACTCTTGCACTTAATAACCATTAGTGTTTTCACTACTGTCATATACTATGTATATGTATTACTACTCCCACCCTCACCCCGTTTTCTCCCCCTCCCTGCATTGTCTAAATTTAATTAATTAATTTGGAATCATTCATGACAAGACAAAATTGGCTTGATCAATAAATACCATGATCCCAGTATGCTTGTTAAAGGTTTGTAAAGTTGGCAACTGACAAATGTAAATGTTCCAAATGATTGCGGTGATGGTAACAACTGTACACATCACAACCATTTGTCTTGGTTAATGTGTTGAACAAGGACAGTCATTTACTTCCCTGGGTGGGTATGGGTGGGGTAGGGGAACATTGATGGAGGAAATGCCCTGTCCTACAATTTGACTTTGATGGGATATACATTTTTTAAGAAAAGAAATGTAAATATATCAGTGTGGTTCTTTCTCTTGCTGCACTTCTTTTGTAGAAAGAATCAGTTTACAGTGTCAGCACTAGTTTGTACAAGGAAATTATTGTAGGAAATTATTAAGTTGCTTTTTGCTTTCTTTTCAGGTGATATGAGTTCTCGACATTTTAAACCAGAAATAAGGGTGACGTGCCTCCGCTTCTCTCCTACTGGTAAGTTTTTAGAGGATCTTTTCATTACTTGAAAAATGTTCTTCATTTCTCTGCTTGTCCACCTGCCCTCCCACATCTCCATAGTTTTAGCTAATATCACAGTGTTTCTCTTTCAGGAAGAAATTGGGCAGCAACCACTACAGAAGGTCTTCTTATCTACTCTTTGGACTCTAGTCTCATCTTTGATCCATTTGACTTAGAAATTGACATCACTCCTAGCAATATTCGTAAAGTATTGCACCAAAAGGAATACACTAAAGCTATTGTCATGGCTTTTCGGTTAAATGAGAAGAAAATGATTCAAGAGGTTCTAGAAACTGTGCGCTATGATGAAAGTAAGCTGGACTACTATTATTCGTGTGATGTGATGGTTGCAAAAAACAAGATTTCCTAAACTTCTAAGTTGTTAGCAAAACTTGATGTCTGTGTGTGTATACTAAAAAAAAAGAGAAAAGATAATATCATTCATTCAATGATAATATCATTGAATGAATGATCCCACTTTTTATCATTATTATTGTTGTATTTCTGTTTTTAATCACCATGTGGGGACTGTTTGAGTGAGTGAATGAGTATGTATGATTCGGAGGACCTGGTGGGATTTGCGGGGGCCACCGGGGTGGTTGGGGGAACTACATCCACGGGAGAGGGTCGGAGCATTGCGGTCATAACAGGGAGAGGCAGATAACGGCGGGGACTTTAGGGCTGGCCATTACCGGGGAAGGAGGGCTCGCTATATCACAGAGATCCCTCCTTCCGGCCCTATGAGTCCCACTCCAAGGTCAGATGGCGCGAGTAGTCAGGACCCTGGTCTCAGGCTGCTGTCGCTAAATGCCAGGTCTGTTGTTCACAAGGCTCCCCTCGTCCGGGACTTGATAACAGACGAGGGCGCAGACCTGGCATGTATTACTGAGACATGGCTGGGCACGGAGGGAGGAGTCCCCCTCGTAGAGATGTGCCCAGACGGGTTTCAGGTGCTTCATCAGCCGAGAGCCCAGGGAAGGGGTGGCGGTGTGGCTATTGTAATCCGGGAGTCTTTAGTACCTCGTAGGATCCCTGCTCCGGAGCTTGTCGGGTGTGAGTCCCTACTGGTGACGCTGGACCTCAAGGGTCAAGTGGGTCTGCTGCTCACGTACCTGCCTCCCAACTGCGTTGCAGCAGCCCTCCCCTCGCTCCTCGAGTCAGTAGCCGAGCTGGCAGTTGAGTTCCCTAGGCTTATGGTTCTGGGGGACTTCAATTTGCCTTCGCTCGGTGAACACTCTGATGGAGCGCAGGAGTTCATGGCTTCCATGACAGCCATGGGCTTGACCCAGGTAATTCGAGGCCCAACCCACTCAGCGGGTCACACGCTCGACCTCGTATTCCTCTCGGAGCAGTGGAGTTATGATCTTGGTCTGAGGGGAAATGAGACCATTCCCCTGTCATGGTCAGACCACTGCCTACTGAGGCTAGACTTCCGGAGGCCAAACCCCCACCGTAGGGAGGAGGAACCGACCAGGTGGTTCCGCCCCAGGCGACTTATGGACCAAGTAAGGTTCCAGACGGAGCTTGGGGTTATTCCAGATGCTCTCGCCCACAGTTCGGCGGAGACTCTTGCTGCAGCCTGGCACTCGGCAGCATCAGAGTCTCTGGACCGGATTGCGCCACTACGGCCCCTCCGGGTCAGCGGCCCACGGAGGCCTCCTTGGTTCACCGAGGAGCTCCGTGAGATAAAGCGCCGGAGGAGACGCCTAGAGCACCTGTGGAGGTCCGATAGGTCCGAGTCGAGCCGGGCACTGTTGACAGCTTGCACCAAGGAGTACATTCGGGCTCTAAGAACAGCCAAAAGATCACACATTGCCTCCTTGGTAGCGTCCGCCGAGTCCCGCCCAGCCGCCCTGTTTAGGATAACCCGCTCCCTCCTAAATAGGAGGGAAACGGAGAACCCCTTACAGGGTAAGGCTGAGGAGTATGTACAGTTCTTGGCGGACAAAGTTGCTCGGTTTCGATCGGACCTGGACTCCACTCTTGCAGATCCAGCCGAGACACAAGGGAATGATCTGGCAGACCATCTCTGGGTTGAGTTTCAGGATGTTGCCTCCGGGGATGTGGACAAGGCTATGCGAGCTGTGAGCGCCTCCACCTGTATACTGGACCCGTGTCCCTCCTGGCTGGTTGCCAACGGCAGTGAGGTGACACGAGGCTGGATCCAGGCGGTTGTTACCGCCTCTCTTCGGGAGGGGCATCTCCCCACCACGCTGAAGGCGGCGGTGGTGAGACCCCTCCTGAAGAAACCGTCCTTGGATCCAGCAGTTCTTAATAACTACCGTCCAGTCTCCAACCTCCCCTTTGTGGGGAAGGTTGTTGAGAAGGTGGTGGCCTTCCAGCTTCAGCGTACCTTGGAGGAAGCTAACTATCTTGACCCCTTCCAGTCTGGCTTCAGGCCCGGTTACAGCACAGAAACCGCTTTGGTCGCATTGACCGATGATCTCTGGAGAGCCAGAGATGGAGGCCATGCGTCCATCCTGGTTCTCCTTGACCTCTCAGCGGCTTTCGATACAATCGACCATGGTATCCTTCTGCGACGACTGCGGGAGGTGGGGGTGGGCGGCACTGTTTTGCAGTGGTTCTCCTCCTACCTCTCGGACAGGTCGCAGTCGGTGTTGGTGGGGGGGCAGAGATCATCCCCGAGGCCCCTTACTTATGGGGTGCCGCAGGGCTCGGTCTTATCCCCCCTATTATTTAACATATACATGAAACCGCTGGGCGAGATCATTCGGAGGCACGGGATAAAATACCATCAATATGCGGACGATACACAGTTGTATCTGTCCGCCCCGTGCCAACTCAATGAAGCGGTGGAAGTGATGAACCGGGGCCTTGAGGCTGTTAAAGACTGGATGAGAGCTAACAAACTGGGGCTCAACCCGGAAAAGACCGAGTGGCTGTTGTGTTTTCCTCCCAATAATTTGGCTAATGTTCCATCAATCAGGCTGGGGGGACAAAATTTATACCCCTCAGACAGGGTCCGCAACTTGGGAGTCCTCCTGGACCCACAGCTGAGTTTTGACCATCATTTGTCAGCTGTGACCAGGGGGGCATTTGCTCAGGTTCGCCTGATGCGCCAGTTGCGGCCCTACCTGAACCGGGAGGCCCTCACAACAGTCACTCGAGCCCTTGTGATCTCTAGGCTGGAATACTGCAATGTGCTCTACATGGGGTTGCCCTTGAAGAGCATCCGGCGACTTCAGCTAGTCCAGAATGCGGCCGCGCGAGTGATCGTAGGCGCACCACGGTTCGCCCACATAACACCGATCCTCCGTGAGCTGTGCTGGCTACCTGTTGATCTCCGGGTGCACTTCAAGGTCCTACTTACCACTCACAAAGCGCTCCATGGTAGTGGATCTGGCTATTTGAGAGACCGCCTTCTGCCAATTACCTCCCTGCGTCCCATCAGATCGCACAGGGTAGGCCTCCTCCGAATTCCATCCGCCAGTCAGTGCCGACTGGCGACTACGCGGAGGAGAGCCTTCTCAGTCGCAGCTCCGACGCTATGGAACAATCTCCCCGTGGAGATCCGCACCCTCACCACCGCCCAGGCCTTCCGCACGGCCCTTAAGATCTGGCTATCCCATCAGGCCTGGGGATAAAAATCTTAGTTTGTCCCCTCCCGAATGATGAATGAATGTTGTGCTTTATTTTTAATATTATGTATTGTCTTATGTCTTTTGTCTTTGTACCCCCCTCCCCGTGTTTTGTAAGCCGCCCTGAGTCCCCTCAGGGAAAAGGGCGGCCTATAAATTATAATAAACACTCTAAAACACTCTATCATCAATAATTTGAATGTTTTAAGTAGTTATCTAATTATTAAATATCACATGACAAAAAGGAAATTGAAAAAAGGATTTATGTTATGCAATATAGTATTTCCTTGCCTTTAGTTTCCTTTGCTAAAAATGCAGACATTTTCCTTCTGCACATGTCATGACAAGTGAACTGTTTTGACACGTTTACTCATTTGTTGTCAATTAAATACATCCCCTTGTTTCTTGTAAAAAACAGTCGATATAGTCTGCTCATCGCTTCCAGACTTGTACATAGAAAAGGTCCTAGAATTCTTAGCATCTTGTTTTGAGAAATCTCGTCACTTGGAATTCTATCTTGTGTGGACTCAGAAGTTGCTCATGCTGCATGGATGCAAGTTAAAAACAAGGTTAGTGAACTTAATACGGTTCAAAAAGAGAGAATACATATTATCAATGGATAACTTTAAAAGTAGAATTATATCTACCATCAGAAGACCAGTAGTTAGAATGTCAGTGAAAGTCTATTCTTTTTCATTGACTTATGGTGATTTGACTGAAAACTGGAATACAAGCAGCAGATATGCTTCCAACTGCCATATCAAAGAAAAGTTGCAACATGTATGCTGTATGTCTATATGTCTGTTGTAACTACTAGCTATTTTATTGGTAATGTGTTAAAATACTTTTTCAAGCTCATTAACACTTTGAAAATTAAATATAAATTAGCATTTGGCCATTTATATTTAGCATTTCTAGGACTTATTTCTAGGGTTGTGCAAAGGCTTGGAAAAATGTGCATTGGCACCAAGAAGCAACAGCATTCTTCCCAGTTTTTGTGGTTTTGACATTTTTTGCTGAGTTTGTATGTGTATGTGTATGGCATAATTTCACTACTCTGAAATGTACATGCAGATTTTAAAAAATCTTGCAAAGGATGTTTGTTTTAATGTTTCAAAGTTTTTATACCAATGCTTCTTTTTCAAGAACTTTGCACAACCCTAATTTGTAGTATCACTATTTTTGTCCATTGCAGATCAGAAAAACTGCTGCCTATTATTCAGTTTCTTCAAAAGAGCATTCAGAAACATTTTGAAGATATTTCTAAACTGTAAGTATTTTGTTTGATTTTGTTCTGCTATACATAATTGGGGAGAATAAAAAAGCAGCACTATAAGATTTTATTTTTTAAAAAAATTCCTCCTTTTTCCCATTACTTATGGCAGGTTATAATCTGAGTAAGTGCCAGCTTTGTCTGATTTTTCTTTGGGCATTTAATCATCCCATGTTCTCTATAGCCCAAAGTTACTATATTGAACAATAGCCCATAAATATGATATCAAAAACTACAGTTTCTAATGGCAGCGGAAAAAGTAGAGGCTTGCCTGATTTACTCTTGAATATTATAGAATACCTTGCAACTGGAAGTAACTAGGTGGAAAGGAAGTACATTTGATTAGAAACTGTATGTACAAATAACACATTGTAGCTCAAATATCATATGACGACTTTCAGATTGCTTCAGAAAATTGAATGATGTGTTGAATAATTGAGTGATGTAAGTATTTCACTGCCTCTGATTATTTGCTGTACTATATATGCAGACATGTTTAGCATTGCTTTTGACTTATTTTCATGATGGTTTTTCTTTGCAGTTGTGATTGGAATTGTTATAACATGAAATACATTCTTTCTATTTCACAACAACGGGGCATGAAACGCAGAGCAGAAGATTCTGAAAACAATGATTTGAAAAATTTGGAAGATTCAAGTAGTGAGGATTTTATGGAAGAATCAGCTGTACATTTATAGAAATATGACACTTTTTTCCATGTGTAAATGTAAACAATGGTGTTCACTGAGAAATTCCTAGCCCTTGAAGTGGCCTATTTTTTTAATAGAGGATTTGAATGTGAAATAATGCATCTGGGAGAAAGCAGTTTATCTTTTGTACACTTTTTCAGTAATTGAATAGCTGGACAGCTATGGCCATTAAATCTCAACCATGCCTTCTTTTTTGTTGTTGTAATTCCATTATTGACCGCATGATTCATACGTGTTCCTACCCATGTCTGATGCTCACAGAATTGGTGATTTACAGATTACCTAAATGGCCTTTATGTAAAATTACTTCTATAAAATATAATACATAGGGGAATAATCGAAAGAGACAGAGGGACCAAAAGAATGACCCAAACAGGTTCAGATTTATATTTTTTGCAAACAAAACCAAAAACCATTTATTGTCGTAAAATAACCACAGATTTTCTAGAAATCCTTTGTAGAAATTTACTTGTCTCCTGGTGTTTTTGTGAATCTACTGTGTGTAATTCCAGTGGCAACTGCAGCAAAACACTAGTGTAAATTCAATGTAAAAAATTACCCAGATCTCTCTTCTAGTTTATTATTTATATGTTGATTTCAATTATTAAACCGTCATCCAGTTTCATTTGCAAATCTATTATTTCTATCTCTTTCTTGTAAATTATTATTTTTTAGTCCATTTGCAAACCAATTTCAGTTTTATTCAACAGAACTTGTCCCTCTTCCTTAACACCTTCTGTTTCTTTTGCAGAGGTACATAATGGAAGACTTCCTGCACCCATTCATTAAAAATCTCTTTTTAAAGTAACCATCTGATGCCTTCTAGTGTTTTCAAACATAGACATTTCCCATGAGAAAAGATCCATTCAGTTAATTTCAAAGACTTAAAGCAAGTCCATCTAAGCCCTTAATCAGTTTAAACAATTCTAAAGCTAACATTAAGAATTGTTTTGCTCTAAATGCTAGTGTTTTCTTCTTACAAATCTTTAAACTTGTAACTGAGCTGTTTTAGAAAGGATTGTGGAAAAACTGACCCAATGATTTCAATAAAACTTGCCAGTCTGAATGTTCTCAATCTTTAAACAACAACAAAAATAAATGTGATTAAGAGATGAACCTGGGTCAAACTTAAGAGTTTGCATAGATGACATTAGCAGCTATAAGCATGATGGAATCATGCGACTCCCAGCCAATTGTAAGCTGACTGCAAAAACGCAATTCCTGCCATCTGCTCACAAAAAAACCACAAAAAAACCCAGCTGTCCATACTACATATGGCAATCTTGTGATCTCTCCTTACTCCAAAGAGATTTTGGAAGCCTAAACCCTGCATTTGAGCATTACTCTCAGTTGCAATGTGACCTCTTCTATTCACCATGGGGGTTCACCAAAAGCTGTTATTTGAAATAATTGAAAACCTGTTCAAGTTTCATAGGAAGTGTTTGGATTCTATATACTGTGAAATCACTGTTGTTAGTACAGTATGTAATAGTGTATCTCTGGCAGCCAAAAAATTGGAATTTTTGTTTCTGATAATAGCCTGAATAGAAATTATGAAGAAATTTTATTGGTTTAACAGTAAAAATGCTGTAGAACTAGAGGCTAGAATAAATGAAGTTATTTGTATCTGTTACCCTGGAATTGTGGCCTGGCTTATTTTTTTCCCTAGAGTCCTGTTTTGTTCAAAAAAGTAGTTTGCTACTACTATTAAAATATAACAGAAAATACCATTCAATATAGAATATATTTTTTGAATAATATTTGAAAATGATAAATTGGGAGATGTGGCCAATCAGCCCTCATCAAAAAGTTATTTCACTTGCTTCATGAGGTGGATAAGAAAATATGTGTATCCATGGGAATAAAAATATAATTCTAATCACTAAAAACAACTATTTGATTTCTTTTTGAGACATTTTGTTTTAGATGGCCATGTCATTCTGATTCAACAGAGTAATTATTTCTCTCAACTACCTTACCTTGTTTTTAGTACTATATTAAGTAATAGTGAAATTATGCAATGTGGTGGAAATATACAGATGTCACTATAAAGCATCAAAGTAAGGTGAAGACTCTTTGATTCTGTAAAAAATTAGATTGTTCAAATAAAAGAAATTAGTTTTTTTTAAATCCCTTGAAGCCCTATAAAAATAGTATTTCAGTTCCTTAACCTAGTGGGACAACGTGGCTTGCTTTGCTGGAAAGAGATGACAAATATCAAAAGTTGGTGTAGTTGTTAAGATAATAGGTTGGAGACCTGGAGATTGTAAGTTCTAGAGCTGTTTTAGGCATGAAAGCTGGCTGCATGACTTTGGTCACTCTCACTCAGTCCAACCAACCTCCCAGGGCTATTGTGGGGAAAAGACAAAGGAGTATTAGCTATGTTTACTGCCTTATTTATAAAATATAATAAAGGTAGTGAAAAACTTAAAATTAGAAACAGCAATTACAGCATGCTTAAAGAAAAATCCACCCCAGTTCCAAGCCGGGAGAAAGACGCTGGGGAAAAAATGGAGGCTGATTGGAAAGACATTTATTGATGTGTAGAATCAACAACAACATGTAGTTCTGGGACAGCTGACAAATTGGTTTGATGAGTACATGGATTTTTATAGAGTTCTGGGATGCTGCAGGGGGTTGTGCAATGTAGTGAGCCTTGTGCCTTTTGCTATTCTAATGGAGGTGGGTTAATCCTCAATTGGATAGAGGATCTCCTTTGGAGGCAGTGTGTGGGTCAGTGTGCTCTGTTTCCAAAGGTTGTAGAGTTATCCGGAGGTCTAAAAGATATGAGAGCAAGATCATCCTTTGTGGGTGACACTCCCAGAAGAGGCATTGTTGGTCTGACATAGGAATGTCAAAAAGAGGATAAGAGATGAAGAGGTGGAGTGGGGTGGATAGTTTGCAGGCAGGGTTTGAAAAGACACGAGTTGACACTACACTTGTTAAATAAACAGATAAAACCCACTTAAGCACATAGAGTAAATGGAAGAATAAAACTTTTCTTCTAAATGAACTTGAAACATTCCCTCCTGACAACCTTGGACTGGTTTTTATTGTTAAAGGTACAGAGAGGGAAGAAGAAAAAGAAAGGACACAGCTCTCTTCATCTTGTTTTGTTTTGTTTTGTGGTTTAACAATTTTTTCTAACAGTTTAGAGTTCTTGTCTCTAGGGATTAGAGACATTTAACAGTTACATTTATCTAACACACCAAGACCTTTACACACACACACACAGACAGACAGACAGACAGACAGACAGACAGACAGACAGACAAGGGAAAGAGGGGGACAGCTGAACTCTCAGGTGTACACACCGTAATCATTTTCTCCATAAATCTGTTAACTTTAGGAAAGACCTTAACAAACATATTAATTGTTTAGAAGAAGAAAAAAACTCAGTGTTACTATATTTTCATTTTCTTTTAAGTACCTTTATTTAGCCAAATTGGTTTTCTAGCTTTGTCCCTGAGCAAAGCTCACTCCTTAAACAACTTCCTTGCTTGCTTGTTTCTTTGTCATACCACCAGGACAGGCAGCAGCCTCTCATTCGAGGCATCAAGAACGTCTCCTAGAGAGGAGCCTCCCCTGATCCTTGAGCTAGAGCTTCCCACATCTCCCTATTTCCAATGTAGGGATTCAGTTGGATGTAGGGATTCAGTTTGCTCTGCCGGGTTGCAGCAATTAAGTCTCCTAATGAGCTTCTGCCCTGCCTATTCAGTTTTTGGACAAAAAAACTCATCTGGAAGGACTCTGGCTCCCTATCAGAGTAAGGGCATCTCCTTTCCTGGGATCTCCTGCTATGGTTTTCAGACCAAATATGAGTCTGGGAGACCTGCTGTTCCCCTGCAGTGAGTATGTACATCTCTTTCCACAGCCTTTCTTGTCTCGGTTTTCAGACCCAGGAGAGTCTGGGAGGAACCCTGCCCTCCTTAGCAGTGTTAAGGACACCTTGGACAGGGCTTTGCTCAGTAACTTCCCAGCTGATTGCTTAGGTTTGACTCACTCACTTTTCCATTCCATTTTCATAGTTTCCCTTCTATAGGAGGTCCTGTGTGCTGACCAAATCCCTTGCTTTCCTGGGTCTGTGGGTTGTACAGATCTGTTTGTGGCTAGGAAAGGCACAGAGGGAGCAGGATCCAGCTATGATTGAAGGATCCTCTCGCACACACAAGGATACCTACATTTCCCTCACTCCTGGGCTTTAAAAGTTAAAATTTAGAGGTACTCATCTTCTTTCCAAGCAGCCCATTGAACCCAAGAATCAAAACTCCCTTTACTACCCTTGTTCCAAGTGGCCAAGGTCAAGGAAGGCTCACCCACAGATACAAGAGGTCTGCTGCCCGCAAGGTGGATGCTTACATGGGCCAGCTCCGTAGCTTGGAGTCTCATCTAGGTGGCAAATTGTTGGAAGAAAAATCTGGTCCCATTCCAAGTTGGGAGAAATATGCTGGAAATAAAATGAAGGGTTATTGTAAAGAAGGATTCTGTTTATTGATTATCAGAACCAACAACAGCAGGTAGTTCTGGGACAGCTGACGAATTGGTTTGATGATACATGGATTTTTATAGGGTTCTGGGATGCTGCAGGGGGTTGTGTAGTGAACTTTGTTCCTTTTGCTATTCTAATGGTGGTGGGTTAATCCTACTATGTCTTAAAAGCCCTGTCCTGCCCTTCTTAATCCCATCACCTGGAGCTGAAAGTGTTTTGTTTGTGAATAGATTGGCCCAGTCTTTCTTGATAGGCACAAAATAGCCATCTCTAAAGACTTCAGGCATCTGCTGGAGGCTATTTCACTATGCAGGAAGACTGGGGGTGCTTTCTGCCTTTAAGAGCATGTTTCTCCATTTCTCCTTTGGGGAAATATAATATTTTGTCTCTTCATATTCCCCAAAATATTTCATTCTCTGGGTGGAGGGTTTCATACAAGGATAAAGTGCTTCACAAAATGCATACTTGATTAAATTTATACAAACTAGCTAACCAGAGTTTATTTTAAAATGAGGTATAGTTGAACTTAAATACATGATTAAATTATAAGGAACTAAATATGTATTGTAGATATATTAATTATAGATTATTCAATAACTACCATTTGCCAAAATTGTCGATACCAATGCAGCGCCAAACCGGTATAATCATCCACAAAAGAGGTGCATTCCTGGGTTAAAGTTCTTCAAAGGGGCGGAGTCAAAGCTTCAGGGATCAGCAATTCCACCAAGAATGGTTCGTATAAGGTTTGTATAGAATGGGTATCTGAACGTGTTGCTTCCCTTCCCCGCCTTCCAAACGGCATTACCGAAGAATTTTGTGTGGAGCTGGTCTGACAGGGCTACGTTGCATTTTGCTGAGTTTGGACAGCGCCAAATATCACGCTACTCCTCTCGGCAACGACCTAAAGCGATAAGAAGGCAGTGACATGGAATAAATCCTCCGGCCTCTAGGTGATGCTGCGGCGTCCTCTTCGGAAACTCAGCCTTTGGAAAAGTCACTTGCAAGGATTCGGTGGCAGCGGAGCCTTCAGTTCCTCTTCGGTTCGTTTTTCTCGGACTCAAGATGTGGGCTGCTAAATTCGCGAACTCCCGTTCGCCTCTCCTGTCCTCGGTGCTGTTGCTCTCGAAGGGAGCCCCAGCTTCCAGCTCGCCCTTTCACTCCTCGGCGCACCTCCATAAGGCTAAAGTGGCTGTGGTGAGTTCGCCTCGGCGGCAAAGGCGGTAGCCTCATGGCTGCCTGGGGGAGGGAGGAGGAGGAGGAGGAGGAAGTGTAGCCGGGAGGGGTCCTTTTTAGAAGGCTTTGAGGCGCGGGACTCAGCCTGCGCTCCTTCGGCAGCCGCTTTTCTCGGACGCCACCAAAGGAGGCTTCAGTCCGACGGCAAAACCGAACACTGCAGCTTTGGATCATTTTTCCAAGACTCAGAGTCTGCCGCAATTGGAGGTGTGTGTGTGTGTTGCCAAAATTATCAACAACTGAAATTCCACACAGGTATGTTACGTGACTGTATCTGGCCGACCTTGGCTTGACTCGGTCATTGGGGAGTCACAGGAATTAAGGAATCCTAGGATTAGTCGAAGTCGCAGGACTTCTCACAAGGCAATGTCAAACTATATATATAGCAATTCACTATTTTTTTAACATAACATACCAAATGACACTTCATATAGGTGTTTTAAGACAAATGAGTTTAAATATAACCTTACACATAAATTACACTCAGAAGAAACTAGTAAAGTGACCACTGAGATCAGTGTGTATGTGTGTGTGTGTGTATCCCTGTTATCATCCTAAACTGAGTTGACCCCAGTGGTAACTCTATAAGTTACTTCTGAGTGTAATTTATGTATAAGGATATATCTAAACACATTTGCCTTTTAAAGCACCGAATGAAGTGTCTATTTGGTATGTTAGTAACTTGCTCATAATTATCTATTGAAGTTAATGGTTGAAACCTAAGCCTCCAATTGTAGATCAGCATTGTAGTGACGAAGTGCACAACTTTTTAAAGATTATCTCTCAACTTTATGCAGCATCTAGGGTTACAGAAAGCCAAACGAAGTGAGTGGAGGGACAAAACTGAATTTGGATTAAAATTTGTCTGGATTAAAAAATTAAGTGCAACAGAATTCAGTGTGATTAATCAAATGGCCTATTATATTTCAAATTATAGCTGATTTACAACAACTGGAGAGCTCTTGTGGGCTAGGGAGGCATAGTAAGGCATTTTTGCTCCAATTTCTTTGCTTGTATAGTCAGTTTCTTTGGCATCTTCAAGATTGATATTTAATGGAGTTAATTTTAATCTTCAAAACATTGTGCTCTGTTAATGTATTAGAATTTTAAGCTATCTCTTGTTTGTATTGCTCCAGATTACTTGCACTAGGGTGGCCAAGATGTCACAAACTTGAAAAGCACCTAATTGTTCTCTATTGATGCACTTTATCTATATAGACATATACAATATTACATAAAGGAGTATGTGCAGTATAAATCAGTTCAGAAGTAAGCCATTATTCCTTACTAAATTGTAACTGTATCTCCAGTTTTTTATAAGAGAACAGGTCTAAGCATCCTGGGACCATCCATGTACATTAGAAGAGCCTAGACTAGGGCATGGGTGTCAAACTTGCGGTGTCACGTTACTGTCACATGACATTTGGTTATGTTTTTTCCCTTCGTGGAGCTGGGGTGATGTGGCCTGTGCATGATGCATCCGGCCCATAGGCCACCAGTTTGACACCCCTGGCCTACAACTTTCATTGTGCTTTCAAACCTCCACTGTTATTGTAGAAAATGTATGGCATAATTTCTGCCTTACCTTTTAGCAAAAATTGTAGGTAAACTTATAATAGGTTCACCAATGTTTAAGCCCCCCTAATATTTCCCTTATAAATAATCAAGCCCTGTTTTTGAATGCTGTTTCATTTAATTGTTTGGTTTCCATAATTTTAGGGACTCATACTTTATCATAAGACATAAGAGATCAGAATGTAGATGTCAGAAATATTTAAGATATAATAATATAGTTGTCTGATAACAAATTAATGAAGTAAAGGAAATCAAATCTTTCCTACTGCTTCATTCATTTCTTCTCTGTGGTATATAAACTACTTCTGGGTATCGTAACAATTTTTTTCCTAAGAAAATTCCCACTTGAAATGGAGAAATTATTAAAATCATTCGAACTTTCCATACAAAACTGCAATGTTACAGCAGTATTTGAGGATCAATAAATGCTACTTCATTTAATGGGAATGTTCTTAAGTTAACAGCAGGTTTGAAATGTGACCTCCTAAGAATAAGTTGTCCCTGTGAGAAGATAAGTCAGGATATTAGCTGGTATAAAACACACAGCCAGTACTTGAACAAATGAGGGATTTTATTGTGGATGCTATGATTCCTATATGAATAAAATACAGTGATCCAGTATTATATATAAGAGGAAATATTATTTACAAACCAGTATGTGTTTCTGTGCACATACGGAACAGTATAAAAAGACAATGTAGGAGATTGTATTTCCTTTCTCTCAAGACTTGCTTTCTGCTTGTAATTTATAACAGCTTCTTCTTTCCTTCCTTATTTCAACTATTGATACAGAAATGCCTTGTGAGTTTTCTCCATGCAGTCTTGCTCCCCAACAAAGCCTTTAACTCATAAAGCTTCACTGTCCTGCACATGAATCTCCATACACACAATACAGTCTGCTCTCACAAGCTCTTCTAGGTTTCTCCTTCTGGTCTTCCTCCTTGTCTCAGGATTGGAATCTCTGAACTTGACAGGATGTGTTGTTCTTCTGCTCCATGTTAACCAAGTAAAGTTCTCTCGAATAGCAGAAATATAAAATCACCCTTTATTTGCTTTTTAAAATGTTTTTATAATCTGTATGTATAGTTTGAATGCACATGTCACTTTACAAGTGCATTCTAGCATTTCCCCTTTTCTACCTATGACCTCTTAATGTTGTGCTGAGTTACTTTCCTTCTGCAAAAATAAACCCATGATTTTGCCACAGACCACACCACTTTCCTTCAACCAGGCACTTGAAGCTGCCACAATCCCATATTTCACATATACCATATTTTTTACTGTATAAGACACACTGTTTTGTCTCTCAAAAGTTATGTTTGTGGGTCTTATAGAGCGAATATTGCTGAAACCTTGCCCACCCGCCAGCCCTCACTATTCGGCCTTTTTTGGCCTCTGTGTGTCCTGTTTTTGGCCTCTCTGCGCCTAATTTTTGGCCTCCCTGGGTCCCCTTTTTGGCCTCCGTGTGCCTCATTTTTGGCCTCTTTATGTCCCATTTTTGGCCTCCAAAAATGGAAAACACGGAGACCAAAAACAGGACTCATGGAGGCCAAAAACGGGGCACATGGAGGCTGAAAACAGGGTGTGCAGGCTGAAAATGGGGAGGCCAAAAATGAGAGTGTGTCTTATGGTCAGGTGCATCTTATAGTGCAAAAAATATGGTACTTTGTATAATAAAACAATCTACATTACTTGTATAAGCATATAATCTATAAAACTGGGTGTATTATTTTATCTCCCGATATATTTGCTCCCTCTTTTAAGTTGGTTCATCACCTTTTGTGGTCTTCAAGCTGTGTCAGGCTACTACTTTTATCATATCTGTAGTTCAATAAATTTAGCAAGATTAGAAGGTATCTAGAAAAGGCTATTTTATTTTATCTTTATTTCTTATTACAGGTTCTTTCTGGTTGTGGTGTTTATGATGGCACTGAAATCCACGAAGCCTCTGCGTAAGTGTATTTTTAACAGTGCAGGACGACCTCCATTTCTATAAGTAAAGCTGATTGATAGATAATCTAGTTATCTAGATAGGATTTCAGCATTAAGTGACTTTCCATTAGAATATTTTGGAATGTCATTCTCCCTTCTATCAATATTTAGTAGACTCTAGATGAGAGGGGCAGAATATAAATCTAATAAATAAAATAACATTTCATTTTAAATTAAACTTCAATTTAATGGAGTATTTATTATACTTTATTATAATATATTATAATATATTTATTATATTTTGATGATAATAAATTCTGAAAAAATCTGGATAGTGGATTTGGCAATACCCAGAGACAACAGAATAGAAGAGAAAGAACCGGAGAGTAGAAAGAGTGGCAAAAGAGAGCAAAGGTAGTACCAATATTAATAGGTACCTTGGTGTAGGAGGAGGGCAGATTGAGCTGGAATATAGAATTAAACATGTCAGTTGGAGCACCATTTGAACACCATCCACATTGACAAAATCAGTAATTGCAAAAGGCAGCTTTGCTTGGAAGAGCTTGCATCCTGCGATGATACCTTTGACGCCATCAATGATCAATATCTGTCTATCCCAGGCCCTTGGGAAGGACTTGATAGGTGATAAAAATGCCAAAACCAGTCTAAATTTCTGACTGACTCTGATGAATCCAGTCTAAACATCTGGCTGAGTATGTGACAAATCATAATAATTTATTACATTTATATGTAGGATAATGGTTCATTTGAGCCGAGGAGGAGCCAATGTTGACATGTATGCCCCAAATATTTCTCAGATGCATGTTGTTGATCACAGCAAAGGTCAGCCAGCTGACAGGGAATCGAGGTAAGAATAACTAAAATATATGCTTGATTAATGATGTGCCATCAAGTTGTTGATGACTTTTAGGGACCATATAGATTTTCTTCATGATGATATATACCTAGCCTAGTTCTCCTGCTCCCCTAATGGTGCCCCATCACCAGTGTAACAATCTATCAATCATTCTGCTGGTTGTCCTTATCTCTTATACCTTTTCCAGCACCAGAGACTTCTCCAGAGAGCTGGGTCTTCTCATGTGTCTGAAGTAGGTTAATTTGAACTTGATCATTTGTGCCTTTAGTGAGAACTCTGATTGATTTGTTCAATAATCTATTTGTTGTTTTCTTGGCTGTCCATCAGTGGTGGGTTTCAAAATGTTTTCCCGGGCAGAGTCATGAGCCCGCCCGCCTGCCTGTCTTGCCTTACACAAGTTGGTCTGGAATGATGAAGGGCCATTCCTTCTGCTCAGCTTATGCATGCTTCCACATCTGCAGCTGATCTCTTCCTGGCCAAAAGGGCGCATTTTCGGTCCCAGCGGGGATTCTGGAAGAGAGTGGCTGAAGCGGCTTCGCTCTCCTTCTGCCAGCCGAAGGAAAAGCCCCAGGGAGATATTGATACAAAGTCAATCGCCTCACGGCACAGCCAGTAATTACCCGATCAAGCGGCTACAGCTGATTCAAGTGCCGATCAGAACAGAGATAAACGCAGAAAATTGGCCTCAACGGCTGGCTCGGCTCATGTAGTGGCGGCTCACTGGCTCACTCCCCAACAGCTGTAATCTGCACTAAAAGCCAAGCGGTGACTTTCCAGTAGAACGGACTAGGTTCCACGCGAGCCAAATGGTACTTGTTGATCGCTCCCAGATGTCAGCCACTCCTCACCTACCTATTTTGCTACACTTAGCAGAGAGCTAGATCGTAGCGCTGGACCGGCGATCCAGCCCTTCATGGGGTGGCTACAGCCCCCTCTACAGCCACCTCAATCCTTTCAATTTAGTAAGCCAATCAATGAATTTAAATTATCCAATATCTCCTCGGAGCTTTTCCTTTGGCTGCCCAGGAAAACTTAGAAAGCACAGAATCAGCTCTGCCTGAAGGCAAAAAGGCTTGGAACTCCCTCTGCACGCCCGGGGGGATCGTTCCGGTACGGACCCTTGGACGCCCCGGTATGGGAAGGCACGCTAAATTCTTTCAACTGGTAAGCGCGTACCGGATAGGACCGGCTGAAACCCATCTCTGTTGTCCATGGTATTCTTAACACTCTTTTTCAACACCAGAGTTCAAAAGTTTAAAATATTGCATGAGGTAACTGCAGCTTATGAAATAGGTTTGGTAACTGCAATTACAATCAAATTGTCTAGGTGCTTTTTCGAAATGCAACTGGACTTTGTTTTTTCCCCCTGAAGATATTTCACTTATTATTCAAGAAGCTTCTTCAGTACTATGAAGTTGTTGAAGAAGAAGGGGTTGAGACTTCTTAATGTAGTGATTATCTTAAAATTCCATTCATTTTCTCCTTCAGCATAATTTAGGTTTTTTGTTATGTGAAGGAATTAGGCACTCTGTTCTCTTTTTAAACTCTATTCATAAGCAGAACTCTAAAATTTGATGCCCAAAAAGCATTTATATTTATATTCTTCTAAGAAACGTCTTAACAGAATCAGCAAGAATCGCTCGTGGGAAAATTAACGACTTGGCTAGACTTACTGCAAGAGACTATGATGCAGTAGTATTTCCTGGAGGCTTTGGAGCTGCTAAAAATCTGTGAGTATTTAATTCTGTAAGTTGCCACAATATGTTACTACTTTTTTAATCAGCTGTGATTAAATGACATAGCAGACAGTGTAAACTCTGACTGCAACCCTGAATTGAAATTAGTAAAATGTACTTTTAAATATCCTTTCTCAAATCATGAACAGAATTAAAAGTTGCTCTCCTTTCTATATGTCTTAGTGTTGGAGTGAGAATATATTGTGGTTACTTCAGGAAAGTTTGCAATATTAACTGCAGTAATTAATGCAATATAATTTCTTGTAATAAATGTATCAAACAAGTTGAAAATCTATATTTCAATTTTGTTGACAACCTTCAACCTCTTAAAATGTGCCACAGTTCACATTGTATTGCATGAGAGGAAAATGTTTGTTTTTCAGGACAGCTTCCACATTGAAGCCAAAGTTAGTTTCTCATATAAGAAAGAACTAATTGTCTGTTTAATTTGTGTTTTGTGCTTATTTCTTATTTATTCAATTATCTATTAAGTATTTCAGAATTTAACTTTTTCCTTTGCATGGAAGTATTAGTCTTTTTATTGAAATCTTGAGTATAGGCCTGGCTGTGGCATATGAAAAATACTTTGTAGGACAAAACTTGGGAAATATTAGTGTGGACTAGCTCTGTATATGCATTTAAAATTACTTAGAAGAGCAGTCTGAAGTATCTGGAAGCATAACCACAGCAGAGGAGCTATGCCTTTTGGGGGGGGGGGGATGTTTCTGTGCAAGCCTGAACAAAGCACAACCAATGCAATTCATTAAAACAGCTTTATGACTGTTATTATGCTTGCCTTTGAAGAACACATATTGTAACTTTTATTCAGTTTAAGTTAGCTGTAAAATGGCTTAGACCAGAATAATCCCCTTGATTTTATTTACCCCCATTCATTCACATCACTGTTTTAGTTGCTTTCTATTTTCTCCTCTCTTTGACATTCATCCAACGTCCATCAACATATACACCAATAAGATGTTGACAATCATGTCATTTCTTATTTGGAGCATTTCTGGGAAACACTTTCTTCCCAATTGGTTACAAATCCTGTCCCTGGCAAGGCAATTACAGAAACAACAAATTTCTGTTGGTTCTTATGGAAGCTTGCTTAAAGTCTCAGAGATAGCAGAACAAAGGAAAGAATCTCAAAGTACCACTTTTTAACATAAAAGCAAGGGATAATTAATGTTCCTTTTCCTGAATTCTTGGAAACAGGAGAATCCTGGAATTATAGGATAGAAGGGAGAAATATAAATATATAATGTATTGATAAACCCTTGTCTCTCAACTTCTTCTTTTTTTCCAAAGGAGAAGTGGAAAGACTGAGTTTGCTATTCCTGACATTTTTGTTGGAAAAAGCATTTACACATTAAAGGAACAGTATTTGAATCTATGAATGACAAAAAATGTATGATTATTTCAACTGTTCATATCTTGTAGGTTACTGAGTATGAATGTGTATCTTAGAACTGTAATGCATTGTGTGGGTTTGTGATTTGTGATTTTATTGAGATTTGTAGGCCGCCCTTTTCCCTGAGGGGACTCAGGGCGGCTCACACAAAATCGGGGAAGGGGAGATACAGACAATAACAAAGACACATATAATAAAAACAGTAACCAACATGCATTCATCATTCGGGAGGGGCAACTATCTTCATCCCCAGGCCTGACGGGCTAGCCAGTTCTTCAAGGCTGCGCGGAAGGCCTGGACGGTGGTGAGGGTACGAATCTCCACGGGGAGTTCGTTCCAAAGGGTCGGGGCGACTACTGAGAAGGCCCTCCTCCTTGTAGTTGCCAGCCGACACTGGCTGGCCGATGGAATACGGAGGAGGCCCAATCTGTGTGATCTTATTGGTCGCAGGGAGGTAATTGGCAGAAGGCGGTCTCTCAAGTATCCAGATCCACTACCATGTAGGGCTTTATGGGTGATTAACAGCACCTTGAAGCGCACCCGGAAGTCGACAGGCAGCAAGCGCAGCTCGCGGAGGATAGGTGTAATGTGGGTGAACCGTGGTGCACCCACTATCGCTCGCGCGGCTGCGTTCTGCACTAGCTGAAGACGCCGGATGCTCTTCAAGGGCAGCCCCATGTAGAGCACATTGCAGTATTCCAGCCTAGAGGTCACGAGGGCCCGAGTGACTGTTGTGAGTGCCTCCCGATTCAGGTAGGGTCGCAACTGGCGCACCAGGCGTACCTGGGCGAATGCCCCCCTAGCCACAGCCGTCAAATGGTGGTCGAATGATAGCTGTGGATCTAGGAGGACTCCCAAGTTGCGGACCCTCTCTGAGGGGTATAAAGTTTGACCCCCCAGCCTGAGAGATGGAATATTGGTGGAATCCTTGGGAGGGAAACACAACAGCCACTCGGTCTTTTCTGGGTTGAGCACAAGCTTGTTAGCCCTCATCCAGTCCATAACCGCCTCCAGACCCCGGCTCATCACGTCTGCCGCTTCATTGAGTTGGCACGGGGCGGACAGATACAGTTGAGTATCGTCCGCATATTGATGGTATCTAATCCCGTGCCTGCGGATGATCTCTCCCAGCGGTTTCATGTAGATGTTGAATAGTAGGGGGGATAAGACCGAGCCCTGAGGCACCCCATATGTTAGGGGCCTAGGGGACGATCTCTGCCCCCCCACTAACACCGACTGCGACCTGTCCGAGAGGTAGGAAGAGAACCACCGCAACACGGTGCCTCCCACCCCCACCTCCCGCAGTCGTCGCAGAAGGATACCATGGTCGATGGTATCGAAAGCCGCTGAGAGGTCAAGGAGAACCAGGATGGAGGAATGTCCTCCATCTCTGGCTCTCCATAGATCATCAGTCAATGCGACCAAAGCGGTTTCAGTGCTGTAACCGGGTCTGAAGCCTGACTGGAAGGGGTCGAGATAGTTTGCTTCCTCCAAGGACCACTGGAGCTGAAAGGCCACCACCTTCTCAACAACCTTCCCAAGAAAGGGAAGGTTGGAGACTGGACGATAGTTATTAAGGACAGCTGGATCCAAAGATGGCTTCTTTAGGAGGGGTCTCACCACCGCCGCTTTCAGTGCGGCGGGGAAGTTCCCCTCCCGAAGAGAGGCGGTCACGACCGCCTGGATCCAGCCTCGTGTCACCTCACTGCTGCTGGTAACCAGCCATGAGGGACACGGGTCCAGTACGCAGGTGGAGGCACTCACAGCCCTCATGGCCTTGTCCACATCCCCGGGGGTAACATCCTGAAACTCAACCCAGGGGTGTTCCATCTGATCCTCTTGTGCCTCGGCTGGAACTGCAGGGGTGGAGTCCAAGTCCGACCGAAACCGAGCAATTTTGTCCGCTAAGAATTGGGCATAATCCTCAGCTCTGCCCTGTAAGGGTTCCCCCGCCTCCCTTTTATTTAATAGGGAGCGGGTTATCTTAAACAGGGCGGCTGGGCGGGACTCAGCGGACGCAACCAAGGTGGCTATATGGGATCTTTTCGCTGCCCTAAGCGCTCTGGTGTATTCCTTGGTGCAGGTGGTTACCATTGCTCGGTTCGATTCGGACTTATTGGACCTCCATCGGTGCTCTAGGCATCTCCTCCGGCGCTTCATCTCCCGGAGTTCCTCGGTGAACCAAGGAGGTCTCCGGGATCCGCCGCCTCGGAGGGGCCGTAGTGGCGCAATCCGGTCGAGGGCCTCTGATGCTGCCGAATGCCAGGCAGCAGCCAAAGTCTCTACCGGATTGTGGGCGAAAGAATCAGGAATGACCCCAAGTTCCGTCTGGAACCTTAATGGTTCCATGAGTCGCCTGGGGCGGAACCACCTGGTCGGTTCCTCCTCCCTACAGTGGGGGTTTGGCCTCCGGAAGTCGAGCCTCAGTAGGCAGTGGTCTGTCCACGACAGGGGTATGATGTCATTACCCCTCAGACCAAGATCACAAATCCACTGCTCCGAGAGGAATACGAGGTCGAGCGTGTGCCCCGCCGAATGGGTCGGGCCCCGAATTACTTGGGTCAAGCCCATGGCCGTCATGGAAGCCATGAACTCCTGCGCCCCGTCAGAGTTTTCACCGAGCGACGGCAAATTAAAGTCCCCCAGGACCATCAACCTAGGGAACTCAATTGCCAGCTCGGCTACCGACTCGAGGAGCGAGGGGAGGGCTGCTGCAACGCTGTTGGGAGGCAGGTACGTTAACAGCAGACCCACTTGACCCTTGAGGTCCAACTTTATCAGCAGAGACTCACACCCGACAAGCTCCGGAGCAGGGACCCTACGAGGAACTAACGACTCCCGGATAACAACGGCCACACCCCCACCCCTTCCCTGGGCTCTCGGCTGGTGCAGCACCTGAAATCCTTCTGGGCACAGCTCTACAAGGGGGACTCCTCCCTCTGGGCCCAGCCAGGTTTCAGTAATACATGCCAGGTCTGCCCTCTCGTCTAAAATTAAGTCCCGGACGAGAGGAGCTTTATGTACTACAGACCTGGCATTTAGCGACAGCAGCCTGAGTCCAGGGTCCTGATCACTTGCGCCATCTGGTCTCGGAGTGGGACTCATAGGGCCGGAAGGAGGGATCTCTGTAATGTAGCGAACCCTCCTTCCCCGGTAATGGCCTGCCCTAAAGTCCCCGCCGTATCTGCCCCTCCCTGTTACGACCGTAATACCCCGACCCTCTCCCGTGTCTCTGGTCCCCTCAACCATCCCCATGGCCCCCGCGTCTCCCGGCAGGTCCTCCGAATCATACATACCCATGCACTCCCCCAACCAGTCCCCACGTAGAAGTTAAAAAACACAAAAATTTACAGCAATATGATAATAAAAGTGGGCCATTCATTCAATCACAACCAGTCCCATACACTCATCATACTATTTTAAAAAATTGCGCAATTAGATGTATAACAATATGAAAAAAAGGGGGGGGGAGAGATACTCCGTTTCTCTCTCCTCCTATGTCCTGGGAAAGCGTCCTTGGCCGTCCAATCAAGAATGGATAGTATACAAGGCGGCCGTATGCAGGCAGGGCAGGATGTAAAAAGTAGGAAGTCCAGCAATTCATAAATGGCAGTCTTGACGGTGAATAAGTGTCCCAATCCAGGGGGCCAAGGTTTGAAACTAGCCTGAGCCACTTTAGCAGAGGAGGCGGGAAGTGCTGATGTTTTTGGAGCCCAGTCTCTGCCACCATGGTCGCCATCTCCCATTACTCTCACACCAACTCAGCCACAATCCCTAGTGGCTGGAGCGGGATGCAAAGGGCAATGTCCGGAGAGGCCGCAGTGACACAGAGCTCAGTTCAGGGAGTTTAGAGGGCCGTCTTCTTCCCCACCCTAGTAAGCACACCAGTCAATCAAAGGGCAGACAGCAAATAGCTGGGTGAGCAAGATAGAACCGAGGGGGGGGGGGAAGCGTCTGAGGGAGTAACAAACACAGTCAGAGCTTAAGGTCTCAATAAGCTTCCAGCGCTTCCTTCTTTAAAGAGCCAAAGGGGGGGGGAGCGTCTGAGGCAGTAACAAACACAGTCAGAGCTTAAGGTCTCAATAAGCTTCCAGCGCTTCCTTCTTTAAAGAGCCAAAAGGGGGGGGGAGCGTCTGAGGCAGTAACAAACACAGTCAAAGCTTAAGGTCTCAATAAGCTTCCAGCGCTTCCTTCTTTAAAGAGATGCTGATTAAAACTAAAACCCTCCAGGCTCACCAGTCACTGGGGCTCATCAGGGATCGTTAATCCTTCAGCGCGAACAAGTTCAAACAGGCTGGCTAGGGAAGAGGCGTCCGAGATGTAAAAGTGCTGCGACTCAGCTGCTTGAAGTCTGAGTCGCCATCTTCCCTCCACGTTTTCCTTCCAGCCTCCGCGTTTTCCTTCTAGCCTCGACCGCTGCCGCTCTGCTGCTCAGGAAACGGCTGCCGGGATAACAACGAAGCCTTCTCTCATCAGGGGGCCCCACTAGTTCGGACGGGCAACGCCAGGTGTGCAGGATGATAAAGGAGAAAAACGCTGACCGTCAGCGTCAGCGTCGCCGTCCTTGCGCAGCCAGGTGGTCGAAGGCTGCAAAGCGTTGCGGGGCTAAAACGAACCTCCGGAGTGTTAGCCCCCAGCTATCTGGAGTTCCTCAAGCCCTGCAGATCTTAAGCTCTTCCAGGATCCCTTTCCAAGAGTTTTTTGCAGTCTGTTTGGAAGGCTTCCCAGCGCTCCTTCGCCAAGTTTGAACAGAGCGAAAGAGCCCGGTCGCCATTCCAAACCCGCACATGCGCAGACCTAATCTCTTTCTTTTGTTGTGGCAGATCTACCTTTTCTGTGGATGGGAAAGACTGTAAAGTTAACAAAGATGTTGAGCGTGTGCTGAAAGACTTCCACAAATCAGGGAAACCCATTGGGTATGTCACCTATTTA
The DNA here is from genome assembly GCF_051295495.1 of Thamnophis sirtalis. Classification (NCBI taxonomy): domain Eukaryota; kingdom Metazoa; phylum Chordata; class Lepidosauria; order Squamata; family Natricidae; genus Thamnophis; species Thamnophis sirtalis. The sequence goes on from NW_028261388.1 coordinate 56,425,502, forward strand.
AATACTCTTTTCTAAAGAACTCTTCATAGCTCTCACTTCAGCCAGAGACTTACTTCTGGTAATTCTCTTAGGTAAAATGAACTTACAAACCTAGAACTGCAAAACCAGATTGGTTAGGCTCTTGGCAAGTCACAGTCAATAGTAGTTTGGGGGAATGGGGTAGTCATCTACCGTATTTTTCGGAGTGTAAGGCGCACTCCCCCCCCCCCAAAAGAGGGTAAAAATCTGGGTGTGTTTTATACACTGAATACAACATTTTTGGCCTACTGAAACCCTGCCCCCTTTGCAAAAATAGACATGCAGAGGGTTTGGGAGGCTTGCAAAGTACTCCTGGGGGCTGGGGAGGGCAAAAATGAGTAAAAACCAGGCCGTTTTTGCCCCCAGTCCCCAGGAGCATTCTACAAGCCTCCCAAAGCCTCTGCATGCCCCCCTTTTTTGCAAAAAACAGGCAGTTTATTGCTCATTCTTTGGGGGGGCAGCCCCCAGGAGCACTCTACAAGCCTTCCAAAGTGCTGCGTGCCCCCCCCCTTTTTTTTTGCAAAAAACATGGTGTGCAGAGGGTTTGGGAGGCCTGCAGAGTGCAAAAACTTTTTTAAAAAATTTACCTCTTCAAAATCATGGTGCGTCTTATACTCCAGTGTGTCTTATAGTCCGAAAACTACAGTAATTAGGCTAGTTTAAGCTATTCATTAAAATTAATTCATTAAACTTGTTTGTTGCCAATTTTCAAGGATTCTGAATAGTACTTTAGTTTATAAGGGCACCAGTTTTGTCAGAACTAAAGGAATTCAGAAAAAGCACTTGTCTATTGCTCTTTAAAGTAGCTGTGCCTTTTCCTGAGATTGCATGGCAGCCATCTCCATTGCAAACATAATCATGATTAGGTATAATGCAGCAAACTCTTCTATGAAGAACTTATGAGGCTTTCTTTTAGCCTGTGATGCAGTTATTTTTCTTTTTGAAATCTTTTTAGTTATGATATAAAAAAGGGGGTGAGGAAGCAAATAAAATAAAAGCAAAAATCGAAATATGCATGCACTTTCCTCTCGCTGTTGTCTAAATTTTAAAAACAGCAAAAATATAAATATAAATGAAGCATTTAAATGCCATCTTGAATCAGTAGAACAATTTTTCCTAGAAATAATGTTACGGAATATGGTAAGATAAAAAATAAAATTTATAGTACAGCAGTCTACCCAATGACCTAATGGTTGAGATATTAAAAAATAGTCAAAAAATGTGGATGATTGAAAAAAATTTCGGGAGTTAAATCCCAAAATTTTAATTCCACTAGGTAGGATTGGACCACATTCCAGCTATATGATTGAAATGTATTTAAAATACTACAGTCCAAAGTATCCAAAATTATTCCAGATAAGCCAATTGAAAGCTATCTCTAAATGTCTAATCACTATAATATTTTATATTATCATATATCTTTTTTCCATTATTAATCTTGACTGTACATAATCATTTTGTGTTGAACTCTACATGTAAATTATGTATTGGCTCTCTTTTAGGTTGTGCTGTATTTCCCCTGTCTTGGCTGCAAAGGTTCTACCTGGCACTGAAGTCACTGTAGGCCAAGAACAAGAACAAGGTGGGAAGTGGCCTCATGCTAGCACTGCTGGGGCCATTAAAGCTATGGGAGGAAAACACTGTGCTAAAGATGTAACAATATCCTTTTCATGTTCAGTTTGACTACCTTGAGGCAGAATTATAGAATGAAAATTATAGGCTGGAAGGGACCTTGGAAGTTTTCTAGTCCAACCCCCTGCCGAAGATAGGAGTCCTTATACCATCCCGGACAAATAATTGTCCAATCTTTTCTTGAAAACCTCTACCATAGTATTCACAATTCTGGGAGGCAAGCTATTCCATTGATTAATTGTTGTCACTGTCAAGAAATTTCTTCTTAGTTCCAGATTGTATTTCCCTCCATTGCTTCTTGCACATTTTTATTTCACTCCCTAAGCCTTCTCTTCGCTAGGCTAAACATATCTAGGTACCTTAGCTTTTTATCGTACAATTTAGTCTCCAGATCCCTTGTCATCTTTGTTGCCTTTTCTTTATATCCTTTTTAGGGCCTTAGCATTTTTTTGTATCATGGCAATGATAACTGGATGAAATATTCCAAGTGCAGCCTCACTAGTACAATGTAGAACAGTATGTTCCCTTCCCATGATCTTGATGTTATCTCTCTGTTAATGCAACCTAGACTGCATTGACTTTTTGGCAGTTGTAGCACACTGCTGACTCATACTTAAGCAGTCACCAGAATACCTAGATCCTTCCCACTGGCACTACTATGGAACCATGTACTGCCTATTATGTGTGCATTTGATCCTTCCTGCCTAAGTGTAGGACCTTACTTTTTTCACCACTGAACTGCATCTTGTTGGATAGGGCCCAGTGCTCAAATCTGTCAAGATCCTTCTGAATCTTGAATCTATCTTCTAAAGTGTTAGCAATTTCCCACAGTTTAGTGTTATCTGCAAATTTAGTTATAGTTATAGTTATAGTTTTATTGATTTGTATGTCGCCCACTCCCGAAGGACTCCGGGCGGCTTACAATAAAACAAGGGAGGGGGGATAATACACAAACAACATATTAAAATATAAAACAGTCACAATTTCCGAGGGGCTGGATATTTCGAGAGCCGCCCGGTCTGCTGGAGCAGCCAGGACTTAACGGCTTTGCGGAAGGCCGGGAGGGTAGTGAGGGTCCGGATCTCCATGGGGAGATCGTTCCAGAGGGCTGGAGCTGCAACAAAGAAGGGTCTCCCCCAGGGAGTCGCCAGCCGACATTGGCTGGCAGATGGAATCCAGAGGAGACCTAACCTGTGTGATCTAATCAGTCTATGGGAGGTGATCAGCAGGAGGCGGTCTCTCAGGTACCCAGGTCCGATGCCATGAAGTGCTATATAGGTAACGACCAGCGCCTTGAAGCGGATCCGGAGACTAATGGGTAACCAGTGCAGCTCGCGGAGGATAGGTGTAACGTGGGTGTACCTGGGTGCACCCACGATCGCTCGCGCGGCTGCGTTCTGGACCAGCTGGAAATTTGATAAGTCCTCTCATTTTGATCATTAATGAAGATGTTGAAAAGCACCAAGACAGAACCTTGGAGTACCACACTGCGTGCTTCCCCCCATGTAGATATAGTTCCTTTGAGGATCACTCCTGATTATCTGTTCCAGGATTTCCCTAGAAACTGAAGTCAAGCTGATTGGCTTGTAATTTCCTGGATCCACTTTTTTCTCTTTTTGGGGGGTTGGAACCACATTGGCTCATTTTCGTTCCTCCTCTGGCTGTTCCCGTGTTCCAGATTTCATTCAGTGGTTCTGAGATCAGATCACATTGCCTAATATCTGTAGGTCAGGTATAGGATGAGGTTGAAGATTCATTCTCTGAGCTTGAGGGTTGCTTTCTGAACATTTCATTACAGATTTTTTACCCCTAAACTCCGCTGAATGTGTTACCTAGCCTGATAACGAAACATTCAGAAACCAACCCACAAGCTGGGAGAATGAACCTTCACCCTCATTGGTGCAAGTTTTCATTCTGAGCCTTGGCTTTACTGACACCTGTTTGAGCTCTCCTCGCTGCAGTTTGTTTCCAATTGATGTTGGAGTAGTTAAAGTCCCTCAATTCCCTCATAACAGTGGTGTGTTTCCTCATTGCTATTACTATTAATTTAACCCTAGATAATGCCAAATGATGTGCTGGAGCCTATCTCTAATTTGTGGCTAGCTACCAGGCTCTTAAGTGGATATTGGAGCAATAAAGGGTTGAGACCTTATTATGCTTTAAATCAGTGGCTCTCAACCTTCCCAATGCTGTGACCCTTTAATACAGTTCCTCATGTTGTGGTGACCCCCAACCATAAAATTGGTGTCTCGGTTCCTAAGACCATTGAAAATGTGTGTTTTCCAATGGTCTTAGGCAATCCCTGTGAAAGGGTCATTCGACCCCCAAAGGGGTCCCGACCCACAGGTTGAGAACCTCTGCTTTAAATAGTTGTGAAATGCATGGCTGGTTTTTAAATAAATGTTTAAAACTTAGATGTTTAGCTATGTTTACATGGAGCTAAACAAATCAACTCTTCCAATACAGGTACTGTATTAATACAGTAGTAATAAACCATATTACTACTAGACAACAACTTTGCTGCTGTCTACTAATTGTCTAGATTTTTGCAATCCAAATGTGAAAAACCTGTTCCTGAAGTTGAGCTTGATGTTATGTGACTAATATGCAGTTCTTATGGAGATAGTGTTAGAATGATTTACTACTACTTTCTTTCAGAATATTTCTTTACTGTCTTCCCAATCCAAACTACATCTCTAGTATTTCCATCGAAATTGTAACCATTTTCAACCCTACCCAGTTTCTCAACCAAGATAAATTTGGCCAACTGTTGTCATCTATAGGAAGATATTTTTGTCAATAGAAAGAAATTAATTTACAATGTTATTCACTCTTGTTAATTCCCTTAACTGGCTTTCATGAAGCGCATGTGGACAATACCAACAAGATAGTTACTACACCAGCATTTATGTGTGAAACTGAATTTCATCACATTTTTGATGGTATTGGAGCCATGATAAAAAATTTGTTAAGGCTGACAGGCAAATGAGATGGATTGTTAATAACAAAAGCAATAGCTTTTAGGAATGTTGCAACTTTGATGACAAAGTTGGCACAGAATGTACTTTTAGACGTATTTTAGAGGATCGACTTAAATTTCTGAACTGGAGCATCCTACACTAACTGAATCAGGATCCTTTTATGTCAAACTCTTCTCCATAGTGCATTGTCACTGACAATCGTTTTATATTCTGAACATCACCCATTGTTAAACAAATTGGAATTAATGACTCAAGTATTTAAATTATTTACCAGCTGTTATCAGAATGTTTCCAATGATTATATCATGAATTTGCAAATATAATTTAGCATGTTAAAAGTTGTACAATTGGATTTGAATCACTAGTATGACAAACTCTAGAGAACCTAATTTGGGAATTGAGAACAACAGAATAGAATTCCATTCATTTTTCTAATTTAAATCTAATTATTAGTACTGTGAATGGTTGCTTAACATTCTATAAGCACTGGCATATTACAAATTCCTGAAGAATTAGACACCACATAGGTAGTCATTTAAAGAAATGAGGCTATGGCTCCAAAGACAATTCTAATTATAGGAAATGTTTTACAAATAAATTGTAAATCCTCTTACAGAATCCATATGAACATTATTAAGTATTCCAATTTACCAAGAGAATTGAGGCTGCAAGTTACTGTGCAACAGTTCAGATCAATGAAGAGAAACTTTTTTCAATTAGATATACCACATGTTAAATAAAATGGATGAAGTTAAAACCAATTATTTCCTTTTTTATTAATCTGCAGAATATTTCTTTAGTCTATTTTTGTTTGCCTAATGTAAGAGAATGTGTGTGATGGTTTTAGTTTAGTTTAGTTTATTTATTTGTATGCCGCCCTTTTCCCTGGGGGGACTCAGGGCGGCTCACAATCAAAAGGAAGGGGGGGACAGACTTTTACATATAAGACAGTACATGATTAAAACGCAACATTCATACCATTCGGGCGGGTTACAATCTTTAGCCCCAGGCCTGACGGGATAGCCAGGTTCTAAGGGCTGTGCGGAAGGTCTGGAGGGTGGTGAGGGTACGAAGCTCCACGGGGAGATCGTTCCATTGGGTCGGGGCTACCACCGAGAAGGCTCTCCTCCGTGTGGTGGCCAGTCGGCATTGGCCAGCAGATGGAACTCGGAGGAGGCCTAAACGATGAGATCTAATGGGTCGTGTGGAGGTGATCGGCAGTAGGCGGTCTCTCAAGTACCCAGATCCACTACCATGAAGGGCTTTATAGGTGGCAAGTAGCACCTTGAAGCGTATCCGGAGATCGACAGGTAGCCAGAGCAGCTCGCGGAGGATAGGTGTTACGTGGGTGAAGCGAGGTGCACCCACAATCGCTCACGCGGCTGCATTCTGGACTAGCTGAAGTCGCCGAATACTCCTCAAGGGCAGCCCCATGTAGAGCACATTGCAGTACTCCAGCCTAGAGGTCACAAGGGCCCGAGTGACTGTTGTGAGAGCCTCCCGGTTCAGGTAGGGGTGCAACTGGTGCACCAGGCGAACCTGGGCAAATGCCCCCCTGGTCACAGCTGACAAATGGTGTTCGAAGGTCAGCTGTGGGTCCAGGAGGACTCCCAAGTTGCGGACCCTGTCTGAGGGGTATAATGTTTGACCCCCCAGCCTGAGAGATGGAATACTAGCCAAATTGGTGGGAGGGAAACACAACAGCCACTCGGTCTTATCCGGGTTGAGCACAAGTTTGTTAGCCCTCATCCAGTCCCTAACAGCTTCAAGTCCCTGGTTCATCACGTCCACAGCTTCATTGAGTTGGCACGGGGCGGACAGATACAGCTGGGTATCGTCCGCATACTGGTGGTATTTTATCCCGTGCCGCCGAATGATCTCGCCCAGCGGTTTCATGTAGATGTTGAAAAGTAGGGGAGACAGGACCGAACCCTGCGGCACCCCATATGTTAGGGGCCTAGGGTTCGATCTCTGCCCCCCGACTAACACCAACTGCGACCTGTCCGAGAGGTAAGAGGAGAACCACTGCAAAACAGTGCCTCCCACCCCCACCTCTCGCAGTCGTCGCAGAAGGATACCATGGTCGATGGTATCGAAAGCCGCTGAGAGGTCAAGGAGAACCAGGATGGAGGCGTGGCCTCGATCCCTGGCTCTCCAGAGATCATCGGTCAATGCGACCAAAGCGGTTTCTGTGCTGTAGCCAGGTCTGAAGCCGGACTGGAATGGGTCAAGATAGCTGGCTTCCTCCAAGGCCCGCTGGAGCTGAAAGGCCACCACGGGTTAGATGAACCCGTGTGTATGTTTGTGCGCATGTGTGTGTGTATGTGCACACATGCACACTTTCAAATAAGGGTTGTCTCCAGCTGACTATCTGGGTAAGTCCAGGCAAGTTTGTTGGTAACATTTTCAGAAGTACCATATTTTTGGAGTATAAGACGCTCCGGAGTATAAGAGGTTCCACCACAAAATCGCGGAGGACAAAATCGCGCTCGACGAAAGCGCGCATTTGATGTCATCACAGCGCGACGAAAACATCGCGCTGTGATCGAAAAATGTAAAAATAAAGCTAAAACCTTCCCCTAACCCCCCCAAACCTAACCCTAAACCTAACCCTTAACCTAACCCTAAATCTAACCCTAAACCTAACCGTTAACGTAACAAAAAACCTAACGCTAACCCTTAACCTAACGCTAACGCTCTAAACCTGACCCTAACCCTTAACCTAACCCTAACCCTAACCCTTAACCTAACCCTTACCTTTATGTGAATCGGCTTGCTTTAATTTTAATTTTATTTCAATTTTTAATTTTTTTCGTCGCGCTGTGATGACGTCACATGCGCGCTTTCGTCGAGCGCGATTTTATCCTCCGCGCTTTTGACGGGTCACGGTATAAGACACACTTTAGTTTTTGGGGAGGAAAACAATAAAAAAAAATCTGCCTCTACCTACTAGCATCCATCTGTATTCATCTGGCTAGTGTCCTTGCAGCAAATAGCGAACAGCCAGATTAGCTTCAGCACATTATTGCAGCCTGATTCAGCATGAGCAGCTGTTTGGCGAGTGGATTGGCCTCACCGAATATCCCCAATCAGTTGTTCCAGGCTGCAGAGATCGCCACAGTCCATCGCTGTCTCTGTGCCTCGCGTTTTCAGCCTCTGAATGCTGTTTCAGACCTGTTCAAGGCTGCAGGGATTGCCACAGCACATCGCCACCTCCATGCATTGCATTTTCAGCCTCTGCACATTGCGTTTTTGGCCTCTGCACGCCCTGTTTTTGGCTTCTGTGCTGCATGTTTTTGGGAAGTTCCAGACAGCGGGGATTGGTGGCAGTGATCCCCACCACCTGGAACCATCTGAAAACACGATGCATGGAGGCCAAAAATGGGGTGTGTGGAGGCCGAAAGCGTGATGCGCAGAGGCCAAAAACGCAATGTGCGGAGGTGGTGATCGGCAGCGATGTGCTGTGGTGATCCCCGTAGCCTTGAACAGGTCTGAAACAGAGTGTTCGGAGACTGAAAATGCACGTCACAGAGGCTAAAAACGCGAGGCACGGAGGCAGAGATGGTCTGTGGCAATCTCTGCAGCCTGGAACCAGTCTAAAACGCAAGGCCAAAAATAGCTGAAGGGTGGGAGCTGGTGGGTGGGCAGGGCTACATTTGGTGTATAAGACGTACCCAAATTTCATCCTCTTTTAGGAAGGTGGGGGGAGTACATCATCTACTCCAAACAATATGGTATAAACAAGTTTCAGCTGAATATGAAAGGTGTTCTGTCCCCCCTTCATGGCTCTTAACAAACGGCCAGACAAATAAAATTAAAAGGAACTTTTCTTTATCAGTTCACAGTTCAAACTGGCTTTGAGCCCAAAAATAACATAAATACAAGTCTCCCACAAGAATGCTAAACAAAAACTCTTACAAGCAATGCACTTTTCCAGTGTAGCCTTGAATCAGGGTTACAAGAAACAGAAAGCACTTATCCAAGTGTATCTTCCATAAATCACGATTAATAATCAAGCAATGTTGTACCAAACAAGGAACACACGAAGGAACGTATGTTGACTCCTGTGACTAGGGCGTGGCAGCATCCGTCCTTTTATCTCCAAACCTGCCTCTACAAGCCCCAGCTGCATAATGAATCTTGTATCCCGAAAAGACTCACAGCAGACATCTGCTGAGTCACAACAGAAAGGTTTGGTGGAAGAATAGTTATAACACTTGTATTCTGTACTTCCAAAACTGCATGCAATTTGCACAACTTAAGACATTCCTTTATTTTCCAACAATATTGTACAACCCTTCTCAACCCTTCTCAAAAAGAAAAGAGATTGATTTTCTGTTGTGGTTTACATTTTGCAATAATAATGGTTTTTCTTTTTCCCCTGAATTCCCCTTTCTTTCTCCTTAGTTTCTCATGATCACATTGTGATTATTTCACTGTGGGTAGTAAAGCATACCACTTCTGTAGCAGTGTGAGATTTTCTGATAGATATGGATCTTGCAAATTATTCTCAGGGGAAAGATGTTTGCAGCAATTCCATAAAGAAGGTCAGAGATACACCAAAAATATTTTTGCCTAATTAAAACTCCTATGATTTTCAAATAATACAGACAGAATCTTGTCCCCATTAAATAACATTCACATTTTTAAAAATTGATAATTTAATTCACAGAACAAACAAATTGATTACATTTGGAAATTTTAATATTTTAAGTCACTGTTGATTATTGGGCATGTTGGTTTGGGTAGTATCTCTTTCACAAATGCAATCTTATAAAAATTATAGCAAACACAGGTATAAGAATTTTTTTTCCCCATTCAAGGTTTTTTATCTTTTAATACAAATTATACATATAGGAACAAAGAGTTGTCCGGGTCTTTTCTTTTACATCCTCTCATTTACAGTCCTTTTTACATCATAGTTTCATTTTCACTTTCAGCCAAATTATTCTCTTCCATTATTTTTCATCTTTATAGTTATTTTTTCTTAATACATAAACAATACCTTCAAAGTTACACCAAATTTTCATTTCTTATTTTCTCCATTGATATATTCGGCTATAAACAGCATACACCTCCAATTTAAATAGAGAGTATTTCTTTCGATTTTTATACAATTAACAATATACTCTCATTTCTTTATTTCTTAATTAGTTACATAACAATAACAATCTTACTAGTATTCTCTTTATTCTACTAATGTAACTCTTTTTCCCTTTCTTCCTCTTAACCATTTTCTCTTGGGCTCTCAATTATTCCAGTTTTAATTTTTTTCCTTCTTCTCCCCCTTTCCCCTAACTTCTCCCCTCCCCCTATTTTTGTGATTATTGTATCTTTTCTTCAGAGTATTTACTTTTATTATTCTAGTAACTTTCCCCAGGGTTTTCTCTGTTCGCCCTTCCTTGCTATTTTGTGGTTTCTTTTTTGAGAGATCTCTTTGTCTGCTTTTTCTTTATGACTGTAAATCCCAGTGAAATCTTCTGTCCGCATTTTATTTTCAATTCTTTTTTCCACCTTATCCTCCTGTACCTCATTTGTGCCCTCTTTTACCCCCTCTTCTCCTATGTCTTGTTCTGTATGTTCCCTTTGATTTCCTGTCTTTTCTTTACCAATTAATGTTTCACATGTGCTTTTCGGCATCATGAATAATTCATCATAAATCAAAATCTCCATTATGCAAGTTTAACTTGTAGGTTTCAGAAATCCATCAAAGCAAGTATTGTCCAAAATGTCTGTCTCCCTTAAGCAGAGTTTATTTGGCTTTTATACATTTTCAACAAGCAGAATAGAGCACAGATAGCAACAGTATTGTTCTTTGGTTTACTCCCTCCTTTTTCCCTTGTGAAGCCAGAAAACTATCCAGGCCAAGGTTGAATCTAACTCTCCGATATGGCGTGTCTCTGCTCTGCTCGGTGAGATAATGGGCTAAAAGATAAATGGCTACTTGAGATCATGGCAGTTTAATGTACATGTCTGTACATAACCTTTCCTCTCTTCCCACATCTGGTTCTGCTAATTAGGTGAGCTTGTAGGTATTCAAAGTAGCCAGCTACTGAGATCACGGTAGCTTACTACGCATGTCTTTACATAGCCTTACCTCTATTCCTTCATCGCACTCTTTTTTGTTTTGTTTGACAAGGCATCGTAAAATGCTAGTAAAAGAATCATAATCAATGATTATGAAGGCTAGTAAAGGCTAGATTATCAAGGCTAGTAAAAGAATCATAATCAAAAAAAGAACATCCTTGCAATTGTTTATACAGGGCATATACCTGACCCTGAGTCAATGCAGGAGAGGGTTTAGGGCAAAAAGCTGTGATACATATGTTTTGCAAAGAGAGAGAAGACACTGAATAAAACAGCACCCACCAATCAAAATAGCACAAATGATGACTAAATAACGTAGGACTTTTCCCAATAGACCTGTGGCAACCAAGCCCAAAAACTTTCCCACCAAGATCCTAAAGTATCAATTTTCAAATCAGAGGCCAAATTGTGTAAAATGTTGAATTGGTGCTGGATAGTTCTGGATTCATCTGAAAGATTAAAACAACACATCCCTTCAAAACTTTCACAACCCATATGCTGGCGAAGAAGCAAATAATCAATAGCAGCACGATTTTGCAAAATAGCTTTACACAAAGCTTGTAGCTCATGGTTAATTGCTGAAATAGCTAAAGAAGTAGCATTAATTGTTTTTACCAAATTACACACAACTACATTAAGATGAGCGCGAGCAGCAAGTGCTGGCACATGCACTATGAATATAGCCAATGCTACATATTCTACTTTATTAAGCAAAGCTATCTCAGAGTCATAAGTGCTGTCTGAAGTTGCTGTTTGGAAAGCAACACAGGAATTAACTAGCTAAAGCAACATTGTGCTTCACTAATATTAGCAGGAATGTAATTAAAAGTTTCTTTTTTTATTAAAAGTTTTAATAAGTTTTAAAATTATATACCTTTCCCCTTCCCTCCCTCCCCCCCAATCTCCCCTTTTGTAAAGCTAACTTTAGATAAATTGTAACATTCTTTGTTCGTTCATTCATAAGCTAACTGAAATTTCTTAGTCCCATATTTATTTTGAATATAATCAATCCATCTTCTCCATTCCAACTTGTATTTCTCATCTGAATGGTCCTTGAGATATGCTGATATTTTAGCCATCTCTGCTAAATTTGTAACTTTTAATGTCCATTCTTGAATAGTAGGCAATTCTTCCTTCTTCCAGTACATTAAAAATTTCTTGACCACATGTAAAAAACTATCCCTGCGGGAGCCAAACAAAAACAAAGTGAAAGAGACTCTCCTCAAAGCTGTACAATTTAAAGCAGATAAACTAATATGAAAACTGAGGATTTTTTACTTGAAGATGTACAATTAACTTCTTTTGCACACGTATTCTCAGAAACTGCTACTATTGGGAGTATATAAAGCAATTGCATCAGGGGGAGGATCATAAGCAATCAACCCCTAACTAGATATAGTCTTATAGTTAAAGTTTTCATCAAACCAGTGAAGTGTTGAATTACTGCAGAGTGGATTCAAACAGGAATCAAGCATGTAGAAAGCAAATGTTCCATGTACAATTCAGATAAGCAAGAGACATCAATCTTAGTTGCACCCATGGATTTTTGCTTCAGTCTCTGTTCAAATGAGTTTTTGGGTGAGATGACAGCAGCTATTGCTAAAGGGAAACAACAATGAAACATAAACAAATGATGACTAAGGGATTGGTAGTTAAAACTGCAAAAATGGCAGCGCATAAGTTCCCGGGGGTTGTTCCACGTGTCGTTGCAGTTCTGCTTACGCTGGTGGTCAGATTTTTCACATCACTGGACAGCTGGTCCGACAAGATCGTATTGACTACTGTGCTGTCTATAAAGTCACCTTGATCATCTCTAGAACTGGATTCGGGGACTGGTACTATGAGCCTTAGCTGGACGAACGTGCTAAAATCCACAAAGACCTGTAGAATCAAGCACAGCATATCCTCATCTCCCTAGAGGGGGAGGCAAACAAACTTTTTTAACCTGTTGTATTACCTACGCCAAATTGGGGTACGCCAAATTGTTAGGTACTCAACATCCCTCCTTTTTTATTTGTTTGTGAAGACAGCCCTTAAAGGAACGATTAGCGCGTTCCACGATGGCTTGACCTGTGGAATTGTAGGAAGCCCATGAATTAGAACAATGTTCCAAGTTGTACAAAATTGCAAAAAGGCCAATAAAAATAGGCCATTATAAGTTTTTAAAGAAAAGGGTTTATCCAAGGCAGTAAAGGCTGAAAAAAGATGATAAATAACATGATTAGCTGTTTCTCTTCATTGAGATGTGCCCAAAACACTCCTGAATAGCTAAAAAAAGATAAATGAATTTACTTCTAGGGAGCAAGAGAGGGAACATAGGTGACATCCATTTGCCTTAACTGATTAGAGGCCAAACCACGGGGATTAACTTCTGTGTCCCCAGAAGGGGATGTCCCATAACATTGGGGACAAAATGAAACAATCTGCTTGGCTTGGTCAATTAGAATATGGCAAGCTCTGACATTCTGGTGAAAACAAATGATTAAAAAATAGATCTGAAAAGAAAGTAGATAAAACATGAACAGCAGCATCTGTATAACTGTTGCTTTAAGAAAAAGGTCCTGGAAAAAACAAATGACTGCATATGTGAGAAACAAAATATAAATGCTTTCAGTCTTATAATAATTGCTGCAAAGTTAAAAAAACAAAGCCATAAGATTAAAAATCAATCCTGGGTGTGATATAAGCACCTGGAAAATCAAAAATAAGTTGACACACATAATGAAAGTCATAAATTTAGTTAAAAAGCTGTTGAGAGAAGATTTAGAAAGCTAAAATAGCAGCAAATAATTTTAAGTGTTGCAGGAACAACTGTATTGCAGGATAGGAAACTTTCATGAGAGTCCTTATAAGCAATCACTCCTCTCATTCACCATCTGAAAAAACAATCTTGCGAAAGCAGAGAAACGAAAGCAATAGATGAATAGGAAAAGAAAAGTAATTAAACATGCAAGTCGAAGATCTTTAGGCAAATGATATGAAATACAGCCCATGTAGTCAGTTAAAGCACACTGAAGAGATAAATTATTCTGAAAACAAAATTGAAAATCAGATTTTGGAATAGGAAAAATAATATTAATTTAGTCCAATTTCTACGACAAACTCAAGGTTATTAATTCAACAACTGCCTGAAAAAATGGCAAAACATTTTAAAAGGGATCTTTTTGTCTTCTAATACAGATAATGTTCTTGTAGGCAGTTTAAAAAACACCAAAAGAGTTAAATAACCATTTATACGATTCATAAACGGAATGCTCAAAATCTCATTAATCTTTTCAACTGTGGCAAGGGCTACGAAAAAAAACATTGCAATGAGATCGCCGGACTGTTTTCTTTTGGTCAATAAATCAAATAAATGTGCTGGCAAGGGTCCCAGGACAGCCGTAAATTAATGAGCAAAATACCTTCGTGTACGTTTAAACAAAGAAAAACTGCAGCAAACAAAGATTGTAACATTTCATGAAGTTGTACTTTTTCTGGAGCAATCTGCAATTCACAAACACTTAAATCATTTTGCATTTCTAAAAGCCAGTTAGGTTGTATCTTTGGGCTCCAATTAAAATATCATCCATATAATGATTTACCAAAGCCAATGGATAACGCTTACCAAAAGGATCCAATTCTGCAACATAAATCTGATACATTTTGGGCATTTTGTTTTTAGCTTTGACCCTTGATGGAAAGGGCCATGGGAGGTTGCAGGCATAACCCTCCCTGGATTTTGACATTCCAAATTAGCATTTTCTTTTGCTAAAAACATCAACAACTCCATCTGAGCCTCACAATTATCTATTTGTCTTAAAGCATCCTGCAATCTGTTAGCAAAATCATGATACGGTTCAGTAGACTTTTGCCTGATATTATAGAAGGGCTGAGGCTTGCCATAAATCGGCACAGATTCTTCCTGAAGAGGGCGAGGTGGGGAGAGGGAAGCAGCAGGCACAGAGAAGATGAACTTTTCCTAGCCAGCAGTACAGTCAAACTTTTCCTGAAAAGCCGGGCAAAGAAGGATAGAAGAAAAGCAATCCTTTAAGCCAATTACTTCATGATCTTGTGGAATCAATTTAGGTGGACAGACAGAAAACATATCTTCTTTTCCCTCCTCTTTTCTAATTGTTACTTTGACCATGGAGAAGCAGAAGAATTAACCTCTCCATGAGGAGCTGAAAGACCAATTGAAGATGATTTGGGGGGAAGAATTTTTATTTGCTCACAATCAGTTGGAGGTTCTGTGGTCAATTGTTGTTCTGCCAAAACTTTAGAGCCAAATTTTTCCACTGCATGACAGCACTGAAACCATAGTTGTAAGATCTCTACTGGGGCTCTGGGTTCAAGATGTAAAATTTGCCCTATTTTTTCCAAGTCACGTAAATTAAGTGTTCCCCGTTCGGGGTACCAAAAACAATGTTTTCCTTTCTCACCAACTAGCTTCCTTATTTCTGCCTAAGGTGTGGCAACCTGACTTCTGTAACAAGAAACTAAGTTCTTGAACATGTTTTTGCTGCTGGTAAGACAGATTGCAATCCGTATTTACCTCTGAGGGGTCCTGGTAGGACGATTGGCATCCCTTGGGGTCTATTCCAGATGGGAGGTAAGTATGTTGGCTGTTGCTCCCCCGAGTCTTTGGTCCTGGTGTCAGCGTTCCAAGGATCATGTAGAATTAAATCAGAGTCCAAGGCAAAACGATCCTTAAAGTTCCAATTTAATAAATCAGACATCTTGGTACATCTATGGAATCCCAAACCTGAATTTCCTGGGATTCCACCCAGTTGAAAGTTCATGATCTTATCCCCATACCCATAAATCCATCACATGGTCCAATCTTCTTTGCCCACGTTGGCATCTCCACCCAGCTACTTCCGATCAGGTGCAGAGGTGCGGAGACAAAATATGACCTTGGGCTTCTAGAAAATAATGACAACAACACATTCCACAATTCTACTCTTTTCTATTCCCCCTCCCAACTACTACACTAATGAAACAGCATAGGAAATAATAGAAAGTGTGGCAGGCCAAAGATCCTAAAAGGGATATAACTGCAGGCCTCACAGGCAGCCTCTCCTCAGAAGAAAAACATTTCCTGAAAAGAGAATAACATAAAAGTTAACATATCAAAATTAACCACCTCTCCCCCCTGCCCTCCTGGGGGACCCTTTGGCTTATCGGGAAACTTCTCATGGAATTGTTCTACTAACTTCTCCACATTTAAGTTCCAGCTTTTCATCCAAGTGGCTTCAGACAAAGGGTAACCCATTGCAGTAAATACTGTAAGCAACCCCTATTCAGCCTGGAGTCTACAATTTTTTCCACCTCAGATTGTGTTTCCCCTTCTATGACTACAGGAGGAGGGAAAGCTTGGGTGGATGTTCTTATGCTAGACCCAATTACTGGTTTCAACAAGCTACAATGAAATTCTGGGGCAATTTCCCCTAGACTTCTGGGTAGATTGAGATGAACTGTAACTGGGTTAACTATCTTCACTATTGGGAATGGAACTAGAAATTTTGGACCAAATTCCTTGCTAGGCATTCTTAATCTTATGTATTTGTTAGACACAAAAGCTTTGTCCTCCACACGGAAGGGGGTTTGGAGCGATGTTTATTAGCTTGCTTCTTGTAGGCTTCTGCTGCATCTGCTAGAGCCTTCTTCATATTCTCCCATCCTTTCTTTAGCGTGTCCATCCATTCATTCAAAGACATGGAAGAGGGAGGATCTCTATGCAGCTCAGGCATGGGAACAAATTCCATGCCACTGGTAATCTGGAAAACTGTTAATCCCATGCTGCTGTAGACCACATTGTTGTATGCCATTTCAGCGAAGGGTAGCAAGTCCAACCAGTTGTCTTGCTGATAGTCCACAGAACACCGGATGTATTGTTCCACCACCGCATTAGCTCTCTGCTGCGCAGTTCAAGCTGGGATGAACCTTTGAGCTCAGCTCTTGTGTGGAAGCAATGGATCTCAGGACCTCTCTCCAGAACTTGGCTGTGAACTGGACTCCGCGGTCTGAAATGATCCTCTTGGGCAATTCGCCCAAACATTTTCGCTAATTTCTTTGTGGACGGCAACCTTGAGCAAGCGGTGAAGTGCGTCTGCTTGGACACCAAGTCAATTACTGTCCAGATTACTCTGTTCCCACTGCTGTCTGGGAGTTCCACGATGAAGTCCATTGCGACCTCTTCCCATGGTCGGTTAGGGCTGGCCACTCGTTGTAGCAGTCCAGGGGACTTCTCCTGCAGTGGTTTCATCATTGCGCAAGTAGCACAGCTTTTTACATAATCTTCCACCTCTGATTTCATGTTTGGCCACCAAAATTGACGCCTGGCGAGGTGGAGCGTTTTTAGGAATCCAAAGTGGCCTCCTAGTTCCGCCTCATGGCTTCGCTGTAGAACTTCCAGCTTCAACCCCGTGGGGACGTACAGTTTGGACCCCTTCCAGGCTAATCCATTTTCCATCATTAGGAATTCCTGGTTATTGTTGAGCCACTGATCTGTTGGGAGCGCCAATTTCATAGCTGTCATCAGCTTATCCTGGTTTCGGTTACTGTCATACTGCAGGTTTCTCAACAAAACATCCCCCAACAAGTTTTTTGGTACTTGTTGGAACCCCTGGGTTTTTTTGTCTCTCCTGCAGGTGCTGCAGGTTCTGGGCTCTTGAATTCAATCATCCCTGTCTGGCCCTTTTCCTCCACCGGTGGTAGCGGCTCAACCACAATCATCAATTTCCTGCCACCATCTTCCCACTTTATCGTAAGCTTCCACTTGTCAAGCCATGCAAGCCCCAAGATTATTTTTTTCTGGCATCTCTGAAGCCACAATGAATCTGAGAAGCTCATAGTGGCGGCCCACTTGTAACTTCACCTGTTCAGTTATTAGTGTGGCTGGGGCCCCTCCAATTACCGTTCCATCTACCTGCTCAACCCGAATGGGACAGGCTAGAAGTGTACCAATACACACTTGTGTGTATGCCTACTGTCAGAACCTCTCCATTAGATAATTAGGAAAGAAGACCACGAGACTCCATGTGTAGAAATCAAGTGTACTTTTACTAATTATAAATGATTAAAGGCATAGCGAAGCGAAGTCTGATTATTTAGGCGCGAAAGCAATTGATATATAGAATAGCCCATTCCCCACCCCTTGGCATCACAGCTACAGTCCAATCATAATTCTCCCAAGTGTCAGGTGTGAGATAACTTCAAAAGGCATCATGAAGATGGAATGTCGGTGCCGTTAGTCCTGGCGGGAATCTCCTACGCATGCGTAGTCAGACAGGCAGCTGAACTCCAGAACCTTCCTCCAGCACAATGAGTAACCCCTCCCAAATACCATGCCCTCCCTCCCCGTTTCATGGCAGTTGAAGCAACAGCAAAGCAGAGGCTGACACCTAGTTGCATGACAATCGACATGCTGATTAAGCATGGAGTGCAACTGGTGTCCACAACTGCTTCAACTTCCCCTTCCACCCCCATCTCAGGTACTTGGAGGTTGACTTGGAAGGCGAAGGGGCGGATGGATGCATTCACCATTGGGTCATCTTCAGCATTTTCCTCCTCCGAGGCCTCCCCCTCGGGCCAAGAGGTTGTTGGCCCAGATGACTCTTCTGTGGTGGCATCTGGGGCCTTCTCTTTACCGTCACGGTGATTGGTACACACGTTTGTTCTTCACCATTTTCCTCCTCTGAGGCCTCCCCCTTGGTAGGACTTTTCATCACCTTAAGTTAGGGATCCTCTTCCAGAGGTTGTTGGCCCAGATGACTCTTTTCTGGTGGCATCTGGGGCCTTCTCTTTACCGCCGTGGCGGTTGGTGCGCACGTATGTGGCATTGGGGCTGGAGCCAAGCACTCTGACGCTTTGTGGACAAGTTGACAGCAGTGGTGGCATTTTATTGCCCCCCACGAGGAAAGGAACCTAGTTACATCTCTAAACTTAGGAACCGCCTCATCACATTATTCTGCTATCCATCCTGTAGCTTCCCCCTTGGTAATCCCTTCTTTCATTGTTGAGAACCTTTCTCTGTAGGAAGGTGGGGTAAGAACCTGTTGGGGCATTACAGATGAAACTGGACTCTGTGGGGGGGGGGTCAATCCCTCGGAGGGCCACTGGCCAGTTATCTGCCATGGTGCCATCTGCTGAGGGAGGGCAGGTGCCCACTGGCATCCCTTCCATCCATGACTTGGGTTTAAGACCCATCCGGGGTTGTCTGATTCACAGGTTGCAGTTCAACCAACGATGGCTGGCTAGGGAGGGAAGGAGGGGGAGCATGCACTCATGTTTAGTTGTCCAAAATGGTCCAGGAAGCCCATCAGAGATGACTGTGTGAGGGTGGCTGGGATCTCCATTCATCAGATCTTCTGGCCATCCTCTAGTTGTGTGGAGAATAAGCCTCTCCAGTCCCCTCCGTTCCATCCCCCTCAGGCTGTGCCTCTTGCCAGATGCAATATATCTTGAAACAGAAATTCCTTCGCCTTTGAAGATTTGAAGAGAAGTGTCTCATCTCAGCTTCTTATCTCAAAAGGCTTTCTCATAATTGTTCGTTGATATTTTATGCTGACCCGGTCAGGTCAGTGTTGGGAATCAGCAATCCCTCACCAGCCACTGTTGCCAGGGTGCTGGTGATTTATTTTAAAAGGAGATTTGGGATAATGTCAGTGTTCCAAGTATCATGTAGAATTAAATCAGAGTCCAAGGCAAAACGATCCTTAAAGTTCCAATTTAATAAATCAGACATCTTGGTATATCTGTGGAATCCCAAATCTGAACTTCCTGGGATTCCACCCAGTTGAAAGTTCATGATCTTATCCCCACACCCATAAATCTATCACCTAGTCCAATCTTCTTTGCCCATGCTGGCATCTCCACCCAGCTACTTCCGGTCAGGTGCAGAAGTGCGGAGACAAAAGATGACCTTGGGCTTCTAGAAAAGAATGACAACAACACATTCCACAATTCTACTTCTTTCTATTCCCCCCTCCCAACTACTACACTAATGAAACAGCATAGGAAATAATAGAAAGTGTGGCAGGCCAAAGATCCTAAAAGGGATATAATTGCAGGCCTGACACCTGGGTTTCGGCACCAGATGTAGGTTTCAGAAATCCATCAAAGCAGGTTGTGTTCACAATGTCTGTCTTCCTTACGCAGAGTTTATTTGGCTTTTATACATTTTCAACAAGCAGAATAGAGCACAGATAGCAACAGTATTGTTTTTTGGTTCACTCCCTCCCTTTTCCCTTGTGAATCCAGAAAGCTATCCAGGTCAAGATTGAATCTAACTCTCCAATATGGCTTGTCTCTGCTCTGCTCCGTAATATAATGGGCTAAAAGATAAATGGTTACTTGAGATCATGGCAGTTTAATGTGCATGTCTGTACATAATCTTTCTTCTCTTCCCATATCTGGTTCTGCTAATTAGGTGAGCTTGTAGTATTCAAATTAGCCAGCTACTGAGATCACAGTAGCATGTTTTTATGTAGCCTTACCTCTATCATTAACTATTTTAGCAGATTTTTAAATTTTGGGGTTATACCATATTTAATTGCAAATTTAGGGTTTTCCAGAGTCTGTTGCTCAGTTTTAAAATTAGTCCAGTCCAGTCCAAGTTCCTTTCTCTTCCACAGCTGTAGATCACTGCAGTCAAAACAAGGTTGCAAAGACAGCTAGCTGCTCCTTCAAAGTCTCTTCCTGTATCCAAGGTCACACTGAAGCTGAAACTCTCACTTTTTTTCCCTTTTCTTTCAAAGCGCTTTGAATCCAGAAAAAATAAAATTAAAATAAGGAAAAAAAGGACTTCCCTCTGTTATTATTATTTTTTTCTTCACTAGCCGGTTCAGTATTTTCTGCTCCCAGATAAATGGCTCTCTCCAAACCATAATGCAATCCCACAGCTACTTTAGCTGTCAATAATGATCAAAAATGCTTTTAATCCACAAAGAATAGAATAAGATAAGGGGAAAGGAGACTTCCTCCTGGGTTCTTCCTTTTAGTTATTAATTTTTCTTCACTTCCAGATTGCAGAAGACAAAATCTTCTTTGGTGGCTTTGGTGCTTTAACCTCCTCTGACATCTTTTTTCAATAACATTCCCTGAAAGTCAGTTAACCACTAATACAGGTATAAGAATTATAAGATTATAGCAACCACAGGTATACTCCTTTATCTCAATACAGTCTCAACAGCTTGAAGTTCTTACAGCTTTGACACATGATCCAATTTTCTTCTTCCTAGTGTAATATGTTAGGTAACATTTTGGTAAAGTCCTTGAAGTCAAGCTCAACTCTTCAGGGGCACGCCCATGCATTCATAGATTTTGAATTCAGAAAAAGTCAGCCAAGTGTACCACATACTGACATACTAATTCAGTGACGTGCAGTGAGGTTTATGGCTCGTAAGTCACTGACACAGTAGTGGGTTTCAAATTTTTTTAGACTTGTGGACTTCAACTCCCAGAATTCTGCAGCCAGGCATGCTCAGTTCCGATTTAAAGCGACATTTGTTTTTCTCCTTTGCGAAAGAAGTTTCCTTCTCTCTTTTTCTTTTTCTTCTCCCTTCCCCTCCTTCCTCCCTCTCTCCCCCCTCTCAAACACACATACACACACAGAGAGAAGTTGGATTGGACTATTTCTCCTACCCCCTTCCCTCTCTCTCAGTCAGTCTCTCTCAAACAAAGACACACACACACACGCACACACACATACACACAAAGTTGGATTGGAGGGAAGAGCACCAGTGAGGAGACCACAGGAGGAGGCAGGAAGCCAGTCAAAGAGCCATACTGGAGCACACACTTTCCCCCAGTCCCGGAAGGATCCAGCCCAGCTTCACTGATTACAGGTTTGAAAAGGCAACGTGGCTCTGCCTGCAATCAAACTACACTTGGGGAGGGAAAGCACTTTCCTCCAGCCTTTGCCCAAAGCCCCACAGCAGGAGGATGAAGTCCCCCACTTCCCTCCGACCCACACTACCTTTTCCAGCTGTTTCAAAGAGGATTTCAACTCTGTTCTTGCCTTGGGTCCTCTGAAGAAGTCCCGCCCAAACGAGCGACCCTACTATGAGGCAGGAGAACTGTGTGCCTCACCTATGTCAGGAATTTTTAGGCTTTTAACCCTTGCTTAACTCTGTTCGAGTGATCATAAAACGCCTAAAGTCAGACTAGATGAGGCATGCAGTTCTCCTGCCTCATAGAGGGCGCTTTTTAGAGGCTTTTTAAAACAGTTAAGCAGAGTCATCCACGGTGAGGCAGCAATTAGCTCAGCCTGATATCAGCTCTCACCTTTTTCCTTTTACATTTTTTTTTCTTTTCATGATGACAGTGGTGTGGCTGTGCCTCCCCAGCCTCACCTGACTGCACGTCACTGCTAATGATATAATATTGTCCTAAAGGCAGAGTCAAATGTTTTCAGTTTTCACTCTACTGAAGATGTTCTTTTGAATCCCCCAAATCTGCAAATAAGAATGCTGAATAATTTCTAGTCATTTTTCATGACACTGCTCAGCTGTATTGTGATATGCCTGTTACAAGACAATCTTGTATTTGAGAAAGCAGTAAGGCATCTGTGTACAAAATAACATAAATGTATCTATTTCTTATGTCTATAGAGATTCTCAGTCATCCAGGTCATAGTTGTCCCAAAAGTGCTTTTTCACAAGATAACTGAACTTTGAGAAGCAAAATGTCTTCAAGGAAAAACAACGTTCAGTTGCCTTTTGAAAAAGCACTTTTGGGATATCTATTTCCCAGTTTTGGCAAAGTAATATTTTATCAATTGAGGAAGAGTCCAATTTCTTCCATAGTTTGGATCTGAAGATGAGACCAAAATCACATCTAAGATCAATAAATGCTGCATAGTGTGATGAACATGCTCTTGGGGTAGTATTTCTCAGTTAGATGTTGGAAGATTAAAGTGTGGTCAATAATTGAGGGGCCTTCTCTGAAACTTACCTGCCTACTCATCAGCCAAATGGTTGTGTTATAACTCAGTCTAGGAGCTTGTTAATAGTTAGCATATAGTTTACTAATCACATTGAGAAGATGAATGGAATGGTAACTACAACTTTATTTTTTATTTTTTTAATTGAAAATTTTTGGGAAAAAAACTTTTACAAATGTTTACCTCACTCCCCCTACCCCCCAACCCCCCCCCCCCCGACTTCCCAGAACCAATATAGGGTATAAATCTTTAACAAAGATGTTCTAAAATAAACTTAAATATAGTATCATCTTTCATTTGAGCTTTAACTCCTCTTTGCTAGGCTAACTCTAAACAGATTATATCATTCCTTGTTTCTTCGGTCATAACTATCTGGAATTTCTTAGTCCCATATTTATTTTGAGTATAGTCAATCCATCTTCTCCACCCCAGTTTATATCTCTCATTTGAGTGATCCTTGAGATATGCTGATATTTTAGCCATCTCTGCTAAGTTTGTTACTTTTAATGTCCATTCTTGAATAGTAGGCAAATCTTCTTTCTTCCAGTGCTGCGCCACCAATAGTCTCGCTGCCGTTATTAAGTTCAAAATCAAATTAGTCTCTATAACAGTACAATCAGTAGTTATACCTAACAAGAATAACTGAGGGGTAAACTTTATCCTTTTTTTAAAGAATATTTTGCATAATCCACCATATTTTTATCCAAAATGCTTTTACCTTTTTACAAGTCCACCATATATGATAATATGTAGCATCGAGACAATCACATCTCCAGCATTTAGGTTGTAAATTCGGATACATACAGGCCAGTTTTTTAGGATCTAAATGCCATCTATAAAACATCTTGTAAAAGTTTTCTCTCAAATTCTGGGCTTGTGTAAATTTTACATTTCTTAGCCATATCTTTTCCTATGTATCCAACATTATTGGTTCTTCAAAATTTTGTGCCCACTTTATCATATAGTCTTTGACTAATTCTGTTTCCGAATCCATTTCTATTAATACATTATATAGTCTCTTTATATGCATTTGACTTTGATCCCTAATTTGTTTTAGTAAATTATCCTCAGTTTGCATAAAACCAATTTTTTGATCTTTTTTCCATCTGGCCTGTAATTGCCCATACTGGAAACATGTTTGAATTACCTTTTCTTCTTTTAGTACATTCAAGGGTTTTAATTGTAATACACCTCTTTCTAAGGTGAGAAGCTGTCTGTATGTATTTACATCCTGTTTTTGTGCTATATTTATGTTCTCTATTGCATGTCTAGGAATTGCCCACATAGGTATTTTATCATTTACTTTATATTGATATTTTTCCAGACCCGCAGTAGAGCATTCCTTAAAATATGACTTTTAAAATTCTTATCCACCTTTTTGTCATATAGCAAGTAAGCATGCCAACCACATACCAAATCATGGCCTTCAATATTAAGTATTCTATCATCTATTAAGTTAATCCAATCACTGATTACTGATAAAACTACTGCTTCATAATATAGTTTTAAATTTGGCAATTTCAAACCTCCTCTCTCACGCACATCTTGCATTATTTTTAGTTTTATTCTCGGCTTCTTCCCTGCCCAAACAAATTTGTTAATGCCCTTCTGCCATTCTAGCAAATTTGCATCTTTTTTAAGTATTGGTATCATTTGAAAAAGAAATAAAAATTTAGGTAGAACATTCATTTTCACTGTTGCTATTCTTCGCAACAAAGATAATTGTAATTTTTCCCAATTTTTCATCTCTGTATGCTGCGCCATAGTGGCTCATAATTATACTTATATAGTTTCCCATTTGAGGTTGAGACATAGATTCCTAGATATTTAACCTTTTTAACTATTTCACTTCCTGTCATTCCTTCTAATTCTTCGCTTTGATTAGTGTTCATATTTTTGACTAGCATCTTTGTTTTCCCTAAATTTATTTTAAATCCAGACACTTGGCCATATTGATTAATCATATTCATTAAAACCTTACTAGATTCCTGTGGTTGGGTTAATGTTAGAACCAAATCATCCACAAAAGCACGTATTCTATATTCTTGATGCCTAATCTTGATTCCCAGTAAATCATCAGATCCCCGTATTTTATTGAACAATAGTTCCAGGGTTATGATAAACAGTATTGGGGATAGGGGACAACCCTGCCTTGTACCTTTCTCGATTTTAAATGGGTCTGTTAAACTTCCATTGACTATAATTTGTACTGATTGTTCCTGATATATTGCTTTAATTGATTGTAAAAAATGCTCTCCTATTTGCATTTTTTGCATTACTTTCATTAAAAATTGCCAGTTCACTCGATCAAAGGCTTTCTCGGCATCTAAAAATATAAGCGCTGCAGGGATTTGATTATTCTTTCCCAAGTATTCCAGTATATTAACAATTTGTCTTACATTACTTCTCATTTGTCTC
Organism: Thamnophis sirtalis; assembly: GCF_051295495.1. Lineage (NCBI taxonomy): Eukaryota > Metazoa > Chordata > Lepidosauria > Squamata > Natricidae > Thamnophis > Thamnophis sirtalis. Next base: position 56,450,564 of record NW_028261388.1, read on the forward strand.
CCTTGTATAAAACCGGTTTCATCACTATGAATCAATTGCTGAATAACCAATATTAACCTATTTGCTAGTATTTTAGTGAAAACTTTATAATCTATGTTAAGTAATGATATAGGTCTGTAATTTTTTGGTTGACTAAGATCTTGATCTTCTTTAGGTATCAGGGATATGAAGGCTGTCTTCCAAGATGGGGGTACCTTCCCTTCCATTTGGATCTTATTAAATAGTTCCTGAAGGGGTTCTACCATTTCTAATTGTAAATTTTTGTAGTAAGCCGCTGTCAGACCGTCTGAACCCAGTGCTTTCCCTACCTTTAACTGTTTAATTACCTGGAGAATTTCCCCCAAAGTTATTGGTTGATTCAATCTCTCCCTCTGCTCGTCTTTAACTATGGGTATTTTTTCTTTATCCAGGTATCTATCTATATCTAAACCTTGTATTTTGTCATTCATGTACAATCCTGTGAAAAATTCACGAAAGGCCTTTTGGATCTCATCCTGTTGATACACTTCCTTCCCTTTATAATGTAATTTCAATATATTGCAAGATTTCTGTTTCTTCCTAATCAAATATGCTAACCATCTACCAGATTTGTTTGCGTTACAAAAAGTATTATGTTTTGCATATAACAAATTAGTAGCCACGTGGTCTGACATCAGCATATTAAATTGCGTTCTTAATAAAGTAATTGTTTCTTTAATCTTCTTATCTCCTGGGTTTAATATTAACTCCCATTCTCTCTTCCTGATTTCTTCCTCTAGTTCAGTTCTTTTTCCCCTGTTTACGTCTATGTAACCTATTTAAATTTATTAGGACTCCTCGCATGTACGCTTTACTTGCGTCCCAGACCATTTCCATAGATGTGCCCTTATTCATATTAAAAACAAAATATTCTCTTAACAATTTTTTACATTCATTAATATTTTTCTCATATCTAAATAAATTTTCATTTAATCTCCAAGTCCTTCTTGCTTCCGTCCCAAATTCCAGCTCCATCTAAACCGGATTATGATCTGATAAAGCTCTGGAACATATCTTCATCTTCTTTACCCTAGAAAGCAAATCATTTGTTGTTAGTATAAAATCAATCCTAGAAAAGGATTGATGTCTATCCGAGAAAAATGTAAAGTCATGTTCTTCTGCATTCCTTTCTCGCCAAATGTCTCTCTGTTTGAAATCATCCATCATATCGAAAAAGGACTTGGGTAGTTTTGCTCGCGTTTCAATATTTTGCAGGAGACCTTTCTTATCTTTCTTGGTATCCAAAACACCGTCCCAGTCCCCAATAATATGCAAAATCTATAGTCCCAATGTATTAACTTAGTATAGAGCGTTTTGTAAAATTTGTCTTGTTGATTGGGAGCATATATTCCCATTAGAAGTATCTTTTTCCTTTCTAATACCAGTTCTATTGCAATATATCTTCCTTGAGAATCTGCTTCAATTAATTCAGCTTTCATGTCCTTTCTTAAGTAAATAACTATACCATTTTTCTTCTCGGCTACAAAGTGTTGTCCAAGTCCTGTATTGATCAAATATTGCTGGTCAGTTGATCTAATATGAGTCTCTTGCAGGCAAATTATGTCATTTTAAAATTGTTTCAAATAATGATTTATTTTCTTCCTTTTCTGTGGGGAGTTTAAACAGTTAACGTTCCAGGTTAAGAACTTAGTTGTCATCTTTAGCTCCCTGAAACTTTTTAAAAGCCATCTGGAAATCCTGTAGTTTGGCTTTCGGCCTGGCTCCTCCCACTGCTTCTGAGCTAAAACTTGTGAGTTCTTGGACGGTAACGTATGTTTGTTGCAAAGCTTGTTGCTTTTTTAACTCTTGTTCCATTTGCCTAGTAATCATGTGGGTTTGTCTTTGCTCCTTCTAGTTCTGAGAGAGGAAGTTGATCCAGCCTTGGTGATCCATGGATAGCTTGCTGTCTATCCTGTCCTTCTTGTTCTCTTTCTCTAGGTCCTGGATGGGGGGGGGGATGTCCAGCCTTTAGTATATTATTATAAAAATCTTGAGCCTTCCATACTGAGTTAAGACAATATCTTTGCCCCTGGTAAGTAACTGATAACCCGTCTGGGGCCTCCCATCTGAACTGTAGCTGGCGATTTCTGAGCTCATCGACTAAGAAGGCATAATCTTTCCTTGATCTCAACATTTTGCGTGGTATTTCCTTCAAAACAGTCATTTCCTGACCCCCAATTTGAAACTTAGTTTTGTAAGACTCTTGCAATATCGAATTCCTCATATGTCTCATAGCACAATACACCACAATGTCTCTTGGGAGTTGCTTTTGTCTGGCAAGCCAGGAATTAACACGATATATCTTGTCAATCTGCCAATCAAAATCCCTCCTGACCGTCCCATCAATTGATCAAAAGCTTCTGAAAAGATCTGCTTCAAATTTTCTTGGTTTTTCTCTTTGAGGCCTCTTATCCTTAAGGCAAATTCCATCTGTCTATACTGCAACATTATAATTTCATTTTCTGCATCACCAGCCTTTTGTTGGACCACATCCATTTTCGTTACCAGGTTAATATTGGAATCATTCAGATCTTCCAATTTATCTTCGATTCCTGATACATAGCCAGATAGGCATTTAAAATCCTCTAAAATATCATCTCTAATTTGTTGGTTACGAATCTGGACCGAATTCATAACTTCTTCTGACAGCTCCTTATGGGCAGCAGATATCTTTTCCTGTATTTTAATTTCCATCGCAGCTGCATGATTTTTTAAGGCCTCGGCTAAGGCCACACTTAGTTCTTTTTACAGTATTTCTCGAGTCAAATGTTCCCCTGTGGGGGTTGGAGGAGGTTGGGGTGGAGTAGTGACTGTAATTTAGTTCCCGGAGCAGATGAATTATCAGTGCTTTTAGAGGCGTTTATTTTTTGCTGCTTAGAGGCCATTTCACATTTAATCTTCTCTACCCAATTACTAAATCCAAGCAAGCCGCTTGTCCAGCAATTACTATTTAGCTTAGTAATAAATCACTACTGAGTTAATGATCTTTAAATGTTCTGAGCTCCGTGAAAATCTGTAACATCAGAGCCTGACCCCGCCTACAAAGCTGTTCGGCTCCATTTTCTTTGTGTTTCTAGCAAGTAGTTTATCAGAAGGAATTCTTTAAAAAATGGAGTTAGTCTGTGATACATACAATTAGAAGTTCTCCAGTACTAGTCTGCCCGTGTTGGAATCAGTAATAAATCAATCCTTGAGCTGAGGGTGGATGTGTGCCTTCATTCTGCAAAAAGGCAGAAAAAGTCCTTGATGCGGAGAATTCACTGGGTTGCTGGGCGGCTCACACCTTCCACCCCCAGATTTATGTTCTGGGGGGGTTGAATGGAGCACTACCCAAACACAGCTTTTCTCACCTCCTTTCCTAAGCCCGGAGAAGAAGTAATCAAACTGTCAAACAGTTGATGGATACTGTTTAGACAGATTTACGCAGCCAAGGATCCGGAGCTGTTAAAAACAACAACTCCTCTCAGACCATGCCCCGTAACTACAACTTTATTGTAAATCAGAATCGCCAAAATTAGATATCAATCATCAGAGATGCCAGCATGATTATTAGTGTAAGTGAGTAAGAATTTCAGAATGGGCACCCACACATTTAAGTTGTTTCAAATAGCCTCTGCTGAAATAAATCATATCCTGGAGCTTGTTTGGTTTCAACTGTGCAATCACTTTTGTAATTTTAGAGCCTGAGGAGGAGAGGAAGGAAACAAATAAAACTTCATGGTCTAATTCCCTCTTTGGTGGGGTAATTCTTCCTGGGTGTACAGCAATGAAATGATCTTCCCAAACTGAACTGGGATTGAAAGACCTATCATCTAGATAGAACAGGGGTTATGTGGCCTATGGCCAATGCCAGGCCGTTATTTGCAACTGGGCTGTGTGAGTGGTGGGCATAAGCACAGCATATGTCATGCAAGCAGAGTACGCCAGCACTTGCAGCCCCCAATGTGTACCAGCGCTCATCATCCCCTCGTGCTTGTGGCATGTGCTGATGCTTGCATTCCCCCTCATGCTTGCAGCAGGTGCACACCTGCTCCATGCACAAAACCATCTCCTCTTCCCCCTCCTCCTTGCCAGCCTGCCAACCTGAAAAGGTTGGGGAACACTGATGTAGAACAGCTCTATGTAGTGGAAGTGCCTCAATGAGAGAGCATTTGGGTTACTTTGTTCTTCATCTGACTTGTCTGTTCTGTTTGCATTTGTTCTGGGATTTTTTAGATGGAATAGGTTGTATATCCAAAATGGGGACCCCAAAAGCAGTTTGTTGGGATATCTCTTGAGATGATAAAATATGGAACTGGAGAATTGAGAAACAGATTTCTTGATATGGCAATGTAGTCAATCAGATACGGCCAATTCAATGAGGGAACTCTGCCAGATAATCAGTAAGTGATGCCATTCATAATTTACAATGTTTGTAGCGGATGTAAGCCCCTGAAATCTCCAATATGGTATTTAGATTCTCTAATTAGGAGGGACATCCAATGAGCATAAGAAAGCAATCAAAGTTTGGACCTTATGCCGTGAAGGTTGAAATTGCCCATTGTTGACTCAGAACAGTAATAGCTTACAACCACTACAAAATACAGGGATTCAAAAACCTTACATGTCAAAAACTGTATTTGGAAGGTTGCCTTTATCTCCGACCCATTGTAGATGCAGCTGAAAGTTGACTTCAGTTGATTTTCAGCCAAATTTCATTAGAATTTTGTTATTTTCCGGGAACATTCAGTTTTTAGTTTCATGAAGCACACTATGTCCAATATGTGAAGGAATTTGTCAAGGTTGGGCTGCAGTGTCATCTGATCTGTTCCCAGGGAACCTATGGCCCATCGAAATTTACCGCTTCCACAGGAGCTTCAAAAGTAAAATAAAACATATACATATATACAGTATATAGGAAAAAAGAGAACTTCTTAATTCTGATATTCACTTCGTGGAGCATGTAATCTTTTCAACCCCCCAATGACACACCAACATCAACAAACTTAAACAGTTTTTTATCCATCCCATGATATTAAGTCTTCTGTGGAAAGAAGTTAAGCCTCCTCCTTTTCTATGGAGGTACTGCCTCTGACTTTTAATCTTTTCCTAAACTTCAGACTGCTATCTGTATGGATAGCTAAACAGGCAACGGTTTTCACTTTTGCAAACCCTCTCATGCCAAATAAGTGGCAAAACAAATGGAAAGCTGCATGATTGGTTAAGCATAATTTTGTAAAAAAATTATGTACTGCTTACTTACCAGTATATGTTGTTTGAAGAGAATGCTTATATATCTTCCAGCTTATCCATGCAATAAAAGGTATGAGAACAGCAATAGGAATGCTGAAGGCTGCAGCTCTTCTATGATATTTGTTATCAATTATAGGACTGTTTTTTGAATTCTTTAACTCAACTGAATAAGAACCATAATAAGGAACATGGGGAGAAAATAAAAAAAATCCTTGAACATTATTGGTTTACAATTACCTCACACTAAATAGCTTTTAAAAGTAGCTATGTTAAATTAAGAATCATTCAAGAGTTTTCTATCCATATCTAAACTAGTACCTCAGTGGAATTCTTGCTTTCCCAACATGGGATCAGATCAGAAACTGTTTTGAAAAATTCCAAACAGCAAATTTTAAAACAATTCACCAAATAACATGGCTAATAAATTCTGAGTACCCAATATGGCTAACAATATTTCCCTATTTTAATATTTAATATATTTTAATTGTGATTAAAATAATGAACTTAAAAAATCTTTAAAAGGGGCATTATCCCATTGCAAAGGAAAGAACCAGCTGTCTAAGTTTTACATAACACCAGGGGCATTTTTTGAGCATAAAGTAATGGTAGTTGCAGCCTGCTGTGTCCATCTGCTTATCATCTTTAGCATTCAGAGGGAAAGACAAGGAGTAACTTCATCAATCTACCTTCTAGTTGCCTTTTTTGTGTGAATGGCCATGCAGTTCATAGCAGTTATTTTCTGAAAGTACTCATGGCATGTTCTTAAATCCCAAATTTATTAGCCCTGTAAATTTGGGAATCCCACCCTACATTGTGTATAGCACCTCTTCAAAGACAGTAAATACCTGAATCATATGATGCAAGTACACTGTTATTAAGATATCAATTATTAAGAGCCTTACCTGCTTACTTATTCTATTTTGCTCATAGCTGATTATGGCACTTAATAATTGATTACCCCTTTCCTCATCATGTTATCTCTCTCATCCTAATCTTTTATTGAAATTGCTATGTCAGCACATTGGAAAATAGATGGAGTGTTGGGCAGAATATATCCAGAAACCAACTTTTCCCAAGTAAAAGAGAAACTGAAGTGCTAGAAATGCTGAAAAAATCAGATGGCAGTAGGAAAAGAGATAAAGATATGATGAGAAAAGAAGGAGGGATAAAATACTCTTGATGCCTCCAGATGACAAAGTCCTTATTCTACCATTCAAAAGAACCAAGACTTGTTGAGAAAACATAATAGAGATAGAGGGCAGTATCCTTGGGATGCTTCATACAATTCCATGTATCAGGTGAGGAAAAACCTCAATTTGGAAATCCCCTATATTGCAAGAGGATCACAAGGACAGGCAGATTCCTACTTTCAGGAAGGAAACAGGCAAGGAAGCTTTGGCGACTTGTGTTGGGGAGTGAAATGGAAGTGCAGAATTGCCTGTAATAGCCATGAGGGCAGCTCCAGTAAGCTAATGCAAGAAGGAGAATTCTTATCCCAGTACAACTGTCAAAGCACTCTGGCATTTTGAACGGGAAGCAACAGCCAAGAGGCTGCAGTTTGGCAGCAGGTAAGTTTCATCTTCTGAATTAACTAAGCGACCCAATTACAAAATATTAATTGAATTGTCTTTTTATTCTTTCCAACCCAACTGAAGATTGGGATGGGTTTATGTCAGAGGACTTGGGATTCTTGTCTTTCAGCAGGATAACTTTCCACAAACTGAAGAGAATAGAATAAAATTTGGTGTCAGGAGGAAAAGCTGGTAATAGAACAATTATGTTAAAGATAAGCTAGATCAGGTCAGACTATGGAGAATGTTCCAGAAAAATGCATCCTTTAGAAAGAGACAACTGGACAATAATTTGGAATGCAGCCTTTCCCCTATTCTGAACTCTCTTCCATCTTCCAAGTCTCATAATCTGGATCAGAGCCTTTATTAAGTGGTTGGAAAGTCTTTCAGAAGCCAGAATTGGCATGTTTTCCTATTTTAATATACACAGAAGTATATTGCCACATCAATTCTTCCTTACAAATATCAATGGACAACAAGACATAAACTATAAGGAAAAACTTACTTGTAGTAGTAATATTTTGATGCAGTTGCTTATGTTCAATTGTACACCCTAACTTTATATCAGAAGCTATTTTCATCTTCAGTGTACTGAATACAGTGAAAGACCCATCAAGCTCTTTGGTGAACTGCACAGTTATGTTCATGGTGCTATTGTCCATTTCATTGATCCAATAAAGCCTTTGTTCTGGATAGCCATGGCTTGAATTGCACATAAACATTATTTCTTCTCCGAGCTGAACAGGACCTGTTATTACTGGTTTCCTGTAATTTGCTGGGGGAGAGGGTGGAGAGAAAGAAGAGCAGTATAATTTTACAGCCATGTTTCCCCACAATTTTATCTGCTACTTTTTAAGAAGGTATAAGATTGGAAAGAAATCTTTTTAGAACTAGATAATAATTTATACACTCCATCAATAGATTATACTGCCAAAAACTTGGTAGGAATGAAGTATTCTCTGGAACTCTACAGGAAAGTCTGTCAGATTAACCCCTTTAATTCTTTGTAGTCAAATGTACCAAACAGCACAGTTGGGTTTGGTATCTCACATCCATTTCCAAGTCATAATCCACAATGGCACATCTAGCATATGCTCTAATATAGAGTACAAAATTAAAAGATGTATCCCCATACTTTCAGTGCCTACCCAGTCCACATCAATGAGTTTGGAGGAAAAGGAATTAAGTATGTGATGCCCAAGAATTCTGTTTAAATTGTAATAAAAGGCAGTAGGCATTATAAAACTAATTTAAGTGGATATTTGAGATTGCCTGCATCATTGTTGTTCATGTTATCCTCAAACCATCCAATTGCAGACAACTGTAAAGGGATACACTGATGAAATAAACTTTTGCTAAGAGCGAATAATCTGCTATACACAACCATAGGTGCAGGATAATTTCTAAGCACATGCATCTGTCCATAACCACAAGTGTTTCCAATTGTGGCAGTTACCAGGAGGGAGGAAATATCTCCCTTCTTTAGTCATACAGGAATTAACTTAATTACCTTTGTTTTATTAATTTATTAATATATTCATTTATTTATTTTAATTGAATTTATTAATATTTTAGGCAATTTTCTCCTTTCATTTTTTGCTTGCTCATAGTCTTTTCAACACCAGAGTCAATGAAGAAAATACAGAAAAATAACTCTTCAATGCGCTTTTAGAAAAACCAACACCCTATTCCTGTGATGGCAAACCTTTGGCATGCGTGCCTTGGTGGCACGCGGAGCCATTTTGGAGGGCACGTGAGAAGTTGCTCTGTCAGCTCCAGTGCACAAGTGCACGCTGGCCAGCTGATTTTTGGCCGTTTTTCACCCTCCAGAAGCTTCCCTGAAGTCTCCAGAGAGCAGAAAACTGCCCAATGTGCAAACCGGAAGTTTGGGAATGGACTTCCGGTTTGTGCATTGGACTGTTTTTGCCCTCCCCGGGCTCCAAGAAAGTCATCCACACATACGCGTGCATGCACAGGGGGCACAGCATAGGTGGCATTAAATTATGGGGGTGAGCATGCGAGCGCACGCAATAGTGGGTGCAATAGTGCAGGTGTGCTTTTGGCACCCGAGGCAAAAAAGCTTCGCCATCACTGCCCTATACACTTTTCTTTATGCTAACATCTTATTTCTTCTTTTCAACTCTGCATATATCATTTCACTAATCAGTCTGTTTTGTAGATCTCCCTTTTGGATTTTTCTTGGTATTCCATCTCACATCCCCCCTTTAAGAATTGTCTCTCCAACTTTGAATCTGCTTTCTTCCAGCAGCTTCAGTCTATACAACTTGGTTTATCTGGCACAAAGATAAAAACCACCAATAACCTTTTCTGCTTAACAAATCTGCCCCTTCTAAATCTTCCCTAATTTATATCTAAACCTAAAAATGCACATGAGAAGTTTCCCACCGTCTATCCAAGAGTTTTTTATGGATGGGCAAGCTGGGGAAAAATTATCTTTGAGAGCATTTTTCAACCCAATCTTTATAACAACAACTTATCTGGCCAACAAAGCAATAATTTTTAAGTATTTGCTCAGAAGTCCTTACCTGCCACTTTGAGAGATATGGATTCATTATGAATGAGCTTAAACTGTCCATTTGTGTTTTTCTGTATTATGCACTGATAAATAAATTCATCTGCTATCCTGATGTTTGACAGCTGCAAAGAAGCACTGCCTTGTTTTGGCTCATTTAATAGAGTCCGTTGTTTGAATTCTTCACACTGGTGCACTTCCATATTTTCATTAGGAAAATAACCAGCTACAAAGCATGAAAACCTGTCTTTTATTTGCCAGAATATTCGATTCCTATTGTAGTTTAAGGATTCTTCTTCTGGATAACAGCATTGCAATTCAATACTGCTTCCTATTATGCCAATCACTTCTGTTTCAGCTACAAAAGAAAGAAAATACAAAAAAAAATGCATTGCATCATATAATCTACTTTTCATTTTCACAAAGTTAAAATTGAAGTCACTGTTCCAGATTCAGCTTTTTTTGATTCTCTTCACTCCTGAAATTCTTATATATTATTCAGAAGTACATGGGGCTGCCCTTGAAGAGTGTTCAGAAGCTTCAACTGTATTCAACACATGAGCTGCATTGACTGCTGGTGTTCTTCATGCTTGGCACTGGGTTACCTGGGCAGTCGCCTATTCGGAGTGGGCCATGCAAGAGACAGGCTGGCATGCATGCACGTATATGGCTCAACTTGTGTGAGCAGTGGGCCGGCGTGCACACACATGTGCAGCTCAACTTGCAGTTGAGCTATGTGTGCATGCATGTGTGTACCAGCCTACCGTTCGCACGAGTTCAGCTGTGCACATGTGCTGGCCTGCCTCTTGCACAACCAGGTTTTCCCCCACCAGAGCCAGGCCACAAAGGTTGGGGACCACTGACCTAAAACACCTTTTTCTCTCATCCAATTTAATCCAGCAAGTTGGCCATGTTAGAGATCCAATGAGCCAAGCAATGTTGCCTGGTGGGGATAAAAGAAGTACCTTCTCCTGCTCCTGCCCTTCAGAGATTAGAATGATCCCAGCCCTTTGGCCTTTCATAAGGCTGTAATGATCCAACTGCATGCCTGGAGTCCTCAGGGTAGGGCCCCAAGTATGTTAAGCGCAACAGTTTTACTTGTTCTTGGATATTTATTTTATATTGTTTTCATTGTTTTATGTTTTTATGATGTCCATCACCCAGAGACATTTGTTGAGATGGGTGGCTATAGAAATTAAATAAATAATAAATAAAATAAAATAAAGGTCACTGGGCTCCTGTATTTAAATTTGTACTGAAACTTTATTTGTTCTGGATATTTATGTACAGATCTGTTATGCAGCTGTGACAATGCATTTGTGTGCATTCTCTTTATTCAGTGTTTGCAGTTCATACTGGAAAAACGAGTAATTGATTTGCTCATATGGCCATCTGTCTTGCAGCAGTGAATTTGGGCAGCCAATTGTTTAAAATATCAACAGAAAACATACACAACTGAGGAAAACACAATGGCAAATTCAAAAGAAGAATGGACTTGACTGAATTCTTAATAAGAAACATCCCTGCTGGCCTCTATTCCTCTTTATCATACCTGTTCTATCAACAATCTTTCTACTGATATAATTTCAGTTGAATCTAATGGAAATATAATTCCATCCAATACCTGGTCTGTCCTTGTCTTAGTTGTCATTATCACAGCAACTAAGCTTAAAATCTATATTGGGGTTCAGATTATTTAAGGAAAAGTCCCTGAGAATATCAGTATTTTATTGAAAAATATTTAAGAGTAAGGGAAAGTTAATTTAATAGTTCAACTGCATTTAGAATAATACAGGCAACCACATTAAAAAAATATCCTTGCCTTTGTATAATTTGCCCTGAAGTCAAAATAATTGTGATAATTTGCATTAACACATACAGTATTTAAAAACTTACTTTATACTTGAATAAATCTAATATTATAATAACTTACCAGATCTCCAAACCCAAAGAAACAAGACCAAGAGTCCAAAGCTAAAATAAAATATAAAACCATACATTTCAAATTAAACATTAGAATGTGTAATTTTAAAAATTCCACAAACTATTGAGGAAAATGTATAATAAGATTTAGCATAAGCGATATAATAAATAGGAGTAAGACGTGAACCAATTGAGTTCATTATTTTCACTATTTTATCATTTCTGTATTTAATCATAATTGTATGCTGCCACAATAAAATATAATGTTGGTAGCTTACATACATATCTAAACAGCCCATTCAAAAATAAAAACAGAACACTATAAGAAGAAAAAGAAAAAAAACCAGTAATATCAAATCAGGGAAAGGCTGATAAAGTATTTGTGCTTCATGCATTACCCCAAATTTCTTTTGTAAGTGTGATAAAAGGAAAACACAAGTTTTAAATACTGTGTACACAGTATTGTGTATGACATCCTTCTGAGACCACTTTCCTATTTTTATTTTAATATTTTGTCATTTTTCTATAGAGGCAGACTTAAAGGATCTCTTTTGTCTGTATGACTGCTTCCTGAGATTTGGACTGAAAGGTGATTGATGGCTCAAAGTCATACAAAGAGGTTCCTTATGCATAATTAAACCAGGTTCTTCAAGTCACAGGAAATAAATATCCATTTTTCTACTTAAGGGTGAGATGCCCCTTAAGAACTTTATCACATGACAAATAACTTTGTGCTGGCCAGAGTTTCTTTCAGTAATAGCGATAGCAATAGCAATAGCAGTTAGACTTACATACCACTTCATAGGGCTTTCAGCCCTCTAAGCGGTTTACAGAGTCAGCATATTGCTCCCAACAACAATCCGGGTCATCATTTTACCCACCTCGGAAGGATGGAAGGCTGAGTCAACCCTGAGCAGGTGAGATTTGAACAGCCGAACTGCAGAACTGCAGTCAGCTGAAGTAGCCTGCAGTGCTGCATTTAACCACTGCGCCACCTTGGTTCTCTAGATCAGTGTTTTTCAACCACTGTGCCGCGGCACACTAGTGTGCCGTGACATAATGTAAGGTGTGCCGTGGGAAAATTACTTTATATATAGTCAATATAGGCACAGAGTTAATTTTTTTAAACATTTTCTAATGGTGGTGTGCCTCGTGATTTTTTTCATGAAAAAAGTGTGCCTTTGCACAAAAAAGGTTGAAAAACACTGCTCTAGATAGATAAGTGTTTATATAAATATGTTTAATAAATTAATTAGTTCTGGGCATTATACTTTAAGAAAGATTAAGAGAAACTGAAATAGATTCCAAGCCAGAAACCAAAATGATCAAAGAACTAAGATCTGAATCCTATATTAATATAGACAGAAGAAGCTGAGCAGGTTAAGCTCTGAGAAGAGAGAAGTAGGATACTAGAGTCTCTTCAATGAAAAGACAAGGACAGAAAAACGATGAGTTGCCCTTCCTTGTTCCATATCACAGGACAGAGAATGGCTTTAATGTAATAATCTAGCTAATAAAGACAGCTTCCAAATAAACAGTAGGGAAAGAAGAGAAAAAGAAAAAAATGATAATTGGAATCAACTGTCCCATAAAATGTTTTGTTTTTCCTGGATATGTTCAAGTAGAGACTAATCAACTGATTTGAATCTCTAGATTAAACATTGCTTGGATTCAGTGAATCAAATTAAAGTAATCTGAGCTGTGTGGCTAACTGCATGTCAAATCAAAACACCATACATCAAATCAAATTATATAAACAGAAAACAAACGATTTGGATACATCTTCGTTTCATCTTACAAGGAAAAAATACCCTTCAAAGCTGATAATTAAAATAACATCTCAACAAATCCCTTCACGTTAGAAACAGTGCTCAGAAAATGCAAATGAAGAAAAAGTACTTCATTAACTATCATTTGCAGTCTGGTCTATTTATTCAGAATTAAGTCCTATAAGGCTTATTCTGGCAACTAAGAGTAACTTAATCCACCGTTCAGAATTTGCATACAAATCGTCTTCTTGGGGTTGTCACTTCATTGACCGTTTCTGATGCCCCTGAATTCGAATTCTCGCCAGAAAATATACAACAGGCATCGCGGTTCCTGACCATTCAGTCGATCGGAAGTTCTTGGATTTGCTAGCCTTCTAGGCTCAGCAAATACTTTGTTGGTTGTACTTATCACATTTTAAACCGACTTCAATATTTGATCGCCCCGCCGCTACTGTATGCTGGAGAGAAACTCCTTCCTTTACTCACCCCTCGAGGGGGGCCACCATGACCGGGCCGCGTCTGCGAAAGCTGGCCGAACACAGGCGAGGGCTCCTCAGCCACTAGCCAGAGACTCCCACGCAGCCCTCCCAGCACTGAAGCAGCGCAGACCCACAAACTGCCGCCTGCATTCTAGTCCCTTTCCCTTCAGTCTCGACACCTCAGGAAAAAAACCAACCCGACCCGGAAGCGTCAGTTTCCTTCTGACTATGGGGGAAGAGACTTCCCAATTCAGGGCAATGACTATATAGGCTTCGACCGAGTTAGCATTCCGGTTTTGTACAAACTAAAAACTAACTAAAACACTTGGTGTTGTAGGTTGGAAGTTCTGTTTGTAATGGGGTGGAATAAACGTTACTGCATTCTAGCCTATTTAAATCCACTTTACATATTTGTTTCAACTGATTTCTTTCCGCAGGTTTTTTCCAATCATATGGATATTAGGTTATTTGTTTTCCCCTTACTATTTTTTGGTTAAATTATTATATCGGTTCTTTGGAGGGGGAAATTGTATGTAAATTTCTGAGAATAAAGATCCAAGCCTTGTGACTTCGAGATTGAGGGCATCCTTTGCACATGTTGAATCATGTCCCCTTGCATTGAGTAGAAGTAGGCTTCTTGGGAAGAAAATAATTATAATTTAAAATTTTCTATAGGGATAAGATCCTGATTTCAACATAAGAAAAGAGTAACCTGTTTATAGTTGTAAACTAGTCTTCTGTTAATAAAAGCTAAGATACTATTAGGGAAGGGAAAATAAAAAAGCTGAACTATTCATGCTTGATTAACATAAAGTATGTTGATTTGAGATATTTGAAAAAGCATGCTATAGCTAACATATACAATACTAAGTTTAGATTTTGGTAAGATTGGTTCTACATTTATTATTTGTTAAAACAAAATTAATATAGCTGCCCAACTCACACATAGGTGACTCCAAGTGATCTACCAAATTTAAAATATCCACCATATGATAAAAACCCATTAACACCCTCACCCCCACAGCTCCACCCCCACCATCCCATGGTAGCAGCAACACAGTCAAATCAGCCACTTGATCTGCCCCCTTTCTATTCATGGTCTTCAGGCCCACTAAAAAACCACATTTTTAGGATCTTTTCAAAAAGCAACAGAGTGTAAACCAATCGTACCTTATGGAGGAAATGATGTTTCCTCATAAAGAAGGGATCATGACGGCCTTTTTTCATGGTTCCATCACACCACAGTCCCTAATCAATGAGACCCGTAATATGATCTGCTGTCCTGGTGGGTGGGGAGGATGTAACAGGGGACAAGTAGTCCTTCAAATATATTTTTATCTTTTAACTGTACTGAGACTCAGAGATATGACTATCTTGATAATTTCTCACTTGAAGTCTCTGAACCTAAAGCTGGTATTTTTTTAACCTCCCCAATTTCCAGAACATTGAGAACAAAATAATTAGCATGTCTGTTTACCAGCAATACTCCAAAGGCATTGTTTCCATAGTTTATGGAGAGAGGTAAGTTTAACACATTTCCCTTTTCATGGAATCAGTCTCTTGCTTATTTAGATTACAAGAAAGATGATTCATTACATTTTATTACATTTATTACATTTTAACTGGATGCCAGATTGTGATTTGTTAATTTGAATTCTATTCATAGATAGTAATCTCTGTAAAACTGCAGAGATATCTAATAATTTTTCACTTAATGAAGCTGAGTGGATGGAAATGTGTGTGGTGTCTATGTGAAAAAGTATAGGTAGTACTCAACTTACAACAGTTCATTTAGTGACTGTTCAAAGTTACGACGACACTGGATAAAGTGATATATGACCATTTTTCACAGTTACCACCTTTGCAGCATCCCCATTAACATGTTGCTTGGCAACTGGTTCATATTTATGACAGTTGCAGTGTTTTGGGGTAATGTAATCATCTTTTGTGAACTTCTGACAAGCAAAGCAAATGGGGAAGCCAGATTCATTTAACAACCAGGTCAACAACTTCAGTGATTCACTTAATAACTGTGGCAAGAAATGTTGTAAAATGGGGCAAAATTTACTTAACAAATGCCTCATTTAACAACAGAAATTTTGGGCTCAATTGTGGTCATAAGTTGAGGACTACCTGTACTGCTTTGTGAACCAAAATACTTGGTCTGTAAGATACAAATAGAAATCAATGTCTTCTTAAATAAAAAATTACCACAAATCCTCCTTTAGCTTTGTTAAATTTCCTTTTTCAGTTTAACAAATCATTGGAATACAAAAGTATTTTTTTCTAAATAATCTAGAATAGTGATTGGCAAGTTCTAAAAAAGTTTAGAAATTTTTTCATTAGAAAGACGACATGGTAAAATCTTCCGTATACAGTATCTCTTTTTGAAAAATTAATAAATAGAATTACTCACAAATGACGGCCCAGGTGTGTTCCAGGTTAATGTTACAGGATCCAATCTGGATTGGTCCAGAGGTTTTATTTTCAGACTTTTCAGAACTTTCAGACTGGAGCCCATCTTCAGGAAACTTCTCTCTAGCAGAGTTTGTTTGTTCTCTGTGTGGTATCTATTAAGATGTGTTGATGGCTGGCTATTAAGTCATTAGTCATAAAGAGTTAAAAGCCAACCATCAACACACCCTAATCAACATCTAAAAAACCACTTACAACAGGCACTATAAATACCACACATAGAACAGCACACACGCTGCTAGAGAAGTTCCCCGAAGGTGGACTCCAACAGGTGAAGTCCAAAAGCTCAAAAGATAAAACCTCTGGTCCCAGTAACCAACCCAGATTGGATACTGCAATAAAATTACTAGTAACTTTAAAAGCACACATTGCACTAATGTTACAGTGGCCATGAATATCTGGATAGATTTACATTCATGTCCAAAAAACAAAAAAGTTAATACATAAACCTTATATAAAGGCTTGATAATGATGATAAGTTCTCTTGTTTCTCTTATCATCTTATCATCATTCAGTTTACAATCCAATGAAACAATTTGGTCTTAGTTTACTTAAAACTAGTATTACTACTAGTATAAGAAAAACACAAAAAGAATAAAATTTTGCTGAATAAGAATAAACAAAAAATGTTCATAGTTCAATATAAAGACTAAAATGTCCATAGTAACTAACATGTATTAAACAACTGCAACAATTTCTCTTCTTCAGTAATAACATTACTTACTTTAAAAAACTTGATAAGTTTGTTACGGATCTGGTTACTATTCTAATACTGTTCTGAGCAGCAGGAAATCTTTTTATATGTTGTGTTTGTAAAATGACAAGTTCTACAGGAGTTTGACTGTTTATATTTTTTTCTTCCCAAGATATTATATTAGAGTGCAGCATAAAAATGTATCAGTTTTGAACTATGTGAATTTGTAAAATGAACTTGTAAAATGAAAACCCAATTAACTAGTTTGTTTTTCTTCATTTTTTCCTAATGTATGCCTATGAACTGAAAAAAGTTTGGACTTAATGGCATTGTGTAACTGCAAAATTTGACCTAATTCTTTTTTTTTTTTTTTTTTGGTGAACCAGCATGCTGATCGTTGCAGATCTAATATGTTGACTATAAATAAATGGCTATGAGTGTGAAATTATGAAAATGATGTCCGAAACCATAGTTTTAAATAGAGTTTTGAAAGTGATCCTGATAGAAGAGGTTGTTGTGTTTCTGTAGCTGTGGATTGCCACCTAACCTGAATGAAAAGAATGAAGAAAATGAATGTACCAGAATATGAGCACAATTTTTCAAGAGCATGGTGACATGGTATTAATTTGGTCTTTCCTTCAATGAAAGTGAAATTATGGTGACTTGAATGGTTGGTTTAGCTGTCTCTCAATGGGCCTACCTAATGGATCATTTCATACCTGTAATATTTGATATTGATATTTCTGAAAGGAGATTTAGTGCTCTTTTGAAATAATATGAAACCCATGTGAAAAGAGTACTATAGCTGACACACTATTTTTGCACACGATTTAGCACTCTTTTAAAAAACACAATTCCCATCTTCAGAAATAGACTAACAGGCTAGATGTGAGGAAGGAATAAGGAGCATTAGGGATACAGTACTCTCTCCTCTAACTCATCATCCTACATTCCTTTACATCTGGGATGTGTCCTTTGAACTAACAGGTGTGGAGAAGTGGGCTGAATAGAGCTGGAAGGAATGATTGGTAATAAACTCCTAAATCAAGTGCTGCAAATGGTAATACACGTACTGAGTAGTAGCGACTCACACCATATACATGTAAAATGTGGCATAGGCAAAATAGACCCTCCTCCTCCTAGTTGAAACTGGTCGTGTAACGCCACTTGTGTCAGAAGCAATGAAAAGCCTATAAGGTACACATAGATGATACAGGCAGCAACACAGGTTCTGACTGTATTTCGCAGTTTAAAACCAACTTATGCAGCAAAGGACTGGGGTTTTCAAAGTTTTCTGATGGTCTAGCACAGTGATGGTAAACCTTTTTTGCTTGAATGCCAAAAGCGGGGGGAGCGCAGGGGGGTCATGCATGGGCATGCCACACCCATAATGCTATGCACAGGACTCCAGTGCATATGCACACATGACCAGTGCTCCCCCCATTTTTTGCGTGCTTTTTTCACAATCCCCAGGCTCCAGATGCTTTATAAGAGCCTGGGGAGGGTGAAAACAGCCTCCCTCACCTCCGCTGGCAGCCCTCTGGAGGCTTCAGGAGTTTCCCTGAAGCCTCCAGAGCGCAAAAAACCAGCCCTACGGGCAAACCATACGTTTAGGAACGGACTTCTGGTTTGCTTGTAGGGCCGGTTTTAGTCCTCCGGAGCCTTCAAGAACCTTCAGGAGGCTTCCCTGAAGGCTCTGGAGGGCTAAAACTGGCCCTACAGGGAAACTGGAAGTATGTTCCCGAACTTCCGGTTTGCCTGTAGTTCCGTTTTTTCGCGCTCCGGAGACTAACCCTCCAGAGAGTGAAAAATGGCCTCAAAAGAAGTCCGAAGGCCAAAGTCAGCTGGCTAGCACACACATGCACGCTGGCCAGCTGACAGGGCAATGCCTCACATGCCCTGACAAATGGCTCTGTGTGCCACCTGTGCCATGCATGCCATAAGTTCGCCATCACGGGTCTAGCATTTTCAAAAGACTAAGCCTGTGTATATAAGGAACTCATATAAGACTTGGAAAGTCTATGGAAAGCATAAAATTACCCATTATGTATAGGGAGATGTAGAGGGACGTAGTGGTTCAGTGGCTAAGATGCTGAACTTGTCGATCAGAAAGATAAGCAGTTCGGCGGTTCAAATCCCTAGTGCCACATAACAGAGTGAGCTCCCATTACTTGTTCCAGCTTCTGTCAACCTAGCAGTTCAAAAGCATGTAAAAATGGTGGGAAGGCAACAGTGTTCCATGCACCTTCGGCATTTAGTCATGCTGGCCGCATGACCACAGAGATGTCTTCGGGCAGTGCTGGCTCTTCGGCTTTGAAACAGAGATGAGCACCACCCCCTAGAATCAGGAACGACTAGCACATATGTGCGAGGGAAACCTTTACCTTTATCTTTATAGGCAGGTGTTCTGTAGAAAACAGTTGTTTAGGGTTTTTTTGCAGCAAGATACAATAGTCATGATGCGCAATGCCCAGCAACGCGGGGAGATAAATACCCACACTATTCTAAACAATCCACCCACCATGAACCATATTGCTGATGAAGTGCCTTAGATCATATCACACCAAAATTTCTGTGAGGACAACAGGAAAAGCATTCCTTTCAAACTAACATCGCTAAAGACAAATTTAAAGTGTAGATTAGGGTTGAATTGAAAGAAATGTCACAAAGAAATGTTATATATAAAAAGGTTACTGGGTATATTCATGCTGTAGTTAGGAGGACATTCAGTAAGCGTGAGTCCTCAGTCAAGAGAATTTAGAATAATATGACAAGAAGATTTCACAAGCTTTATAGGTATTTATTTTTATGAGACT
Source organism: Thamnophis sirtalis (assembly GCF_051295495.1). NCBI lineage: Eukaryota > Metazoa > Chordata > Lepidosauria > Squamata > Natricidae > Thamnophis > Thamnophis sirtalis. The sequence goes on from NW_028261388.1 coordinate 56,470,074, forward strand.
CATCATAAAGAATTAAATTATTTCTATTTTAAGAGCAGAAAACATTTTATTACAGTTATTTAGATATATATCAATGCAAGTATGATCTTTTCATTGTTTATCATTGGTCATTTTCCTTTTTATTTTTCCTATGAGACATTTGGAATCATGAATTATGATATTTCTATGTTTATCAGGGCATTCTGATATATATATATATATATATATATATATATATATATATATATATATATATATATATATATATATATATATATATATATATATATATATATATATATAATATTTTAAAATTTAAACTTGCATTTACTAACTTAAATATATTCAGCATGAAGTTATGCATGTAACTTCCCAAAAAAGAAACACATAGTTTGTATATATGTGGGATGAAAAACGATTTAAACTGAAATTTAAAAGGCAATAGTTGGATGACATAGCAATAATATGTCTATAAATGTTTTTAAACCATATTGCAAACAGATTAGGAGAAGAAGAGCTTGATCAGTAGCTTGATGCAAATGAATCTGGAGATGAAATTATGTTCATCATGAACATAATTGTTATAAACAAATACTGAAAATGATCTTCATATTGAACATAATTTCATCTGCACAGCACGATATGTTTTAAAAGTCAGATTGCAAAAGTCACCTTTGCTTTGGATTCAAGGCAAAAGATTGACTTATGAAAAGGCCCTAAAATAGTCTTTCAAAGGAACAAAAAACTCTCTAATCAGTGTGGCAGGACGTTGAGGGAAAATTCTAGATCTGCAAATGTTGTCTGCTAAGAGAGATAAATCCATGTTCAATGCTGAAGCAGAGTATTTGCTAGAAAGGAATCAGAAAATGTTTATGTAACAAAAACAAAAGCACATGAAAAAGGCAACAAAGCACATGAAAAAATCTACATATTTTCAGTGGGCTGTTCAGCATTTCACTTACACTTTTATTTTATCTTAACATAAAGGATTATCCTGTTTTCTACTTGGGCCATTTTACCTTTGGAGATCTTATAAGGCCTCACTGTGCAATACAGCATGTAGTTCTACATTTAAAGATGCTGATGCCAAATTCATGACAAAAAAATGTGTCTGGACACCAATATGGTAGGTAGATTTTTCCCCCTTCTTCCAAGCATGTTCCTCTTCAGTTTTGCATGTGTTAAAAGCACAGAACTTCTCTGGCCAAAAAAAGGTGGCTTTCTAATGCACCTACTGTAGAAGAGGAAATTCTTTCTCCTTTCTCCTTTGTATTGTTGAATAAAGTACAGGTAGTCCTCAACTTACGATTACAATTGAGCTCCAAATTTCTATTGCTCAGTGAAATATTTGTTAAGTGAGTTTTGCTCCATTTTATAACCTTTCTTGCCACAGTTGTTAATGAATCACTGCAGTTGTTACATTAGTAACATGTTTGTTAAGTGAATCTGGCTTCCCCATTGACTTTGCTTGTCAGAGGGTTGCTAAGGTTCACAAAACATGCTCACATTTAGGATACTGCAAACATCTTAAATCAGTTGCCAAGCACCCCTAATTTTAATCAGAATTCTGCAACTGTTGTAAATGTGAAAAACAGTCATGTCACTTTTCAGTGCTGTTGTAATCTCGAACAGTCTCTAAAACAAACAAGGACTACCTGTACACCCTTAGAGATCAAAAAAAAAAATATATAGAGCAAACATTGCCCTTGTCTATTAGAGAAACTTCTGGTAGAAAAACGAAGCCAAACTGTAGCCACAATTCCTCAAAATGAAAATGACTAGTTGATTCATATTTTCAAATGTTATTTATTATAAACAATATTGTACCCTGTTGTTTAGTCTCATTTTATACACTTACTCCATTTAGAGAAATTATATTGTAGTTCTCATGACATGGAAATGCAGAAAGCCAAATTATATTTAACAAAGATAATTATACAAATTAAACTACATTGGTTCATCTTTTCTTGCTAATGCTATATATTCATATGACACATATTTGGAGAATAACGGCAAAATTTCAAAATTACCAAGAGTTACTTTATATAGTTAGCTAAAGCATTCTTGGAATCATCCTTTAGCATTGGTAAATTATTAAACTAAATAAGGTTGTTGCAAACCTTATCTACTTACCACCCACGGATGTGTTGTAGGAATTGATTTAAACTGGAATATGACTTGATCGTCAAATAATAAAAGTTTTGTGTGAGAGTTCATACAAAATATTATCTAGCTTCCCCTGGTTCATTTACCAATATCTATAGTTCCTGGGAATGAAAGGCACAGTAATCCAGCAAAATATCTGGAGATGAAATAGTTTACAGCACACTGTTGTTAGGAGATGTGGGAGAATGCTGTAATTCATGATATTTATCAACATTCCAGTTTACAGTAGGTATGTACAAATTCAGGCACCTTAGCTGTATCTAATTCTGAAAAATTGTTACTGCAAATTTGTTATTGCTTTTTTAAAGTAAAAAAAAAAAGCAAAGAATTGTTAAAGAGGATTTCCTAAATTATTTACAACACTTTACATTAATTCAGTTTTAAAAGAACATGCTAAGTTAAACTGAGAAACAAATTACTCACCTATTAACAGATGGAATGTTGCTCCAGATACGCACTGCATTCTGGACATTGCTGTCATCTTGTTTATATCTGAGAACTGCTTCCATCTGTAAAACAAACATATTTATACCTCAACCATTAGTATGTCCTCTCCAAACAATGACCATTCCACATAATACAGAACTGTAGGTAGTCTTCGTCTTACTACTATTCATTTATCAGTTCAAATTTATGATGCTGCAGAACAAAGGGACTTATGATACTTCTAGCAGTGCCCCCATGGTCATGCAAACAAAATTTGGGCACTTGGCAATATGCCCACTCTTATGACCAACTGCAAGGATGCTGCAGTTCCCTCCTGCCTATCTCCCCCCTCCCATTCCATCCCTCTGCATTCCTGTAGGTCTTGGGCCTGCTTTTGTGCCCCTGCTTCACAGACTCCTTCCCACCCTTAATTTTAATTTTTGGTAGATTTTCAGGAAACAACTGCTTCACTGCATGGTCTATTTAAACAGTGGAGGCCACGTGACACTGTCTTGGAAATGTGCACCATTTTGGGAGTGACCACAATGAAATGCCACCCATTTCCTGAATGGTGCCATGCAGCCTTCAGGAAGGCTGAAGGATAGAGCAGGCCAGCTATTGGGATCATTAGATAAAGTAGTTATGTGAGCACCAGTGACGTGCAGTCAGGGGAGGCAGGGGAGGCAGAGCCTCACCACTGTCATCATGAAAAGAAAAATAAATATAAAAGAAAAAGACTGCCAGAGTCACAGTGGCTGACTCTGCTTAGTGCTTAACTGTTTAAAAAAGCCTCTAAAAAAGTGCCCTCTACAGGAGGAGGTGGGAGAACCACGTGCCTCATTTAGTCTGACTTTATGATCACTTGAGCAGAGTTAAGCAAGGGTTAAAAGCTGAAAAATTCCTTATGTAGATGAGGCACGTGGTTCTCTTGCCTCCTCCTGTAGAGAGCGTTTTTTTAGAGGCTTTTTTAAACAGTTAAGCAGAGTCATCCATTGGGGATTCTGGCAGCAGCTAGCCCAGCCTGACCTCAGCAGCTCTTGCCTTTTTCCTTTACATTTTTACATTTTCATGATGGCAGGCGAGAGCAGAGTTGAAATCCTCTGTGAAACTGAGCTGGAAAAAGTATGTGGGTCGGAGGGAGGGAGAGGAATTCTGAGCTGGTGGGCTGCCACTTTCTTTTGCCCGCTTCTGTGTCTGCGGCAGCCGCAGACACAGACACAGAGGCAGGCAAAAGAAAGCGGCAGCCCACCAACTCGCCCGCCTGAGCTGGTGAGCTGCTGCTTTCTTTCGCCCGCCTGTCAGAGCTCAGGTGGGTGAAAGAAAGCGCTTTAGAGGACTGCCTCAGCAGCCACAAACCTCACCGCACGTCACCGGTGGGCACCTCACTTAATGACTATCATGACTTGTGACTGTAATAGGCAGGCTGCATTACAGTCATAAACTGACATGTACACAAGTTCATTTAATTTAGCCAGGAGACTTTGAGTTTTGGTTCTGATGTAGTCATGAAAGCTAGCTGAGTAACTTTGGACCAGTGTCTCTAAGCCCACAATATCAGGCTCAGGTAACAAGCAGGTCAGTCAATTCTTGTTGTAACCAATGGATCACTATTCAGTTGATCTGAAAAAAGCAGACCTTGCACTTGTGAAAAAATACTAAGAAGAAGAAATAAAGGACTTCCAATGATTACCATTTTGCTCTCAGCCTGTGGCAACTTTATCATGGGAGGGGACTTTGTGGATTGTCTGGGAAGCTGCGTGAAGTTTGCAGATCCCTGCACAAAGAGAATGTAGAACTGCTTTCCAAGACCATTTGTATGAGGCTTAGGAACAAACTGGGAATCAGCTTTAATGCAAGCTTGCTGTAACCACATGATTTTGCATTTGAGTTTCATTAGGATGAATTGAAATCTCTCCAGGGATGCATGCAGAGCCAATGTCATATTTTGTACTGTTCCAGTAAAAATCTACTGTATATGAATTTTAGGTATTTAAATACTTAATACAAACTCAGTTCATTCACTTCCCAATAGCAACGGATTTCCAACTTACCTGAAAAAAGCGAGAAGCTGCATCTCTCTCTTCTTCATCCAAGACAATGTTGTCTACAAATAGCCAAAAAAATGGCTTATTATTTTTTTCTTCAGGAGTTCCATACTGAAGTATACGAAAATATTGGTAAAAATACCAGGCTGTAGAAGGAAGAAAGAAGTTTGCTTTCTTGTAAATAGCTTTTGAAAATTATTTCTAAAAATAAATTACAGCCTTTTAAAAAAAGTGATAACTACTACATGATCTTTCTTAGTTGTCCAGAATTTTGGACCTTTTCAATAACATTCAGTTAGGGAGTTGTCTCACATCAGTAATTCACTGGCACATAATACGGGTAACCCTTATGACTGCAATTGGGACTGGGATTTTAATTGTAAGTCATGATGGTTGTAAATCAATCAAGCACTTGATCAAACCTAATTTTATGACTGCTTTTTGGGAAATCATTAAGTAAATCACCTGGTTGTAAATCGGGAAACACAAAAAATGCCAGAAACTGACAAAAAAATTCACAAATTGTAGTAATGTGACTATGAGATGTTGCAAGCTGTCATAAAAGTGTTGTCAAGTACCTGGAATTCAGTCATGTGACACAGGAGTTATTCCATTTTACAATATCTCATAGTGTTTTGTTGACTGGTCATAAATCAAGGACTACCTGTAATGTTAAGTTTTATGTATGTAGATTAGTGATCTAGCAACCTCTCTCAATTTTGGTGATTGTGAATGATGGAAGGTATACTCCTGGATCTGGAAATAGCAAGAAGTTACACCAAAACGGCATCTAGCTCTTTGGCTACTGCCACTAATGTCAATGGCTAAAATAATCCCACACAGCAGTGCTTTTCAAACTTTGGAATTTTAAGATGCATGGACTTCAACTCTCAGAATTTCTCATCCAATATGGATAGGATGCAGCTTGTATAAATTAGAATAATTTACTATACCTACGAAAGGGGAAAGTTGTTGTATTACTAGTAATTGGTTCATGTCAGCCATAGTTCTATAGTGTCAATTTCAACCTATGCTTATGGGCAATGATAAGAGAGAAGTGCATATTAAAATTCTTAAATTCATAAAATATAATATTGCTCTAATAGATTTATGGTACCCACCTTTTTTATTTGAGCCTTCAAGTCACTTTTGGACTAATAACTGGTCTGTACTAGTTCCTGCAGTTCACCTTGACAAGGTTTCTCAGAAGTGGTTTGCCATTACCTGCTTCCTAGGGCTGAGAATGTCTGGCCCAAATTCACCCTGCTGGCTTCAACTCTTAGGCACAATTCAGTCCCCAGGTTTCTAGCTTGATAGCCTTTACAACTACACCAAATTCTACTATGTAAATAATAGCCAATAACAGTGGGAACAAATGGGTTATGTCTCAACTAGGACTAAGATGATTCAGATTCAAGTCCCCACTCAGCCATAAAGACCATCAAAACAAGGCAGTCACCATTGCTGAGCTTAAACTGGCATATAAAACTTTTGTGAGAGTACACTAGGTTGCTGTCTTGAAATCCTACAGGGTACCAAAAAAATGAAATTGGTTTGTGATATGTGTTACCTTCACTTAGCAATTGCAAATACTGCAGTTCATCCCCACCATTGGGTAAAGGTGAACAGCATTATTTTTTATGTATACCCGACACTTTATCTGACAAAAAGATTTTATTCTACACAGAGAGAGAGAGGGAGGAGGGAGAGGGAAGGGGAAGAGATGTGCCAGTATAAGTGACTGGATCATCAGCTGTGTTTTCACTAGTGTAATCTGTGATTCAAAAGTGAATCTATCATTATAATTATTGGATGATCACAATGAGTTTATGGCATTGTTGCTGTTTTTGACATACAACTTCCAGGGTACCTCAAAATTGCTGTATTTCCTAAGAAGCCTTGAAGATGTGGTTCAGCAACATCTGGGTCCACTTTCCTTTTTCTCGCAATGAGGGCAACGTTAGTGCATGGAGGATTTGAGGGACCTTACTAGTTGTTGCTTTAATACCATGATGGTGAACCTATGGCATGCGTGCCACAGGTGGCACATGAATAAGGTGACCAGATTTTAACATTGGTAAAGAGGGACACCATTGACGGGGGTGGGGGTTCTTGATTAATTATTTTTTAAAAAATCGAGACTTTTTAAAAACACCGCGGGATGCGGGACAAATTGTTCAAAAGCGGGACTGTCTCGCCAAAAGCAGGATGTCTGGTCACCTTAGCAAAAGGGGATCACATTTCCTTGGGACACAGCAGTGGTCATAAATATGAGCCAGTTGCCAAGTTTCCAAATATTGATCACATGATTATGTGGATGCTGCAGAGGTCTTAACTGTGAAAAACAGTCATAAGCAGAGGTAGTATTCAGCCAGTTCTCTCTGCTTCGGGCAAACTGGTAGCGGCGGCTGCAGTAGGCTCCATCTACCCACCCCGACATAATGCGTAAGCACTGCGCATTCACAGACACGGTGCATATGAGCAAAGTGAGCACGTGTGCATGCTCACATTTGTGAACCTGTAGGATTCACCACTGGTCCTAAGTCACTTTTTTTAGGTTGCTTACCAGATGGATGTTTATAAAATTTTGCTACAGGAGGAGTTGAGCCAAAAATAAAATCAAATGGACCCCATTCTTCTATCTAGTAAATAAAATAAACCAGCTTTAGAAACTTGATTGGTTCATTAATTAACATACTCATCATTAATAATGCTGATCCACAAATTCGTATATTTAATGGACAAAAACAGTAATTTTCCCTAATCTACAAATCCCAATTAAAATGTATCATAATGGGTAAGACTCTGCCCACTGACAATAGCTTATTTCAAAAATTCAAATCTATTGCTAAATTATGAATATTAATTAAATAATCCATAATGTCCAACCCCTGGTATAACAGCTGCTTAAAAACAACATTCTATGCCTTCCCCTAAAATCCTCTCACTAGGTACCTGAATGAGTATAAAAGCCCAATACCTACAGTACTTTTATTTTATTGTGGGAGGTGCATCCAACTCTCCCTACCCAAACCTATGCCTCTTACTCAGTTTATGCTTAAAATCCAATTTTTCCTCAAGTTCACAACAGTTGTATAGTTCTTCTCCTGGGCATCCAGTAACTCCAGCTGTTACTGTACACAGATCTCAGTTCCAGTCAGGTTCAAAGCATGCACTAAATCTCCCTCCATCCAGAGGTGGGTTGCTGCTGGTTTGGCCTGGATCGGTAGTAATGGTGGCGAGAGGCTCCTCCCACCCACCCAGATGCTTCTGTGCATGCACAGAAGCATTGCGCCCCCGAACTGGTAGTAAAAAATTACCAACCCACCTCTGCCTCTATCCCACTGTGAATGACTATATTTTGTGTAGTAGGGTATCTTCAAATTCAGCTTTTGTTTCTATCTTTAACTTTTCTTTCTCTTGCCACTGTTTTCTTCCAAATATTCAATTCCCCATTCTACCTTCTTTCAGCTTGCCCTCTTATCAACTCTACTGTACAAAAAGTAATCCCCAAAATAATCAACAAAACAATCCACATAGTGTAATAAATCAATGCAAACATCTCCCACTCTTAACAGTATGCTGACTATTATCTTGAAAAATAAATTTTGTATAAAGCATCTTGTACTTACATTTGTTCTTATCACATCTGTGGCATCGTCCATGTACTTTAGGTACCCATTGCCTCTCCTTTCCCCTAAAAACCCAAAGCTTTTCAATTCTGGAGAGATGAAATGAGAAGTGCAAAACACCTTAAGTATAATATATGATCTCAGTTTGTCTTGGATATATATGAAGCTGCCTGTTAAAGCCAATTAAACTCTGTTAAACAACATGGAATGAGGAAGGTGGTTGCATGTATGTATAGTATTCTCCTGAGTATAATAATAGAAGAATACAGTTCACATAAACAGCAGAGTTCTTAGTGGATTAAATTAAATATTGTCCCTTTATTGGTATGTGTTTAGCTATTAATTATTCTCAGATCTGCTAACCAGACAATATTTACATAGTGGTTTTTTTGACTGACTGATTATATTCATTTACTCAAAAATGAAGGTTGATGACACTTGTAGGTAGTTGATATTTTTCATAATAAATGAAATTATTTCAGTAGGAGTTAAACTGAAATATTTCTTACAGAAACTAATGGGTTCAATGAGTATGCCATTTATTTTTCAATGAACATGGAATGAAGCAAATGTTAATTTAAAAAGTAGCATTCAGAAGGCAATATTGCATGCAATTTGTGTGTATGGTGTGGGGAGGACTTCTATAACTACCTACCTCATTTACCTTCTTGCAAATGAAATAGAAGCCCAGAAACATTTAGGCTAATGTGGTTAGTTCATGATGTAAATTATCCTTCATAAAGATTTATAAAGAAACAGATTTGGAAAAGTCCAAAGGTACAGTATCCTGCACAAAGATCTAAAGCAGGGATGTCAAACTCCCAGCCCATGGGGCAGATGCGTCATGTACTGGCCATGGCCACACCCAGTTTAGCAAAGGGGGGAAAAGTCATGATACATGATGTGACAATGCCATGACGATGCACGTTTGACACCCATGATCTAAATAATTCCTGCTGGTAAAATGCAGACTGCAATGAGCAGAGAACACAATTGATAAATGGCTTTGCAAGACAGCTGGCTCCCAATGAGTCAAGAGAACTCAGAAAGTTATAGTCTACTGTATGTGGATAGAGAACTATGTCTATATTACTGTACCTATTTACTTACCCTCTGTAATATTGTCAAAAAGTGAAAGCACGTGGATTGACTTTCTCTCCCATGGAGACAATAGCTGATATATCCATATATTAGGGCTGTTCTAACACAATCAATAAAACAAATATTTGTTAAATATTTAATTAATCCAATAACAACAATTACAAGCTCACACATTTTCTCTTATTTTTAGAACTAGTATTTCAATTATTACATATATCACATGAGTACAATAAGGCTACATCAGGTTCAATAACACAATTTAAGCATTCTGTTAGATCATTTTGATAATTATTGCACATTTTATCATACCTATATTTAATGCTAGTTTATTAAAATATCTACCTTTTTGGACAGTTTTAAGTGTCTTTATGTTAACAGAATCTTTATAAAATATATTTTAGTATAGTCTCCCAATCATATCTGAATGTGGCTGTGACTGAAAATATGTGGTTGAAAGGATTGCAATTTTTACTGTGTTATAATTTTATAGATAATTTTATAAAATGATGTACTATAGATATATACCACCATCAAAATTGCCTAGATGAATGTATAAATGGAGTTCAAATTTATGTTGGAAATGTGAACAACCAGAAGACACATTTTATCAAGCTTGTTGGATGTGTAAAAAGCTAAAAAAATATATGGATTCAAATATACACACTGATTTAGAAAAAAATTAAAGATTAATATACATTTGAGACCAGAGGTTTTTCTTTCGGATTGATGGAAATATTTGGCCCTACCCACAATGGAGGAATGGTTGATGAAAGATAATGCAACTTGCTGAAATGGCTACATTGGCTACTTTTATAAAATAAAAAACAGAACTAAATTTATTGCTGATGAGAAACCTGTTATGGACTTTTGAAGAGAGTTTAATTGTAACCTTAGAGTAAGAGGTAAATTTGTAATTGTGCTTATAACTATTATAAAGAAAATACTATCTTTTTTCTTTGTTTTGTATTTTGCTTTTACTATTTTATCTTACAATGTTAGCTTTTTCTTTGATTTTTTTCTATTCTTTTTTCTTACTTTATATTAATATGTATTCATTTTTATATTCCTTTAAAAAAATATTTGCTACAAATATCAAATACTAAAAAAAGAATGTTGCTTGATTATACATTAAGAGCAATACAACAGAATTGGGCATGCTTCCTATGCCCTCAACTAGGTCTCAAAGACTACCTGCCTCTCTTTAGCCTCTTACGAGTGAACTGGAGGTTTATGAAATTAAACCAGCCATTCTGAAAAATCTTTCATTTAAAAATAGATGCATTTTCTAGATGTTCAAAATTCAGAACTACAAGATTTTACAGGACATGAGAATTGACAAGATAGGAAAGATAAGGATTATAAATGCTCATTTGCTTTTGAAGTTATGATATCTATCTAGCCAGAATTCATAGTTGTAAAGTGTCAGCTGAAAGAGTGTGCTGCCACTTGCTTCATGTATGAAGGGTGTTCTACATTTCTTCAACTTTCTACATTTACATCATCTACTGATAAAACAATGATTGTATTCTCTGTCTGAATAGCATCCCTATCAGAAATCAATTAATTTAACTAATTATTCTGTGTAAAATCCTCTACAAAAATTACAGTTAATTTAAAGCCAAGCAATACTTGAATGTTTTTAAATGAGTTTTTCCTTACAGATTCTTGATCATAGAAATGTTTCAGAACTGCATGCCATTTTATTCTCCTCTTTAGCAATCCATTTACATATTGAGGTGCACACATGAAGCATATCCAGGTAGTTGTTTCTTTTATTTCTTCTGCACACCCAGGATAAACAAGGGTGTCCACACATTCTTCACAAAAGCATCTAAATAAATTTAAAAATAAAATTGTTTAAAGGCACAAAGTATTATTTTCTTGTTTTGTTCCCTGAACAGCTGAGCCTTGCTGCATTCTGTTAAGTATACCTGGCCTTTTTATAACATAGTTTGCTGGTCCCAAGAAGTGCTATTAAAATACCTTTGAGGTATTTTGTATGTTTGGCTATTTAAGAGTATACAAAAGACTCTTAAAATCTATTACAAAACTTTGGCACACACCTTATGTGGAGATCAGGGAGGAAGCATACTGTAAGTCCCAGCATACCTTGCCACTAACTGTGCTGATTGGGATTCCTAAACTCGTAATTCAGGAATATCTAGAGGTTTATATTTTATCTGCATTAGAGTTACTAATTGCCAAAAAAGGTGACATGAGTAGGGAATAGTCTTAACTGCAAAGATTAGTTGATGGGTTTTTTTTTCATGATGGTTCATTCCCTATTAGAAAGAGCACCACTTTCTACTTCATAACATTTTGCTGTCAAATAAGCACATCCAGCAAAATAGATGAATATTATGATATTAATTTTGATGATTTTTAATAAATAGGATTTCACATGCACCATCAAGTCAAGTCAAGTAAAAGAATATTTTATCCCCTCCCCTTTCCATTTAAAGTCTCATTGCAGAACAAAGACTTTTTCAGCTTCACACTTTGTAGCATTTTAAACTTTCATTTGTAGCATTTGCTATTGCTCACTTGTGACATGCTGAATGATCACACATTATTAGAGTTTTGCCCCAGCAGCAGATGGTACAATCAGCTTGGTAGCCATCATCATCACACAGGAAGAATCTTTCAAAAAACCTTTCCTTATAAAAAGAACAAGGACACAAAACGTATTTCATAATACTATTTTAATTCATAATACTATTTACTGACTACTATATGAACGTAATTCATAATATTGTTTACTCGTAATTCACACACATGCACACGCACATTTTAGCCTGTTATAAAACACTTTAAAATATTGTAGGCTAAAATAATTAGTCTCATTTTATAAATAGGAAGTGAAGTCTGAATATAGTTTACTTAGAAAGACTACTTGGATTGTTAGGCATTTCTAGTGATGCTGCAAATGACTACTGTAGTAATACTAAATAGGTATTACAAATAATACCAACACCGCTGATCATTCCCACTAGCTGCTTCTATTGCTATTTCAGTTAACATCTACAAGACATCCATTTTATTTTTATTTTCAAGGAACACTAATTGCTTCTCAGCCATATTACTTTCTTGACCCAGGATCAAGATATAAAATTGAGTAGTCTTAGCATTCTGATAACATCTGATCCTGTATTGATAGGTAACTTCTCCCAATAGTTTCATGTTTACAGCCTGTTGAATAGAATTGGAGAAAGCCCTAAATGCTGTGGCTTCAGATATTTCAGGGGCCTGAGATACATTCCCATCCAAGTTGACAAACTGCCCCCTCAAAAAGGAGAAATACACAACTCAGTGCCCCCCAGTGCTGAAGAATACCATGGTTAATGGGGAGGGAGGGGGAGAGGAGGGAGGGAGAGAGGGAAAGGGAGAAGGGGAGAGAGGGGGGAGAGAGGGAGAGAGAAAGAATACTGAAGGAGAATATTAGAGATCAGTTAAAATTCTTTAATCCAAATATACTATCCCAAGGAAATTAACAATGTCAGCTTAGCCATAAAATATTTAGAAGGCCAAGGAATGTTGATAAGTTAGGAATAATAAATATTGGGAGTTGAATAGAGCTTTCAGAAAGCAAAAATAACTCCCTGAAAAGAAAAGTCATGAAATATTACCCCTTTCTTCTTTCTAACCCCTTTAGTTTTATAATCCTGCCTCATTATCTCATGTTTGTACCCCATGATTTCATTGACCTTCCTAGGAATATGAGCCAATCAAATATTTGCAGTTGTCGCTAGCTGAAATATAGTAAATAAATAGGATTGCTTAATCTCCAGTTAATCACATTAAACACCAGAGTAGCAAAAAACAACTTTTGAAGCCTTTTGGAGGATTTCTGCAATCTCTTGGTCTCAGATAGTGCATCTCTGTGCCATAGAAGAAGGCTAGTATTAACTCTATGCCATGGCTAGTAATTCTTACATCCCAGAACCAGCAGAAAGATTCACTATGTTGGATGAAGGAGTATGACTCAAGCTAAAAGAACAGAAGCAGAAGTGATCAAGTTTGACAGCTACTCACCGAACAAGGAGCACACATTCCGCCATGAAACAAAGGATGTTGAGTGTGAATCTCAAACCCTCCACAGCATATACAGATTTCTTCAAACAAAACAAAACCAGGAAGATTTAACTTTAGTAATCTAATCTAATGCCACAGATTTCTGTGATTTGATAATGGGATTTAGCATTTTATAAGACACAGGAAGATTGGATTAAGACATAAAACATCAATCAATTTTTTAAAAAGGGATATGTGTATTAAAAAAAGAATTAAAAATGCAATGCTGCTTGAATAATATCCTTGTATAGTATTAATAGCAAATACAAATGTATTTGTACCTAAAATGTGTATATATTGTAAGTCAACATACTATCAACATAAACTTTATCGTATACAGAGTACTCTATTCTGTTGAATCTTTTTCAGAATTTGTTGGCAAAGATTAAGTATTTTTTTCATTGCCTCATTTTTTTGATAAAAATGAATAATAAAATGGGCATTGCACTGTATTAATTTATTTACAATCTAGGTGGAGAAAGAGCAAGTCCTGTCTACAGAACTCAGGACAACAATTTTAGAAGCTGTAATAATAAAATATCTTTTGGAAGCTGTTTAACTGAGGATAGATATCCCATTTACAGTAATTCATGAAAATACAGTAATAACAAAAACAACAATTGAATTAATAGGTAAAACATTAATATCTTACCTTCAATATGCCTCTCATTATATTTCACTTCATGTGCAATATTTTCTACAGAAAAAAGAATTGGCACTTTTCACATAGAGCTTTTGAATTAGTTTTCACTTGAATTAGTCTTTAATTCAGTGTAAAACATATATTGAATAGAATGTCTGTTAAATATTTTCTTTGAATTCATTTTTTAAAGGTTCTAAATGAGGAGGATCTTTCCGATCACAGGACAAATAGGTTCACACTCCACACCATTAAAGTGCAGAATGATAATAACAACGCAATGAGGTTTTTGTCATTTGTCTTCTACTGCCACACCCTACAGATACTTCTGTTTGTGATAGTTTCTTCCTATAGGCCAAAAGCCTTTTCTGCTTCATGTTGTGCTGTACAGCTACTCCTTTAGGAACTATTTCATGTAGCAACTGATTGCAATTATAGCAGTGATGAAAAAGTAACTTTGCAACCAATCCTCACATTTGCAAAATTAACAAAGGAAAATAAGATCATAAGCAGAGTTATGGTTTCACATAGTGATTGCTTCACTTAACTACCAAGTTGCCAGTTCCAATTGTGGTTTGCTGCAGTGCAAAATTACAGTCAATATACTCAGAGCCCATGGATGCAAAGTTTAGTTGCTATTCAAGGTGCACTGAGCAGAAGAAATGGTAATTCATCTTGGGAAAAACAAAATTAGATATTACCTTTACTTAACTTAGAGGTGCTTATTTCTTCCACAGAACTTGTAGAAATGTCAAGATCAGAAGTGTAGCTCTCTATTGATACAGATAAAGATATAATGAGGGAAAAGAAATTTCTTACATTATATAATAGTTTTAAGTAAGTAAGGTATATACAGCAAATCTTACTTAAAGCATTATCAGTTGTGATCATGTAAAATGTCTCAGAATTAAATTGAATTTCAGATCAAAATTACACTTGTGATAGGCTCCAACAGCCAGAATTCCCAGCCAAAACGCCTATGTTTATGCTGTATAGAAGTCTGGAACCACATTGAAGAAGCCTGAAAAAAATAATCAATTTATTTGAAATGTAGGAATTAGTCCACTTTATTTCCCCTGGAAACATGTTTGAACTTGGAGAGGTTTTGGAACACCTTCTTCTAGAAATTTTAATTATGCCTGAAAGTTATCAATGTAGAGAAATAATCAGTGAATCCTTCAGCCATTTTTAAGCTAATTCTCTGTCCCAACTCTATACCAATATGTCCACATCATGAGCAGCAACGTGTGCCAGTCATGGTTTTATAGGTTATACAGTGGGTCTTTCTCAAACTGTCATCCTCTAGATTTGTTGGATTACAACTCTAATAAAAAATAAATAAACAGATTGTGATGTCTGGAGATGATGGAAGTTGCAGTCTAGTTCAGTATCTCCCTAGGGAAAAAAAGGTGAGTATTGGTGATAGAAGATTAGATTCTCAAGGGAACAAAACTAACCCTTTGTAGACCAGACAGTCAATTCAGAGAGATATGTTGTCTTCCTGGAGCAAAAATCAAGGATATGGCTGAGAACCCCAACCAAAATAATAAAACCCACACCCTTTTCTACCCTTTTCTACTACTACATGTAGGGACCAATGAGACAAAAACAAACCTGAAAACAATATTGAATAAAAGCAGCTAGGCAAGAAAGTTAAGGTGTTAGGTAGTTTTTGTCATCTGTACTGCCAATGAAAGGTCAACATCCAGTAAGAGAATAAAGGATTCTAGAAGTAGACCAATGGTTAAAGGGTTGGTGTTGCCAAAAGAACTTTGGATTCCTGAACTATGGTCTGCATTACCTCCACAATGGGCTTTTGGCAAGGGATGGGTTGCACCTCACAAAAACTGGGAAGAATGTTTTTCAGAAAATGAGTGGCTCAAATTATCAGGAGGGCTTTAAACTAAAATTGAGGGAGGAGTTGGGTTAAAAAACCCAGACCCCATAAAAGAGGACGTGGAGTGCACTATATGTAAAAGACCACTATACTGCTACAGAAATGCATGAAATATATATATATACACACACACACACACACATACACACACACACACACACACACACACACTGCTCCTGGAAGCACGAAGCCGAGCAAACAAGCCTGAAGATGACGAATGAGACTTTGTCGAAACGTCGCCAAGACTCTTCCAATTTTACGTGGGAGAAAACCCGAATAACCAAAGACCTACATATATATATATATATATATATATATATATATATATATATATATATATATATATATATATATATATATGTGTGTGTGTGTGTGTGTGTGTGTGTGTGTGTGTGTGTGTGTGTGTGTGTGTTTGTGTGTGTTTGTGTGTGTTTGTGTGTGTTTGTGTGTGTATGTATATATGTGTGTGTGTGTATATATATATATATATATGTGTGTACATACATACACACATTGCAATCTCTAGAATTTAAAATATATTTATATAATTCATATAAAATATAATCAGAGTGTAAAAACTACCATTAAAGAGATATCTGCCTTTATACACTATTAATCAATTTGGCCATTGCGCATGTGATAGGCACATCCACCCACCTCCCACCTGTAATTACCACTGTCATTTTTACTACAGGTTTGGTGGCCGAAAATTTTTGTGTCTTTGCCTAATGGCTAGCAGAGGCTAACAAAAGCTAAGTGAGCAATATATTTTAAGTTCTGGAGATTGCAATGTCTGTTTCTTCTTTTATAACTACACCTGGAACTTATATTTTTAGATTAATTCGATGTGTGTGTGTGTGTGTGTGTACACACACACACACACACACAGTCATACACACACACACACACACACACACACACACACACATATTCTGTTTTTTATTAACCATATATATAATCTCCAGAACTGTAAAGCCTACAAACTTGAAATTTGGTAGATATATTCCTCTTGGCTTCTAGGTGCTCAGTAACAAAGGATTTTTCAAAATGACCATCAGATTATTTTTATTTCTTATATTATTAACGTGCTTTGATGCTAAGGAGTTAGATGTTTTAATCCCCCTCTCAATCTGAAAAGAACTCTGTTCCAACTGCCACTTGGGCATCAGTGTGGCCAGCATGTGACTCATCCGGCCTGCGGGCGAGGAGTTTAGACATTCTACCCTCCCTTCCCACCTGAAAAACACTCTGATGCTAAGGAGTTAGACTGAGAGAGAGAAGGGGATAAGATAGGAGAGGCCTCTGTGGGGCATACCTAGGGAAAGAAGGAGATAAGAGAGAATCAATGGGGCCAGCCTGAGGGAAAGAAGGGAGATAGGAGAGGAGAGGCTTCTGTGGGGCCAGACTGAGGGAGAGAAGGGGAAAGGAGAGGATTCTGTCAGGCAAGCCTGAGGGAGAGAATGTGATAGGAGAAGATCAATGGGGCCAGCCTGAGCAAGAGAAGGGGAGAGGTGAGGCTTCCGTGGGGCAAGTCTGAGGGAGAGAAGGGGAGAGGAGAAGCCAACCGTAACAACTCATTAATTTTCAAGCTGTGTCAGTATAGATGACAAGCTCAAGATCCAGATGGATCTTGATCAGGGGTGGGTTCCTCCCGGTTCGCACCGGTTCTTGCGAACCTGTTCGTCAGTGAACCCGGAAGTAATTAACTTCCGGGTTCCTAGCTCCTAGCCCCTGTCGCTGGGTGCCTGCAGGGTTTTTCTTTTAAAAAAACGCCTCCCCGGATGATCTTGAAAACCTGTAAGGTTGCTTTGGAAGGGGACAGATAGGCAGCATTTCCCCCTGCCCCCCTCCCTGGGTGCCTGCAGCCTTAAAGCAGGCGTTTGCACAATAAAGAAAATCTCATGAGTGAGAGAAGTTCTTAATTGCTTTTACTGTGAAGTTTCAGAAGCTTCCAAGGCTACAGGCAATCAGGAATGGGGTGGGGGAATGCCTCGCAGGTTTTCAAGATCGTCTGCAGAGGCGTTTTTAAAAAGAAAACTGTCTTCTTGGGAGGGGGAATGGGCTGCGCTCCTGGTTCTGGGGATTCCCCCCTCAAAAAAGACCAGCTTCCCATCTCTCCAAATCTTGTGGCTTTTCAGGATTTTCTTTTTAAAAAATGTCTCTCCAGATGATCTTGAAAACCTGCAAGATTGCTTTGGAAGGGGACAGATAGGCAGATTCCCCCTGCCCCCCCTCCCTGGGTGCCTGCAGCCTTAAAGCAAGCGTTTGCACAATAAAGAAAATCTCAGGAGCGAGAGAAGTTCTTAATTGCTTTTACTGTGAAGTTTCGGAAGCTTCCGAGGCTGCAGGCAACCAGAGATGGGGTGGGGGACTGCTGCCTGTCTTCCTCCTCCCAAAGCAACTTCGCAGGTTTTCAAGATCGTCTGCAGAGGCGTTTTTAAAAAGAAAATGGTCTTCTTGGGAGGGGGAATGGGCTACACTCAGAGGAGCCGGCGCTTGGGGCACCCTGAAACAACGCATCCCCGCCGCCTCGTTCTACTCAGCAAGCGGGGACATCCCGTCTGTGCCCACTTCTGCTGCCACCACCTCCGCTCCCAAACGCAACTGTCAGCTGCGAGCAGGTGACTGAAGCTGCTGCTTGCAGTCATTTACGGCTGCAGATAGATTGTGCCTGAAGCGGGAAGCTCTTCACCCTGTGAGAGCTCCTCTCCAGCACTCCTAGTTTGGTAACATCATCAGTGCTAGAAGGGAGTGGGGTTGGGGGGAAGGAGGAGAAAGTTAGGACAAAAAAGAAAAAGATAAGGAGGGAGAGGACTGTGGGGTCCTTTGGTGTTCTCTGAACGTGGTAGTTTTTAATTAGTTTAGAGAATTTTTATTTATTTATTGTTTATAGAATGTTTATTACAAGAAATGTTATTCCTTTTTGCAAATGTTTTATTTGTGATGCAATATGTTGCTTTTAAGTGTTTAGACCAGGTTTATGTGTCTCAAAGTGGCTGCTTTTCTATGGGCAGGCCAGGTTTGTTGCAAGGCAGTGTGTTTCACCCTCCTTGTTTAGGTAATTCTGAGGTGGTTGATGGTTCTGTGAGTGCCTGTCCTTTATAATTTTCCACATTACCTTGATGGTTTTTATTCCAGTGACTTTGTCTTTCCTGTTCTTAGGCTTAGGAAAAAAAAACTGGTTTCATTGGCAGTCTTTTTTTTTGGGGGGGGGGTGTTATTTTTTTGGTGTTTTCCTAGCACTGTCATAGTTTGTGGGTGTGGGTGGGTGTGTAATGTCCCACAGTTATCTATGCATTAATAATGATCTAGTAATATTAATAATATCTAGTAATTAGTAATATCTAGTAATAACATCGTCTTGGCCACTCCCACCAGGTCACATGGGTGGCAGGCCACTCCCATCCGGTCACATGGGTGGCAAGCCACTCCCATCCGGTCACATGGGCAGCAAGCCATTCCCACAAAGGAGGCCACGCCCACAGAGTAGGTTCGAATAATTTTTGAAACCCACCCCTGATTTTGATAGACTTGGACACTAGATCACAAATAACAAAATGAAATTCAATGTACAGAAAAATATAGTCTTGCATTTAGGCAAGAAAAATCAAAAGTACAAATATAGACTGGGAGAAACCAGTCTTAATAGCAGTAATTGTGAAAGGGGTTAGAGGACAACCAATTAAATATGAGCAACAGTGTGCAGCAACAGCCAAAAAGCCAATACAATCTTAAATTGCATTAACAGAGGGATTCAACCAAGATCACGTGAAGTACAAATACCATTCTATAAAGCCCTGTTAGAAATGGTGTAGGGTCTCCTGCTTGGGCGGGGAGTTGGACTAGATGGCCTACAAGGTCCCTTCCAACTCTGTTAATCTGTTACATTCTGTTACTTCCAAGAATTTAGAGCTGCCTCTAGGTTACAGAGAGGTGGAAAGTTTCTGCTGTTCTTCAGTCAATACTATGGCTCTGTCAAATGTGCTTTCTTCACCACACTTTGAATTGTTTAACCAAATCATGGAAATATGAAGGGCTATGTGACAAGAACCCACCTAATTTAGCCTACTACTAAAGCCATGACCCAAGGGAGTGAGCTTGTTTACAAATCAGGGAAGATGGGACCAACCCTTCCCTTTTCCCCAGAGTAGCTGACAGAGCTACTAGAAATGTGTGTTTCTCACCACTGCAGCACCAATACCAATTCTGAGACAAGGAGTTGTGAGAAAAAGGCATTGGCTTTGTTAAATTGATTGTCAACACCAGTTCCATCTCTAACAGTGAAGAGACATATAACTCTGATAATGTATAGGGGAGCATTACTGCAGGAAGAAGAGATAAACCTACTAATGAACAGAGTTCTTTTTAGAGCCAAAAAAATCCTCTCTGAATACAGTGGGTTATTGCTCAAGTTCTAAATAACACAAACAAGCAAAAGGAGATTTCAAAAAAGTCATGCAAAATGGAATGAATTAGACATTACTAACACCATGACTACTATCTCATAGTTGTTCACACTTAAGTACATTTCAGATGGGGAGTGAAGAAGCAATCTCCCCTCCACACTCCTGGCAATTTCTCTTGGTTGCTGGAAAAACAAGGTGCAGATTCAAAATTCAGGTGGTTGATGCAAGTGTACCTGCTTTCAGCTGCCACAAAGCTCATAAATATTCCTGGCTAGTTTGTATGGATATTTCTGCTTTAATACAACCATTGCTGCCAAGGATGATGCCTGGAAGTCATGGCTGCACCAAACACAGAAGGGCAATGATCTCCCATTTCTTATTTATCTTCGGCTCATGTCACCTCTTAATGTCTATCTTTCATCATAGCTTTTAAATCCTGCTTGGAAAAAGTCATTACTTGCGTTTGGCCCAAGCAGACTGGCAGGAAGTGTTCCTTCCATTGAACTGACAGAGATGATCTCAGGAAAATGGCTATCCTCAAATGTCAAATCTGAAACAGAATGGAAAGGGGAGGGGGGAAAGAGGAGACACCAAAAAAGATGAACTACTATATGAACTATCCTTTATTCATTTAGGTTTAGAATACTGCTCAAGCCCAAGGAGACTCCAAACTGGTTAATGTCAGCCTCTGCTTTGCTGCTGCTTCGGCTGCCATTGTAACGGGGAGGGGGGGGCATGGTATTTGGGAGGGGAATCATGATGTGCTGGAGGAAGATTCTAGACGCTGATCTGACCATCTTACTGTGCATGTGGAGGGAGTTTCCCGTCAAGGTTAACTGTCTGGCATTTCATCCTGGTAACGTCTTTTGAAGTTATCTCCCACCTGACAGTTGCGTGCATTATAATTGGAATATGGACTGGGGTGCCAAAGGGAGGGGATTGAATTATACATGATATTCTTTGCTTTCACGCCTAATTAACCAGATTCAGCTTAACTTTTCTACTGTTCGTTTATAATTAGTAAAAGTATACTTGATTTCAAACAAATGGAGTTGAGTGGTTTCTTTCTTGATTATTAAATGAAGTTGCAGGTGACAATAAGCTGAATCTCAATCGCACCCATCCCAGAGCGAACAACTACCGAGGGGGGTGCCCTCACAAGAAGAAAAGAAAATGTCTTTGCATGAAAGTGACCAGGAGGAAGAATGGGGGCAGTGGCGGGACCATCTCTAACAGAAAGACTGGCCGAACTGAGAGTGGAAGAACCTGCCGTCCGTCCCAGATGGACTTGGGGTGTGGGACAGAAAGAGGAACTGGAAGAATTACAAGCTGGAGTCATGAGAAGGAGGCCAAAAAAAAAAACACCAGCGGATAACTGGAGTGGCACTGGAGAAGAAGACTACAAAATCTCCCACGCCATGAGGCTCCTCGAAGAGGCATGGAGTGAACGTCGAATTCGAGAGAGAGCTGTGGAAAGCGAGCCGACAGAGGAGTTGGAGAAAAGGTACTCAATGCATGGCTTAAGGGAAACTGGAGGGGCCGAAGGGGGATGTGCACAAGAAAACCCAGAACCAGCCTCCCCCCTGCGGCTAGAGACATTCCAAGAGCAGAGGGGGCAGGCGACGCAGGATGGCTAAGGTCCCACCCTTAAGCGTAAAATATGATGGAGACCCCAGAGGCCTCGGGTTGTTTATTATTCAGGTCTGGAATTATATGGAAATATATGGATCTAATTTAGAGACAGATGAAACTAAAGTGAGAATGGTGTTAATGGCTTTGGAGAAGAAAGCGGCCGACTGGATGGTCAGGCTACATAAATGCAATTCCCCTCTGAGGAATTTTGATGAATTTATGGCAGCCATGAGAAGAAGGTTTGACGACCCTTTGACCGAGCGTCGCGCTAGGCTGAAATTTACGGCCCTTAAACAGGGAAAGAAAACTGTGCCTGACTATGTGCAGGAATTTCAGGAACTGTCAGCCTATATGAGCGGGTGGTTGGAAGAGGCCTTGCTGGATCAATTCGCTGATGGCTTGGATAAAGATGTTTACCAGCAATGCATAAACAGATGCCTTCCTTGTTGTTTAGAAACTTGGTATGAAAACGCGGCAGACGTGGAATTGGATTTAGTCAGATTGCGTTGCATGAGAGAGGGAGAAGTTGAGAAATCCCCCCCAGCACCTCCTAAACCCCCCTGCCCAAGGAGTGAAGGCAGGGGAAGTTTTGAGGGCAAAGCCAAGCTTGTTTCCGCTGTGGAAAGGAGGGGCATCGTGCTATGAGCCGAGGTGGCGCGGTGGTTAAATGCAGCACTGCAGGCTACTTCAGCTGACTGCTAGATCAGCAGTTCAGCGGTTCAAATCTCACCGGCTCAGGGTTGACTCAGCCTTCCATCCTTCCGAGGTGGGTAAAATGAGGACCCGGATTGTTGTTGGGGGCAATATGCTGACTCTCTGTAAACCGCTTAGAGAGGGCTTAAAGCCCTATGAAGCGGTATATAAGTCTACTGCTAAGTCTATGAATTGCCGCATCAAACTGACTCAACCTGCTCCATCCCCCTGGAGGGAGGGGAAACCGGAGAAGACTCCAAGCAAGAGGAGGGAGGCTGCCTTCGCTGCTGAGAATGTTTCTCGATGCTTCGAGCCAGAGGAGGAGGGGGACGGAAGCCCCAGCCCGTCTGACGAATCTGATGATGAGAATTCTCAGCGCTGGGTAAGTTCCCGATCTGGTCCTATGCTTATCCCAATTGAGCTTAGAGTGCCCTCTTCTGGTGCAACAGAGAAACTTTTAGCTCTATTAGACTCTGGGTGTTTCCGTTGCATGATAAGCCCTGAGATGGTGGAGAAACTGGGCTTAAAATTAAAGACTTTAAAAGTCCCTATTGCTTTTTGCCAAATTGATGGTTCTATTGCGGGAGGCGGCCCTGCTCATTTTTCCACTGAACCCATCGAGATGTGGATGGGTACCCACCAGGAATTAATAACTTTTATTGTGGCCCCTGGGATGGACCTGCCCCTTATCTTGGGACTCCCCTGGCTCCATAGATGGAACCCGCGCATTAACTGGAGAGAGGGTTGGTTACGGATTTGAACAACCACACCCCTGAGGGGAAAGTTGAAACTCCAGCCTCTGATACTACTACCCCCACACTGGCAGCCAGGGGGCAGGAGAGAATTGAGGGGGAGGAAAGAATTCCAAAAGAATATTGGGACCTCAAGGATGTTTTTTAGTGAGAAATCTTCTGATAAATTGCCCCCTTACAGACCCACAAATTGCACCATTGATATTTTACCTGGAGTAAAGCTTCCAAAGCCCCAAATATATTCAATGTCCCCTAAAGAGATGGAGGAAATGAGGAAATTCATTGATAAAAACTTGGAAAGGGGTTTCATTGAGCCAGCAAGACCCAAGGTAGCAGTGCCAGTATTGTTCAGAGAAAAGAAAGATGGCTCCCTCAGATTGTGTGTGAACTTCAAAAACTTGAACTGCATCTTAGCTCAGAACCTGTACCTATTACCACTGATGAAGGACATGCTGGCCCAACTGGGGAAGGGCCTTATTTTCACTAAGTTGGACTTAAGAGAAGCGTACTATAGAGTCAGAATTAAAGAGGGGGACGAATGGAAAACTGCTTTCAACTGCCCCCTTGGTTGTTTCCAATTTCGAGTAATGCCGTTTGGCCTACAGGGGGCGCCAGCAGTTTTCATGCAGCTGATTAATGAGGTTTTACATGACCATCTTTACAAAGGAATTATCGTCTATTTAGATGATATCCTTATTTACACGGAAACACGTGAAGAACACGTGAGGCTTGTTCACACAGTGCTAAAAAAACTCTGGGCGGCTGAACTCTACGCCAAATTATCCAAGTGCGAATTCCATCAGGAGAAGGTTGATTACCTGGGCTATCACATCTCACACAGGGGTATTGAAATGGACCCTGCTAAGGTCAAAGCGGTCACTGAGTGGGAGGCTCCTCGTACACGTAAGCAATTGCAAAAGTTTTGGGGTTTTGCTAATTTCTACCATCAATTTATTCCCTCCTTTGCTAAGATAGCTCTCCCAATAACTAACCTCCTTAAGTCTAAGGGAGGGACCAAACCCAAACCTAGCAAGCCGCTGGATTGGACTATGGACTGTCAAGCTGCTTTCAAGAAGTTAAATTGCCTTTTTGCAGAGGAACCAGTTCTCAAACACCTGGACATGGACGAACCTTTTGTGGTCCAAGCTGACACCAGTGACGTGGCTGTGGGTGCTGTACTACTTCAAGCTAATAGCCAAGGTAAATTACAACCCTGAGCTTACACCTCTCGCAAACTGACTGAGACAGAGAGACGTTGGGCCATTTGGGAGAAAGAGGCTTTTGCTGTTCACTGGGCTTTGTCCACGTGGCGCCATTTTCTGGAGGGCGCCAAACACCCTTTCGAGCTGTGGACTGACCATAAAAACTTGGAAGCTTTGAGAATGCCCAGAAAACTTTCTCCTAAGCAGATGCGCTGGGCTCAGCATTTCAATTTTACCTTCAAATACATTCCAGGGGGGAAGAATTTTATGGCTGACGTTTGTCCAGACTCCCTCAGTACAACTGTTCTAAGCTCAGTGTGGTCCAGCCTGTCATTCTCACAAAGAGCCTTGCTGCTCCTGTTGTTACTAGACGTCAAGCAACTTTTAAGGTGGAGGTCACTCAGGACTTTCTTTCTAACCTAAAAAAGGCCCTTACTGGAGATGACTGGTTCCAACAGCACATGAATGAATGCACTATGAAGGATGAATTGCCTTGGATTGGGGCGAAGTTATATGTTCCTGCGTCCATTAGACCCATTGTTCTCCAACGGGCTCATGACTCC
This sequence comes from Thamnophis sirtalis, assembly GCF_051295495.1. NCBI lineage: Eukaryota > Metazoa > Chordata > Lepidosauria > Squamata > Natricidae > Thamnophis > Thamnophis sirtalis. The sequence continues at coordinate 56,495,279 of NW_028261388.1, forward strand.
CGGATGGCTGGGCACTTTGGGCTCGTCAAGACTCTACACCTCGTCAAGCGGGAATTTTGGTGGCCCTCATTGAAAAGGGACATTGAGACATATGTTGCCAGTTGTCCCATTTGTGCTGCCGCTAAACGCCCTCCGGGTAAGCCCCAAGGGTTACTCCAGGCGGTGGCTCAGCCAGTGGCCCCGTGGAAGGAGATCTCCATGGATTTCATTGTCGAACTTCCTGAGAGTCAGGGACACACTGTTATTTGGGTTGTTATGGACTTATTCTCCAAACAGGTCCATTTCATCCCTTGCTCCAAGATCTCCTCTGCTAAATCTCTCGCTAAGATGTTCATCTCTCATATATATCGCTTGCATGGGGTGCCCGACCACATCATTTCGGAAAGGGGTGTTCAGTTCACCTCCCTCTTCTGGAAAGAATTTCTGAAGCGGATTGGCTCCGCCCAGGGGCTAAGCTCCTCCCACCACCCTCAGACTAATGGGGCTTGTGAAAGGACTAATTCTGCACTGGAACAATATTTACGTTGTTTTATCAACTCCCAGCAGGATAATTGGGTGGATTTGTTGCCTCACGCTGAGGTCGCTTACAATAATTCCGTCCACAGCAGCACAGGTTTTACCCCTTTTTGTGTGGTGTTCGGCCAGGATTTTGTACCCATTCCTGAGATTCCTCGCGAGCAGCCACAAGTGTTGTCGCTGTCCGAGTGGAGTGATCGCCTTCAGGACATTTGGCCTTTGGCTCTCCAGACACTGGATGCTGCGCACCGCGCTCATAAAAAACAGGCTGATAAGAAACGGACTAAGCCCTATGAGTACAAAGTTGGTGATCAAGTTTATTTATCCACTAGATTTCTTCAAACGCCCCAGAAATTGAAGAAATTGGGGCCCAAATATGTTGGCCCATTTCCCATTGTCAAGATCATCAACCCTGTTTCTGTCCGACTCCAGTTGCCTAAGCATCTCAACCGGATTTACCCTGTTTTTCATGTTAATCTCCTGAAGCCTCTCTGCACTTCTTCTTTGAGACCACCTCTCCCTCCTCCACCCGCTCCGCTTTTGATTGAGGGTGAGCAACATTTCAAGATCCGTGAGATTCTGGACTCTCGTAAATGGCGAAACCGTGTTCAGTACCTAGTGGCTTGGAAGTATTTTCCCCCATCTCACACTGAATGGGTTGACGGGTCCCATGTTCGGGCGCCTCGTCTGCTCCGCAAGTTCTACTCTGCTTATCCTGACAAGCCCTAATTGTCGGACAATCTCCTAATTTTTACTTTCTTTTGTTTTTTCTCTCTCTCCCTTACCCTTTCTCTCTTTTATGTATTGTTGTGTGTCCATTTGTTTGTGTTCTTTTTCTTTCTACAGGTCTGACCGCCCTTTTCTGGAGGAGGGCCGGATGTCAGCCTCTGCTTTGCTGCTGCTTTGGCTGCCATTGTAACGGGGGGGGGCATGGTATTTGGGAGGGGAATCATGATGTGCTGGAGGAAGATTCTAGACACTGACCTGGCCATCTTACTGCGCATGTGGAGGAAGGGAGTTTCCCGCCAAGGTTAACTGTCCGGCATTCCATCCTGGTGATGTCTTTTGAAGTTATCTCCCACCTGACAGTTGGGTGCATTATAATTGGATTATGGACTGGGGTGCCAAGGGGAGGGGATTGAATTATACATGATATTCTTTGCTTTCGCGCCTAATTAACCAGATTCAGCTTAGCTTTGCTACTGTTCGTTTATAATTACTAAAAGTACACTTGATTTCAAACAAATGGAGTTGAGTGGTTTCTTTCCTGATTATTAAACGAAGTCACAGCTGACAGTTATATACTTAAAAACAGAGAAAGAAAAAAAGAATGAAAAAAGAACCATAGCTTACAATAGCTCACAAAAAGAGCACCTGGAACTCAACAAATGCCTTAGCCACAGAAATTGGGGAAAAGATTTGTGGAACCCTTGTATGTTAGCTCACTCAAAAGATAGCAATCTAGTAGTATTAGTGGACCACCTGTTGAACAAGAGCAAGAAGAGTTGAGCGAGGGCCATAGACACTAAGTGGGTTTCTCACATCAGGACTGAAGGGACTTTTTAATGTTGGAGAGAGAGGTGAGCTGGAAAAGGACCTGGAGGAGGACTTCCAATCCAAGGATAGTAATGATGTGATGGAAGATGTTTTACCTCTTGATGTAGAAGATGAAATGTCCAGAAAGCCCAAGAAATCAAAAATAAAACACTCTATAGCTTCTATTTTCCATTTGTTCTTTCGGGTCAGTGCAATAATTGTCTGCTTACTTTGTGAATTGTAAAGTAACAACTATATTGCCTGTATGGTGACAATCATCTTACTTCTATTGTGTGACTTTTGGGCAGTGAAGAATGTCACAGGGAGGTTGATGGTTGGCCTCTGATGGTGGAATCGGGTTGATGATGATGGCAAAAACACTGGGAGTTTGAAGCCAGGAAAGCATCTGCTCAGGGGAGGAAAGCTATTTCAGAAGCAGAGTCCAGAATCTTCTCATTAGGATTAATTACATGTTCTTTACTCTGGGTGATTTTTGCCTTCAGTGCCCTATTTTCTTTCAAAGTTACCATAAGTGGCTGGCAATGGTAATTATAGGTGTAGCATTGCAAGGAGTTAATATTTATGGCTATATTTGGTGCAAATTGGGTAGCAGCACCTGATTAGCGCAGCAACTTTCTACTTGGGAAGGCAGTTCTTGTGGCAGGCCATGCCCAAGGACAACTAAGCAGTATCTTGAGGTTCATGAAGAAACATTACCTGCCATTTTCAGTCCTTATGGAGAAGGGGGGGGGATATTTCTTGGGCTCTGTACAGGAAATGTATAATCTGTGTATGGATTTTTGTAATTAAGTATCTCATTTAAAAAAAGAGCAAGAAGAGTCACACAGCAGGCAAAAGCAAGCTTTGGGCAGTATTAACATAAGTGATGTAACCTACTACTAATAGTCTTTGCACTGGATGGATTATTCTGCACTGGTTAGACAGCACCCAAAGTACAATGTCTAGTTCTTGGCATTCAAAAAGGGACATGGAGAAAGAGGAGGAAATCTCAGAAGAGCACTCCAGGGGCATGATAAGGGATCTGAAACCAAGCTCTGTGAGGAACTTTTGTGCTAAGGCTGCCAAAAAAAAATCCACAACCCCCGCCCCCACAAAAACAGAGAGATGATATGGATCTATAATAGTTTATTCATAAATGTATGGTCAAAGGCCAAAGTCAAATTAAAAAACAAAACACTTTTTTGTATGCTTAGTAAAAATAAGGGACAAAATTCTAACAGGAGAGCCAATTAGGTAACTTTGGGCCAAACTATTTCTCTCAGCCCAACACAGCTCACACTGCAGTTGTGAGGAAAATAGGGGGAGGAATGAATATTGTGTATGTTTGCCATCTTGAGTTAAAATAATAAAGGTTGGATACATATTAAAGAGTTGAAAATCAAAGAAATTAAATGTTTTTCCATATGTACAGTATATACATATACACACACACACACACACACACACACACGTATTTTATATATAAAAGAGTTGGGCTAGTGAATCTGTTCTCTCTCTCTCTCTCTCTCTCTCTCTCTCTCTCTCTCTCTCTCTCTCTCTCTCTCTCTCTCTCTCTCTCTCTCTATTTCTCTATCTATCTATCTATCTATCTATCTATCTATCTATCATCTATCTATATACACATACACATACACACACACACACACACTTATATATCAATCAATCAAATGGCAGTTATGCCCCAAAAGCGTGGGAGAGTTCTCTTCTGAAACCAAGAGCAGAACTAGGACCTACAAGTCAAAATGAGAAAAAGAAAAGAAAACCGAAATCTGAATATCAGGCAGTGCTTCCTGATAATAAGAGCTGCGGAACAGCCTGCTAAAAAGGGAGAGCCTCCCTTCCCTGGACAGCCTCCCATTCTCCGGGCGATATTTTCCTGGATTCCAGCACTGAGAAGGGTTGGGCTAGTGAATCTGTTCAGTTCATCCCTTCTATGAAAACTTTGGACTATTTCTAAAGCTTCATTTGACCTAAAACAAGCATTGCCTTAACAGGGATTATGGCTCTCCCTCCTAAGCAGGTTTACACTGGCTTTCTATGGTATTTAAGGAAAGATTTTGTTTGGATTCATTGTTTTTTTGTCTGTGTACATGCATTGCTGCCTTCGTCCCTCTTCCCTGCTGTTCAGAGTTCCCCGTTTTCCCTGTGCCTCCGGTAAGGGTGGGGCCGCGGTAGATATGCCCCGCCCGGAAACCTTTTGACTCACCTGCCTCCGAGAAGCTGGACGTTTCTTCGGGGTCGCACTCAGTGTCCACTACGATAACCGCCATCTCGTCTTGAGCCATGAATGAAGACAGTGAACTCATTCCGACGGCCCAGAGAGCAAGTTCTTTCCGACGGCGGCCAGAATCCCCAAGCCGAGAAAGAGGCGCGATTTCCAAGATGCGAAGCGAGTGTTGGGAGAGAAAAGCGTTCTCGGAAACGCGCCGCGCGTGAAAACACGCAAAGAAAATTCTGCCCGAAAAGACCCTTCGGCTTCGAAGTACAATATAGGGAATTTTGTTACGGATTGTTAGGAAGTCTAGGTAAAATCTGCCCGGCCTTGAACCACAGCCGCAGCACGACGCTTCGTGGGAACGCGAAGATGGCCAGGATGCTGAGCAGGAAGAAAAGGACAAATATGGAAGAGACGGGTTTTAGACTCCGATTTTCCACGGAGACCCGAAGACCTTACCGGTGACTCTCATTGGCCAATGAGAGGCCATGTTTGTTTGTAATTCTGGGAGCTTTAAACTCAACGCATATGAAGGAAAGGTTACGGCAACCCTATTGTTAATTTCTAAGTATTAAAATACACTTAAAATGTTCTATAGCACAGATTAAAAAAAATTCATGCAGCAGTCTTCCCTAACCTGACTCCCCCCTCCCCATATGGTGTGGTAGGAATCCCCTTTTCTGCATGCTGGGGAAAAAATTGTCTTAGTAGTAGAGAACACCTGGTGTTGCCCAGACTGAGAAAGATGTTTGAAATACCAGAATATAGAATGGCAGATTTTTTTTAACTCTCCCAATTGGTACTCTCATTTGTTTGCTTTAAAGTAGATGGCATATGACTTTAAACCATCTTAATTTCATTGGTGTTTTCTGCCCTGAATGTTGTTAAGATGTCAAATGAATGTCCATCTGGGGTCCCCAACTTGACATATGGGGTGACATTATCCAGACATACTCCCAGATTTTTTGCTGCTTCTGATCTTTTGCAACTTAGTAAAAAGAAAGAAAGAAAAGGGTGATGCGGAAGGATGCTGCAAAGCAAATTATCAACTCTTTTCATCTTCTTTATTTTCAGGAATGTCTCAGATTTCTATAAACTTTGTTTAAAAAAGAAAATAAAAATAGTGAATTGATGCTGTCCATTGTTAAGTCTGGAGTTGTGTCCACTAGCTCAGTAAAGGAGACAAAGATAAGAAGGACATATGCATCAAAAAGTGATGGAGGTGTCATTTTATAAATGGATCATTTGCAACTGACAATATTTTCATTTACTGAAGCATGAGCCATCTGCCCCAAATGTATTAGAGTACCCCCGCTCTTGTTAAGATGCCAAAGATTCCCCTGACCATCCCTCCAAAGATTAAGAACTCTTGATCTATTGTAATTGTCAGTCAGAAATTGATTGATGCAAATGATATACCTGTCTGCCCTCTAGTGTAACACTGTGACAACACCTATTTGTAACAAAGAGCCAAGGATACTCCTCTTATCAGCCTGATTGCATCCAGCCAATAATTGCGCTAAACATTTTTGCAAGAAGACTATAGGAACTTATAGTTATTGTAATGCTACTTCTATGCATGCATTCCATCACCCTGCTATAATAGAAATAATGTGATTGATTTTATATGCTTTTGCTTATGGTTTTTCAGTACATTTCAAATTAGGCATATGCAAATTAAGTATATGCGAATCTTCATTTGTTTTGAGCTACTGAGATTCTAAGTAAGTATTATACCTTGGTAATTTCTGTAATGTAAATATTTATCTGCCTGATTATATTCTGAGGTATTTCAGGATTCTGGAATAACAGTGTAAAAAACAAGATGTTCTGCTGCTTAGCAATATCATCTAATAAAATAATATCTGCCTCAAATCTGTACTTGAAAAAACTGAATTTTCCATTAATATATGTTGAGAAAGTGATTGGAGAAGGCAGCAAGAAAGAGAAAAAATATTTGCAACAACATTTCTATTTGGTATTCTTAAAATGTTCTTTTTTATATGTAAAAAAAGGAAGCAATGGTGTCTGTGATTCCAAGTTGGCCTTAACTTGAGTTAACCTGCATTTTTATTCCCAGGACCTTACTATCAGAAAAACCATGGGGATTGTCATAGTAAAAAAGAAGCTACTTTTCAAAGTATGTGTTCTTCTCCATTAAAAACAAATAGCAAGTTTTCTAGCTGTCAGAAGGATCAGAAAAGGATGTGATGCAAGTGACAATGTGATGGGTCAGATATGGCAAGCACATTTTCCCAAGCCTAGGCAACTCATATTATCATGGCCCTGTATGTTACAGTGTCTTACAAATGCTAATGATTGTGAAAATATGTTGATTATGTAAGCTTGGGTGTAGACTTCCTTTCACTGCAAAGAACAATTCCTAAGTGGATTACTAAAAATAGTGGATTCTATTTTTTTCCCTTTCCCATGCAGCCCCAGGCTTACAAACTATGCTGAATTGGATATTTTCAATTTTCTCAATCTTCCAGTAGATGGGGATAGAGCACCAAGTGGAGAGCGAAACCAGCAGAATGTCTCCTTATGCCATGATATCATCAGCAGCACATGTAAAAAAATATTTGATGTAAAACTACTGAAGTTTCCAAGTTGCCCTTTCTCAACCAAGGAACATCTTGTCTTGTTTCTTCTTCTTCTTGCCTTGACTGTATCTGAATTATATTTTTATCTCTTTGTTGGAAAGTACTCTATTGAGTTTATTTCCTGTGTTAACTTTGTTCTTTTATCTCTTTTGGATTCATTTTGCTTTTGAGTTCACTGGAATTCATCTCAAGTTATTGTCATTTGTGATTGGAGTGATGTGGTTTTGGTGCATTCCTGATTAAAGGAGCAACAACAAAAAAATAGACAGAGCAGGTAATATTGACTGATGGAACTGGTACTGGACTAAAAAGACTTCTGGGGTGGAGTCTAGTGGTGGATGTAATTTCTAATTTTTATTAGTTTATCAAAATATGAAATAGAAAGAAAAATGAGGGGGGAGGTCTTGACGTAGCGGTGAAACGACTGACTTTCCTGGAGCTCCAGGATCGCCGCCGAATTCTGGTCACCTGGACGGTCTAACTGGACCTAAACCATCCCGTAGAGATGGTGACAGGTAGGGGTATACCCTATCAATCCCAGAGACACCCGCAAAGTCTCTGGTGATCCAGGAAAAAGCCCTTCTTGCCGATGACTATGAGTCAACCATTAGGCTACTGGAACTACTGACAGCTCCATAATGCAAGGGCAGGAGAGAAGTATGTCGTTTTGGTAAAAAAAAATTATTGGAGAGAGAACACCCTAAATTTGGAGATTTATTTTAAAATAAAGACTGATGAGAGAGCAAGCAGTGGATTTAAGGCATGGTCAATTGAAGGTTTCCTTTTTTCCCGTTTTACTGCCAGAAGCTTGATTGGACTTACATTATAATTCACTTTTTAAATTGGACTAGCTCTTTGCGCTTTTTTTTTTTTTTACTTTCTTCATTGGACTCTTTGGAATCATTGGTACAATCAAGCTTTAACTCTCCAAGAATTTCCTTTTTTTACTTTTGCTTAATGAATTATTGTATTTCCCCCTTTCTGGCTTTCCTTTTTCTATTTTTTTTTTTAAAGTAAAAGGAGAGTGTAACGAACACTGAGAGTGGGAAACAAGTATCACTGCCATCTAGTGGATTTGAAACAATGTTTTTATTTTTGGATGTTTGAAGAGAAGCTGTTCCTTTCAAGGTTACTTAGTCAAGGCTTGATAGTGAGAGGAACACGATTGTTTATACAGGTGTTCCTTGGGAAACTCTCAGTGTCTGGAAATTTACCTTGAAAGAATAAATAAAGTTTTTTAAAGGGAAAACTCAGAGTGACCTTGGAAAGGCTTTCACCTTTGAATTCTTTTTCTTTTCTTTTTTGGTGGCAGTGTTTACCTTACTCTGTTTTGGAAGTTGTGACTCCTTTCTGTCTACTTTTTTTTTAATTTGTTAGATTGTTTTAAGTGAATTGGACTAAGGGAAAATTTAAACACTTTTTTCTTTTTCCCTTTTTTCTTTTTCTTTTTCCTTTTCATAATTTTTGCATCTTCATATTTCTATATTTTTATTTGGGGATTTTTCCTTTTCTCCCTTTTTGCCCCTCCTTTTTTTCTTCCTCTTCCTTTTTTAATTAGAACCAACTGGACAAGGGCATACAAGAGATTAAAGATTTTTAACTTTTTGGTTTTTTATATTATTATATATTTTTCCTATTTCTTCTTTTGGCTTTTTCTGTTGCCTCTTAACTCCTGTTTATTGTTTTATTTTTTATTTTTTGACCTCCCCATGATCACTTGGGATTATAATCCCACCCCACATTAGGCAGATTAAAACATAAAAAAGAAGATGAGTAAAAAAATAACAGTTGGCTCCACAACAACAACCCCCTCCTCTTCACCTGCAGGAGGACAAAGATCAATACAGATGATGCTTCAACAGGAAAAAGACAAGGGAATAACATTAGAGGTGATTATGCAAGGAATACAAAAATTACAAGTAAGAGCAGAGAGCATTGAAAAGAGAACAGAAACTATTGAAAAAAGAACAGAGAACATGGAAAAGAGAATTGAGACGATAGAACAACACACAGAAAATATTGAATAAAAGACAGGTAAAACCGAAGAAAAAATTGAAAATATTCAACAATGGATGGTGAAATATGAGGACAGACTACAAAAAATTGAAGAAAAGGATGAAAAAAGAGAATAAAATTGAGGACATTGACAGTAGATTGAGTATAGTAGAAAAAGATATCAGTGGAATATTGGGATGGGAGATGGATCCGTCAGAATTTTTCTTAAGATTTCAAAATATAGAAGAAGAAAAAGGAGAGAACCTGGCACAAATAATATCAGAAATTCTAACAGATGTGTTAGAGATAACCCAAGAGAAGATGATGTATAGACGAGGCATTTCGCGTTTACACAAGATACGCAGCGAGAAATGCTCTCCCAAGGGAAGTTCATGTAAGATTTACTAAGGAAATAATCAAGTCACAAATGCTACAGAAAACAAGAGATAGAAAACTGGAATATAAAGGCAAGGAGATTGTAGTTTTGAAACAAATTCCAAGAAGAGTGAGAGAGAGACGAGAAGACAATATCAATTCCTGACTAAGATTTTACTTTAAAAAGGTGTCAATTATAAATGGCTTATACCAGAAGGTCTAATATTTGTGTGGCAAGGACAAAGATACAGAATAGATACAACTAAAAAAGCAGAAGCATTCTTCATAGAGCACCTGAGAGGGAAGGCTGAGAAGGTTGGAAAAGAAGAATTATTGGTAGAACTCCAAAAGGCATTTACAGTCGAGACTGGGAAAGTAGAAGGTGCTGTAAGCGGGATTGAAACAGAAGAAGGTGCTTTCTTCTTCATAGAAAATACAAAAGAAGATACATCGATGCAGAACCTCTGGGATACAATGAAGGCCTACACCAGAGCTTGATAATAGACTACACAAGAAAGAGAAATATAAAGAAAAGACAATTTTTTAAAGGTTTAGAGAATGACTATAAGGCCCTTGAAAAAGAGCTACAGAACTCCCCACAAAAAAGGGCATTAAAATAAAAATGGACATAAATAAGCACAAAATGGACCTACTGGAAAAGGAGGAATTAGCACAAAAAATTAGAGGTTTATTGAAAATGCCAATAAACCAGATAGATGGTTGGCGTATAAATTGAAAAAAGAGAGAGAGAATCAAAGAAAATATTGCAATTAAGAGATGACCAAGGGCAAATTTGTCATGGAAACACAGAGAAGAAGAAAATTATACAAGATTACTATGGTAAACTGTATGAACAAGATAATATAGAAGAAGGTGGAGTTAAACAATACCTATAAGAAACCAACCTTCCCCAGATACCTAAAGAAATTAAGACAATATTGGAAGGCAAAATAACTATGATGGAGTTAACTGAAGCACTTAAAAAACAAAACAATGGAAAGGCCCCAGGCCCGGACAGGCTGCCAGCGGAATTCTACAAGACACTTCAGGAATTGTTGTCCCTTCCACTATTAGAAGTTATGAATGAGGTGATGTCAGAGAGCAGGATACCTAAATCATGGTCAGAAGCATATATTACACTTGTGCCAAAAGAGGAGGCTGATTTATCACAAATTAAGAACTATACACCCATCTCCTTGTTAAACTCGGATTATAAATTATTTGCTTCAATATTAGCAGGAAGACTTAAAAATACTTAAATCAAAATGGGTTTTTACCAAAAAGACAAATTAAAGATAATATAAGAATAATTCTGGACACTTTGGAGTATTATGAGGAGCACTCCGAAAAACAAATTGACTTGATGTTTTTAGATGCTCAGAAAGCATTTGATAATGTGAATTGGCAATTTATGTTTTTACAACTGGAACAGATGAATTTTGGTAAGAAATTTACCCAAGCCATTCAAACCATATACCACAAACAAACAGAAAGATAATGATAAATGGAGAATTGACAGATCCTATTGAAATAAAGAAAGGTACGAGACAAGCTGCCCATTATTACCTCTACTTTTTGTTTTAACATTAGAAGTCTTAAATAGAAAGATCAGAGAAGAAAAAGAAATAAAAGGAATGAAAATTAAAAAAGAAGAATATAAACTACAAGCATTTGCAGATGACTTGGTTTTTATTCTTGAGGACCCAAATTGGCACCCAAATTGATAGAAAGAGTAGAGGAATATGGAAAAGTAGCAAGTTTGAAAATAAATAAAGATAAAACTAAGATTTTGACAAAGAATATACCATCAAGACAAAAGGAAGAATTGGCAGAAGCCTTGGAGATTCAAGTCACAAACAAGGTCAAATATTTGGGGATATACTTGACTACAAGATGCAGCACACTTAAAGAGAATAACTATCATAAACTTAAGCAGCAGATTGCGACTGACTTGATGAAATGGGAAAACCTACAATTATCAATGATAGGGAGAATATCTACAATCAAAATGAACATCTTACCCAGAATTTTATACCTATTCCAGACAATTCCAATTAGATTAGGAAAAGACTATTTTGCTGAATTAAATAAAATAGTGCTGAAGTTTATTTGGCAGGGGGGAAAAAAGCAAGAATAAAACAAATTGTTACAAGATGCTAGAATAAGAGGAGGACTGGGCTTACCTAACTGGGAATTATATTACCAGGCAACAAGTTTGATGTGGGTTAAGGAGTGGATAACATTAATGAACTCTAGATTATTGACTGCAGAAGCTTTTTTATGGTATAAGGGAACTAAAACACAGGGTTATTTTAGAAGACATTATTTACGGGAGGCTTTGTTACTGAATTGGGAGAAGATCAAAAGGCAATATTATTTAAAAATCCCAGTCTGCCTATCAACTATTGAAGCTTTTTCATATCCAATAATATACAAAAAGGAACAAACAGTTAAGTATGGTGAAATATTGAATACAGAGGGTGAACTTAAATCTATGCAACAGTTGAAACAGGAAGGAATAGAAATGAATTGGTTTCCATATGTGCAAATACAATCTAGATATGATAAAGATCATAAAATGGAAGGCTTCTATGATAGAATGACTGAATTAGACAAAATTTTGATAAATACTGATCAAAAAGTAATTAAAAAACTATATGGACACTTACTAGAGGTTAAGTTAAAGGAAGAACAAGTTAAAGAATCTATGATAGCTTGGGGGAAAAATTTTGGACATGGGATTGAACTAGAGAAATGGCAGAAATTGTGGTCTCAAAATTATAAAATGATAATTTCAACAGCATACAAGGAAAATTTGTATAAGATGTTTTACAGGTGGCACCAACGAGAATAGCAAGAATGTCTAAGAACAAGTCAGAAAAGTGTTGGAAATGTCATCAGACACCAGGTTTATATTACCATATGTGATGGACTTGCATTGAAGCTAAAAGCTACTGGACTAAAATCTACACGTGGTTGGAGAAAACACATAGACTTTAAACCAGAGCTTTTTTTATTGGGAATCATACAAGAAACATATAATAAAGATCTGAAATATTTGATTGTAAATGTTTTAATGGCAGCTAAAAGTGTATTTGAAAAAAATTGGAAAAATGCGAAAATACCAACGCAGGAGGAAGTTATTTGAAAAACAATGGAATGTGCTGAAATGAGTAAATTAACATTTGAAATTAGAGAACAAGAAGATGAACAATTTTATAAGGTATGGGATTTGTTCTACCAGTGGTTAGATAAAAAAAAATATGGAAATGAAAAATCTTGGAGAAGTCTTTCATATTATAATAATAGAATGAGATAGGTGATATCATAAAGACATATTATTATTAAATGGATTGATAATGATGCAATGAAATATTGGTATATATATGAATCGAATATCTAGAATATTTTGTTTAAAATGAAGGAATAACAATTGTAGTTGAATATATGATGTACAATGATAACAATGTATCTATGTATATTTGATGGACAATCTGTGATTTTATATACAATTGAAAGTGGGGATGCACAAGTACAAAATGTTGGAGAATTTTTTTTTTCATATTGTAAGAACAATAGAATGAGATAGGTGATACCATAAAGATATATTATTACTAAATAGACTAATAATGATGTAATGGAATCTTGGTGTATACATGAATCTAATCTCTAGAATATTTGTTTAAAATAAAGGAAAAACAATTGTAAGCTGAACATATGATCAACAATGGTAATAATGTACCTATGTATACTTGATGGACAATCTGTGATTATATATATAATTGAAAGCAGTGATGTACAAATGTTTGTAACCAAACAACATGCTATATGTATATGTAATCGATTATGGTTTTATGTTTCATATTTGTTTGTCTTTCTTTGTACAAAAATAAAAAATAAAAAAACTTTAAAAAAATAGAAAGAAAAATGAAATAGTGGGAAAGTTAGGGAGATTAATGTTAGCATTTTACACACAAATTTAATAACATGCCAATAGATGGTGCTAAAGTACTAGTAAAGTCTGTGCTGTGCTTCCTTAGCTTTCCCCAGGGGCTTATGATTTCATTTAACTCTGGAGAAAAGCTTGGTTTCACTTAACAAACTTCTATCAGGAGGAAGTGCTCAAGTTGCAGTGGCAAATCTCATTTTCCCTTTTATTGTAGATGTTCAGAGTAACAGAGTTGGAAGGGATCTTATAGGTCATCTAGTCCAACCCCTGCCCAAGCCAGAAACCCTACACTATTTCTAACAGATGACAGTTCAGTCTCTTCTTGAAAGTCTCCAGTGTTATAGCTCCCACAACTTCTGAAGGCAAGCTGTTCCATTGGTTGATTGGAACAACCAGAAAATGTCAGAAAATGTCTTCTTATTTCTAACTTGAATTTCTTTGCATTTTCTGACAGTGAGACAAATCAACCAATGGAACAGCTTTCCTTCAGAAGTTGTGGGAGTTTTATCACTGGAAGTTTTCAAGAAGAGACTGGACTACCATCCTTTAGAAATGGTGTAGGTCTCCTGCTTAAGTAGGGGGTTGGACTAGATGACCTACAAAGTCTCTTCCAACTCTGTTATTCTATTTTATTTATTCTGAGATTCATCTAAACCATGCCTGATTCTTATATTACGCAATATTACAAAGAGCAACAATGGTTAGAAACAAAAATTACTACCCCAGTCTTCCATTTCTGAGTATTTCTCTAAGAAGTCAATCATTTATTTATGTTTTCATAGAGCAATACATATAAAACTCATACATTTAGATAACCATTTTCTCCAGAGGAGCAATCAAAATGTAAAATACATTTAACATATATTGAAAACAACTTCAATTTACTTTTAAAAGCATCCTCTGCCAGACAAGGTCATTGAATGGTGATGGTCTTCTATCATTCCTCAACGAAGTTGGTACATTACATGGCTGTAACACAGAGACAATGGACACAATGTTTACACATACCTTTTCGCTTTCCATTGCTGCAAGGCAAATGCTCAAATGTAGTTTTTTGAAATGGCACTGGAAATGGAGAAAATAAGTCTTAACTGATCTTAGCTTTCTTGAAGAAAGAAAGCTTGTGACCTCTCACTTGTGAGGTCACATCCATGTAGGGTTAAGGTAGCTGCTATTGTTTGCCTAATGAATGTGGATAAATTATAAAATTGCTATTTTATAAATTGAAAAATATGAGCAGAAATCTAATCTAATAAAACTTAGTTTCCTTTACCAGTGTTGGAACTGATCTCATATGCATACAACACCAAACCATAGTTAATAATGTAACACTTTACTGCCTTTACTTGCACTAATCCTTTAGTGCAAGATGCCTGGATTGGATATATGCTGCAATTAGTGTGAATTTTAGATGGCAATGACATTGCAGGAAATTTTCCTTTTAAAGCAAAAGCTTGGGAAGGATTCCATGGATGAGAATCCTCAAGGGGAAAACAACTCAAGAAGCTTGGGAAATTTTGAAAAATGAGATTATAAAAGCCCAGTCTATCACAATACCAATGAAGAAGAAAAATAACAGCTCCCAAAAGAAACCAACATGGCTGCATAGAGAACTCTCTGACAAATTGAAAGACAAAAAGGATAAATATAAAAAGCGGAAAGAGGGGGACACAACTAAGGCAGAATATCAGCAAATAGCCCGAGCCTGTAAAGATGAAGTGAGGAAAGCTAAGGCTCACAATGAAGAAAGGCTTGCCACAAAAGTAAAAAATAACAAAAAAGCTTCTTCCAACATGTTAAAAACAAGAAAAAAGTCAAGGAAACAATTGGTCGATTGCTGGGAGAAAGCTGCAAGAAGGTGAAAAGCAACAGGGAGAAAACAGAACTATTTAACTCATTTTTTGCATCTGTCTTTATACAAAGGGAAAAAAAGTCCAGCCTATCAAAAACAGCACCACAAAAATCAGATTAGGAACACAAGCTGAAATAGGGAAGAAAATGGTAAGTGAGCACCTGTCTACCCTAGATGAGTTCAAATCACCAGGACCAGATGGATTACACCCCAGGGGTCTGAAGGAACTGGCAGACAAGATCTCAGAACCACTGAACTATATCTTTCAGAGATCATGGAGCACCGGGGAATTGCCAGAGGACTGGAAAAGAGCTGATGTGGTTCCCATCTTCAAAAAAGGAAAAAAAATAGATCCAGGAAACTATACCTATCACCTAACCTCAATACCACGAAAGATTCTGGAAAAGATAGTCAAGCAACGAATTAGTGAACACCTAGAAGTAAACAAGTAATAGCCAAAAGCCAACATGGGTTTGTCAAAAACATATCATGCCAAACTGTTGTGACTCAGCAGAAGTTTGCTGTGAGTTGAGTCGGGATGCAGGAATAACAATGCAGCTGGGGCTCGTTAGTGTCGTCTTCTGGAGATAAAAGGACTGATGGTGCCACGCCCTGGTTGCAGAAGTCAATGTTCATCGTTCGTTCGTGGGTCGCCATTCATTTATGGAGAATTCAGTTCCGTTCCTGTTTGAGTTTGTGAGACACTTGGATAAGTGATTTTGCTTCTTGAAAACTTGGTGCTGTAAGAGTTTTGTTTCTGCATTCTGCTGCGTAACCCTTGTTTGCAAGAGACTTTATCTAGGTTTATTTTGGGCTCGCAGCCAGTGTGAGCCGAGACTGATAGTTATTTCCTTTTAAGTCTGTATGACTGTCATCTGTTAATGAGTGAAGAAGGGAGGTCAGAACAGATTGACTTCTGCCAAAACAAGCCTCCATTTGATTAATTATGGAGCAATTAATTGCTGAAAATAGGCAAATGGCCCAACAGATAGCGGTATTGGCGGACCAAATTGCACAGATGCAGAGAGCTGCAAAAACCCCCCAGCCAAGGAAGAAGTGCCCAGTAGCCATGCCAGATGAATATGATGGGAGTCAGGCCATGTTTGCCACGTTTCTGGGACAATGCCAGCTGTTCCTGAGTTTGAGAGTGGGGGACTTTCCCACTGACTGGACGAAGGTGGGATTTATTGTCAATTTGCTCTCAGGCACAGCTGCCCGTTGGGCTACCCCCTTGTTAACTCAGCCGAGCCCTTTGTTGGATGACTTCCAGGGTTTTTGTCACTACTTTAAACGGATGTTTGAAGATCCTATCAAGGGGGAAACGGTTCACCGACAAAAGAGCAAATGACAAAACCGTGCCCGACTAAACCGCGGTGACAAAACCGCGTGTTCTAAAGCGCTCCGACAAATGAGCGCTGAATCGCGCTGAAAACAGTGTGGCGACAGAAGCGCGCTGTAAAATTAAACCTAACCCTAAACGTAATGCTAAACCTAAACCTAACCCTAACCCTAACCCTAAATGTAATGCTAAACCTAACCATAAACCTAAACCTAAACCTAACCCTAAACCTAACCCTAAACCTAACCCTAAACCTAACCCTAAACCTAACCCTAAACCTAACCCTAAACCTAACCCTAAACCTAACCCTAAATCTAACC
Organism: Thamnophis sirtalis; assembly: GCF_051295495.1. Classification (NCBI taxonomy): domain Eukaryota; kingdom Metazoa; phylum Chordata; class Lepidosauria; order Squamata; family Natricidae; genus Thamnophis; species Thamnophis sirtalis. The sequence continues at coordinate 56,512,000 of NW_028261388.1, forward strand.
CTAACCCTAACCCTAACCCTAACCCTAACCCTAACCCTAACCCTAAACCTAACCCTAAACCTAACCCTTACCTTAACTTAAATTGCCCCTCTGTCGACTGAAATCACCCTTCTGTCTCTGCGCTGTTGTCTCTGCGCTGTTGTCAGCGCATTGATGACGTCGTGGTTTTAGCGATGCAGTTTAGTCGGGTGCGGTTTTGTCGTTCGCCCTTTTGTCGGGTCATGGAGGGAAACATCAGCTAGAAGTCTGAAGTCACTGCAGCAGGGGAATGGTTCATTGCAAGACTATGTTAGTGAATTCAGGCTGCGTAGCCAGGATTCTACGTGGAATGAACCAGCTCTAATGGACACGTTCCAGGATGGATTGTCAGAGGCCTTGCAGGATGAACTGGCGAGGGTGGACAGGCCACTGACGTTCGATGCGTTGGTCCACTTGTGCCTCTGGATAGATGCCCGGCTGCAGAGGCGAAGGCCTCAACGTGCATTCCAGGAGACCACCCGCATGTCAGTTCAGCAAGAGACTGCAGTGGACTGGGAGGAGCCCATGGAGTTGGGTGCTGTCAGACCTCGAGTGTCACATACAGAGATGGACAGACGACGTGCTGAGGAATTGTGCTTCTATTGTGGGGATCTTGGACACCTGGCAGGGAGTTGCCCCAAGAAGAACAGAAGGGTTGCGCGGACTGCAGCCGTCCCTCAGCAATGCACTATCATGTCAGACAACCCGCATGTTTGTGCGGCTGTGATACCCCGTTCGCACAAGGTAGCGTGCATTCGGGGTGTGTGGAATCCCAGGGCAGATGCCCTGCCTAGTAAAGTGGAGAACTCTGATCCTGCGAACTCGCTTCCACCTCGGACTGTTCTACCCATTGCATCCTGCACTGCCTTTTGTCATCCCGCGAGCATACAGTTTCTGATACGGGATGCGCAGTGGGGTGACGACTGGGTGGAGCGACGAAAGGCGGAAGTAGGGCCGGTGTCCCCATGGACTTTGAAGGGGATCTTTTGAAGTATTGGGACTGGCTGTATGTTCCCGCAGGGGCACATCCGTCGATGGGTGCTCTCGCAGGTTCATGGCGCTTCTGCATCGAGACATTGGGGTTTTTTCCAGACGTTGCGCCTGGCCTCCCATCAATTCTGCAAGTTGAATGAATATTGTGTTTTATTGTTTTATTTTATTCACATATTATTTCATGTTTTGTCTTGCACTCCTTTCCCACGAATTGTAAGCCGCCCTGAGTCCCTTCAGGGAAAAGGGCGGCCTATAAATGACAATAAAATGAAATGAAATGAAATGAAATTCTGGTGGCCCCATCTGAGATATGATGTGTGGAGGTGCGTGGAGTCATGTGCCCAGTGCCAATGGGCTAGGTCTGCAAGGAGGGCTCCGCCAAGATTCCAGCCTTTGTCAACCCCGGTCCCCGAAGCACTGGACTTTGTTTCTAGGTTCCCGGTGGGGTACCAGTGTCTTGGACTGTGTTCCGTGGAGGCTGTCACCAACCCTTCTGGGCAGCACCCTGATCGTCGGAACCGGGAGAAGGGCCCTGCGGGAGGGGAGTGTGTGGTGGCTCGGCAGGAGTCAGTGGAGCTGCCGCCAGACTCCGACGGCGAGGAGTTGGCCTTGGAGTTGGCCTTGGAGGAGGTGGAGGACCCTGGACAGGGTGTTAGGGCTCGGCTGGAGCTGTTAGAGTGGCCACCAGATGTGGTGGTCTCTCATGAGGAATAAGACACGCAGGCAAGTTGTCTCGGGATGAGAGCTCAGAACAGACTCTGAAACCCCCTTTTATTATTACACTCATTAGCATATAATGTTATCACTTAGGTGGCCAGAATTGCCTATGGCCAGTTACTTTTATGAGTCACTCATCCTGTTTTCCACATTCCCATGCACTTTCATTGTTTTGTGTGTGCTATGGCACATCCTGTGGGAGCATTTCTCTGCAATTATTCCTACATCTCCTCCTTTTTAATATTATCAATGGAGACTTCCTCTAAGTTCAGACGGACCTTGGTTTCCATGGCCAGAGCGTCCGCCCTATTAGAGGGAAGGAGGGTTTTGCACGTTTGTAGCAGGGATGCGAGGCATTGAATACAACAACAAAGTAACACCAGCAATACAATGATGGTTATTACCACAGGGATCAGTGATCTCAACCAGGAGCCATCAGGTAGCCATAACCACAGAGCCCGCCCCATAAGTCAATGGTACCAGAGCCATCACTATGCAGGGGGTTGTTACGTACTAAGGACTCCATTTTTTCCACTGTGGCAGAAATATTAGGTTGATTATCATGAATGTACATGCAACAATGTGAATGAATCAAAGCGCAAACACCACCTTTTGCAGCCAAAATAATATCCAAAGCAAAACAATTCTGCAATGTTACACTACGTATTTCCCCCAGTTCCTGATTAATTAATTTTAGAGCAGTAATAGTTTCATTGAACATAACAACAGTCCAATTATTTAACTTATGCAAATCTCTACAATTCAATGCAACACCTAGTGGAGGGAGAACACCTCTAGAAAATTGAGTCCAGGATGATCCTCCCAGCGTCAGGGGGGATTCAGAGAAGGTGTCTCATTTATTTTGAATTCTTCCACTAGGTAATTCTTTCATAGCATATATAGCCGGGGCCAACAATCCCAACGTACATACGCCTTGCCAATTTCATGGAGTCTGTCGGTAAGCCCTTCTACCACATATGAGCCACATATTAGGTATGTCATAAGTTCCTTTTTTCGAAGAGTTGGCAAACTGTACCATGGCCTGCATTTGACTGCAAGCCCAGTATTTATTGACTCCATCTGGCGCTGTTGTATTAATGGCATTACAACAAGTAGCCAATCCATTCCACGGAATCAGAGTTTCACAATTAGTGTAGGTGCCAAGATATGTTGCATTCCTCCATCGGCCTGTGCTGGAAAAACAGTAATGAGCAGGTTCCTGCACACGGGTGGCTACAGCATATGTGATGCCGAGCAAACTTTGCGTTCTAGGCCAGGTAGCTTGTTTCCATCCTGTTTCCTTAAAGGGAATAGCGTGTAACACCATGCCACCTTTGCTATCAGCCGGGATATGTAAGCAAATCCAACAATTAGTTAAATTAAAAAGGTGTGAAACCTTCTTCAAGTCCTGTAAATAAGAATTGGGACCCCAAGCCCCCAAGTCATGTGTACTACACCGAGGGAATGTCAGCAGGCACCATGTAAGGCCGAACACAGCGAGCAGGTGTCCAGATAATTTCACCATGGTCTTCAACTGCGGCGTAACCACGGCCCCAAGTAATGAGGGAGGGAAGACCTTTCCAGGACGGGTTCGGCAGACGTCGGTAGTACACTTGTGGACATGGAGAGTCTGCGGGAGAAGCAGAAAAATGCCTGCTGGTGGCTGTGAGACCCGGGGTGCCGGTAACATTAAGAAAGTTGAGAGTGTAAAGAGTAAGATTTAAAACATTTTGTATTCCAGGTAAGCCGGGGTTATTTTCCCCTTTATTTTTGGAGTGTGCAGCAAGAGCAGTTTTCAAAGTTTGATTAGCTCGTTCGACAATGGCTTGACCAGTGGAATTATAAGGAATACCAAATTTATGGATAATGGACCAGCGATGGCAAAACGCCACAAAGGTGGAACTAGTGTAAGCCAGCCATTATCAGTTTTCAACTCTGATGGGTTACCCAAAATACAGAAAGTCCAAATACAATGATTAATAACATGTTTGGTGGCCTCACCCCGTTGGGGGGTGGCCATAATAAAGCCTGAATGGGTGTCAATGGAAACATGTAAATATTTCCAAGGGGCAAATGGCAAATATTGAGTCACATCCATTTGCCACAATTGACAACTTTGCATCCCCCGAGGGTTGACACCTTGGGGAACTGCATGTGCTTGAAGGCTACAGGTAGGACATTGTTGAATAATGGCTGAAGCTTCCTGAGCTGAAAGAGAAAATTGTTTCATAAGAGCTTTTTTATTCTGATGAAAATATGCATGACTATCCCATGGAGTAATCGGAGAAAGGACTAAAATGGAGGAGGCTGCAGAAGCAGCTCCATCCGCCCGGGCATTGCCCTCTTGAAGCATGCCCGGAAAAGGCAAGTGGCTACGAATATGGGTGGGGAAGAAGGGACAAACACGACGTTGCAAAAGGAGTTGAAGGGTAAGAAAAAGGCTTAAGAGAGAGTCACCCAAAGAGGGAGAAACATAGGAATTAGGCAAAGAAATAAGAACACGATACACATAAAGGCTATCCAAAATCAAATTAAAGGGTAACTGGGGAAAAGTCTGTAAAGCCAAAATCGTAGCAGCAAGTTCAGCACATTGAGCAGAGGATTGAGGCGGGATGATTTTTGTGTGCCAGGATCCATCCTGTTGCCACACACAAGAACCATATTTTTCCCCCATCCACAAAAAGCGTCAACGTATCCGAGAGAGGGGAGGTTACCAAGGAAGTAGACAGGGAAAGGGGAACGTTGAGGAAAAGTTGAAAACGGGGATCAGAATGTAAATGACAAGACACAAAACCCAACCAATCGGCCAAGGAAAGTTGTAAGACATCAGATGTGGCCAAGAGGGGTTCCCAAACAGTAAGAGAAATGGGGACATACAAACCAGCAAGATCAAAACCAATAAGGCATTTAGCTCAAAAGTGAGCCTTATTTATTAAAAGAGCCATTAAATGAGGCTGGGAACTGATGGACTTACATGGGGTATGAGGGAGGTTTAACCATTCTGCAACGTAAACCTTTTTGTCATGGCATTGTATAAGTGCCCCAGCGGGTAACGGAGGAGTAGCAAAGATTGACGATGAGAGTGGGTGGTCTGATAAAGCTCGATCCAACCAACGGGTGGTCATTGCCTCATTTATTAAACTAAACACTTGCTCCTGGGCCGGAGTAAGAATTACAATAGAAGAGGGGCCTAAATGCCATAAATAGCAGGGCTAATTACGTGGTTGTAAGAGCCAAAGAGGGTCTTACAAAATTTATGGTGCCTAAAATTTGCTGCAAGGCAACCAAAGTCAAAGGCGAGGGTATTTTGATGGAGGGTACTACCCGAGATGAGTACGAGGCCAAGACCTTATGGCCTAAGTAGGAAAAAGGTTCATGGGTCTGAATCTTGTCTGGGGCTACTTGAAGACCAAACGTGGCCAATAATGTAACAAGCTCCGATAGCACAGGTTGTACTGTACCCTTTGGGCCAGGAGCCGCAACCAAAATGTCATCCATATAATGGTAAACCAAAAAAGTAGGATGAGATTTACGGAAAGGTTGTAATGCAAAATCCACAAAAGCCTGACACATAGTAGGGCTATTAAGCATTCCCTGTGGAAGAACTGTCCACTGATAGCGAGGAGTGGGACAGGACATATTAAGCTGGGGCAAAGAAAAAGCAAAAAGTTGTTTATCCTCTCTATGGAGGGGAATGGTAAAAAAACAATCCTTAAGATCAATTACAACAAGATCATAATTACAAGGAATTAAATTTGGATTGGGCATCCCGCATTGGAGGGGACCCATAGGTTTAACAGCTCGGAGGTCATGAATCAATCTCCACTTTCCTGATTTTTTCTTTACCACAAAAACAGGAGTATTATATGGGCTAGTGGTGGGTTCCACATGACCCAATGCCAATTGTTCTTTTACCAAATTATCTAAGGCCTGTAATTTTTCTTTAGTCAAAGGCCATTGATCAACCCAAACAGGGGTTGAAGACAAAAGAGTCAATTTCATCAAGTGCGGAATTATTAATCCTCTAATATTAATTTAGCATCAAATTGAAAAAGTAGGTCCCTACCCCACAAGTTAGTATGAAGCGGCAAAACCACTGGTTTGAATTTCGCCGAGTTGCCTTTCATAACGCGTTGTGCCGTAAGCCAATCTCGACTAACTCTTGCAGGTGGGGTCCCTCCTATTCCCCTAACTGTCGGTGAGGCTTCCAACGGCCATGAGGAAGGCCATTTGGTGGTCCTTATGACAGAAACATCAGCACCAGAGTCTACAAGACCAGAAAATAGGGTGCCATTAATTAATAGTGGCATCATAGGCTTATTGGGTGTGATTTTTTGTGTCAAAGCCAATAATTCAGGGGAGCCTTCAAAAAGGGACAGGGAGGGATCGCCGCAAGATAGTGGCGCTTCCGCGCAGGGGATTAACACAAGTTGGGCAATGGAATCCCCCTTTTGAAACTCAATTGGGACGTTTGTATAAAATTGAATTTGAACAGGGGCGGTAGAGTCCGAATCAACCATAGTAGGGATAACTGATGTCCCCTTTTTCTGAGCCAAACAATGAGGGAGTATCATTCCCACCATGCCAGGGGGCAGGGGGCCATGAATATGGGTTTCAGCCATTGTGAGCAAATTAGGAAAATCTACCGAAACCGCATTTACAAATTGTAAATCAATTTGGGACTGGCCCCTAATGGGCATTCGTTGTTCTGGAGGCAGCCTTGGGGAGGGGGTTAGCCGCACACCCCCTATCTAGTTTCCCTGATTGGATTGGTTTGATCGGCATTGATTTGCCCAATGATAGCCCTTCTTACATTTTGGGCAAACTGTATTTGGTCTTGTCCCTGTGTTTTTCGCGGGACGCGCAGCCCCCTCTCTGGGGGCTCCGCACTGCTTTTTAAAATGTCTGGGCTTCCTGCAGTTAAAGCAGGTGCCCTGGGGTTGATTTCCCTTTTGCAGCGCGGCTGCCAATGTATCCATTTGGAAGGCGTTAGTTCCGACGATACGACAAGCCTTGAGATAATCAGTAAGGTTGGTGCCGGGCCAGATGCCAAAGGTTTAAGGACAGATTGGCAGTCCGCGTTCGCATGTTCAAATGCCAATTTCATAAGAATTTCAACAGCTGCTTCCTTGTTAGAAATTTGTCTCTCCACTGCCTTTTGTAGGCGGTTAATAAAGTCGGAATAAGATTCCATTGCAGTTTGTCTTATGGCAGAAAAGGATTGAATCGGGGTACCAGATTCATCTACACGGGACAGGGTGGCCAATACACATTCGTTGACAAGCGGAAAAGCAACGGATGTTAAGACCTGCGCCTGGGTGAGGAGTGTGGCAAAGGCACCCTCCCCAAATAATTGTTCCATGGTCTACTGGGCCCCTGGCCGTGTCACCCTATTCATGGCTTCCCTTTTGTATTCGGATTCAAATACCACATACTGGGTTCCATTAAGCAACATCCAAGCCAAGTCTTTCCAATCCTGCGCTAGAGAATTAATCCTGATAGGCACCCGCTAGAGAATTAAGAAGTCCTCTGGAGTAGTGGCTGGTAATTTCATAATCCTTTACCGCATTTTTAAATTCTTTAATCATTACCAGAGGCACGGGTTCCCATTCAAAAACAATGCCTGCTGGTGTAGTCCAGTATATGACTGGAAATAGCTCAATGTCCTGCAGATCAGAGGCATCTAGACCTCCTTCTTTTATTGCTTTTGATAAGCTCCTCTAATAATCCCTGGCTGTTGGGCTTGGCCAGAGGGGCTGTCAGCAGTAGTCTGACAGCATGCGGGTTGGGAAAGACCCTCAGGAGCCATGGGTTGGCAAACCCGTACGTCTGGAGCAGGAGTTGTTAACATAACAGACGTTGTTGGATAAGGAGGTGGGTCCAACAACGGCTGAAGAGGGGATTCAGCATGTGTCTGAATCAATGTATAGGCAATTTTCCACAGACAAAGAACATCTGGGGGAGCCCTCGGAACTTGGTGGGGGACTGCACCAATTTTCCTCCATGTGTCGGCTTTTAAGGAGCCATGTTCCGGATAAGATGGACAGTTAGCCCAAACATAAGCAAGCAATTTGACAGCCTCTGATTTAGAGAGAGGCTTGGTAGTTTTTCAATCTTGGGTGCTTAAATATTTCTTCCTGCCTAATTGCCTAAGCTCTTCAACATGAACTTTCTGAGCTGCAGACATTCCACCCCCCATACTTATGAATTAGAGTCAGTCGCCAGCGACGTCGGGTGCACCAAGCCTATTCCAGGCGGTAAGCAGAGGGTTAGCAGGGACGTACCCATCGGCACAGGGTCACGTCGGGGTCACCACGTGTGGTAGTCTCCCATGAGGAATAAGGCACGCAAGCAAGTTGTCTCGGGATGAGAGCTCAGCACAGACTCTGAACCCCCCTTTTATTATTACACTCATTAGCATACAATGTTATCACTTAGGCAGCCAGAATTGCCTATGGCCAGTTACTTTTATGAGTCATTCATCCTGTTTTCCACATTCCCATGTGCTTTCATTGTTTCGTGTGTGCTATGGCACATCCTGTGGGAGCATTTCTCTGCAATTATTCCCACAGCCAGACTCCGACAGGGGGTGGAGGACCCTGGACGGGGTGTCGAAGCTGTGAAGGTCATGAGGAGACGTGGTGGCCACCGGATACCTGGGGAGCATTTGAGCAAGGGGAATGTTCCTGCAGGTATAGGGGAATCACAAAGGAAGAAATACAGGAAATGAGTGTGGACACTTCATTCCGACCGCATCCAGACCATCGGAATCCGGGGAAGGGGCCCTGCAGTGCGGGATAGTGTTGTGACTCAGCAGAAGTTTGCTGTGAGTTGAGTCGGGATGCAGGAATAACAATGCAGCTGGGGCTCATTAGTGTCATCTTCTGGAGATAAAAGGACTGATGGTGCCACGCCCTGGTTGCAGAAGTCAACATTCATCATTCATTCGTGGATCGTCATTCGTTTATGGAGAATTCAGTTCCATTCCTGTTTGAGTTTGTGACACTTGGATAAGTGATTTTGCTTCTTGAAAACTTGGTGCTAAGTTTTGTTTCTGCATTCTGCTGCGTAGCCCTTGTTTGCAAGAGACGTTATCTAGGTTTATTTTGGGCTCGCAGCCAGCGTGAGCCGATACTGATAAAGTTATTTCCTTTTAAATCTGTCTGACTGTCATCTGTTAACGAGCGAAGAAGGGGGGGGTCAGAACACTAAACTAATCTTATTGCATTTTTCAACAAAGTGACAAAATTAGTGGACCAGAGGAATGCCATTGATATAATTTACTTGGACTTCAGCAAGGCATTTGATAAAGTAGACCATAACCTACTACTAGACAAAGTAGAAAAATGTGGGTTAGGGAGGAGGAGCCAACGTCGCAACAATATGGTCATGCGATCTCAATGCTCTGAGACCGCAGCCAATACTTTTTCCGCTGGGTGGTCCAAATGGACCTAAACCGTCCTGAAGAGATGGTGAACAGGAAAAATACGTCTTGCTGATCTCAGGGATAACGCAAAATCCCTGAAAGAAGCAAGAGAAGTTCTTCAAGCTGGCGACAAAAAATCCAGCCAAGGCTGACGAAGTCGGGGCAGCTCCAAAATGGAAGGATACAGAAAGTGAAAGTGTTTCTAGCTGATGAGGAACTTTTACTGTTTTAAAAAAGAGACTGCCTATAAAAACTTAAAAATTAATTTAAATTGAAGAATAGAAGAGTCAAGCAGTGGAATTAAATTTGGAATGGTTTTGGACAGTGGTTATTTTACTTTTTAAATGCTATCTTTATGGATGGAATTTATGCAAGCCTTTTGAAATGGATGGATTAAGTTTTCTTTTTCTATCTTTTCTTTATGATTCTCTGTAATCTATAGGCTAAAGTTTTCCTCTTTCATTGCTGTGGGTATTTTTCTAATTCATTTAAAGATTGGACTCCTTTCTCTATCTTGAAATACAAAAAAGATACAAAAGGAAACTTTCTAATAGTGTTACCGCTGCTCGGAGGCTGGGAGGTTTTTGTTCTTTCATGGATTGTTTTTGACTTGGCACCACAAGGTTTTACTACTTGGCTACAGAGAGTAATAAGAAGGGAAGCACACAGATGGTCCTTTGAAGTGGAAACAACATCCTTTGTAAATCTATGCTTTAATCTTTATTAACCTTCCAAGCTAGAGCAACTGTCTTTGTTAGAATGGCACAACTTCAAATGAAAATAGAAGTCTCAAATTTGCAAAAGGTACTTTCAGAAATACAGAAATGATCAAATATATATGAAAGAATAGAGGAAAAACTGGAATACTTAGAGCACATAACAATAAAATATGATGAAAAAAATTGAGGATGTTTATCAAATGCAAGACGGGGTGATTGAAACTCAAAAAATCGAAGTGGAAAATGAATATAAAGAGATTTTGATATTGATGGTAATTGGTTTGTTCCTGAAAATGGAAAGAATGGAATACTGAAAGAGGAAGTAAATGAAGAGGAAATCTATTCCAGAGGGCAGGATATAGAAGAAGAAATTAAAGAATCTGTGGACTTAAAGAGGGAAATTCTATTAGCAAAAGTATTGATCCTGACAATCAAAGACAAGCTGAATAAGGAAACAGACAGAGGGCATCAAGATTATATGAGAGATCTTACAAGCAAGGAGTTGCTAAGAGAAGTCCATACAAAGCTGATCAAGAAGATGATTAGAGAATTGGCACCACAAATGGCAGAAGATATGAGATTGTTTTGTTATTGGAAAGATACAGGTTGATAGATGGAAGAATATAAATTAAAATTAGTTAAACTTAGTGAAATTTATTGATAATAGATATAGCTTAAATAAATAACTGATAATGTTACTAATGTATACAATGTGTACTATTATGATGAGTATAATTGGATATGAATATTGAATGGTACCCATGTAAGGAAGATTATATATGAATTATATATAAAGGATAATGATAATGATAATGATGGTGGTGATGATGATGATAATAATAATAATAATAATTATAATAATAATAATAATTATTATTATTAACTGGACACAAGCTGATTGGGACATTTTGGACCGAAAAACCAGGAAACTAATGACAATGCACTACAGTTTACAGCCACGTGGTGATACTGATAGATTATACCTGCCCCGAAAATCAGGTGGCAGAGGATTATTACAAGTGAAGCAAACAGTCGAAGAAGATAAACATGCACTGGCTGATTATTTAAAAGAAAGTCAAGAACATCTATTAATCGAAGTAAAGAACAAAAAAACACTGAAGGCCCAACAGACGAAACAAGAATACAGAAAAGATGTGATAAAATCAAGAATGGAGAGTTGGCAGAACAAAGCACTGCATGGCCAATTTCTGGAAAAAATAAAAGATAAAGTGGACAGTGAACAAACTTGGTTATGGTTAACAACAGGTACATTAAAGAAAGAAACAGAGTCACTAATCCTGGCTGCGCAAGAACAAGCTATCCGCACAAATGCCATTAAGGCCAAAATCGAAAAATCCTCTGATGATGCCAAATGCAGACTTTGCAAAGAAGCTGATGAAACTGTTGATCACATACTCAGCTGCTGTAAAAAAATCACGCAGACTGATTATAAATTGCGGCACAATTCAGTAGCACAAATGATCCATTGGAATTTGTGCAAAAATTATAATATTAAAACAGCAACAAACTGGTGGGAACATCAGCCTGAAAAAGTCACCGAAAATCAGATGGTCAAGTTCTTGTGGGATTTTTGCATACAAACAGACAAAATACTGGCGCATAATACACCAGACATCACACTGGTTGAGAAAAATAAGGTCACAATCATAGACATCGCAATACCAGGTGATAGCAGGATCGCTGAGAAGGAACATGAAAAAATCGCAAAATACCAGGACTTAAAAATTGACTATGGCACAAACCAGCAGTGGTAATTCCAGTGGTAATTGGCACATTGGGTGCTATTCCAAAAGCACTGGAATTACATTTAAAACAGTTAAAAATTGACAAAATCACCATCAGTCAAATGCAAAAAGCCGCACTGCTTGGATCTGCACGCATATTACGAAAATACGTTACGACGTCCTAGGCCCCTGGGTGGCCTGGGACCAATGCCAAATCCAGTGAAACAACTGGCCGCTGTGATACAATTGTATAATAATAATAATAATAATAATAATAATAATAATAATAATAATAATAATAATAATAATAATACTCCGCCGTTGCCGGTCCCAAGCCTGGATGACAAAGGAGGAGGGTTGGGGTCAGGTTGGCATCTGGTCCCGTAAAAAAAAACCCCGCCAACCCATACAATATGGTGAAAAAAACAAATAAGAATTCCATACCGCATCGGTCGTCACGCGGGTTAACAAGGGCTGCGGCGGATGTTGGGGTCCCTGGACATCCGTCGACAAGTGGGCTACAAGTGGACCAGCCAACAAAATGACAAAAATATAGTGCAGATGAAAACCGTGCCATAATGGCCTGTTACTACAACTCAGAGCCAGAAAAAAGAGGCTATTTAAAGCGAATGTATGAATTATGGAAACAACAATATCCAGATTCAAATATTAGTGAACAACGACTAGCAGATCAAAGGCGATTTATTATACGGAATAAAGTGTTTAGTGAAGTTGAACATGAGGAAATTCAGGCAAATTGCAAAACCCAAAAAACAATTATCACAAGGGGAAATAACTGATATTCAAGACACAACTAAAGACATTATAGTAGAACTCCCAGAAGAAGCTCTCGGGGAGGAAATAACATCACCACCACTAGAACCAGTTATCACTGAACCAACTGATGAACTAACTCAAAAACAAAAAGAATTGAAGGATAAGATCATGGAGCATTTTCTGCTTAATGAGGAAAGGCAACGTTTACCATCACTAAAAACTGTGCCTAAGAAAATTTTGGCCCCTATCATGAAAATGGTTAATGCAGTGTTTTCAACAATTGAACCGGGATCCATCTTGGAAACAAACCAGTTAATGTACAGCACAGCTGTAATAGTCACTAATGAACTAGGCATTAAAATTAAAGTACCTAGTCACACAACAGAAAAAGCATCAAAGCCAAAGTGGAAAATCCATTTAGAACAAAAAATCAAAAAATTAAGGGCAGATGCTAGTAACTTAAAGAACATGCATGAGCAACGGCTTAAAAACAACAAAATCATAGATCGGCTAATCAGAAGATATAGATTGGATACAAGAAACATCAATGAAGCTGTAGAAATTGTAAAACAGCAGATAACAGCAACAGCTAGAAAAATTGAAAGATATGAGGCACGAATCATCCAATATAAACAAAATCAGCAATTTCGATCAGACCAACGGCGTTTTTATCAAAGTCTTAATGTGAATGGTGACACCAAAAGTGAAAAACCAGAAAAACAGGCCACAGTTGAATTCTGGAAAGAATTGTGGGAAAATGCAAAGGACTACAACAAGGAAGCAAAGTGCATACATGACTGTGAGAAAAGCATTGGCAACAAACAAATGCAAGTATTAGAAATAACAACTGAGATGGTCAAAAATCGAGTAAAAAAGGTAAAGAATTGGACATCACCTGGAAAGGACCAATTACATGGTTTCTGGTTCAAATATCTGACCAGTTTACATGCAATATTGGCCAGGCAACTGAATGAAATTTTACAAAAGGGCCAAATTGATGAATGGTTGACAACTGGAAAAACATACTTGATTCAGAAAGATGCAACTAAAGGAACAACACCTGAAAACTACAGACCAATAACATGCTTGCCAACAACCTTCAAATTACTCACAGGCATTATTGCAGATAACATGATGGATTATTTGGAAACAAACAACATCTTGCCAGTAGAGCAAAAAGGCAACAAAAGAAGGAGCAGGGGCACAAAAGATCAGCTTCTAATTGATAAAATGATATTAGAAAATTGTAAGAACAGAAACACGAACTTGAATATGGTCTGGATTGATTACAAAAAGGCATTTGACTCACTGCCACATAGTTGGATCATAAAATGCTTAGAAACAACTGGCATTAGCAAAAATATTACATCCTTTACTGAAAAGGCGATGAAACAATGGAGAACTGAGTTGGCAGTAGGGAATGAGATCTACGGAATGGTTAATATCAAGCGAGGAATTTTCCAGGGTGATTCACTTTCACCTCTTCTCTTCATCATCGCAATGATCCCACTATCAGTAATCTTAAAAAAAATGAAATTAGGCTACCAAACAGCCAAAGAAGCTGAAAAAATTTCGCATTTACTATATATGGATGATTTGAAACTCTATGGAAAGTCAGAAATAGAAATCCAATCATTGACAAACACAGTCCGAGTATTCAGCACCAATATTTCAATGCAGTTTGGCATGGAAAAATGCGCCACTGTATCCATAAAAAGGGGCAAAATCACTGCATGTGAGGGAATTGAAATGCCCAATGGCCAATTAATTAAATGCAAAGAAAATGAAGCCTACAAATACTTAGGCATTCTGCAGTTGGATAACATCAAGCATGGAGAAGTAAAAACTATTGTCAGGCGAGAGTACACGGACAGAGTTAGGAAAATTTTGAAATCTAAATTGAATGGTGGAAATACAATCAAGGCCATAAATACCTGGGCAATACCAGTTATAAGATACACAGCTGGTATAGTTAACTGGACACAAGCTGATTTGGAAATTTTGGACCGAAAAACCAGGAAACTAATGATAATGCACTACAGTTTACATCCACGTGGTGATACTGATAGACTATATCTGCCCCGAAAATCAGGTGGCAGAGGATTATTACAAGTGAAGCAAACAGTCGAAGAAGATAAACATGCACTGGCTGATTATTTAAAAGAAAGTCAAGAACATCTATTAATCGAAGTAAAGAACAAAAATCTACTGAAGGCCCAACAGACGAAACAAGAATACAGAAAAGATGTGATAAAATCAAGAATGGAGAGTTGGCAGAACAAAACACTGCATGGCCAATTTCTGGAAAAAATAAAAGATAAAGTGGACAGTGAACAAACTTGGTTATGGTTAACAACAGGTACATTAAAGAAAGAAACAGAGTCACTAATCCTGGCTGCGCAAGAACAAGCTATCCGCACAAATGCCATTAAGGCCAAAATCGAAAAATCCTCTGATGATGCCAAATGCAGACTTTGCAAAGAAGCTGATGAAACTGTTGATCACATACTCAGCTGCTGTAAAAAAATCACGCAGACTGATTATAAATTGCGGCACAATTCAGTAGCACAAATGATCCATTGGAATTTGTGCAAAAATTATAATATCAAAACAGCAACAAACTGGTGGGAACATCAGCCTGAAAAAGTCACCGAAAATCAGATGGTCAAGATCTTGTGGGATTTCCGTATACAAAACGGACAAAATACTGGCGCATAATACACCAGACATCACACTGGTTGAGAAAAATAATGTGACAATCATAGACATTGCAATACCAGGTGATAGCAGGGTCGCCGAGAAGGAACATGAAAAAATCGCAAGATACCAGGACTTAAAAATCAAAATTCAACGACTATGGCACAAACCAGCAGTGATAATTCCAGTGGTAATTGGCACACTGGGTGCTATACCAAAAGCACTGGAATTACATTTAAAACAGTTAAAAATTGACAAAATCACCATCAGTCAAATGCAAAAAGCCGCACTGCTTGGATCTGCACGCATATTACGAAAATACGTTACGACGTCCTAGGCCCCTGGGTGGGGCCCGACTAGTAACCAATGCCAAATCCGGCGAAACAACTTGCCGCTGTGATACAATTGTATAATAATAATAATAATAATAATGATAATAATAATAATAATAATAATAATAATAATAATAATAATAACTGTTAGACACAATTAAAGTTTTGATTATTAGGGGGAAAATGTTATGATACAGCATATAGTCAAATAAAGGAGGGATAAGAATAACAATGCATATATAGATATGGGTATAACATAAGGAAACTGGATGTAAACTTTAAACAGTGATTTGGAAAGGAGGATTAGAAAACTTTGTTATAAAATATTATGGATGTTTAGCTAGAACAGGACATAAGGATTTAGTGTTAGTGGAGGATTTTAGAAATAGTAATTGAAAGGCCAGTATGTGGTTATGTATTTAACTCTGGTATATTTTATGATGGACGTTTAAACAATTATAGTCAAATGAAAATGGAGATATAATAATGATGACATGTATAAATATTTGAGTTAAAATACTTAAGTTAACATGAATTATGTTTGTTGACTGTGGAAGAGATGCACGAAGGGGTTTTTTTTTGTAACCAACTGGTACACTTTCTACAGCATGTAAAGACGGATGATGTATTTGTTTTTAATTAAAAATTAAAAAAAATTATTAAAAAAATGTGGGTTAGACAGCATCACCACCAGATGGATTCGTAACTAGCTGACCAACCGCACTCAACGTATAGTCCTCAATGGAACTGCATCTACATGGAGGGAGGTATGCAGTAGAGTACCCCAAGGATCTGTTTTAGGCCCAGTACTCTTTAACATCTTCATCAATGATCAGGATGAGGGGATAAATGGGGAACTCATCAAATTTGCAGATGACACCAAGATGGCAGGAATAGCCAACACTCCAGAAGATAGGCTTAAGATACAGAAGGATCTTGACAAACTGGAACATTGGGCACTATCTAACAAAATGTAATTCAATGGTGAAAAAAGTAAGGTTCTACATTTAGGCAAGAAAAACAAAATGCATAGGTACAGTATAGGTGTACCTTGCTCAATAATAGTAACTGTGAGAGGGATCTTGGAATCCTAGTGGACAACTGTTTAAATATGAGCCAGCAGTGTGCAGCAGCTGCCAAAAAAGTCAACACAGTTCTAGACTACATAAACAGAGGGATAGATTCAAGATCACGTGAAGTGTTAATACCACTTTATAATGCCTTGGTAAGGCCACACTTGGAATACTGCATTCAGTTTTGGTCACCACGATGTAAAAAAGATGTGGAGACTCTAGAAAGAGTGCAGAAAAGAGCAAATAAGATGATTAGGGGACTGGAGGCTAAAACATATGAAGAACAGTTGCAGGAACTGGGTATGCCTAGTTTAATGAAACGAAGGACTAGGGGAGACATGATAGCAGTGTTCCAATATCTCAGGGGTTGCCACAAAGAAGAGGGAGTCAAACTATTCTCCAAGGCACCTGAGGGCAGAACAAAAAGCAATGGGTGGAAACTAATTAAGGAGAGAAGCAATTTAGAACTGAGGAGAAATTTCCTGACAGTTAGAACAATTAATCAGTGGAACGGCTTGCCTCCAGAAGTTGTGAATGTCCCAACACTGGAAGTCTTTAAGAAGATGTTGAATAGCCATTTGTCTGAAATGGTATAGGGTTTCCTGCCTAGGCAGGGGGTTGGACTAAAAGACCTCCAACTCTGCTATTGTATTGGTATCTTTTGTAAGGCTAATTTTATTCATAAGTCTTTGTAGTCTTCATGGTTTCTCTGAACAATTGTAGGATGATGTTCTGAATATAATTTGAGAAGAAGACCAGTATTGAATTTTAATTGTGAAAATTATTTACTGTGCATTGTGTGTTGGAATTGTTTTATTTTTGGATACTAAGTCTTGGGTGTATTTTACCTAGCATAACTAATGTTCATGTCTTTACCTTGTTCCCATTTCCATCATTCATTGCAATGAAATTAATTTGCAACGCATAGAGGAGTTGCAGTAAAAGGAGTGTGTGTGAAACCAAGCATGAGGAAGGAAATTTAAACATAGTACCCAATGAGATTATTAAATCCATGAAAACTCCTTACATCAGAAGTATTGGATTTTTGAAATTAAACTGGAGTAACTTTCAAGACATGATGGATGTTGCATCTTGGCATCTTGAGAGACTAGCCTGGATGGTGGATACTTTCTTATTTGGTTGGTTTTTGTAAATGTGGATTCTATTTTCTATAAAGGTTGTAATAAGTTGTGTGTTCTATAAATGAAATTGTATGTTATATTTTATAATACTTACTTAATATCTCCTTTAAAGTTATATACAATGAAATTATTATATATTTATTTACAAACTCTGAAAGATGAAGGAAAAGCAAACAAGGCAGAAATAATATTAAGCATTAATACAGAGAGGGCTTGAGTGAAAAGATCAGGCATCTCTAAGCTAGAGGCATCTGACAACTTAAAGGGAAGAGGCATTCCAGACTGCACCGGATAAAATCACTGATTTTAAACCTGAGTGTTACTCGAGGACAATTAGCTTTTGCCGTAGGGCCTCCTCTGATGATCTGAGTGACAAATCATCTTTGTAGCAGCCACTTTAAAACAGAATTTAAGCTTACAGTCAAAAACTCAAAAAGAAAATAGAAGTTGTCAGGTTTATTTTTTAAACTTTACAGTTTTGAACTTTATAACTTAATATAAATAGGCATAAATGCCCTCATCTTAAGCCTTTTCTTGGATACCTTTTCTTGGATATAGCTTTATATGCCATGGCTTTACCCAGAGAATCCTGGAAGCTGTAGAAACTAGACACAAACTGTAGTTCAGTGCTGAGAATTCTGTTAGTGGTCTCTACTTTTCTCTTTATAGAATTATAGTATTTGGGGTTCTCCAGAATGTGTGAAATCTATAGTAATAAGACCAGGGGTGAAATTCAGCATGTTCTGGAGAACCGGTAGCGGAAATTTTGAGTAGTTTGGAGAACCGGCAAATACCACCTCTGGCTGGCCTCAGAGTGGGGTGGGAATGGAGATTTTGCAATATCCTTCCCCCAGGATTGGGGAGAGAATGCGGATTTTCCTTCCCTTGCTACGTCCACCAAAAAAATTTAAATTTCACCATTGAATAGGACCCACCACCCTATGGCACTCTTTCATCCACAGAGTGAGATTTACAAAAGGCAATTAAGTCAACAAATTCCACGGTTAGTGGATCAAACATAAATTTGTTTTAACTAAGCACAGTTTTAGAATAACTAAAGTTTAAGAATTCAACATACTAAACTGCAAATCTTAAACAAAAGATAATTCTATCTTTCCAGAGCCATGCTGAAAGAAGAAAACAAAGAACATAATAATGGATGACAATAGGAATAGCAATTATTTTTAGTGAGGTGCATAAAGCTTTTGAATATTATCTTCCTGCTGAGAAAGAAGGGAAGGTAAACTATTGATCTTTTTGGGATTGTTTACTCTGACTGTTCACTTTTATTAATTTTTTTTCTTGTCAGCCTAGAATAAAGTACAGTGGAGGAAATAAGTTATTTTGGCAAAAGTAATTGCTACATGTTCAGAAACAAAATAGCACATTACAGAAAGTATTTTTGTGAGTTAAAATATATGATCCCCCCTCCCGAAGTATAGAAATTGGACATTTCATTTGTAAAATCACTTTGAATGAGTTCTCATTAAAGTAGCCACATCTTTTTTCCAAGCATGAGGCAAAGAGATTCTAAATAGTTGTTCTGCTCATTGTGTTGTATGTTCCAGAGTACCAATATTAAATTTGGAAAGAATGCACAACCTGCCTTTTTACTATTAAGAAGTGTTGATGTTTAAGTACTTTTATTTTCTAGGACGAAATATTAAAATAACCCCGCAATAATATATGTGGATACGTGTCTCTGAATTCATTTCAAATCTTCTCCTATAGAATTTGAACTACTAAGTAATCTGTAATGTTTGTTGAATAGTAGGCTTGATTTTACACAATTATGTATTGCCATATACATGTCTAAGGTAGAAAACAAATTTGGGGCCACTTGAGGGCAGCAAATGCCTTATCTTGATTACAGAGGTGTTGAAGCCTGAACCCAAGGATGAGGCATCAGACTTGCTGAGGTAAATAGAAGAGCTTTTATTGTCAATAGAACAAGCTCAAAACAACTACAGAACAGTTCAGCACCTTGCTCTGCCTCACAACTATTTATATGGAGCTGTCAAGCAGAGCAGCCATTGGTAAGACAGCAAAAAGCCCGCTTCCAGCCAGGCGCGTCTTAGCCAATAGGCACGAGCCTTTGGTTGCTGGGCTGTCAGTCGTATGTCGAGGACTTGCAGCCGGTTGTAAGTCAAGAACAAAAGACTGGTCTCAAGTTGAGGACATTACACTTCTCCCCCTCCCCCGGTGAGGATGCATGCACGCAGGTGGCACATGCATATTCATCTAAATACGCGGGGCAACGCCAGACCCACCCAGAACTCCTCAGTTGTTGCTTGTCGGTGGAAGAGGTAGGATGTCCCTGTGGTAGCTCCTCCCCAACGGGAGTGCAGCTCCAGGTGACATCACGAAGACCCAACCCCGTCAGCTGGCTTGGTTCTACAGGTAAGTTGTGTTGGTGAGGCGGTTTGAGGCATGCTGTTGTTGGGCTGCCAGTAGGCGGTGGCTTCGTAGGAAGGGCCTTACTGGGGAAAGGCCTCGGTTGGAAGGTGGCACCTTAGTTGGTCCACGTGGTGCTGCCATTCTCGTCCATCCAGAAAGCCGACCCTGTAAGAACAGGTACCGATTATATTTATGATGGTGGCGGGCACCCACCTTGGATCCCCAGTAAAATTGTGGGCAAAGACCAGGTCCCCCTCCCTGAATTGACATGGTGGCACCCCCAGGATGTCAGGCTGTAAATCGCCATAAAACAGATGCCGCCTGTCCAAGGTAGTCCTTAGGTGCCAGCCCATGAGCAGCTCCATGGGGCTCTTGTTGGTCACAGGGCACGGTGTCGAGTGCTGGCCCAGGAGGTGGGCCACCACTTTGTCCGGCCAGTTCCCATGGCTCATCCGTCCCAGAGCCTTTTTGGCCAAGTGGATTGCTTGTTCTGCCTGGCCATTGCAAGAAGGGTGGTATGGTGTGGTGAGGGCATGGTGGATCCCTAGTCCAGCCAGGAAGGCCACAACGGTGAACTGGGCATAATTATCGGACACCAGTGTGTCTGGCAGCCTGTGTGTGGTGAAAAGGCGCCGCAGCCCCCAGATAGTGGCTTTGGTGGTGGTGGTTGCCATGAGGAGGAGCTCTACCCATTTAGAATAGGTGTCCACCACCACCGATGGAGGGACACAAGCCAGTCAGGGTGCTTCATAACAGAAGTGATCTGTAGGAGCCAGAATCGACTTCCATGTGGCATGGGGCACCCTCAATGAGTAGAGAGATGATGATCTTCTTTGAGTCAGCTGAGTGAGCCGTAGCTTTCCTGACCAAGTCATCAAGAAGGTCTTGCTCCTTAGAAATGGCAAAGCAGTCATCTCTGGACGTAGGCTGGCGGTGTTGAGGGCAACCAGCTGGAGGGCGGTAGTCAGTTGGAGCAGGGGCTGGTGAAGTGGCGCGGCAGACATGGGCAAGGTGGCCCTTCTTGCTGTAGCGGCAGCAGACAGCGGCCTTAAAGGGACAGGCAGTGCAAGCATGGGAGCCTCCGCAGCCCAAGCAGCCACTGGCACGAGGGCGTGCAGAAGCAGGAGTGGTTACCCATCTAGGTTGCGCCCTGAGATGGTTGATTTTGTCTTCCTCAAGGTCATCTAGAGGGGCCAGTTTGTCGATGAGGCAAGCTCTTGGGCGTTGTGAGACATATTGCTGGCACTTTTGGATTTCGGCCGTGAACCTGTCAGAGAGTTCAGCGGCTCTGGCTTCATCCCCAGACATTTGCAAATTAATGTCTGAGCACGCCAGCAGCCTCTATTTGAGGTGGATGTCTTGCACCCCGCAGATGAACTGTTCTAGCAGGGAGTCATCCAGGTCTGGAAACTCACACTGGATGGCTGCAGTTCTGAGGGATGCTAGGTACTGGCTGACTGTCTCAGTGTTTTGGACACATTGCCGGAAGGCATAGTGCTGGGCAATGCGAGAAAGCATCGGGATGTAATGATTCTTGAGCTTGGAGATCAGAGTGTCCCACAACAAAGCATGGATAGCTAATGGTGCGGCCAGGGCTCTAACGGTCGTAAACATGTTGTGACCGCAAGAGCTGAGGAAAAAAACCCACATTTTCGATCCTCAGGCAGCTGATGGTAATTATTGGCAATAAGAAAACATTTGAATCTCTCCAGGAAGCCAGTCCATAATTCTGTAGTAGAACCAAAGGGGGCAAAGTGAGGGAGAGATGTCATCGCAGCCAATATTACCGAAGCTGAGGAGAAAAAGGCGAGAGAGAGAGAGAATTTTTTTCCTTCTTTTTCTTCTTTCTTCTAATAGTTGTTCGGGTGGGGGGTTCCTCAGAATTCCATCCTTGGTGCCAGTATTGAAGCCTGAACCCAAGGAAGAGGTGTCAGACTTGCTGAGGTAAATGGAACAGCTTTTATTGTCAATAGAACAAGCTCAAAGCAACCACAGAACTGTTCAGCACCTTGCTCTGCTTGGCAGCTATTTATACAGAACTGTCAAGCAGAGCAGTCAATGGTAACATGACAAAAAGCCTGCTTCCAGCCAGGCGTGTCTTAGCCAATAGGCGCAAGCCCTTGGTTGCTGGGCTGTCAGTCGTATGTTGAGGACTTGCGGCCGGTCATAAGTCAAGAACTAAAGACCGATCGCAAGTCAAGGACATTACAGAGAGATACCTGAAAGTTTGGATACCTTCAAAATGTTCCTGTATGATTTTTATTTGGCAGAAAATTCCAAATTTTTGTCTTTTCTTCCAACTAAGCAAAGCAGATGGACTGTTTGTCACTGTGATGAAATTGTTCATGTAATTGGAAATGAGACAGTTTTACAAAGCCATACCACTTCACACAGACTGAGTAAGATATATTTAAGAAAGACTTGATCTGATTCTTTCCTCAGGGGCAATTGGAGCCCAATGTATTTTGTATGTAAATTTACTCCAGTGCAATGTATTTTTATGCATTATCATTTGTGTTCTAATGTTTTAAAATTCTTTGTTATTCTCCCAGGATCACTTGGTGACTGGGTAGCCATAAAAATGAAATGAAATGAATGAATGAATGAGTATCAGTTCAGCATTGTCCAGATGTTATCTGGACATATAACCAAAACATTTGAAGAAGTCTATTGATTGGTGTACATTAATGTAAGCAAATGTTGCCCTTTGGATGATTTGATTATTGATGACAATGTTGGGTAAACTGCAGTACAGAACATACAGACACATTAAGTTGGTTAGTTTTGACTTACAGATTACATTCTCTATATGGAATTTCTTTTAGAGGACATTGACTTCTTATTTCCAAGTCTGCTGTAATGGAAGCTACTAATCAATGGTGGGTTGCCAATTTTTTTACTACTGGTTCGGGGGTGCTCCCGCGCACAAGCTTCCACACAACACTTCTGAGCATGCACAAAAGTGTCTGGTTGGGGAGGGGGAGCTTCCTGCCCCTGCTGTTACCAGTTCACCTGATCTGGGCTGAACTGGCAGCAACCCATCTCTGCTACTAATACATAATATCATTTGCTGTTATAGTTGAGGGTTTTTTTGTTTTTTTTTGCAAAGTGAAAGGTCTGTGAGTTTAAATTTGATAATGGGTTTCAGTCAGTGGTGGGTTGCTTATCCCGTTCCAACCAGTTCGGTTGAAGGATCTTGTGTTAAAAATGAAACAATTATGAAGGGTCCCTAATTACCCATGGGAATTTGCCTGTATCATCTTACTGTATTTCCAGTATTTTGCTCCTTCTTTTCCTACATACTTTTGCCTTTCCTTCTGAGAGATTTCACACAAAGGTTGTTGTAGGGTAGGAGTTTCCAAAAGTATTATAAGCAAAATTTCCAAGTATAAGGAAACATGGACAAAGCCTTCTG
Source organism: Thamnophis sirtalis (assembly GCF_051295495.1). Taxonomy (NCBI): domain Eukaryota; kingdom Metazoa; phylum Chordata; class Lepidosauria; order Squamata; family Natricidae; genus Thamnophis; species Thamnophis sirtalis. The sequence continues at coordinate 56,535,451 of NW_028261388.1, forward strand.
CAACTTTTCTCCCAGACATACTTTCCTCTAGAAGCAGAATTCAGTCAGGGGGAGGTGAGTTATGGGTTGACTTTTTAAAACTTTCCAATTGTTCCTAATCATTCCATGTTCTATGAATGAATTTGTATGACTAGCCATCCAATATTAACCTAGATTTTTGTGTGAAGTCAGCTAGTCCCATATTTTATGCAAATCCAGGAATTTGAGTTAATTAAGTAATGTAATGTAAGTTCATGTAATCATAAGCAATTGTGTTTCAGTTTCAGTTTCACTTTCACTTTATTTGTATGCCGCCCTTTTCCCTGGGGGGACTCAGGGCGGCTCACAGTTCAAAGGGGGGGGGGGAAAGGACAAACAATTTACAACATAAAGGCACTACATCATTTAAGAACTCAACAGTCATACAATTCAAGTAGGGGTTAGAGTCTTTAACCCCAGGCCAGCCGGGACAGCCAGATTTTAAGGGCGGCGCGGAAGGTCTGGAGGGTGGTGAGGGTCCGGATCTCCACGGGGAGTTCGTTCCAGAGGGTCGGAGCAGCCACCGAGAAGGCTCTCCTCCGGGTAGTTGCCAGTCTACACTGGCTGGCTGATGGAATTCGGAGGAGGCCTAATCTATGCGATCTTATCGGTCTAGTGGAGGTAATTGGCAGTAGGCGGTCTCTCAAGTACCCAGATCCAATACCATGAAGGGCTTTGTAGGTGACAAGTAGCACCTTGAAGCGCACCCGGAGATCAACAGGCAGCCAGTGCAGCTCGCGTAGGGTAGGTGTTACGTGGGTGAATCAAGGTGCACCCACGATCGCTCGCGCGGCCGCATTCTGGACCAGCTGAAGTCGCCGAATACTCTTCAAGGGCAGCCCCATGTAGAGCACATTGCAGTACTCCAGCCTAGAGGTCACAAGGGCACGAGTGACTGTTGTGAGGGCCTCCCGGTTCAGGTAGGGACCAATGTTCCCTCTAATTTTTTTTCAGTGTGAGCGGAAAAGTATAGTGTTTGAGCGGCACAGTTTCATGCCTGAGCACCTAAGAGAGCCACAGTTTGAACTGCTGTCATGTCTGCTGGACATTTGCGCAACATACCAAGCGTCAAGCGCCGATTGCTAGCGAGGTTTCAGCCTGATGAATGCCAGGCATGAAAAGTGCCACTCAAAGACTATACTTTTCCGCTCACTCTGAAAAAAAAAGGCTCTCTGCTCAGCTTTTAGATTGTTAGACTGGCTAGAGAGAGACATGGCACCAACAGGGTCCTGGGTCCTGGCATTTTGCAGGCAACCTGTCCTCTCACATTCCTTTGGAATGCAACCCATCACATGTGAATTAGATTTTGCCAATTATCCTATTAAAAGATAACGCTATTATTCTAAAATACGACTAACTCGATATTAAAAACTATAAATATGTAATGCTGATAAATAATAGCAGTAATTGTTATTTAGTATGATTAAAATCAGCATTGATATATCAATATAATATCTATCAAAATTGACAATATACACTAAAATAACAATACAAATATATAATGTGGAATATAAATGTAATAAATATAATATATAAATGCAACATAAATGTAATAAAATAATTTATCATGAAACTCTCCCCCTTTAAAGTAGTAAGATCAATTAAATAGTCTAGCAAGTTTGGACAATATGCTATATATTATGTTACTTAAGAATATATATACCTCAGAATCAGATACAACATCCACATCATTTCCAACTGAGTCAATAAAATCATATGCCATGCCAAAACTATTTTAAATAAAGATATGAAATTAATCAAGTATTGCATTTATTTTTCAAAATGAATGTACAATTTTTTTATTATTTAAGTTTTGTACCCTATATTTTCTAACTAACGTTAACTTTAAAAAGACGTTACATCAGACTACAATACAAGTAATTAAATGAAGACTAAAATAAGTGTTTTGGCATATTGAGCTTTTTATATTTCTTTCTTATATTGCTTCCTTAGTTGAGAACTTGCTCCTCAGCTTACTTACGCATTAACTGTTTGTTGCTTTTATGGTTTATTCATTCACTGCTCCATCTTCAGTTTTTTTCACAGGGGGCAGGGCTTCCTTCCTTCCTCCCTCCCTTCCTTCCTTCCTTCCCTCCCTCCCTCCACTCCTTTGGCCACCAATTTTGATCCAATTCTCTCTCTCTCTCTCTCTCTCTCTCTCACACACACACACACACACACACACGTTCTTTGAGGGGGGGTTGAATTACTCCGCCTCACTGCGCAAAGTCGGCTCAGCATGTGTTCGGCCCCCACTTACGCCGAATCAAATCTGCGGCCGGCGGGACCAGGGGGTTGCATTTCAAAGCCGCCAGTCCTCTTGCTTCTTCTCTTTCACCAGCAAAGCTCCCGCTGGCGCCTCCGCCCATGGCAGTGGTGCCTCTCCCTCCACGCGGAGCACCTGAGCTGGCTCCTGCGTTATCCCTCCCCCTTCCTCCTCTGCCGTGCTTTTGAGGCCGCGGGAGCTAGTAGGAAAGCGGCGGAGGTGGAGGCGGCGGCAGGGGTAACCCAGAGCCCAGCTAGGGCGCGCACCTTAGAGGGAACAGTGGTAGGGACGCAACTGGTGCACCAGGCGAACCTGGGCAAATGCCCTCCTGGTTACAGCTGACAAATGGTGTTCAAAAGTCAGCTGAGGGTCCAGGAGGACTCCCAAGTTGCGAACCCTATCTGAGGGGCGTACAATGTGACCCCCCAGCCTGAGAGATGGAGCACTTGGCCAATTCGTGGGAGGGAAGCACAACAGCCACTCGGTCTTTTCTGGATTGAGCACAAGCTTGTTAACCCCCATCCAGTCTCTAACAGCCTCAAGACCCTGGCTCATCACGTCCATCGCTTCATTGAGTTGGCACGGGGCGGACAGATACAACTGTGTATCGTCCGCATACTGATGGTATTTTATCCCGTGCCGTCGGATGATCTCACCCAGCGGTTTCATGTAGATATTGAAAAGAAGGGGGGACAGGACCGAACCCTGCGGCACCCCATGCGTTAGGGGCCTAGGGGTCGATCTCTGCCCTCCGACTAACACCGACTGCGACCTGTCCGAGAGGTAAGAGGAGAACCACCGTAAAACAGTGCCTCCCACCCCCACCTCCCGCAGTCGTCGCAGAAGGATACCATGGTCGATGGTATCGAAAGCCGCCGAGAGGTCAAGGAGCACCAGGATGGAGGCATGGCCTCCATCCCTGGCTCTCCAGAGATCATCAGTCAACGCGACCAAAGCGGTTTCTGTGCTGTAGCCAGGTCTGAAGCCGGACTGGAATGGATCAAGATAACTGGCTTCCTCCAAGGATCGCTGGAGCTGAAAGGCCACCACCTTCTCAACAACCTTCCCCACAAAGGGGAGGTTGGAGACTGGACGATAGTTGTTTAAAACGGCTGGATCCAAGGATGGTTTCTTCAGGAGGGGTCTCACCACCGCCGCCTTGCATGCACCAGACTATGTGAATTGGGATTAGCTAAATTTAAACACAGGATACATTGGCATCATACAGAGTTTGAGCTTTTACACTAGAAGAAGCGGAATGGTGATCCTGTAAGTTGAATATTTGTGATTTTAGCAAGTAAATGAACAGAGAGAAAAAAAATTAAATATCCTATCTCTTTGACTTTTTTAAATTAATTGTGCTATAGAGTGCTGAGGATCACAGAACATGTTGACCATGATTAGGGTGTTGCACTAAAATTAACCAGAATTAGATTCAAGTACATCCTCAACCATGGAAGCTGACTGGGTGACGGGGGCAGTAACTTTCTCAGCCTCATTTTCTCTCTGGGTTGGAAAGGGAATAGTATGAAAAGGCAGAATATACATCTCATGAAGTAATAATAAAACAAACCATGTTGTAGCTCAGGTTATTTTCTGAAGCCAAAAGCAATATTCTATAGGATCTATAGCCTTTACCCAATAAAGCTAGGGTACTGAGCCTCAGTTAGTTGCACAGGCTGTGCCATAAGACTGATTTCATCTTGCTTGACCCTCCCAGGAATTTCAGGGCCCTGTTCATTTCTTACCACTGAAATGGTAAGCAGTTAATTCACATCATGGTAATGCCTGTTGCAATAGTTTATTGGCAAGCTGTCTTGATTTTGTTCTCTGTCCTCTGGTTCATGGCCAGAACAATACGGTCCATGTGTTGGACCTCTCCTAGTAGATCTGTACTTTGTCTTTTTGTTAATCCTATATTGGTTAAGTCTTGGGGAGCGTTTAAATTCCTGATCCTTATGGACATGTCTGTTCATACAGAAACATCAAATTATTTGAATAACTTCAGTACAATCTATGTTCCTCTATGCTGCTTGACTTGTTTCTGCAATCAGTCATTTTGCTTTAACTTGCATAAAAATATTTATTTCACTTTTTAGAATCTTCTTTCATTTTGCTCCTGTTATCTAGACTTAAGTCTCCCTTGAATGACATTTGTAGTCCAATTTTCCCCAAAATTTCAATAGACCCTTAAAACACATTTCCTGCCAAGATTTTATGACACTGGAGCAACTTTTATTTCCATTGCCAGTCCCTGCTACCAGTTAAATTAGGTAGTGCTGGGATTAGGGAACATTTTAAAGTAATTATTGTACTGTTTCATTGTTCATAATTGTTTGCACTTTATTATACATTGGTTCCTTTGTGGAATGTTTAGATCAGTGTTTCTTAGTTTTGGCCACTTGAAGATATATGGACTTAACTTCCAGAATTCCCCAGCCTACTAAACACGTATTACAAATATACTACTAATTTAACTCAGACTCAATTCTTGTGAACTGAAGGACAAAGCCACATGATTTTTTTAGGAGCAGTGTGGAAATATTCCAGCGTGGCCTAGTGGAATCACTCTATAGTACACTTCTCATATACTGTATTTGATGCTATCCATCTGTTGATGCAGCATAAGACTGTATTGGCTTTTTTGGCAGCTGTAGCACATACTCATACTTAAGTGGTAGTCCACAAGACACCTAGATTCCTCTTGCAGGAACTACTGTTGAGCCAGGTGCTTCCTATTCCATACCATTTGGTTTTTCCTACCAAAGTTCACTTTTCTCACCACTGAGCTGCATCTTGCTGGATAGGGTCCAATGCTCAAGTCTGTCAAGTTCCTTCTGAATCTTGAGTCTACCTTCCAAAGTATTAGCAATTCCCTCCCAGCTTGGTGTCATCTGCAAATTTGATGAGTGCCCTTTCAATCTCTTCATCTACATCACTTATCAGAACCTTGAGGCATTCCATGAATGCTTCCCTCAATGTAGATTTAGTTCCGTTGAGCACTACAAATAGAATTTAATTGATCAGCCAACTGCAAATTGGTGATGGTACTGTCTACCCCATATTGTTCTATCTTTCCAAGAAGTAGGTTGTGGTCTACTTTATCAAATTTCTTACTGAAGTCTAAGTATACTATATCCATTTTATTCCTTGATCCACTAATTTGGTCACTTTATCAAAGAAGGCAATAATGTTTGTTTGGCATGATCGGCCTTTAACAAACCCATGGTGGCTTCTAGTAAGCCACTTCATTTCAGTTCAGGAAGTGGCTTGATGTTTTCTGTTAGAGACTATATTAAAAAAAACTTTTCAGTCAACCTATAGTCTTTATTGTAGGTGATAGCCTTCCATCCAAATACTAACCCAGCCTAACCTTGCTTAATTTTTTAGCACAGTTGGGACTTAGCAGTGAGAAGACGGACTTTCAGGCAGTTCCTGAGAGACCATCTATACCGGGTCATCTGGACGATTCGTTTCGGATCTAAGCTGTCCCGGAGAGACAGTGAAAGGTGGTGGGAACTCCAGTGGTCCCAGAGATGTTCGCAAAATCTCTGGGAACCTAAGGAAAGCCCTCCTAATCCAGTGATTTCCGGATCAGCCGATGCTGACTATAACTGCAAAAGCCCAGAGAGAGAGTGGATATAAGCATGTCGTTTGGTGTGAGTTTTAAATCTTTTTTTTTCTTGTTGGAAAGAGAACACTCTAAATTTGGAAACTTAGTTTAAAATAAGGCTGACTAGTGAGAAAAGCGGCGGGGACAAATGTTGCCGATTGGAAGTTTATTTTTCTGTTCCTTTCTTTTATCTTTGGAAGCCGGGCTGGACTCTTTTGTAATTTAAATTGGCCTCTTGTGTTCCTCCTTTTTGTTGTCGATATTTTTTAACTTTGAACCTAATGGGGACATTGAATTTAAACTTAAAGTGCCTTGAAGATTTGCTTTTTGTTTTCTTTTAGCCTTTTGGTTGTATTTTAACAATTAGTAATTAACAAACGCTACGGAACAACAAGCTAAAGCAAGATATAAACTACAAATCACAAGCTAACACTGCCATCTAGTGGACTTGAACTTTGTTATCAAAATCCCTCCTGTAATGGATTTGATTTACGTATTTACGCAGCTGGAATCTTACTAGACAAAACAGCAGAGCTGAGAGTGACCTTGGAAAGACTTTTATCTTAGGGGGGGAAAAAGAGTCTGAAAAAACCTTTTGTTTTGGCTCGTTGGCATTCTTTCATCTCTCAATACCATTCTCACACCATCTGCTGTGGAGATATCGACATTGATTTTTTCTTTTTTGATCATCCTTATTGACTTTTTGATCTTTTACATTTTTTTTCTGTTTTGATTATTCTTTTTAACCTTTGGATCATTCTTTTTGACCCCTTGACTATTTACATTTTTTTTCTTTTTCTTTTTCCCACTTGTAGCTGAGCACCTCTCCTTTTCCTTTTGGAGGGGGGGGGGTTCTATATATATATATATATATATATAGATAGATAGATAGATAGATAGATAGATAGATAGATAGATAGATATAGATGATATAGATATAGATATAGATATAGATATAGATATAGATATAGATATAGATATAGATATAGATATAGATATAGATATAGATATAGATATAGATATAGATATAGATATAGATATAGATATAGATATAGATATAGATATAGATATAGATATAGATATAGATATAGATATAGATAAAGAGATAGAGATAGAGATAGAGATAGAGATAGAGATAGAGATAGAGATAGATATCTTCTTTTATATTCTCACTGTATTTCTTTCTTTTCTGAAGAAATTGGGACATCAACAGATGATCCAATTTAAATTTTGAACAAAATAGTTGGAAGAGTTCCTTTTTTTTCCTTTCCTTTTTTCTACCTCCTTTCTTTTCCTTTCTCTCTCTCCCCTTTTCCTCATCTCTCCCTCCTTTCCCCTGTGTACTCTACGTACTTCATCCATTGTACTTATAACCTTCCACCCTCTAATACTAATTGGCTATGAGTAGAAAAGCAGTTGCTTTTGGCTCTACATCAACCTCCGCCTCCTCACCTGCGGGAGGCCAGAGGACAACACAGACAATGTCCCAGCATGAAAAAGAGAAGGAAGCAAATTTTGAAACACTTATGCAAATGATGCAGAAAATGCAAGCAGGAATTGACAGTAAAGATAGCAAGTTAGACACCCTTATAAAAAAAATGGAGGTAATGGAACAACAAAATCAAAGCATAGTGCAAAAAGTTGATAAAATGGAAGGGAAAGTTGAAAGCATGCACAACTGGATGCTGAAATACGAAGACAGGATTCAAAAAATTGAAAATAAAATTCAAGAAGGAGAGAAGAAAACCGAGAAGCTAGAGACCAGACTAAGTGATGTAGAAAGAGAGAGCAGTGGAATATTAAGATGGGAGATGGATAGGTCTGAATTTTTCTTAAGATTTCAAAACATAGAAGAAGAAAAAGGAGAGGACTTAGTTCAGATAATTTCAAATATTTTGATAGATGTTCTGGAGATGTCCCAGGACAAAATAATAGAAAATATAGACGAGAGTTTTAGAGTATACACAAGATATGCAATGAGAAATGCTCTCCCAAGGGAAGTGCATGTAAGATTTACTAAGAAAACAATTAAATCACAAATCTTACAGAAATTGAGAGATAGAAAATTAGAATATAAAGGTAAGGAGATTGTAGTTCTCAAACAAATTCCGAGACAGGTGAGAGAGAGGAGAAGAGAATATCAATTTCTGACTAAAGTATTGATAAAAAAGGTGTTAATTACAGATGGCTCATACCAGAAGGTTTACTATGTACTTGGCAAGGACAAAGACACAGGATAGATACAATTGAGAAGGCAGAAGCTTTCTACGAAGAATACTTTAGAGAAATGGCTGAGAAAGCTGGGAAAGACGACTCAGCGGTACAAATACTGGAACCACCTACAACCGCGACCAAAAAAATAGAAGGAGCAGTAGGTGGAAGTGAGAAAGAAGGGGCGACAGGGAATGGAAGCCGTAAAGAAAAACGAGAACCCAGATCTACTAGAACGATAAATCCTGTATATAAAGTATAAACATGGAAGAAAGAAAAATGATTACAATTAACATTAATGGACTTAATTCAGTAATTAAAAGAAAGAAAATATTTTATAAACTAGAGAAATTACAACTTGACATAATTTGCCTGCAAGAAGTACATATCCAAAAGAAATATGAACATTTATTAACTCAACCAAAGCTTGGGAAAATGTTTTCATCATTGGCGAACTGCAAGAAAAGAGGAGTGGTATTTTATATTAAAGGCAACATCCCAGCAAAAGTAGTTTATGCAGAGGAAGAGGGAAGAATTTTGATGGTGGAAATTATGGATACCAAAAAGACACTCCTAATTGGAATCTACGCCCCCAATGAAAAACAAGATGAATTTTACAAAAAACTACACAAAAAAGTTTTGGAACTAGACTATGCTGATATTTGTATGATGGGAGACTTTAATGGCATTGTGAATCAAAATATGGACTATAAAACACATAAAACAAAAAAATTAAATAGGAAGCCTCTGCCGAAATCTTTTTTTAGGATGACAGATGAAGTAAATCTAAAAGATATATGGAGAGAAAGAAATGCTAAAAAAGAACAACACACTTTCTACTAAAACAGACATTCTTCATTCTCTAGAATAGATATGATATGGGTCTCAGCGGAGTTGAGCTCCAACATAAAAGAAATTGAGATTGGAGCAAGTACCTGGGCGGACCACAATCCAATTTTAATTAAATAGAAAGGCCAAAGGACAAGACCTAGATGGACACTAAATAACACTATATTGAAAGAAAAAGAGTTTGTACAAAAAATGGAAAAAGAGCGAGTCCTTTTCCTTAAAGAAAATAGGAAAGAAGATACGTCGTTGCAGAATCTCTGGGATACAATGAAGGCTGTTATCAGAGGTTTGACAATAGACTACACAAGGAAGAGAAACTCAAAGAAAAGACAAATGCATAAAGCTCTAGATAATGACTATAAAATACTTGAAAGAGAACTACAGAGAGCACCACAAAATAGCAATAGCAATAGCAGTAGACTTATATACCGCTTCATAGGCCTTTCAGGCCTCTCTAAGCGGTTTACAGAGAGTCAGCATATTGCCCCCAACAATCTGGGTCCTCATTTTACCCACCTCGGAAGGATGGAAGGCTGAGTCAACCCTGAGCCGGTGAGATTTGAACCGCTGACCTGCTGATCTAGCAGTAGCCTGCAGTGCTGCATTTTAACCACTGCGCCACCTTGTCAAAATAAAAATGGACATAATTAAACACAAAATGGACCTATTAGAAAAGGAAGAACTGGCACAAAAAATTAGAGGTGCCAAACAGAATTATTTTGAAAATGCGAACAAGCCAGGCAGGTGGTTGGCATATAAGATGAAAAAAGAGAGAGAAACAAAGAAAATACTTCAACTAAGAGATAAACAAGGAGAAATTCAGTATGGAAATACTGAAAAAAAATTATACAAGACTATTATGCTAAACTCTATGAACAAGAGAAGGTAGAGGAGGGAGGAGTTAAAAAGTACCTACAAGATGCCAATCTCCCCCAGGTACCAGACGAAACTAGAATAATGTTAGAAAGTAAAATAACAATGATGGAGCTAACAGAGGCACTTAAAAAACAAAACAATGGGAAAGCTCCAGGACCAGATGGACTACCTGTGGAATTCTACAGAACATTTGAAGAAACATTGACCCTCCCACTCCTACAAGTCATGAATGAAGTGATGTCTGAGAGCAAAATACCGAAGTCATGGTCAGAAGCGTTTATCACACTACTAGGAAGAGACTGATTTAACACAAATCAAGAATTATAGACCAATCTCTTTATTAAATTCAGACTACAAGCTATTTGCATCTATACTAGCTGAGAGACTTAAAAAATATTTAAATGGCTTCATCCACTCAGATCAAAATGGCTTTTTACCTAAAAGACAAATTAAAGACAATATGAGAATGATTTTGAATACCTTGGAATACTATGAGGCCCATCCTGAAAAACAAATGGCACTGATGTTCCTCAATGCACAGAAGGCCTTTGACAATGTGAATTGGCAATTTATGTTTTTGCAACTGGAGCAGATGAATTTTGGCAAGAAATTCACTCAAACTATACGAATGATATACCAGAAACAAGCAGCAAAGATAATGGTAAATGGAGAACTAACAGATCCGATTGAAATAAAGAGAGGTACAAGACAAGGCTGCCCACTATCACCACTACTCTTTGTCCTAACACTAGAGGTCTTAAACAGAAAGATCAGAGAAGAAGAAGAAATAAGAGGAATGAAAATTAAGAGAGAAGAGTATAAATTACAAGCATTTGCAGACGACTTAATTTTTATTCTTGAAGATCCATTAGAAACAGCATCCAAATTGCTGGAAAGAATAGAGGAATACGGAGAAGTAGCAGGCTTGAAAATAAACAAAGATAAAACAAAGATCATGACAAAGAATATCCCAGCAACACAAAAGGAAGAGTTGTCAGAAATGTTGCAGATTCAAAACACAAGTAAGGTTAAATATTTGGGGATATACTTATCACCTAGATGTAGCACTCTTAAAGAGGATAACTATACCAGACTAAAACGACAAATAGCAATTGACTTGGAGAAATGGGAAAATTTGCACTTATCAATGATGGGAAGAATCTCTACAATTAAAATGAACATTCTACCTAGAATTCTATACCTGTTTCAGACAATCCCAATCAGATTGGGTAAGGATTTTTTTCAAGACCTAAATAAAATAGTTTTGAAATTTATTTGGCAAGGGAAAAAAGCTAGAATAAAACTTAAATTACTACAAGATGCTAGATCTAGAGGAGGATTTGGGCTACCTGATTGGGAGCTATACTATCAGGCAACAAACTTGATGTGGATTAAGGAATGGATATTATTAAAAAACTCTAGATTATTGAATGTAGAAGGTCACGACTTGCTGTTGGAATGGCATGCTTTCTTATGGTATAAGGGTACTAAATCACATGGTTACTTTAGAAGACATTATATAAGGGAGGCGTTGTTGTTAAACTGGGAAAAGGTCAAAAGACTACATTATTTAAAAATTCCAGTCTGGATATCAACAATTGAAGCATTTTCATATCCAATAATATATAAAAAGAAACAAACAGTTAGATATACAGAATTATTGAATACAGAGGGTGAGCTCAAATCTATTCAAGAGTTGAAACAAGAAGGGATGGAAATGAACTGGTATTCATATGTACAGATGCAATCTAGATATAATGAAGATAGAAAAACTAAAGGTCTTTATAATAAAATGACTGAGTTAGACAAAATTTTAACAGGCACTGATGAAAAAGTAATTAAAAAACTATATGGATATTTATTGGAGTTTAAATTGCATGAAGAACAAGTTAAAGAAACTATGATAGCTTGGGGAAAAAACTTTAGGTATGGGATTGATTTAGAGAATTGGCAGAAATTGTGATCTCAAAATTACAAAATGACAATGTCTACTGCATATAGAGAAAACTTGTATAAGATGTTTTACAGGTGGCACCTACCCCCGACCAGAATTGCAAGAATGTTCAAGAATAAATCAGAAAAATGTTGGAAATGTCACCAGATACCTGGCTGACACAATGAAGTATTAATATAAGGTCTGGGGATATAATGTATAAGGTTAAGAACTTATTATAATAATATTTCGCTGCTGATAAAGCAATTCTAATAGGGGAACAAATGAAAACTGGTATATATAGGCAGCGATGCTTTGTTGAAAAATGAAGGAATAAGATCTCTGTTTGAAGGTATGAAATGCAAGGTTAACAATAAATAGAAGTATACTTTCTGGGGAAAAATAATGCTAATGTTAACTGAATATATATTGTAGAATGAAAATGAGGCCTTTAGTTATATTAGATGAAATAATTGAGACGGTAAATATTATTTGAAGATGCAGATGTTAAAACACTTGTAACCAAACGACATGCTGTATGGGATGATGGTTTTTTTTTCTTTTTTGTCTCCCCCCCTTTTTTTTAAACCCTAGGTTATTGTGGTGTCTATTAAATATACAACAGAGAGATACGGGATGTGTATATGGGGGAAACGTAGTAGGGATGCACCTGTGATCAAATGACATATTGTATGTGATGATGGGGGTTTTTTTTTGTTTTTTTTCCTCTCCTTTTCCCTTTGTTTTTTTTCTATTGTTATGTGATGTTGTTTATGTAATAAAAAATAAAATTATTTAAAAAAAATTTTTTTTAGCACAGTTAAGGTAATTTGCTTATGTCAACTTATCTATAGCTAGCACTGTGATTCTGAAGACATGTTAATGCCATTCAGCTTGTTGGGTGTGAGTCCTTCCTGGTGAAGTTGGACCTTGCAGGTCAAGTGGGCTTGTTGTTAATGTACCTTCCTCCCAACAGCGTTGCAACAGCCCTCCCCTCGCTCCTCGAGTCAGTAGCTGAGCTGGCGGTCGAGTTCCCCAGGCTTATGGTGCTGGGGGATTTCAACCTGCCTTCGCTCGGTGAACACTTTGATGGGGCGCAGGAGTTCATGGCTTCCATGACAGCCATGGACTTGACCCAAGTAATCCGGGGTTCGACTCACTCAGCAGGTCACACACTTGACCTCGTATTCCTCTCGGAGCAGTGGAGACGTGATCTAGATTTGAGGGGTATTAAGATCTTGCCCTTGTCATGGTCTGATCACTTCCTACTGAGGCTTGACTTTCGGAAACCAATCCCCCACTGTAGGGAGGAGGAACCGATTAGGTGGTTCTGCCCCAGGTGCCTGATGGACCCTATGGGAGTTCAGACAGTGCTTGGAGAAATACCTGATGCTCTCGTCCACAGTCCAGTGGAGTCCTTAGTCACTGCTTAGAATACAGCGGCGACGGGGGCTCTAAACTGGATTGCGCCTTTGCGGCCTCTCCGAGGTGGCAGATCCAGGAGGGCTCCTTGGTTCACCGAGGAACTCCAGGAGATGAAGCACCAAAAGAGACGTCTAGAGCGCCACTGGAGGGCCAGTAACTCTGAGTCAGACCGAGCACTGATGAGAGCCTATGTCAGAGCCTATCTTGTGGCAATACGGGCAGCGAAATTTGCGCATTTTGCTGCTCTTATTGCATCCGCTGAATCGCGCCCAGCCACCTTGTTTATAATAACCTGCTCCCTCTTGAAATGGAGCTGAGGAATTTGTTCAGTTTCTAACGGATAAAGTCGCTTGGATTCGGACAGATCTGGACTCCAATTGCACGGTACCAGCCAAGGTACCAGGGGAAGGTCTTGAGCGGAGTTTATGGAGCAAGTTTCAACTTGTCGCTCCTGAGGAAGTGGACAAGGCCATGGGAGTGGTGAGTGCCTCCACTTGTATACTGGACCCGTGCCACTCCTGGCTGGTCTCGACCAGCAGGGAGGTGACACGTGGCTGGATCCAGACAACAGTTAACACCTCTCTCTGGGAGGGATCCTTTCCGCTCCTCCTAAAGGATGCGGTGGTGAGACCCCTCTTGAAGAAACCTTCTCTGGATCCAGCCATTTTGAGCAACTATCATCCAGTCTCCAACCTCCCTTTTGTAGGGAAGGTTGTTGAGAAAGTGGTGGCCTTTCAACTCTGGCGGTCCTTGGATGAAACCGATTATCTAGATTCCTTTCAGTCTGGATTCAGGCCTGGTTACAGCATGGAAACTGCTTTGGTCGCACTGATCGATGATCTCTGGCGAGCCAGGGATAAGTGTCACTCCTCTATCCTAGTGCTCCTTGACCTCTCAGCGGCCTTCGATACCATCGACCATGGTATTCTTCTGCGATGGTTGCGGGAGGTGGGAGTGGGAGGCACCATTCTCTGGTGGTTTTCCTCCTACCTCTCGGACAGGTCGCAGTTGGTGTTGGTCGGAGGGCAGAGGTCGACCCCTAGGCTCCTCATTTATGGGGTGCCGCAGGGCTCAGTCCTGTCCCCCCTCCTATTTAACATCTACATGAAGCCGCTGGGTGAGATCATACGTCGGCACGGGATTAAATACCACCAATATGCAGACGATACACAATTGTATCTGTCCGCCCCGTGCCAACTCAGTGAAGCGGTAGAAGTGATGTGCCAGTGCCTGGAGGCTGTCAGGTTCTGGATGGGAATGAACAAGCTTGCACTCAATCCCGACAAGACTGAGTGGCTATTGATGCTCCCTCCCAAGGATGGTCCAGCCATTCCATCTCTCAGCCTGGGGGGTGAAATTATTTGCCCCTCAGAGAGGGCCCGCAATTTGGGAGTCCTCCTGGACCCACAGCTGACCTTAGAACACCATTTGTCAGCTGTGACCAGGGGGGCCTTTGCCCAGGTCGCCTGGTGCACCAATTGCGAGCCTATTTGGACCGGGAGGCCCTTCGGATAGTCACTCATGCCCTTGTCACCTCAAGACTGGATTACTGTAACGCGCTCTACATGGGGCTGCCCTTGAAGAGTGTTCAAAGACTTCAGTTAGTCCAGAATGCAGCCGCGCGAGCGATTGTGGGTGCACCTAGGTACACCCACGTTACACCTATCCTCCGCGAGCTGCACTGGCTTCCCATTGGTCTCCGAACATGCTTCAAAGTGCTAGTCGTTACTTTTAAAGCCCTACATGGCATCGGACCTGGCTACCTGAGAGACCGCCTCCTGCCAATTACCTCCCTAAGAACGATTAGATCGCACAGACTAGGCCTTCTCTGGATTCCATCTGCCAGCCAATTTCGGCTGGCGACACCCCGAGGGAGGTCCTTCTCTGTTGCAGCTCCGGCCCTCTGGAACGAGCTCCCTGTTGAGATCCGGACCCTTACTACCCTTCCGGCCTTCCGCAAAGCGACTAAGACCTGGCTGTTCTGGCAGGCCTGGGGCTGTTGAGTTGTCCAGCCCCACTTTAGGTTTGTGACTGTTGTGCAATTTTTAAACTTTTGTTTTATTTTTTATATCCCCCCCCCCTTTTACTGTAAGCCGCCCTGAGTCTCTTTTGAGAGTGGGCGGCATACAAAATTTAATAAATAAATAAATAAATAAATAAATAAATAATTTATATTCTGAGGAAGCTGTGGAAACTATTGTTAAAGGAAATAAATCAATGCCTCCCTATTATTCTTTCTAAGGAATTATCAGAACAGTTCCTATATTATATTTACCCTTTTATAAGACTTGTCAGGAAATGGATAGCTATATAAATTGTATCATCAAATAAACATTTAAATTTTTTTAGGATGAAATCATAATTGATAAAGCTAATGAGAGAGTCTTGAACTAAAGATACTACTATCCTAATTAGTGCTTGGAGTTTTATACTAAAACCAATGAAAATCTAACTGTGATTATAGGAATTCTATTATAATTATCTAAAAATAAGGAATTGGAGGAAAAGTTCCAAAGAAAAAATAGTAAATTTCATCCTTCCAGTTATTACAAAAACAGTTGTAACAGTTCAAAATTATTTATGAAACATGAAAAGGTCCCTCCAAAAAAATGGTCAGAAGCAGCTTTCAAAAACCAAAGAATATTACCGGTATGTTAAATGAAAAACAAATGAAAAGGAAAACACTTCACAACCAGTTATGGTTGAAATTTGAATCTATCTATCTAATTGTGAAAATAGCAAATCCTCTGAAAGAATTGATTGACGGTTTTCTTTTTATTTTATTTTTAATATTAGCCTGTTGTATTTTAGGGGTTATTGTTTATCATTATTTACTATTTATATTGATTACATTTTGTTTTTCTGAAACTGATGTGATAGGATATGATAAAGAAACAAACAGAATTAGATACTACAAATTTGTACTACTCACAGAATCAAAAAGACCATCAAGTGTTCTACTATTGTATCCTTTAAAACATCGTTAATAGATCAAATCTTTGAGATCTCCTGTGAAGAAAAACTCTTCACTTCATGCAGCATCATATTCCACTACCAGTTATGTAGTTAGGAAGGTCCATTTGAAATCTAGCTTGAATCACTCTCCATGTAGTTTTAACCCATTAGCTCTGGTTCTCCTCTCCAGGGCAATAGACAATAGGTTTAACTTCCTCTATTTGATAATCCTTCAGGTATTTGAAGATTGCTATCACATTTCCCCTTAATTGTCTCTTTTGTAGTCAAAACATGCCCAAATCCTTAATTTATTCCTCTTGGTTTCCAGACCCTTCACTATCTTGGTAGCTCTACTTTTACTTATTCCCATTTGTCATTGTCTTTTTTGAACTGCAATGTGGAGAACTTGACACTATATTCCAAATAAGGATCTTTCTGTGATTCAGAAGCTATGCTTCCCGTTAATGCATTCTGAAATAGTATTGGTCTTATCAACAGTTGTTTCACATTGCTGACACAAATGTTTAATTTGTGGTTGACAAAGGCATCCAGATCCTTTTCAAGTGTACTACTGTCCAGTCAGGTACCTTCATTTTATGATTTTTATTTTTTTCTACCCACTTGCACAACTTTGCATTTCTCCCTGTTAAATACCATCCTATGTATTTCATCACAATGCTTCAGCTTGTATAGAAATGTTTGAATCTTCTCTCTCTCTCTCTAAAGAATTAGTCATCACTTTCAGTTGGTAAGTATACCAATATGGAGAGAAGGAGAAAGTTGTCATTATCTCCTCTAATCTCTGATTAAAGAGGTATAATTCAGTTGAACTTTTTTTTTCTCTCAATTTGATGTGTACTCAACTGCTTTGTATACAAATCTCCCGGTTTCGATCCTTAACATTTTACATTAGGTTGGGAAGACACTACTTTGAAAAGCTACTTTTAGATAAGAGTAGACAACACTAAGATAAATTTATAAAGATATGATTTGGTAGAAGGTAGCCATTTTTGTCTTATTAATGTTTCTAAAGGAGGTTAATATATAGATTAAAATGTTTGTACAAGTCAGTTTTGGTTTTAATCCAGATTTATCCTAGAATGAGCCCTATTCTAATATAGGTTCTTCTTCAAATATTCATTCCATGGAGCTTCTATATTTTTAGGTATATAGCCAATATGAAAATCATTGACAAAAATTGAAAGCCTCATAGTTTATATCACTAGTTTTATTAAACCAGGAACACCCAACTTTGTTTAGCCTGAGAATGAGGTTTGGATAAGACACCAAGAACTGTGCTCTCCAAAGTAGTTGGATCTCAGACAAAATTGGTATTGTTATAATAACAATTCAATTGCTTTGATTTAAATTTAGCATTTAATTAAAGTCAGTGACTCTGATTAATCCCCATGAATTTAATAATCTTCTCTTTGTGATACATTAAAAATGCAAGCAGATGGCAACTTTGGGGGTTATAGCTAATGCTTTTCAGAAACTCCTTACAGCCTGGGGGTATTTTTCCACTTCTGTTTCAAACCATGCATCACATCAGTAAGCATTGGAATATTATTTAATTCCCATTTTTAAAAAGGAAGTAATGTATTACAGACTATTACTAGAATATTGCCTGCCTTAAATGCCCTAAGAAAACATCCTTTTCTTTGAAGACTAGCTATTTTTAAAAAAACAAATCAAGAGAAGTGTTTTCTCCCTCCCTTTACTAGATATTGTAAATGATCCCATCGCAAGCCTCAGAGCTCAGACAAATGATGGTTGTCCAGCATTAGTCATGCCTTCTGCACACACTCCAATTGTTTTGTATGCTTCGATCTGCGGGGGCTGCAGGGGAGGCTTCCTCAGCTCAATCATTGCTTTTGGGCCCATGTTTGGGATGATGAAAGAAAATAGTTCCCATCATTATACCTACAAGTTAATTAGCTGTGACACTGGGAAAAAGGCAACCTCAGGTGACTGAGATATTTATAAAAAGCTCTGACGTTTGCAAGGCTAGCCAATTATCCAAATCATACTAGGACAGTGTATGAGGCTGTGTTCTTAGTATGCCATTTACTTAAAAGGTAATAAACATCATCAAATCAAAGGTGATAACTATAATATAGCAAAATTCAAGCTATAAGTGTACTATAGGAACATGTTGTAGTGTGTCTTCAGCATAACAGGATAAGAACATTCACATTTCCAACTGTTACCCTTTTCCAACTCCCTATTTACAACTATATGAATATTAAAGCAAAACAGAATCATGACTGTATAGAACAGGGTCAAATGAAGCAATATATTGCTCTACCAGCCTACAATTTAAAACCAAGTCCTTCCCACACATTATTTCAATAAGACCCAGAAAAAAAATATTTTGTTAAGAATCTCCTTTTAAGATCATGGATATCTACTTAATTTTCTTCAGAACATTGTTATAGTTTTGTTAAATGAGACTATTGTAACTCATTGTTCCATGTTGCTTGCCCACAGTATTTATCTTAATGTAATCTTTCAGTCCTGAGCCAATGTTAATGACAGAATTGGGAACTTCAATTAATATAGCTAAACTTTTGAGGTTTTCATGCTTGGCTAATACTTGAATCTGATATATTGAAGTAAAAAGAGGTTTTGATTGACCGTAGTACTATTCAGTAGTCTTAGGAATTCTTCTATGCTTTAAATTGCAGACAAATTAGTCTGGGTATTACTACGTTCTGCTGAAGAAAATTCTATCTACATCTCTCAGTACTATTTTTGCAATGAATGCAGACAGATATTGAATACTTCAATGAGACTATGCAATCATGCTTGTTAGCTGTAACCTGTGCCCACTGCCCCATCCACTTTATCATGTGGCCATAGACATTTCCTCACTATGTGATGCAAAACATAGCCAAAAAGAGTGATTGTTGATAAGGGAAGCAGGCAACAGGGATAACCTAGAAAATTAGGTCTCATATATTTTAACTCTGCATTTTGTCTATCAGTGAAAAGCCATATTTAAAGTAAATTACAAATAATAATCACTTTTAGGAAGATTCAAAGAAATTGGAACAAGTTAAGAGAAAGGCAGCTGAATGATTAGATAAATAGAAACTATAAAAGAAATTGAAGGAGCTGGTTATGCTTAACCTTGAGAAAAGATAACTGAGAGAATATTTAATAATATATTCTTCCAATATCTGAATGATAGTCACAGAGACAGAGGTCACATTTTGTTCTTTTTTGCTATAGAGTGCGGAAAACAAAATAATTTATTTAAAATAATAAGTTTTGTCAGAAAAAGAGTCTGAGAACATGTATTCTGTTTATGTGTGTTTGAGAAGTGTGTGTTTCCTTTTACTGGGTGTATTCAAATTGGGCTGCTCTGTCTCAGAGGCTTTCATTGCATTTCTGCAAAGAGCAGGAGACTGGGCTTCATGGCCTCCTTCCAACTTCATCACTGTTAAAATAGGGAATGAAAGCAGAAATAACTAGGTGATATAATGGATCTGAATAAAAGATCCAGCTAAACCAAAATGATCTTAACAGCCTGTTCAAGGAGGGTCTCAGAAATCAAATGCAAGTCTTAAAATATAAAGGCAGGAGAATCTGAACTGGGAAAACGTTCTGCATCTTAAATATTTCTTGGCCATCGAACTTTGGCTCAAGTTTATGGGTTACTCTAGTTCCTGGCATTTAGGGCTTTTTTGTTACATTTATTTATTTATTTATTTGTTTGTTTGTTTGTTTGTTTGTTTGTTTGTTTGTAAAATTTATTAGTTAAAAAAGTTAAGCAGTGTATTATATTTTGATGTGCTTAAATTCTATGTTTAAAATTATATATTTATAGAATTATTTCTCTTCTTCCTGAATCAGAATGAGAAAGAATCTATTCACAATAAAAAAAAATATTTGCATTATTGCTCTAGGACTATTTTCTGTGACATATTAACCCAGCCAGCCAAAAATTAATAAAAGTATCTACAATATTCAACCTATATTTTCATAAAACAGACATATTGCTGAATTTTCAGTTGATAAATACTATTATAAATTGAATATTGTGATATAATGGCTAGAATGTTGGACTAGGAAGAACCAAATTCAAATCTTCAATCAGTGGTAAGATGCATAGAATAATTTAGGGGCAATAATTCTCTTACCCTCATTATCATGGATTTTTAGCTGGTTGAAGAGACTTGCACACAAGTATTCATGAATCATTTTGTATCACATCTGCTTCAAGCATATCTGGTAGATGGAGAATAAGCATAATAAGCAAGGAGTTATGCATTTGGGCAGCAGTCTACCAAATCTTTAAGAACAGTTTTCCTCAATCTGCAAGTTCTCCTGATGGTCATTGTGAGAATTCTGGAATTTGATATATGAAGGGGATGCCGATTGAGAAAGTGATTATCTTCCAATAATAAATGCTGATTACAGTTCTTAAAAAGCATTCAGATATTTCTGCATATTTCTTATTGTTCCAGGACAGTTGATGAATATGAATGGCTGCAGTAAAGTCATCTTCAGAACCTGATATTCATGAAAGGAAAATATTTAGAATCAGTAAAGGGTATTTTCCTGGAGTTGGACAATTGGTAATTCATTTGACTGTGAAACTATAGCTAGTTACAAGTAGGCTTTATGACATTCTCCATTGAATTTGAGGCATTCTCCAAAAAAACAGAGTGGAAAATTTTTCCAAATTTCTCAAGTAAGAAGAAATTATTCCATAAAATTATCCATCAATTGCTAAAGATGAGATTTCTCATTAGTGCTGAATATAACACCAACATGGAAAATTTTTAGGAGAAACTACCTTATGATGTCTTCCCTTGAGCTTTATCTGGAATAAAGGAAGGTTTCAGACAGTGATAATGTAATTATACAATGAAAGCTAGATCATTCAAACAGTATTTGGCACCTTAAAGTACTTGGCATGAACATGTCTCCAAAAATTCTTTGTACATGGCAGAGCATAGTAGTAGCTGTGTCATTCTCTGTCAGCATCCTCCTTTCACTCTAAAAGCCCCTCCCCATATTTCCCAGCCTCAAGAAGCCCAGTGCGTTTCCTTAGGCTATATTCCCCTAGAATTTAAATGAAGCATGAGAAACCAGGGAGGCTGCACATTGTGACCAGAGAATTGTACAATGAAAAACAGCAATCCACATACCTCATGAGCAAATGCGTAATTGGCTTACTGTACATACTGCTGGTGACTATAGCCTGTCAGGGTTCGGTTTTATTAATTGCTGCTTTAGAGACTCTTTGTCTAATTTTGACTTAATATCAAAGTTATATTAGAAAAGCTATATTAGGCTACATATATTTGGAGGAAAGTATATACAGATAATCGGCAGTGATGAGAAACAATGATTTTATTAGATAACAGTTGTACAATATTAGTGTACAACTGGACTCTTCCAACTGGGAAAGGGTTTCATGGCAGCTTTATTGAATTGGCTTCATTGAGTTGGATATCTTGAATGTTTGGAGTCAAGCAGTATTAACTCAAGTGTTCTGTTTGAGTAGAATTCCCCCTCCTCCAGTAAGAATTCCCTCTCCTTGGTAAGATTTGGAATTGTTTGGTACATGGCTACAGTGCCTGGTTCTGCTTATTTTTGAGGCACCACCTTTTCTGCTGAAGATGGAGGCAATAGAAAGTTTTTGTGGAAGGCTATCAAATATCTAACTAATCAACCCAGACATTTTGAATGCTTATGAATAATCAGTCTTGTTTTCAGTTTGTTCAAAAATAACATAGTGGTGCTTACTGATGTGAAAGGATTACCAGTTCATTGATAGCTTATTCAGGGGACCGTGGGAAAATGACTCAAAATTATTTAGCTTAAGGGATGTAGTCATGCGCAACCAGTTAGCATGCTGGTGAAGCAAGCTGAAGTGTTTGAAATAAGGAAAATGTGAATCATCATGATTCTTCAAAGATAAAAACTTTGGTTTGCTGAGAAACATGGAGAGCCTCTATGTTACAATTTCAGATCTACAGGTACACATTTCAGATTATACAAACTACTTTCACCCTTAAGGCAATTTCAGCTTTCTAATATGAAGTGTTTGATTTGAAACATTAAACTGTTTGGATACTTCATGCCCTGCAATATCTCTTTTTACAGCAATATCACTACATTTGTTTTAATGTAATGTAATTAAGTAACTAAATTAAATATTTTTAATAAGATTGCTTCCTTGTAATAAATACTTTTTCATTTCATTCATATAAAGTTATAATTAAGCTGCATATTTTGGAGAGTCTCTGGGTCTTTACAATAAGATTTGGAGGACTTCAAATATCTCTGAGACTATCTTTCCAGAGGTGATATTCAGCAGGTTCTGACCAGTTCCAGAGAACTGGTAGCGGAAATTTTGAGTAGTTCAGAGAACTGGTAAATACCACCTCTGACTAGCCCCGCCCCCATCTAGTCTCTGCCTCTTGAGTCCCAGCTGATTGGGAGGGAATGGAGATTTTACAGTATTCTTCCCCTGCCACACCCACCAAGCCACACCCACCAAGCCACACCCCCAGAACCAGTAATAAAAAAAATTGAATCTCACCACTGTATCTTTTCCTACAGTGGAAAGGAAATGTGTAAATAATGGATGTACTGCCCAGAAAGAGTGTTCCTTCTCCTGACTTGTTATTCAGTTGTTGACCTATGCTGTTGTCAAGCACAACACAGGGATAGATGTAGTCTATTATGTAGGAAGTGGTTGGAAGACAATACAATAGTGGTGGCATGAATTCATCAGGAGTCAGATCAGTACCTTCAGGCTCAGTATCAGGAGGGAAGTGGCTGAAGTTCATCAGCAGTTTGTTAATTAGTTTGCCACCTCCTCTTCCACAGAGCTCAAAGCTAGAATCATTATACTTCACACTAACAAGGACTGCAGCTATCATCAATAAAACTTCTGTTGACTCATGGCTCAACTTGCTTCTGCTACAAAAAGAGACAACAGAACTGGAGAGACATATTAATCTGGAGTAATAAAATAATATAAAGTGTTTATATTTTACTGAAATAGTCCCCTAGGGGGAGCTATACCACGTGTGTGCCTTTAGGTAATGGCGGAGAGAAGGAATATGTAAATACTTGATTGGAGAGAGGAGAACAATGAACTGTAAGAGGAGTGGCTATGAATTGAGCGGGAAAAATGTGATTGCTTGATTGGCCAGAGGGATGCCGGGGGCTAATTGGTTAAAATTGTATTCCCAAATAAGGTAAAAGATAGGGTAATCATTGTCTCTGATTGGTCTGTAACCACCCCCGTCAGACTAGCTGACGAGGAGTAGGAGGAGTTAGGGAGGCTATAACTACTGTTTCACTTTCGAATTTGGGGTGGCTCTTCCTTGTGACTCTTGTGAGAGCATGGTTGAGTTCCACCACGCTTTGCAAACCGTTTTTTCTCTCTACTAAATTTGATTTTTGATAATAAAAGGAACTTTATTCTTCTACTCCGAACCTCGTCTCTAGAATTCTTTTAAAATTCTACAAACAAATTGGGGGCTCGTATCCGGGATCCAATCTGCGCTGGGACTCTGAGGGATTCTCCTCAGGTGCACCCCTTTCCTTTTTGAAAGGAGAAGAATCACCCAGAGGACTGCGTAGCTCTTGGAAGCCCGTAAAAATTGTGCGATAGACGAGCAGTAGGAGGAGAGTGAATAAAGTGCGGAGCAGCCTGAAGACAGACCGGGTAACTTTTGTGCGCAAACCCTGGTGAGTACTGGTTTTGAAAACACCAGAACACAAGACCCAGGGCAGTCAGGGAGTGTGTGGATGTGAGAACTAGCAACGGGGCCGGGTGGAAGTCCTTTTGAGGAACTCAGGGGAGATTCGCAGGACGGAGTGAGTGATGGGGATATTGTGAATATCCGGAGACGGTGACTTGTGGAATTGAAAAGAGTTGCTGGGAGGGACACAGGAGCACATACTCAAGGGAAGGCTACTACCCATATAAGAGATGGGGGGAAATACAAGTTCAGCTGAGAAAGGAACACAGTGTGTAAAGAAAATTAGAAAGAATCCTAAGCTTAAAATCAATCCAAATGGCCCGTTAGGCCAGATATTGGCTGGGTGGGGGTCCCCACCCTATAATCGAGAGGTTTTAAGGCTGGGATTGACTAAAGAGAATATGGTAAATCTGTGTTGTTTTATCTGGTGGGAAGATAATAATATTGAGTGGCCACGAGATGGCGCTGTAAATTATTTTCAATGCCGTAATCTGTATGATTACGTGAAACAAAAGCAATGTAAGAGTTTAGACAATGAGTTAGACTATGCTTTATTGTGGAATCCAGATCTTTGGCCTTCGGAAAGAATTTTGCTAGCCAAATCTGAAAATATTGAAAAGATAGGAGAAGAGGAACAGGAGGAGACGAAGAGAGATTTGTTAAAAATTACATCTCCTCCTCAAGTTGCTGCTCCTCCCCCATATAATCTGTTTTTCTTTTGGGGGGAAGGAGGAGAGTGTTGCCTTGTGTGTGCATGTATAAAATGAAGGAAATTCCTACTAAAGGTTTGCCTTCAACCCGAGTAAAACCCTTTGCACATCTATCTGGCCAACCTACTCGAAACCTGGCCTCTAGAAGACAGTTTTGATTTAGATTTTGTAACAAGTTTGCTGATTTTCTGGCCACCATCAGATGAACTGAAGAGAAGTTCTACCTGAGTTTCTTCCCCGAAGTGACTAAGAGGTCCACAGGGATATGTTAGAAAATTGTTGCAGCTGTAATAGTTGTCTTTTAAAAGAAAAGTAGAGCTCGAGCCCCACCCAGATGCAAATGATGTATTAATAAAATATCTATATATCTTGCTCTTTAAAACTATGCCAGCGTGCTGCTGGGAGAGCTAAGAGTTTGGACCTTTAAAACTATGCCAGCGCTCAGCTGGGAGGTCCAATCTAGAACCCTGGCCAAGCAATGTGTGGACAAACATCCCTATACATTGTCTCTATAAATCTTGACCTTATAAATTATGCCAGCGCTGCTGGGAGATCAAGATAGAAACGGAACATTACAGGGCAGAGACAGGTATTAACAAAATAGTGCTTAAAGAGATAGAACAACGGGCATAACTTCGAGCAAAAGTAAGAAATTTAGCAGGTAACGAGGTAAAGCCTGACTGAACTTAGGAGTCCTCCTGGATCCACAGCTGACTTTTGATCACCAGCTGTCAGCTGTGACCAGGGGGGCATTTGCCCAGGTTCGCCTGGTCCGCCAGTTGCGGCCCTACCTAGATCGGGGGGCCCTCACAACAGTCACTCGAGCCCTTGTGATCTCTAGACTGGAATACTGCAATGGGCTCTACATGGGGTTGCCCCTGAAGTGCATCCGGCGACTACAGCTAGTCCAAAATGCAGCCGCGCGAGTGATAGTGGGCGCACCTCGGTTCGCCCACGTTACACCTGTCCTCCGCGAGCTGCACTGGCTGCCTGTTGGTCTCCGGGTGCGCTTCAGGATAATGATGACCATCTTTAAAGCACTCCATGGTAGTGGATCTGGGTACTTGAGAGACCGCCTTCTGCCGATTACCTCCCTAAATCGACCAATCAGATCGCACAGACTGGGCCTCCTCCGAATTCCATCTGCCAGTCAATGTCGACTGGCGACCACACGGAGGAGAGCCTTTTCTGTTGCTGCCCCGACCCTATGGAACGAGCTCCCCATGGAGATCCGCACCCTCACCACGATCCAGACCTTCCGCGCAGCCCTCAAGATCTGGCTCTCCCAGCAGGCCTGGGGATAGGCTTCCAATTACCCGCCCGAGTGTTTGATTGCTGAATGAAAGTTGTGTTTTATTATTTTTCTTTTGTTCACAAAGTGTTTGTTTTGACCTTGCACTTCCCCTCCCCTGTGGTTGTAAGCCGCCCTGAGTCCCCTCAGGGAAAAGGGCGGCATATAAATCCCAATAAACCTGAAACCTGAAACCTGAATGGGAAGACCTAGGTAATTGGACTTGATTAATTTGATGTAATGTCTGTTAAAAATTCTTAGATGTGAATCTATACTAATAACATGTAGAATTGAATGGTGTTGAATTGATTGTGATATGTTTAACCAAGCTAGCAGAATAAATAAGCTTCTCAGCTTGGGCTTGAAGCTGGGGGAGGGAAGAGTAGTTAGGATTTAAGCTGCTCTCTGAGTTTCCCCACTGATTGGAGAATGAGCCATAAGTTCTCCAAGGAAAGAAATTTGAAGATTTAAAGTGACAGAACCTCCCCCAGGCCTGAAAGTTTTGTTTCATGATATGTGTGTATGTGTGTGTGTGTAATCATTTTCAGACCTGGAGGGAGGTTGTGATCCCTTAATAGTAGAAAATGGAGCTCATTGGCTTATGTACAGCTTATGTACAGCTCCCTGAAATACTTGTAATAACTGCTGGGATATTTGTGTGTGAAATTAATTTACACAAGCAGTCTGATTGCAGTGCGAAGGTGAGCATGTTGGTGGTAAAAAGTTAGTGTGAATGTACTGACTCCCTTTTGCTTAAAGAAACGGAGAAAATTTGTTGAGAGAATGCAGAATGGAAAAAAAGGAGTGAGAATTCCGGTGTGGGTTATTAATTTTTTCCCTTTGTCCTCTTTCTGTCTAGTGGGAGGGAAAGTTTGTCCAAAATGTCTGTATTTTCTGTATTGTAGAACCAGCTACACAGACACACACACAAAGAAAAAAAAAAGAGAGAGAGAAGAGCCTATTCAGAATTAGATTGAAACTATCTCCTTCACACGTAGTTTTTTTTTCCTAGCTTGATTTTTGCCCCAGGCACAAAAGCCTAAACAGTGATTTCTCCCTTTTAATCCCATTGGGGGAGGGTCAATTCCCCTCAGGCAATTCCCCCAGTTGAAGAGGAAGCAGAGAGGATCTCCAAAAAAAAAAAAAAAGGAACAAAAAAAACCAAGCCCTCACTGTGATCAGGAAAGGGGGGAAGTGCGGCTTGGCTTTTCTGCTCTCTTTAACAATTTTTTTTTCTCTTTACCCTTCTGTCTGAGAAAGGAGGGGCTACTGGGTGGACTGCTCATGTAGCTTTGCTTTTCATTGTTTTTTTGTTCTCTTATATTTTCTTTTCTGCTCTGAATATAATTTTAATTAATTCTGGGAAAGTTTTGAGGTTTAAGATGTAAAACTAAACCTATATAAATGATTTTGAAAGATTTTGTTTGCATTTGTACGTGTTTTAACCTACTTAATGAGAATATGCTTCCATCTGAATGGAATCTGAACTAACTCACATTTTACTAAAAGCAGAGAACTGACACAAAAGTTTGATCCAAATATATTTCAGAGCATGGACCCAAAGTACTCTATTTAGATTGCCTCGGGTTCTGTTCTCAGGGTAATTGTATTAGCAAATACCAAAGGGAGTTGAGATGTTGATCTAAGTACTCCCTTCACCTAAATGTGCTTTGCAATGAGACAGGGAAAAATAGGCAGGTTGTATTTAAATGAAGCCAGTACTATACCATAAAAAAAAATGGAGTTTTGTTTGCAGTTTATTATGCAACCAACTATTTGTGTCCAAAAAAAATTTGGTGCCTTTTTTTCCCCTTCATTGTATTGATTTCTGGCTTCCAGGTACAATTGAAATGCTTACAAGAAATAAAGCCTTATTTATGTTGGCCAAAGAGCAGAATGAGAAATGGAAGTTCTCAGACTCTTACAGCATAACTGTATTTCCATATTTCTATTTCTTTGGCCACATCAGCTGCAATTCAGGTATTTTTATAATGTGAGCTAAGCAGTCGTAATAAGGGTGCTACATATGATCATCAGAAGTGTCTTTAAGTCCTTAGATTCTATCCTTACCCAAACTAGAATTATTTGAATTAATAGGCAGTAAAGAATTTTGAGTCTCTCCTTGCCAGCATTTAAGATTGAGGAGTGACTAATTTGATATACTTTTCTCCAGTGGTGTGCGATCCAAGTATTTAGAGATGACTGAGAATGGAGGTGATAAATGGATGGAGAACCTGAAGATAGACAGACCTTCCCTGATGAAAAAGAGATCATCCTAAATAGTTTTCATTTAAAGAAAAATGGCCTTAAAATGGCTCTCTTTGAGCTGATCATGCTATGAGAAAATATTCTTTAATTTGGAGGAGAAGCTATCCTCCGTAGTAATTATTTTATGCCATAATGTGTTTTGTGTGTCTCCTTATAAAAATGAGGAATTTTGAGGGAAGGAAGTAAAGCTTTTTGAAAAACATTTTATACACTGGGGAAATGCTACTTCCTTCCTAAGCATATTTTATTATTACTGTATTTGCATGTCTGAGGGGGGAAATGGATTGGATAACAGAATTGAGTGTCTGAGGTATCTTTTTACATGATGTCATTTCTCACAATTTCACTTTATGTGGGGATGAAGGACTGCAAAATACATCAGAAAAGGAATGATACTGATTTACTTGAAATAACAAGCACATTGTTCCTAAAATTCTTATGCGTCCTTCAATGTCAGTCCTCCATAAATGAGACAGCAGAGCAGACATCTGAAAATTATATTTCAGGCCCTTTACACTCAAAATATTAGTTAATAATTAACACTGGAATTGCGGTGGGAGAGTTAATTTGTCTAATCCAACCAGCAAAACTCACCTAAAACAAATGATCTTATTTAAGATATTTATTCAAGACACAAGTTGTTGCCCCTTTTAGAAAAAAAAAATCTAAAAGATGGGAAATGGGAAATGTGGAATGGAAATTGTGACAGAAGCTCAGAAAGTATATGTGAACAGAGATGGAAGAAAGGATAAGAAAGTGTTGTTGTCAGTTGTAGGAGTAATGATGGATAAGAGGTTAGGAGACCAGAAAAGAAAGAGAAGGGACTTTGGAAATTGAGGATAATGGAAAGGAAGGTGGCAAAGCAGGGGAAGAGGAATGTGGGCAGGACAAAGTGGAAGGACTCGGTGTTTTAGACATTTTTCTAGAAACTGTCCACAAAAGAAAATAGAAAGAGAGAGGGAACAGCAAGTATATTGACTGATGGATGAGGATGGAGAATAGGATGGGAAGGATGAAATATTTGTTAGTTATTATAGATCATCTGACAGGATGGGTAGAAGCCTACCCTTGTTTTGATGAAACTGCTAGAACTGTTGTTAGATTATTATTAGAACATATTATACCAAGGTATGGGATTGTTCAGAGAGTTGATAGTGACCAGGGAAGACACTTCATGGGGAAAATTACTCAAGGAGTGGCTAACGTATTGGGAATAAAATGGGACCTACACAGTCCATGGCATCCGCCCTCTAGTGGGAAGGTGGAAAATATGAATGGAAAGATTAAAACTATGTTAACGAAATTGTATTTAGAAACAGGAATGAATTGGATGAAAACTTTGCCAATAGCCCTGTTTAGGATAAGAACACAACCCAGGAGGGATGTGGGAGTCTCACCTTATGAAATGATATTTGGGATGCCACTAAGGAATGCTGGGATACGAATGGGGAATTTACCTAGTAAAGACAAAGGGTTGATACAATACTTGCAAATACTGTCCCAGACTTTTGATTCTTTCAGAAAAGCGGGCTATTTAATACAGACTCCCCCATTGAGCTTCAAAGTACATTCCATTGAAGTGGGAGACCAGGTGTGGATAAAGACTTGGAAGGACGATTCCCTAAAGCCAAAGTGGGATGGACCATTCCTGGTGTTGCTGACCACAGACACTGCCATCCGGACGAAAGAAAAAAGCTGGACCCACTACACCAGAGCGAAGAGAGCCAACTTGGAGGAGTCGGAAACATGGAAAGCCTTTCAAAAGGAACCATTGAAACTGGTGTTAAAAAAAAAAAAACCAGTGACTTATATCCTTTTGAATATAACCCTAGTGGCGGTTGGGGGAGAATTATGGATTGAACCGCCTAGAATCTTTGAACCTGATGGAACTTGGACACAAATTCGGTGTTATAATGACAAGGAGAGTGAGTGTTGTCCCATGAATTGGATCTTTGAACCCAAAATTTGGTGGTATGAATCTAAGTTACAACCAAACTGGCAACAAGTAGGTCAGGAGGAAAGTTGGATAGTGGTAACACAAAAGAGAGGGGGTAAGTGTCAAACCACTCTATATTTGCAAATAAACCGAGAGACTATAGGAAGATATACTTGTACAATGTGGGAGGAGAAAGACTATTTAAACACAAGCTCTTTAGTGGTCTCCCCAAGTTCTTTCGAATTTCCTCCTATCCCCTCATGGATGCTGACTGCTTCGGCTATTAGGAGACGCTCCCTGCAGAGAAAGAATAGAGCCGTTGGTATGGTTATCTGTTTGAAAAGTGGGGGACATCAAAAGGGAGAGTTCCAATACTGGAAAACTGCCCAATATGGATGTAATCTGACTCTGGAGGTAACACCAAGGCAAACTCAGAGAGATCCAGCTTGGACTTGTAAAAATCAAAGTAGAGAGTGGATGAGTGGAATCACCCAGATGTGTGAAAATGCAACCAGGGGAGACCCAAGGTGCTATTGGATAGGGAAGGCCTTGTGGTTCAGTGGTTGTGGCACGGAAGGGGAAGGCACTGAGAATCTCCACTTTCTATGTGATAATACTAGGAGTCAGTATTTACAACCAGGATGGAAGGGGTTGTGTAAAGTATTGTGGGAACCTGCTCGGAGTCATCAACCAGCCTATCCCTTAAACCCCCATGGAAAGAGAAAGATCAGAGCTACTAAGACTACTCCTGTTTCAAAACAGACAAACACGTGTGAACAATGTATTACGGAAGTCAAACAGGGGGCAAAGACAACCAGAACCTTGATGTACACGAATATAATTCCTAGTGTATGCAGAGAGAAAAGCCACTCCATCCGTAACAACACCCAATATGTAACTTGTAAGAAAGAACAGAGCATTACTTGCCATAACCCAGGCCTACTCACAAGGTATAATGTGACCCTGTGGGTTGGACTGGGAATTATTAGTGGACAACCTGGGGCAGCATTACTAAAATATCTTAATCATACGGTGGTCACCAAAGAAGAAAAATGGGAGCTTTCATTAGATGTATGTAGAGCAATGGATATGATAGCCTTCCGAAAATGTGGTTCACAAACCTGGACTGGTCTGTTAGATGAAGGAGGGTTCCTAGGGGACATTTTCAGAAACTGGAAGCAAGCCTTATTTATGGTTGATGTAATTTTTATTGGATTAATGTTGTTGCCATGTCTAATCCCGGTAATAAGAAACTTAGTAACCACAACTGTGAAAAGTATTATGCAGGCCCAACAAACAGGGAAAACAATGATGGTACTAAAAGAGGTTGGTAACCAAATACACCTGTTGGAAAGTATGGACACTTTACACCCTATGAAAGATACTGAAACTGAGAAAGAAAGATTGAAAGAAATAAAAGAAAATATTAAACAAATCACCAAATAAGAAATGGGGGAATTGGAGTAATAAAATAATATAAAGTGTTTATATTTTACTGAAATAGTCCCCTAGGGGGAGCTATACCACGTGTGTGCCTTTAGGTAATGGCGGAGAGAAGGAATATGTAAATACTTGATTGGAGAGAGGAGAACAATGAACTGTAAGAGGAGTGGCTATGAATTGAGCGGGAAAAATGTGATTGCTTGATTGGCCAGAGGGATGCCGGGGGCTAATTGGTTAAAATTGTATTCCCAAATAAGGTAAAAGATAGGGTAATCATTGTCTCTGATTGGTCTGTAACCACCCCCGTCAGACTAGCTGACAAGGAGTAGGAGGAGTTAGGGAGGCTATAACTACTGTTTCACTTTCGAATTTGGGGTGGCTCTTCCTTGTGACTCTTGTGAGAGCATGGTTGAGTTCCACCACGCTTTGCAAACCGTTTTTTTTTCTCTACTAAATTTGATTTTTGATAATAAAAGGAACTTTATTCTTCTACTCCGAACCTCGTCTCTAGAATTCTTTTAAAATTCTACAAACAAATCCATATTAAGAGGAGTAAGAAAATGCACAATCATCTTACCATCTAAAAGACTTCAACTTGTTCACTGCAAGGGCTTGATAGTTTGCCAGGCCTGAGAACAGAGCTTTAAAACAAGGCTGGGAGATGAAAGTATGTAGGGACTCAACAGAACCTTTACAGAGGACAGCTTTGGTAAGAGGAACTGACAGTGTCATTGTTCCTGGCCAGCAATGAGCTGTTGTTCATTTCTGCTATTTGCTCTTTTTAAAGATAACTTCATTAGATTTTTTTTAAGTGGAAAGATCAAAAACTAACAAAAACTAATAAGATAGAAAAGTGGGGGGAGGTAAAGAATGAAAGAGCAAAGCCAAAAGTGCAGGAAGAAAAATACAAAGAAATGACTTCCGATTTTCTTTTACAACCAATATGCATACATTTATATTAACCTCTTATTCTACCTTGACAATTAAACTTCCATTTTTTCTGTTATCTACAATTTTTTAATGATCAAATCTATATATCATAATTTTATTTTCCTGAAGAAAATCCAAACAGAGCTTCCAATCAGCATTACAATTCATCATTGTCTTTTCTGTAGTCAAAGTTGTCAGTTTTGCCATTTCATCCAATTCCATCTTCTTCACCATTCATTCTCCCATTGCAGGTTGTGTGAAAACTTTCCACTGCTATGTAGATAGACGTCCTTACTGCTATTATTATATATAATAGCAAAATTCCATGAGTTTTTACAACTGTCTATTAGTCCCAAAAGGATATATATTAAACTTCAAAATATTTGAATTAATGTTTTCCATTTTTTTATTTTTACAAGTCCATCAAACATGGTAAAAGTCCTCTCTTGTTATTCCCATTTCCAACATAATTTTGAAATACTTTTATAACATAGTGTGAATTTCAGTCATTAATTTTTTTAAAATAGTTTTTATTGAACCTTTTTAGCTTTAAAAACAGAAAGAAAAGCACAAGAAAAAACAAAACACAAAACATACATAATAATGTAAAGCAATTATACAGCCTTCTGTATTGGCTTTCATATTTAGCCTTTCTAGTTCTTCATTTTGCATTGCCTCCCTATTGCTTTTACTTTGTCCTATAATATAACAACAGTAGTAGTAACACTTATAATAATATTAATTATTTATATCACCATTATATTTACATATAAAATGACAATTTCAGTCCTTTCATTCACATTTTCCCATTATTCAATTTGTATACCCATTTGTAGTTGTAGTTTTTAGCTCATCTTATCACTCACTCTTTCACTTGTTCATCTTCTGTTTCAAAATTTCAATAAAATTTATACTTTTTAGCAATAAAGGTCATCATTTTTACATAACTGCTGCCTTATCTGGACTAATGCTTCCTCTGTGGCTTTAGCACTTGCAAGATATCATCCTTTTGAAGTCCAGTTTTGACTTCAACTCTGTGTTGTTTCATCTCTTTCTGTTTTCCCACAGTCCAAACATCAAAAATATATCAAGCCATTCTAAGTTTAGATCACAAGTGTGTTCCTGTCCCATTTCCACTAAACTAAATAGCTGGATGATCTGACTGGGGAAAATGATATATTTCAAGAAATGATTCATATCAATCACATTTGATTAGGCCACACCAATTTATTAAAGCTACTTGATTATAATTTTGTTACCCCTGTGTAGAAGCTTATGAATGGAATGTAATAGGGAGAATAACAAAAATCCATTATGATCCTTGGTGACCAAGAGATTCTCTGGTGCTGCCTCCTTCCTTATGCAGGCAGAATCTATTAGATTGGTCTGCCCTGGTGGGGACAGGATAGATGTTTTTTTTCTGAATTTTATTGTTTCATTATATAAAATACAAATTAAAAAATAGAAACAGGAAATTAAGGGAAGGAATTTCTCTGACAAATACTAATGATACATCATTTTATAATAATTCTATAATAATTAAGTCTAGAACACAGTGAATGTCAATCCCTTTGAACCATACATTTTTCCATTGATTCATATAACCAAAAATTTTAGCCTTTTAAATCTTTCATTTGTTCTTCTTCTGTCTCATATATCAACAAAAGTTTATACATTTTAGTGACATGAACATCATTAATATATAATTCTATTTCAAATGCAGTCTTTGTTCAAACCAAAAAATATTTTACTTACTTTAAAACTTTCTGATAATTGTACAGAAGAAACGGGGAGGGAGGAGGATTGAAGTATTTGGGATGGGGAATTTATGGTGCTGGAAGAGTTATCAGGAGGGAGTTTGGTTCTCATCATCTTCTGCGCATGTTGATGTCCTGTGTTGGGACTTGGTCAAGGTCAACCATCTCTACATACCAACTGAATGAGGCTTCTTGAAGATGCATCCCACATGACATCTTAGGGAGTTGCAGATTGGTCACTGGGTTGGGGTAATTGGGGGGAGGGTACTGGGCAAAAGTTTGATATGTATATGTTCATGCCTTTTTCGCTCAGATCTTGCTTTCCTTTTCGCTGCTTTTTTCATAACCAGTAAAAGAAGGGGTGGGTGTCAGCCGGTATGCACCGATAAACCCATACCTGTTTATGAAATTTAGCGTGTCTTCCCCTGCCTGTTCTTCTGGAGGCCGTGTATCAGAACGTTCCCTCCCATGGCCTGCCCCTTTGCTCACTCCCCCTGCCTGCCCAGTCACCACTCGCTCATTTGCTTACCCCACCTGTCCGCACCAGGTTTGCCCCACTCACCTGCTTCCTTTGCCGGAGCAGAGGATTGGGAGAAGCCCATGGGGCGCGTGTGTCCTTCTCTTTGACAGCCGCCTCGTTTCAATTGGGTGGGGGAATCCATGCAGAGGGAGAAAAAACATGGATTTCTTCCCTCACCCCCCATTGGAAACCAGGGGGCTGTCAAAGAGAAGGGAGCGTGCCCCACATGGCTTCTTCCAAAAGCCGAGGAAGGAACAGGAGTGGAGGACTCTCCTTCTGCCCCACAGAAAAAAAGAGCAGCTCTACTCTCACGCTCTTCCCACTGATGCTGCTCGGGCTGAAACATGAGGATCGTGGAGGAAAGCATTTTCAGGCCGAGAAGCAACATCCACCTCCATCTTTGGATTGCCTTTTGGGGGGACTTTTTCAGAAGCAGGGCTGCCACATGTGCAGTAGCCCCAGGATGTCTGCTTGCATGGCGGAAAGCGTTTTCAGGCCGAGAAGCAGCAGCAGAGAGAATGCACATGCAGACCTCCTGAAGTAGCTGCCAGCAATGCTCTTAGGGTGAAGACATTGTGAGCGTAGAAGTCTTGGCCTCCTCAGGAGCTGCCAAGCACTCACTGCCCCTCTGACACCTGCCGAGCCTCCTCTCACCGCAGATGCGAGGATCATGGAGGAAGGAGCTTTTAGGTGGCAGCGCCTTCCACACGCACTGTTTTTGGAATCGGGGAGGGGATCCTCTACCTGAAAATGCTTTCCTCCACGATCGTCACCTTTCTGGCGGCAGATCTTACCAGGATAAAAGAGAAGGCTGTCTGCGAGCACAGCTGCCGCACCAATAGGAGCACTTGTCTCCATTGGATCCATCTCACACCCACAGCAGCAGCAGCACCCGCTGCGCCCTGCTGCCGTGCACCTACCCTACACCTTTGGAGGCAATGGAGGCAACTGCTCTTTTTAGTGCTGTGCTCTTGGCTGGCTGGGGGTGGGGTAGAGTGAGGTTTCAAGCACAGCCGCTGCACCAAGAGAAGCACTTGCCTCCGTTAACTCTGAAGGCGGAGGTCAGGTGCACAGCATCAGGGAGTAGTGGTTGCTGCCGCTGCAGGTGTGAGTGCAATGACCCCTTTTAAAGTAATGTTTGGCCAGGATTTTGTACCCATTCCTGAATTGCCTCAAGAGAAGCCACAGAATTTGTCCTTGTCTGAGTGGAGTGACTAGCTTCAATGTTTCTGGCCTATGACCTGCAAGGCCTTAGATGCGGCTCACCAAACTCACAAAAAATAAGCTGATAAAAAGGGCAAAGCCAAAAGGGTACCAGGATTTTAGGATTTTTGTCCACCAAGTTTCTTCAAACTACCCAGAAATCGAAGAAACTGGACCCAAAATATGTGGGCCCTTTCCCCATTGTCAAAATTGTGAATCTTGTGTCAGTGCAATTGGAATTGCCAAAAACTGTTAGGAGTATCCATCCTTGTTTCATGTAAACCTACTGAAGCTTGAATACACATCTTCTATGTGTTCACCCCAACCCTCACCCCCTGTCCCCCTCCTTATTGAAGGAGAACAATATGTTGAAATGAAAGAAATCTTGGATTCCAGAAAACATAGAGGATATATCCAATATTTGGTGGCCTGGAAACATTTTCCCCCATCCCAGGCTGAGTATGTGAACAAGTCTTATGTCAGGGCTCCCAAACTTTTATGACAATTCTATTCTAAACCTTAATTGTTAAACATCTATTGGTTGTTATTGTTGTTTTCCATTTTTATTTTTTTCTCCAGGGGTGATGTCCTTTCTGAAGGAGGGCCGAATGTCAGCTTCTACTTTGCTTGCTTGCTATCGAAGTTATCAGGAAGGAGTTTGGTTCTCTCCATCTTCTGCACATGCTGATGGCCTGTGTTTGGACTTGGTCAAGGTCAACCCTCTCTGCATACCAATTGAATGAGGCTTTTTGAAGATGAACCCCACATGACACCTTAGGAAGTTGAAGATTGGTCATTGG
The DNA here is from genome assembly GCF_051295495.1 of Thamnophis sirtalis. NCBI lineage: Eukaryota > Metazoa > Chordata > Lepidosauria > Squamata > Natricidae > Thamnophis > Thamnophis sirtalis. The sequence continues at coordinate 56,572,188 of NW_028261388.1, forward strand.
GTTGGGGTAATTGGGGGGAGGGTACTGGGAAAACATTTGATATGTACATGTTCACACCTTTTTGGCTCAGATCTTGCTTTCCTTTTTGTTGCTTTTTTCCATAACCAGTAAAAGTATCTTTATATCTGCAAAAATGGAGTTGGGAGTTTTCTTTCTTGGTTCTTGAAGGAGGCACACCTGACACTAATACATAATGATAAGTTAAAAGTTACATATCATTTCTCATCTATAAAATGCTTCTTGCACTGAAAGCCATAAAGGTATTTGGATCAGATTGCATCCACTTCCAATGGTTCTTGGAGGAGCTACAAAAGAGCAAATGAGACAATAGTCATTTAGAGTGCCACTAGAGGACAAGAAGTATGAACTCAACCAAACATGGATAAGAGCCCCTATTAAAGTCTGCCTTGCAATACTTATTCACCCTTATCATGTTTACGGATAGGCAACCAGTGGCCTTGTTTAAGGTGTCTGGTCCTCTTTGGAAGTCAACCTATAATGATGTGTGTAGGAATTTGTACAGCATCCCTCAGACAAACTGTCAGGGCTGCTTCACTCAGTAACCAAGAAAGAAACCACTCAACTCCATTTTGCAGAATTAAGAGTACTTTTACTGGTTATAAGTAGATAGTAGCTAAGCAAAGCAGGATCTGAAGCAAAAGTGCGCGTAATCATAGATATCAATATGTGACCCATTCCCTCCCCTTGGTAACCCCATCCCATAGTCCAATCCAATTACTCCACAGGTGTCATGTGGGAGACATCTTCAAAAATCATCATCAGGTTGGTATGCCAGACAGTTGGCCTTGGTGGGAAACTCCTCTCCCTGCCACATGCGCAGTAGATGGTGAGAACAACTACCTTCTTAAGTCACTCCTGCACAGAATAATTCCCACACCCAAATACCATGCCCCCTCCCCGTTTCAATGGCAGCCGAAAAGCAAGCAGCAAAACAGAGGCTGACACAAACCTGTTTAAAATCATTCCAGGTTGGATGCCAATTTTTGTACAAGTCCAGGGGAGATGGCATAGTATTGCCTGGTTATTTGGGAATAGTTTGATCCTGTTGGGCCTGAGGAAGTGGGCAGGGCCCTTGTAACTGTAACCGGCTCTTTAGATCCATGCCCTTCCTGGCTAGTTAAGATTACCCATGGGTTGCCATGTGGTTGGACCTTAGTGATAGTTAATTTTTATTTGAGAGAGAGGGTTATTCTACTCCAACTTAACAATGCGTATGTTCACCCACTCCTCAAGATTTGCCCTTTCTGATTAGAGGTCCTAACTCTTAATAAGCTAGCCCTGAAACTAAATATTCAACAGGTCAAAGAGCATTTCATTGAGCCAGGAAGATATTTAGCAATCTGAAATAGATTAAAAATTATAACATTTAGTGAATATACAATTTTTTTGCTAGTTGTGTTTTTACTTCTTTTCATATATGGATTCATTAAAAAGTTACTTATCACTTCAGACTACATTTAAATCCATATAAAATTTTGATCTGTATATTAACAAAATGCTTTCTAAATATATGTTCAGCATTTTCTGTGGAAGAAGGTTGGCAGTCTAGGATCTTCTGCAGTTTTTTTTAGCAAGAGGCATCATTCCAGTGAAAAAAACATAGTGTTCATCATGCGGTAAATTCATAATTTGGAAAAAATCTATTAATGCCAAAAATACAAAAAAGTATACCAACAAAATTTTTTCACCATTCTTGCTAGTCTTAAAAAGCATTAATACCTTAACAATTATCATTCACTAAAGTGGTACTGCCTCATAACTGAAGAAATTGCTTACTAGTCAATATCATCAACCATATGCACTGTTGTTATTTAATAATTCATTCATAGAATTGCCTGGCAGCATCTGCTCCTCTGAGTTCCTGTAAGCTCCTAAGAGTGTCATCAGTGATAGTATGTTTGTTTCCCTTATCTTTAATTTCATATGTCTGCAAAAAAAAAATTTTTTTTGAGAGCTGTTTTGGTTATTCCATGTAATCTTTATGTTTTTTGGTGGGCTGAATCCGAAAATGACTCTCCATTTTGTCATAGGACATCACGTTTCCCGACAATTTAGGTAACTATGTTAAATAAGGCAATACCCCAAAATAAATGGAAATAGACTTATACAATTAAAGTTTTATTACAATATTTTCATGAAAATCCTTTTTTGAGCTGAAATGAGTTCACCTACACATATAAACTCGATTCTTCTTCCTTGTGAGGCTCCTCTTGGTGCATTTACACTTGTGAGTAGCATCTGGAATGTCTCTCTGAAGCATCCAACAGTAGTCTGCCATCATTGTAATGCTCCATTTTCCCTGGTATCTCCTTTCCATCTCTTTAATGTCTTGGTGGAATTGTTCACCTTGTTCCTCACTCACAATCCCAAATTTTCAGGAAAGTAGTCAAGGTGGGACTGGAGGAAATGCACTTTCAAACTCATCAGGCAACCTAAAGCTTGAAATGCTTTCAGCATTCTTCCGACAATCTTTTTGTAGTGAGGATCTTTGTTATTGCCTAAAAATTTCTGTACGACTTCTTTAAATGCAATCCACCTTTCTTTTTGAGGATCCGTCATGGTATTGACAAACTCTTGATCAACTATAAGCCTTCTAATATCTGGTCCAATGAACACACCTTCCTTCAATTTTGCCTCTGACAGGCATGGAAACTTGGTGACCAAGTATTTGAAGCATTCTCCATCTCTTGGAAGTCATTTTACAAATTGCTTCATCAATCCCAATTTTATGGGAAGGTACCAAAGTTTCTCAGAGGACATTTTTTTTCACTGTTAGCACCCTCGGCTGCCAACTCTTCTTGGTCCAGTGATTTTGTCAGTCTCAACTGTCCCATAAACACAGAAAACAAGGGTATTTGGTATACCCAGCTTGTTGCCCGAGCAGCATGCACAAGACCTTCAAGTTCCCACACACTTGCCAACCATGGTCTTCATATTTAAGTTTATGAAGAACCAATTCCAAGTTCTCGTAGGTTTTCTTCAAGTGTACGGAATGACCTACAGGCATGGAAGCGTAAAAACCATTGTGGAGTAAAACTGCTTTGAGACTTCTTTTTGAAGAATCTATAAAAAGACGCCATTGCTCTGAATCATATTGGATTTTAAATTGACCCATCAGACCTTCGACATCGATGCAATCAACCAACTTGTCTTCCTGGGCGAAGTAAGGAACGAACTCCTTTTCACGATGTCTGAACCATGAAGATGACACTCCTGGCAACAATAAATTCCTGCTTTTCAGCCTTGATCCAAGTAACTCAGTGGCATCTTTGGGAAGATTCAAGTCTCTTACCAAATCATTCATCTCCTCCTGAGAAAACAATTTTGGTCTTGTATCATCTTCAAAGTCAGAACTTGATTCGTCATCTGGTTCAGGCATGACTTCACCTTCATCGGAGCTAGGTATCTCTTCCAAGGTAGAGGGGGCTGGTATATCTGTGCCATGGAGGATGGGATGAATTGCTGAGTGAAGATTGGGGTATGAAATGGAATGCTTCCATTTGGAATTAAACCCTTTCACATCGCATGAACAAAAGTAACAGTCACCACTATGGTTCTTTTGCTCTCGCCATACCATAGGAATCCCATAACGGAAAGATTTTTTTCTTACCCTTGAACCAGTTTCGGAGGTCCTCAACACACCATTTGCACACTTTATGAGGTGCCCAAACTTTATCTTGATCTCCAATTTTTAGTCCAAAGTATGCAAAGTATACTTTTTTCACAAAGTCTGTAATATTCTGCTGTTGATCAACACTGTATATTCACCACAAATGAAAGAAGAAACTGTCTGGTGAATTCATACACTTTCGCGGAGCCATAACATAACAGTTGAAGAATGACAAGCTACCATGAATTGCAATGAAAAAGTGTGAACAGCCTAGAACCAAGAACCTGATGATGATTCGTGCACAAGTGTGGCATGCAGGAGAGAGCAGTTCTGTGTCTATACACGAAACGTCACAGTGCTGGCCACGTCCCCTGCACTGACTGGAGATGCTGCTATCTGCCCTGTGTGTCCCTCCCACTGGATTCTTCGGGAAAGATTAACCCCTTCTACCATTAGAAGCACAGACTAAAACTTGCTTAGCTTATGTATATATTGCTGACCATCAGATTTACAGTGCTATATTTTTTTTGGCACTTTATATCTTAAGTGCACTTATGTGAATTAATTAATAGTAATTTGGACTTTAAATTTGGATAAAAACCTATAATATAAAAAAATACCAAAATTTAAAAAAAATGATAAATTTGAAGACAATTTTACATGTTGTGGCAAATCATGATGTCTAGGAGTTTTTTCAATATTTTATTTGTTTTCAGAACACTAAAATACATGGAAATTAGATGGAAATAATCAAACAGCTTTTTAGTGGCAGACCTGTGTTTTCATCCTGAGTATTTCAGACTTTAAATTGTATCCATTAAAACTATTCATTGCACAATCTTAAAATTTAGGAGCATCCTGTTGATCAGATTATTTTGTTTTCTTTTGTTTAATTTGAATTTTTCATAAAGCAACTTGTGATCTGAGCTTTAGTCAATATCAGTTTTTGTTTTGGCTGATGATTCTCCTCTTCTGTTAGCTAAGTATAAAGTCAGTTTGATATGTGTTTTGCCTACCCAGTGATGTCCATATGTGTGGTCACCTTTTGGATTGCAGAAAGACATTTTTGTTCTAAATACTGAATTTTCATAAGTGAACTCTATTTTTCTGTCTCCTGTTTCCTACAGAAGTGCATTGCCAGTACCTCCTTTAGAACATCATCTGACCTCTCGTCCATGACTAGGAACATGCAAGCTTTCAATATTACAAAGTCACAACTCACTAAGGGATTATAGGAATGCATAGTTATTCCTTTCAAAAGCATTTTCACTCAACTATGGTGGGATAATATTAGATGGTGCCTATGATGGGCAGGGGCTGTCTGTGGAAATATAGGCCACAGTTATCTTTTCCCACAAACTCTACAGGGGTAATTTTGTATTAAAAGTCTGCTTTGTAAAGCATGTAGCTAGTATTAACCAGCTGAAGTATTATTATGGGTGTGATGGAATACATATCAAAGAATAAAAATGAACATGCAGTTTCCATAATAACATGTATTAGCTATTTTTAGTAAGTATTTAGAGAATGAATTTATATAAATTATGACTAAACACTAGATATACTTGATATGTTGGTAATAAATCTTATGCATATTTACTTAGAAATATATTTGTAATATCCAATTCAAAAATAGTTTTCTTATCAGAATTATTTTAAAACTAAGCATATAATGTGATGGGGGAAACAAGTTTTTCTATACTTATTTTCTATACTTACCTTGCTTTACTGAATTTATTTATATAAAATATTTTGTACTCCCTACTTACTGTAACTTTATAAAACGATGTATCAGACTTTCTTATGTTGTTCACTAAGAGCAGAAATATTTCCTGAGAAGAATACTAACACTGATCACTGCAGTCAACTCAGTTGCGTGAGATTCTATTCCATAGCAACCAGGGAATTTAGGGGCTTGGGCCACAGGAATATAAGCGCACATGATTTGTTACTAAGGGTCTTAAGCATTCTGCTCTGGTTGGGGACAAATTTTAGCATGAAGAGACAATAGTTTTCAGCAAGACAGTTATTGCTTGACAGAAGATCAAAGTAGATTGCCTTACTAGGACAGAAATGGAGGCACTTGTGTGTGTGTGTGTGTGTGTTTAATATAAGATGAGATGGTTTTCCATATTCCTCTATGTTAACATAACTTTCTGCTCCAGGGATCATGAATTGTTTTGGTTGGTGAACAGATTTGGAATTCTTGGAACCTGGTTTAGCAGACAGATTTAAACAGAAGCACATAACACACCAAGCTATATGATGACAAACCTCCAATCAACGGTTGGGATCCCCATGGGAAAAACAGTGATGAGACCCGAACATGTCCAAGTTACATGGCATTCAGTGCTAATCTGGGTCAAAGCTCCAAACTCAAAAGGCAATACTAAGGTCTTAACAAAACAAGATATAAAAACCCTGTTTCAATGACATGAGATTGCAGGACCTGACTTTGACTGCATGGTGCATCTGTTTATCATGCAAACAGACAGAATCCTGGGATGGGAACTATATAGATAAGTCAATATCAACCTAAACAATTTAAAGGTTTTTCTATAGTTGCGTGAAGATCCCACCCTTTCCTTCATCATCAAGAGTGAAAAACAAGCAAGCTAAACATATAACTCAGAAAGAATTTTAAATTTGTAAAATCTTCTTAATATGATGGAGAAATGAAAAGATATCACTATACTCTTTGAAATATAATGGTTTTTTTGCAATGCCACTACAGTGTTGTCATATTCCAGGGGAATATTATGCAGTAAAAAACTGCTCTATTTATTTTTAGTTATAAACTGCCATCTGCTGATGACTTTTATTTCCTTGGTCACTTGTATCAATTGTATTTGTATATCATTACCAGTCAGATATAAAATTATAGTGCGAACAGCAAATCTGAAATGTATCCTAGTTCAACAGCAATAAAATATACTGAAGATTAAATAATTCTTAACTCTAGAAATGCAATATATCATGTGTCCATAAGCTCAGCAAGAGGCAAGCTCTGTGTAATGGCCTATATAAGTGGAAGCTGGTGAAAATGAGCAGACAATCCAGAGTGGTAATAGTAATCTGGAACCTTTCAATTCAGCTAGAAAGTGGAAGGACTGGGTTTCTTTTCTAACAATACTATTTTTTCCCTGTTTCCTCTGACTTCTCTGCTGAGTCTGCAGTTATTCCACATGGTGGCATCACTTTATTGGTCCATGTGTACCATCAAAACAGAGAAAGAGGGAGTGAAAAACTTTCTTGCTAGGAATATCCTTGTCCTAGATATTCAGGATGGTGACAAGAAGATGAAGCAGAGAAATGCCTGATTTAAGGAACCTGCTGTCTAAAACCTGATTTCCAGCACAGCCTTAGAAGGAAACTACTTTTAGAGAAAGTGAGTCCTCATGTGTGTCTCCATATCATTTCACTGGTACAGGAATGTCTACAGAACTTCCCAGTTATAGCAGAGGAACTGCATCAACTGTTCTCTCAAACTAGGTAATGTAACTAAATTAAAGTAACGTTTCCTGACTTGACATCCTCCAGATCTGATAGAATTTCCAGAGTTCTAAGCCAGTGTTATCCTAGGTTGAAGAAGGTAGAAAGAAAGAGATCTATTTTGAAAGCAAGTGTCCACGACTGTTTGTGGAATCAGGAGATGAGTTTAAATTGAACATATGAATTAATGGGTCTCAGATCTTGACACTATCACTACCTCTGCACTGTTTTCAGTAGCACTTTGAATGACAAGATGCAAATAGATGGTATCAGTTGTAATGTAGATATAAAACTGAGACTCGTATTCTGCCAGTAACTGATGAATTTATTGAAATATCAGTAGTGTACTATAATCGGCAAGGATGGATAATTATTTATTGCATATAATAGTTCATAGGCCATATTTCTGGATACTTCTTTTTTGTTCAACCCCATTTCCTGATTCTAATGTACAAAAACACCTCGAAATATTGAATTTACCCATATTTACATTTCTAAATAAGAACTATATTTATAATAGGAGGAGAGTAAATAGCAGTAAATAAATAGCAGTAGACTTATATACCGCTTCATAGGCCTTTCAGGCCTCTCTAAGCGGTTTACAGAGAGTCAGCATATTGCCCCCAACAATCTGGGTCCTCATTTTACCCACCTCGGAAGGATGGAAGGCTGAGTCAACCCTGAGCCGGTGAGATTTGAACCGCTGACCTGCTGATCTAGCAGTAGCCTGCAGTGCTGCATTTAACCACTGCGCCACCTTGGCTCTTAAGTAAGTTAGTGGGGACCAAGTGTGTGTATTTGTGGGGCCTGAAATTTCTGCCTGTTTCAGATAAAGTAATGGAAAGGGTACACTGGCTGAAAATATGTCTGGCTGGTAGTGAAAACCTGAAGAGGAATAGTCAATATTACAATAGGTCCCATTTCATGTTTCATTCTCAAAAACATCACTTAGAGATTGGAAGAAGGCGGGGCTTAGCAGTGAGAAGATGGAGTTTCAGGCTACTCCTGAAATTCCTCTATACCGAAGGATTTTTGGACGGGTTCTTTGAACGCTAGCTGTCCCGGAGACAACAGTGAAGGTGAGGAGAGACCCAGGACCTCAGAGACACCCGCAAGTCTCTGGGGGGGGGGGTATTAACTCCTCGTGCCAATTCCTTTCTGGATTAGCTGCGTGCTAACTGAAACTGCAGGTTGCCCCTAAGAATGGTAGAAGTGATGTCATCTGGTAAGCTGATTTTATTATCCAAGAGAGACTGTCCGCGTTAAAAGCTTAAGCTAACTGAAACCAAAGAATAGGAAAATTTAGCGGCGAATTGGTTTTTTTTAATGGATTTATGGCTGGTGGCTACTTTACTTCTTAAATGCTTCAAGAAACTCCTCGACATCCTCCCCCCTCCGACTCTCCCTAAGTGGATCGTAAAATTTATTTTCTACTAATTAGCCCGTCACGATTCGACATTTTTATTACTTTATTACTTGGCTCTGTTTACGATCAGATAAGATTGCACGGCCTGCAAGAGACTAAGAAAAGTGCTTCGAAGTCTGTGGGGAAAAAAAAGAGCTTGCAATTTTTAACTGCGACACATCATGGCGTCTCAAAATACCTCTAAGATTTCATTTCAGATTCTTTTTTCCGCATGTAGAGAGCTTTTTGATTCTTATCAGAGGCTGGAAAGAAAATTGGATCATCTGATTTTAAAATATGAAGTAAAAACTGAGATCGTTGAATGTTTAAATGTTCCGGAAATACAAATGGAAAATGTGAGAAATGGTGTCTGGTCTATCTCAGAGGAAGAAAGGAGGGGGGGAGCTATAAAGAAGACTCATTTAAAGAGACAGAGTGCAGGAGGAATGGAAAATCCACCCTTGAGAATTAAAGTTAATTTGGAAAATTTTACAAGCCCGGGACAACATTATTATTTCATCATTGACATTCAGAGTCCAAAGGTGCGAAGATATCTTTGTCTGGATTTGCTTATGAAAACATTTGGTAAACTTATCCAACGCGTGGCAATTGGTTTGAGAAGACTTTGCTATTGGAGAGACACCGGCTGACAGATGGAAGAACGCAATTTAAAATTAGCTAAATCTGATTACCTTAATGTGTAATAGATATAGCTGAATAATGACTGATATGGATAGTAATATATATAATTTGGAACTGGCTGATAGATTGAAGAATACAATTGAAAACTAGCTAAACCTAATTGCTCTTTTTTGTAACAGATATAGTTGAATAATAATTGATATTGATAGTAATGTATATAATGTGGAGTTGATATGATAATTAACAATTGGATATGAGAAAACATTTTTAGATTATACATAAAGAGTATTAACTACAATAATTATCACTATTAAAAAAACTAAATAAAATACATACAATCAAATGTTAATCAATACTGGGAAAATGTTATGATATATGATATAATTAAATATTATGGATGTTCAGCTAAAATAGGACATGAGGATTTGATGATAGAGGATTTTACAAATAAGTAAATGAATTGTCACCATGTGTTATGGATTAATTCTTTGGCATAGTTAAGGATGAAGGATGTTTAAATAACCATAGGTAATTAAAACTGGAGGTATAATGATGTTGATATGGTAAATATTCGAGTTAAGATATTTGAATTAATATGAGTTAATGGAAGAGAAGCACCAAAGCATGTTGTAACCAGTTGATATACTTCTTTTTTTTAATAATAGACACCTGTGTTTTGTTTTGTTTTCCTGCCTTGTCTCTCGTCATTTTTGTCTTTTTTTGTATTATTTTTATTTTTTATTTTTATTTTTTATTTTAATTTTTATTTGCCCTTTTTTTTTTCTTTTCCCACCGGTGTGGGCAGGTACTGTTCAAGATTATTACTTTTATTAATATTTCTAAATAATAATTACAGTTAAATGAAAATGGATATATAATAATGCTTGAGTTAATATGAGTTATGTTGGTTGACTGTGGAGGAGATGTACCAAAACTTATCTGTAATTGATTGACACATTTTCTACAGATGTAAAGAAAGATGCTGTACCTGTTTTAAATTAAAATTAAAAAACATTTATTTAAAAAAAAAACATCACTTAGAATTTAATTTTAAGCAAACATCAATAGGGGGAGTTTCAGATCAATTAAAGATTGATACTTTTCTAAACTCCCATATCATAAAAGAAATATTAATATATGCAGTGCTAGATCAGACCAGAAATATAGCATTTTGCTCTTACTTTTATCACCCCACATGAGAATGATGTATCTTGTGATATTCAGAGAAATGCTTCTGATTTTAGTGGTACTATACAGCTATTATGACTACTTCAATCGATAGATTTAACCCCCCTCCCTGAAAACTATCTAAAGTTATCCACCTCATTAGCTATCAAAGGACTGTAGTACTGAATTCTATAAATAATGAACAGAATGGAGAAGCCCACACTTTTAAAGATATTGAATTTCCCATTCCTGATCTTCATTAGTAAAACAACACATAATAAGAAAAAAGGTCTTCTTATCCACATTCTTTATGGCTTGCATAATTTTATGCATGCCTATTCTTTCCCTCCTTAATTGCTGTTCAGATGATATTTCATCTCATATTTATTTATTTAAAACTCTTTATTGCCACACATGCACGTTTGGGCAGCTAGTAATCAATATAAAGCAATACAAAATGCAATTAAATTAAACATGAAATTTTAACCAAACCTAGTGTCTGAGGAAAGAGCTAGATCTTAAAGGTCTTCTGGAAGACCAAGTAGTATAGGGCTAATTGGATCTCAAGAGAAGGCTATTCCAAAGGGCAGATGCTGTGAAAGAGAAAGCACATCTCCTGGGTCCTACAAGAAGGCATTGTTTCAGAGAGAACAGAGCACACCCATCCTGTTGGATCTGGTAGAATAGACTGAAATCATTGGAAATGGTGGTTCCACAAGTAAATTGGTTCTGTGATATCAGGGCTTTAAAGTGATAAACAGCACCTTGAATCACACTTGCAAACTTACTGTGTGCAAGTGCAGCTAACACAGTATATGATATTATAGGGACAAATTTCAATATGTCTATAATTGTGTACCATTGCATTCTAGACCAGTTGAAGCTTTCAAATGCTTTTCAAGAGCAGCCCCACATAGAATACATTGATGTAACCCCACTGGGAAGAGACTAAGACCGAAGTAACTATGACCAGAGCTTCCCAATCCAAGAATGGAAGCAATTTGCATACAATATGAATTTGTACAATTGCCCTCCTAGCCACAGCTGCCAGATTGAGCAAGATTTGTGTGTTTAGGTGGACCCTGAGATTGCACACAGTTCTTGCCAGAGATGGATGTTCTCCAGATCCAGAGCTGAAAAACTCATAGCCACTCAGTCTAGCTATGGTTGACGGGCAGCCTGTTTCTCCTTCATCTCCAATCACTAGCGAATAATCTTAATGGCATCTTTATAAAGACTGGGGTGGAGATATAGCATATTGATGATACTTCACCCAATAACATTGGATGACCTCACCCAGATGTTGAATCTAGCCCTGAGGCACCTCATGCATCAGATTTCTGGGGTTGCACTCAACATTGACTAGAACTGGACCTAGAAGAATGAGGAGATATCTGCAAAACTATGCCCCTACTTCCAATCCCATGAGCCAGTCTTGGATACTAAGATCACTTGGATCACTGGTATTGAAAACTGATCAGAGCCAAATGGATGTAGTGTTCCTAACATGGGCCTACCAAACTCACAGGTACAGTCTTTGTCTCATAGAGAAATTACCGCAACAATTCAATCATTTTGACTTTTCTTTTTATATCAGTTCCAGCTCTTTTTGAGGTCCAGTGTCCAAATATCTCTATATCATTCAAAGTATTACTGCTTCATAAATTAATGTAAAGGCATGTTGAGTTTGACAATTTTTTTATTCTCCTGCCTCCCATAACACTCATATAGATTTTGCCTTTTTTATTGGATGGAAGTTTCTATAAAATTATGCATATAGTCCCTTTTCTGGTCAATTGCAAATTTAGATCCTATTAATATGTATATAATGTAGAACATCATGAAATTTTAACTTGATGTTCACAATAGGCTTATATGAGTAATTTTAATTTTTTACTTTGGATCACTATTCCTAATGTCGCACAAAAGTCTTTTGTTGTTGTTGTTTCTTGATTTTTAACCAGTTACAGATCTGAATAGAGATCTTTCCTCTTATTCCATGAGCATTAAATTTGCTCAATATTATTTATTTACTAAGACTTTTCAGCTGCTAAGTTCCATTGTTGTAAACAGCTTAAAAAATCCAATGCATTTCATTTCTACTTTCGAAACATTCTGAAAACGTATTCAATATAGCCTTTTTAAAGGAAGGTATTCACAATGTGTATGTAGTTTTAATTCACTCTCTTTTAAATTAATATCAGTTTGATTTCTGTAACACTATCATTTTCTCATGGTCTTTAAATATTTTAATCTATTCTATTAACTTAAATAATATTTCTTTGAAAAATTGAATTCTCTCAAAAAATATTTGTGTGAAACAAAGCATTTCTTTAAAGAGGGCATGTTGACTTTCCTTTATCAAAATTCAACCCTTTGCATGACAAATTTGTCCTTAATTATTCTTTGTATTACTTTATCTAAAAGAAATAATTTTATATAATATTTAAAAATAAGGATCACACTGGAAACCTTTAGTTGGTGTGGACAGAAACTAATTGGATCATTAACAGAGTAGTATCAAATATTTCACATATAGCTTTATTAAGAATTATTGAATAGATACAAGTCTTGATCTGGTGCTAATAAATAAGGACAAGAACTTTTCCTCTGTGTGTTTTCCAAAGCTTCTCAGAAAAATATCAATTAACTTTCTTAACATTGTCTGCAGTAGAAACAAAATGAAAGAATATGTCATCTACTAAGCTGCCAGAGCAATACATTATATCAGTGATCTTCATGTTAAGTCAGCAATTTATCATGTGGTCTATATCAGGGATGTGCAGTCAGGGGAGGCAGGGGAGGCAGAGCCTCACCACTATCATCATGAAAAGAAAAAAAATGTAAAAGGAAAAAGGCAAGAGCTGAGGTCAGGCTGAGCTAGTTGCAGCCAGAGTCACCGTGGATGACTCTGCTTAACTGTTTAAAAAAGCTTCTAAAAAAGCGCCCTCTAAAGGAGGAGGGAGGAGAATGACGTGCCTCATCTAGTCTGACTTTAGGCGTTTTATGATCATTCGAGCAGAGTTAAGCAAGGGTTAAAAGCCTAAAAATTCCTGACGTAGGTGAGGCATGTCGTTCTCCTGCCTCCTCCTGTAGAGGGCGCTTTTTTAGAGGCTTTTTTAAACAGTTAAGCATAGTCATCCATGGTGACTCTTGCAGCAACTAGCTCAGCCTGACCTCAGCTCTTGTCTTTTTCCTTTTACATTTTTTTTCTTTTCATGATGACAGGGAAGAGCAGAGTTGAAATCCTCTCTGAAACAGCTGGAAAAGGTATGTGTGGGTCAGAGGGAGGGGGAGGAATTCAAACTTCATCCTCAAGTGTAGATCCCTCCCCAAGTGTAGTTTGATTGCACGCAGAGCCACGTTGCCTTTTCAAACACAACACAACACAACACACACAGACACACAGACACACACAGCTGGATAAAACTATATAAGCCCAGCTTCACTGATTACAAGTTTGAAAAGGCAACGTGGGTCCACCTGCAATCAAAGCCTCGGATCGGCTCCCCTCTGGCTTCTCTGCCTCTTCTCTCATCCTAGCCTGCAAGCAGGAGGTGAATGGGTGGGTGGGCTTTATTGCATTTCAGGCATTTCCCACCCAGAGAGCAGGCTGCATTTGCAATGGTGGAGGTGTTTGGGGAAGATAGCAGGGGAATGGGGAGGGGGGTATGGCAGAGGAGCTGCTTTCAAGCCATTTAAAAATATATCCAATCCAACTTATCTGTGTGCGTGTGTCTGTTTGAGAGAGGGAGGAAGGAGGGGGAGGGAGAAGAAAAAGAATGAAGGAAACTTTTTCGCAAAGGAGAAAAACAAATGCTATTGCTTTAAATCGGAACTGGGCATGCCTGGCTGTGGAATTCTGGGAGTTGAAGTCCACAAGTCTAAAAAAATTTGAAACCCACCATTGTGTCAGTGCCTCACCAGCCATAAACCTCACCGCACGTCACTGGTCTATATACCTACTAACTGAAAATGTTTGATACTTGCATAAAATGTACTACTTATAAAGGTAACTTTGTGCCTCCCAAATTTCTGCTTAGGAACTATTTCTGCCTTCCCATTGAACTGTTGTCTACAGCAGGAGGAGCAAGTGATGCTTATATATCACAGTGAAAAAAGAATTGCTATATATTAAAAATGACACCAGGGCAATCCAACAATGGCACCAGATGAGATCACAAATCTTCTAGACCTAAAGCTTGGGGGAAAGAGAACAGAAAGGGGCAATAAAAATTGCAAAGAGCTGTAGCAATTTCTCTATCATGAAGGCAACAGGAAAGAGGTTGGAATTTTTATTTAGGATTTTAGGATTTTATTGTCATTTATAGGCCGCCCTTTTCCCTGAGGGGACTCAGGGCGGCTTACAATTCGTGGGAAGGGAGTGCAAGACGGAACATGAAATAATATGTGAATAAAAATAAAACAATAAAACACAACATTCATTCAGCATTCGGGTGGGGCGGATGAAAATCTTATCCCCAGGCCTGCCAGGATAGCCAGATCTTAAGGGCTGTGCGGAAGGTCTGGACGGTGGTGAGGGTGCGAATCTCTACGGGGAGATCGTTCCAAAGGGTCGGAGCTGCTACTGAGAAGGCTCTCCTCCGCGTAGTCGCCAGTCGGCACTGACTGGCGGATGGAACTCGGAGGAGGCCCACTCTGTGCGATCTGATGGGGCGAAGGGAGGTAATCGGCAGAAGGCGGTCTCTCAAGTACTCAGATCCACTACCATGGAGGGCTTTATGGATGGTAAGTAGCACCTTGAAGCGCACCCGGAGATCAACAGGTAGCCAGCGCAGCTCGCGGAGGATAGGTGTTATGTGGGCGAACCGAGGTGCGCCCACTATCACTCGCGCGGCCATATTCTGGACTAGCTGAAGTCGCCGGATGCTCTTCAAGGGCAGCCCCATGTAGAGCACATTGCAGTATTCCAGGCTAGAGATCACAAGGGCTCGAGTGACTGTTGTGAGGGCCTCCCGGTTCAGGTAGGGTCGCAACTGGCGTACCAGGCAAACCTGGGCAAATGCCCCCCTGGTCACGGCCGACAAATGATGGTCAAAAGTCAGCTGTGGGTCCAGGAGGACTCCCAAGTTGCGAACCCTATCTGAGGGGTGTAAAATTTGACCCCCCAGCCTGAGCAATGGAACACTGGCCAAATTATTGGGAGGGAAACACAACAGCCACTCGGTCTTGTCCGGGTTGAGTACCAGTTTGTTAGCTGTCATCCAGTTCTTAACGGCCTCAAGACCCTGGCTCATCACGTCCACCGCTTCATTGAGTTGGCACGGGGCAGACAGATACAACTGCGTATCGTCCGCGTATTGATGGTATTTTATCCCGTGCCTCCGAATGATCTCGCCCAGCGGTTTCATGTATATGTTAAATAGTAGGGGGGATAAGACCGAGCCCTGCAGCACCCCATAAGTTAGGGGCCTCAGGGACGATCTCTGCCCCCCCACCAACACCAACTGTGACCTGTCCGAGAGGTAGGAGGAGAACCACCGTAAAACAGTGCCTCCCACTCCCACCTCCCGCAGTCGTCGCAGAAGGATACCATGGTCGATGGTATCGAAAGCCGCCGAGAGGTCAAGGAGAACCAGGATGGAGGCATGGCCTCCATCCCTGGCTCGCCAGAGATCATCGGTCAATGCGACCAAAGCGGTTTCTGTGCTGTAACCAGGTCTGAAGCCGGACTGGAAGGGGTCAAGGTAACTAGCTTCCTCCAAGGTCCGTTGAAGCTGGAAGGCCACCACCTTCTCAACAACCTTCCCGAGAAAGGGGAGGTTGGAGACTGGACGGTAATTGTTAAGAACGGCTGGATCCAAGGATGGTTTCTTCAGGAGGGGTCTCACCACCGCCGCTTTAAGTGCGGCAGGGAAGTGCCCCTCCCGAAGGGAGGCGGTAATAACCGCCTGGATCCAGCCTCGTGTCACCTCACTGCTGTTGGCAACCAGCCAGGAGGGACACAGGTCCAGTATACAGGTGGAGGCGCTCACAGCTCGTATGGCCTTGTCCACATCCCCAGAGGCAACATCCTGAAACTCAACCCAGAGATGGTCTGCCAAGCTATCCCCCTGTGTCTCGGCTGGATCTGCAGAGATGGAGTCCAAGTCCGACCGGAACCGAGTAACTTTGTCCGCCAAGAACTGGACATATTCCTCACCCTGCAGGGGTTCGCCCGCATCCCTCCTATTTAGGAGGGAGCGGGTTATCCTAAACAGGGCGGCTGGGCGGGACTCGGCGGACGCAACCAAGGTGGCAATATGTGTTCTTTTAGCTGTCCTCAATGCCCTGATATATTCCTTGGTGCATGTTGTCAGGAGTGCTCGGTTCGATTCGGACTTATCGGACCTCCATAGGTGCTCTAGGCGTCTCCTCCGGCGCTTCTTCTCCCGGAGCTCCTCGGTGAACCAAGGAGGTCTCCGGGCTCCGCCGACCCGGAGGGGCCGTAGTGGTGCAATTCGGTCGAGGGACTCCGATGCCGCCGAGTGCCAGGCAGCAGCCAGAGTCTCCGCCGAACTGTGGGTGAGAGTATCAGGAATAACCCCAAGCTCTGTCTGGAACCTTAAGGGGTCCATAAGACGCCTGGGGCGGAACCACCTGGTCGGTTCCTCCTCCCTACAGTGGGGGTTTGGTCTCCAGAAGTCTAGCCTCAGTAGGCAGTGGTCTGACCACGACAGGGGTATGATCTCACTACCCCTCAGACCAAGATCACAAGTCCACTGCTCCGAGAGGAATACGAGGTCGAGCATGTGACCCGCTGAATGTGTTGGGCCCCGAATTACCTGGGTCAAGCCCATGGCTGTCATGGAAGCCATGAACTCCTGCGCTCCATCAAAGTGTTCACCGAGCGAAGGCAGATTGAAGTCCCCCAGAACCATAAGCCTGGGGAACTCAATTGCTAGCTCGGCTACTGACTCGAGGAGCGAGGGGAGGGCTGCTGCAATGCTGTTGGGAGGCAGGTACGTTAGCAGCAGGCCCACTTGACCCTTGAGGTCCAGCTTCACCAGCAGGGACTCACACCCGACAAGCTCCGGAGCAGGGATCCTATGAGGTGCTAAAGACTCCCGGATAACAATAGCCACACCGCCATGCCTTCCCTGGGCTCTCGGCTGATGAAGCACCTGAAATCCGTCTGGGCACATCTCTACGAGGGGGACTCCTCCCTCCGTGCCCAGCCATGTCTCAGTAATACATGCCAGGTCTGCCCTCTCGTCTAAAATTAAGTCCCGGACGAGGGGAGCCTTGTGAACAACAGACCTGGCATTTAGCGACAACAGCCTGAGACCAGGGTCCTGATTACTCGCACCATCTGACCTCGGAGTGGGACTCATAGGGCCGGAAGGAGGGATCTCTGTGATGTAGCGAGCCCTCCTTCCCCGGTAATGGCCAGCGCTAAAGTCCCCGCCGTATCTGCCCTTCCCTGTTATGACCGCAATGCTCCGACCCTCTCCCGTAGCCGTAGTTCCCCCAACCACCCTGGTGACCCCCGCGTTCCCCGGCAGGTCCTCCGAATCACACATACTCAGGCACTCACACAAGCAGTCCCCACGCAGTAGTTAAAACACAAAAAATACAACAATAATAATAATAAAAGTGGGGTCATTCACACTATCACATGCAATCCCATACACTCAACATACCAAATTAAAAATTGCGCAGGCACACAAAGTCCGTACTTGGCTTATGTTAACTACCAAAGCCGGTAGAGAGTCCGATATAGTGCAAGATGGAAAGAAATAAGTCCGGAGGTGTCTTCCGCCCTCTCCTAGGGGAGGGCCACACCTTGAGGAAGGCTGAATTGAATGGAGCAAAAGAAGGGGGGAATCTAGGCAGGTCGCAGTGGTGATAAGCCAACTTCCAGGTCTGATCGGGCGACCTTTCATACCGATCACCCCTTCTAAAAAGTTCAATACAATCCGAGGGGGGGGGATGTCTGAGGAATAGGGTAGGTCCAAATGTCAGCTGCAACAGCGGGGGCTGGGAGATTAACCATGATGAGCAAGGTCTAATGCGTGGGTTCATTCCCAACAACCTCCCTTAGTGTCTTTACCAAAGATCAAGACGAAAGGAAAAAACTCATCTCAGATGGAAGAAGGGGGGGGGGCGTCCCATTCACTGGTCGGGCCTAACGATCTCAGAGGGCCCCAATGAGCCAAGGAGTCAGACGTGGAGTCAGACGTGGGCCCAGAAGTAGACTCCCCTCAAGGCCACCAATCCGTACAGTCTTCCAACTCGCCAACTCAACAGGCGCGGCGTATCCGCGGCGTATCCGCAGCGTATCCGCAGCGTTCCACAGTCAGTGAGCCAGCAAGCCAGCAGACAACGGGCCGCAGCAAGCAGGGAATAGGGGAGATCGAAAATCCCCTAATAGTACAGCCACAAATCCCAAGAGTCGAATAAGCTGTGGCGTCTCCGAGCTGCGGCGTTTCTCGACCCACAGTAGCAAGCCAACAGCCCAGCGGGAGCGGGCGACGGCAACACAAAGGGGAGATCAGGCTATGATGTTTAGGCAATGTCGGTAGCCAGCAATGTCGGCGGTGTTAATAGCCAGCAATGTCGGCGTCCTTCGGGCTGGCAGCTCAGAGAACTGAATTTCTTCAGTCCGCTGCCAGCTCTGGGCCACTGGGCGTTTGTATCACCCCTAACTCCCTCGGCTCAGTCCCGGGGGCCAATTCTTCTCACCAGCTTTCCTTTTTTTTTTTTTTTGCTTTTTCAGTCCCCCGCGGGTTTTTTCCAATCTCCGCGGGTTTTTTTCGCTCCAGCCGCTCACGCCACGATGTTAGGCGGCGTCCGCGGCCCGCAATGCCGGCGTCTTTCAGGGCTGGGGGCTGGGAGGGGTCAAATTTTTGGGTCACTGGGCGTTCGTATCACCCCTAACTCCCTCCGCTCAGTCCCAGGGGCCAATTCCTCTCACCAGCTTTCCTTTGCTTTTTCAGTCTCCGCGGTTTTTTTCCCCCCGCTCAAGCCGCTCAAGCCGCGATGTTAGGCGCCGTCCGTGGCCCGCAATGCCGCCGTCTTTCGGGGCTGGGGGCTTGGAGGGATCGAATTTTTCCGATCCACTACCAGCTCCGGGACTGCTAGACGTTCGGACGGCCTCACCTCCCTTGGGTCAGCTCCAAAAAACGCCAATTCCTCCTCTCCACAGATTTTCTTTTAGTACGAGAGCTGAGCGGCGAGCTCGGCAGCCATCTTTCTTGCCCATGCGCACAGAATGCGCATTTATCTTAGAAAAAAAGGCAAAGGGAATGTGATAGTGATATATAAAATTATAAATGTGGACAAAAGGATAGGTGGACTTTCCCCTCTCTCTACAGACTACAGACTTTGTTCCATAAAGCTAATACTGAATGATTCATGTGCAGAATGCATTACCACAGGCTACAAATTTGAATAGCCTTAAAAGTTTACTATGCTAAAAAAGCTATTCATTGATATTGGGAAATATCTATGTTCTGTTCAATAATCCATATAATCATTTGATATGATTGCAGTAGAATATTAATGGCATTTGATTGGTCAAGGTAAAAACATAATGCTTGTTCCGGTAAGCTTCTGATGTGATCCAACACAGTTCTTATGTTCTTCTTTTATTTTGATAAAATAGAAACAGCATAAGCAGCTAAGCTTTCAGAACTGTTACAACCATCCTTTCAAACCTACTACATCTTTGATTCATATGTCGTATCTTTTTAATATTTTTGTTTACTTATTTCCATGTTGTTGCATTCAGCCTAGCAATGTTTTTATTTATTTATTTATGCTTTAAATTGGGTGTCATTTATTGATTCATAATAGATTGACATGGTAGGAAAGTATCCTTCTTGCAAGTAATGTAAGTAATTTGCATATTTTGTTTGTGTACAATTATTATAAAATGTGTTTGCAATTTACATGAGAATTGTGATTACTAGCTTAGTTAGTGAATGTGTTATATTTCTCTCATTTTGCCATCTGTGCATGTTCCAACTTTAGAATAAATATGGCAATTCTGATGATGTCTTGGGAGTTGACAATTGTTGAGATCAAGTCTCAGTTTATCAATCCTATGATTTATTTACTCAGAATACATGTACAGAGAAAAAAAGATCGGAAGAGTAATTCTAAAATGGCCATTTAGAGATAGCAGGAAATAAAAATAGAATAACAGAGATGGAAGGGACCTTGGAGGTTTCTAGTCCAACCCCCTGCTTAAGTAGGAAACTACACCACTTCAGACAAATGGTTATCTAACCCAGTGATGTGCAGTCAGGGGAGGCAGGGGAGGCAGGGGAGGCAGAGCCTCACCACTGTCATCATGAAAAGAAAAAAAAATGTAAAAGAAAAAGTCTGAGCTAGTTGCTGCCAGAGTCACAGTGGATGACTCTGCTTAGTGCTTAACTGTTTAAAAAAGCCTCTAAAAAAGTGCCCTCTACAGGAGGAGGCAGGAGAACCATGTGCCTCACCTAGTCTGACTTTATGATCACTCGAGCAGAGTTAAGCAAGGATTAAAATAGATAAAATAGATAGTGGCGATAAAAGCGGCAAAAAGGCAACATTTTCCCGCTATTATCGTGTCCGCAGATAACTGCCCAGCCGCCCTGTTTAGGGTGACCCGCTCCTTACTTAACCAAGGAGCTGGGAAAGACCCTTTGCAGGGTAGGGCTGAAGAATTTGTTCAGTATCTGCAGGATAAAATCGCTCAGATCCGGACAGGCTTGGACTCTGACTGGGTAGATTCGGGTGAGTCGACAGGGATGAATCTTGTGGAGACCATCTGGGATGAGTTTGATCCTGTGACCCCCGAGGGCATGGACAGAATTATGGGGAGACTCAGTGCTGCCACTTGTGTGCTGGACCTGTGTCCCTCTTGGTTAGTCTTGGCTTCCCGGGAGGTGATACGAGGCTGGCTCCAGGTGATTACAAATGCTTCATTGAGAGAGGGGTTCTTTCCCACCACCTTGAAGGAGGCGGTGGTGATGCCCCTCCTTAAGAAGCCTTCCCTGGACCCAGCTTTTTTAGCCAACTATCATCCGGTCTCAAACCTTCACTTTGTAGCGAAGGTTGTTGAGAATGCGGTAGCACGTCAGCTTCCCCAGTCCCTGGATGAAGCTGTCTACCTGGATCCGTTTCAGTTGGGTTTCAGGCCCAGACACAGCATGGAGATGGCATTGGTCACATTGGTCGATGATCTCTGGCAGGCCTGGGACAGGGGCTGCTCCTCTGTCTTGATCCTATTAGACCTCTCAGCGGCTTTTGATACCATCAACCATGGTATCCTACTGCGACGACTCGAGGGGTTGGGAGTGGGGGGCACCATTTTACGGTGGTTCTCCTCCTACCTGTCGGATTGATTGCAGTTTGTGTTGACTGGAGGGCAGGAATCGACCCCAAGGCGCGTCACTTGTGGGGTGCCCCAGGGGTCGGTTCTCTCACCCCTCCTGTTCAACATATATATGAAACCACTGGGTGAGATCATCCGTGGCTTTGGGGTATGGTATCATCAATATGCTGATAATACCCAACTTTTCATCTCTATCTACCCCAAACCACCCAAATGATGCCCTCGACGTGATATCCTGATGCCTGGAGGCTGTGCGGATCTGGATGGGGAGGAACAGGCTCAAGCTCAATCCCTCCAAGATGGAGTGGCTGTGGTTTCCGTCATCCCGATTTGTGCATCTTGTTCCATCTTTGATAATAGGGGGAGAAATTTTAGCCCCCTCAGAGAGGGCCCGCAATCTGGGCATCCTCCTGGATATGCGGCTTAGTTTAGAAGACCACCTGACGGCCATGACCAGGGGGGGGGGGGCTTTTACCAGGTTCTTCTGGTACGTTAGTTGCGCCCCTTCCTGGATTAGGATGCTCTGTGCAAAGTCACTCATGCCCTCGTCCTTTCTCGCCTGGACTACTGTAACGTTGTCTACATGGGGGTACCCTTGAAGAGCACACGGAAGATTCAAGTGGTCCAGAATGCAGCTGCGCGGATTATCATGGTGGCACCTAGGTGCTCCCATGTTACACCCCTTTTAGGCGGCCTGCACTGGTTGCCAGTTGCGCTCCATGGCTTAGGCCCAGGGTACCTGCGAGACCACCTACTGCCACCGGTAGCTTCCCATCGTCCAGTGCGATCCCACAGAGTTGGCCTCCTCAGGGTGCTGTCGGCCAGACAGTGTCGGCTAGTGACCCCCAGGGGGAGAGCCTTCTCTGTGGGAGCGCCTTCCCTCTGGAATGAGCTGCCCCTGGAGCTTCGTATAATCCCCGACCTCCGGTCCTTCCGACGCGCACTAAAAAGTTGGCTTTTCCAGCAAGCCAGCCTGGCCTGAACAAAACAAAAAAAATTATTGATCACTGTTAGTTTTAATTCGAATTTCTTTTAAAAAAATGTCATTGTCAATTTTAATTTGGTTTGGGATATTCTATTTAATTTTTTAAAAAACTTTTGTATTATGTGTTTCTTTTAATGTTGTACACTGCCCTGAGTCCTTAGGAGAAGGGTGGCATATAAATCTAATAAACCTAACCTAATCTAACCTAAAAGCTGAAAAATCCCATATGTAGTTGAGGCACGTGGTTCTCAGACACAGAGGCGGGCAAAAGAAAGTGGCAGCCGGGCAAAAGAAAGTGGCAGCCCACCAGCTCAGGTGGGTGAGCTGGTGGGCTGCCGCTTTCTTTTGCCCGCCTCTATGTCCGCGGCAGCTCAGGCATTCTCTCCTTTCCCCTGACACCCACTGTCTAAAGCGCTTTCTTTCACCCGCCTGTCAGAGCTCAGCTGGGCGAAAGAAAGAAAGAGCTTTAGAGGACTGCCTCACCAGCCATAAGCCTCACCGCACGTCACTGATCTAATCTCTTCTTAAAAAAAACTTTCAGTGTTAGAGCATTTACAACTTCTGGAGGCAAGTTGTTCCACTGATTAATTATTGTAATGCAGTGGCATTATAAACAGGAGATTCTTTATTTTTATACAGTAAGATTGGATTTCTGAATGCAAACAATGTTACAGCTTTAAATATTGCAGGAGAGTTTAATTTAACAAAGGGGTCTCAAATTCAAATGATTAGAGTACCACTCAAGGACAAATTCATGAGCCTGAAGACTTTTTATAAGTTGTTACAAAGGTCTCTACAGTTAGTCCTTGACTTATGACCACAAATGGGACCACAAATGGGACCAAAATTTTGGTCACTAAATGATACAGTTAAGAAAAATCATCACGTGACTGAACCTGATTTTATGACCATTTTTACTGCAAGGATTTGTTAAGCAAATCCTGCAATTGTTCAGCCAATCCAGTTGTTGACTTTACTTTGGTCAGAAGCTGCCTGGGAAGGACACAAATTGTGATCATGTGACTGCAGGATGATGCAACCATCATAAATACAAGCTGGTTGCCAAGTGTCCAATTGTGATCACATGACTGTGGAAATTGTACAACAGTTGTAACTTTGAGAATGGGTCATAAGTCACTTTTTGCAGCATTGTCATAACTTTGAACCAACTTTAAAGGAATGGTCATAAATTGAGTATTTCTTGTAGTGAGTCAAAAATGAAAAAAATATATCATAGTATACATAAACATACCTGCTTTGTTTGATTTACTTCTGAACTTTACCCCTATTCCTTCCCTCCCCTCAGTCTGTGTCATAAATCACATTACCCTATAGATGCACCCCTCAGTCTGTGTCATAAATCACATTACCCTATAGATGCACACCTCCCAAACCGGCTGCAATAATCTGAGATCTGACTCCAGCCGACAATATACGTGAAATTACTCCCACTCATTCTGTCCCCATGACAACACTGAGTGTTGATATTTGGCTCCCCTCACTTTCCAAAAGCAACCTGTTCAAAGCAAAAACAATTTGAGTACAAGTAAAGGATTCAAGACTATGTTCTCCCCCGAGGTTTGCTGGATTTTTTTCATGGAATCTTTTTATAAGGCGATCAGCCTAGATAGTTCTACTCTTTACTCAAGATGCCTTGGACAAGGGGTAGCCCTTTCACTTGATTAAGTACTGGAGTTGTCTCCTGTGCCATCTCAAATCAAGGATTCATTGCACCTCATAATGGGTTTGCCCCCCCGACCACAGGGCCTGGGGGCTCCGGGAGTAGTGGTCTCAGAGTAGATCCAACTACAGGTTTTAAGAGGCTACTATGGAATATTGGGTGTATCTTCCCTAGCAGTCGGGGGAGTTGCAATTGCACTGTGACTGGGTTGATGATCTTTACTATGGGGAATGGTACCACAAACTTTGGTCCCAGTTTCTTTTTTTTAAATTTTTTTTAATTTTTATTACATAAACCACACATACACACAATAAAAAAACAACAACATACACACACACACAGACAAAAAAAACCATCATCACATACAGCATGTCGTTTGGTTACAGGTGTTTTAACATTTATTTTTCTTATACATTTATTATTTCATTTAATTGGTTATAATATACTGTTTGGGTTGCTTTATTTACCATCCCTTCCTCCTGTTGTAACACCACCTTATTTTCCCTTTCTTTTCTCCCTCCCTCCCTTCTCTACTTTCTTCCTTCCTCCTCTCCTTTCCCTTCCTTCTTCCTGTACCTTTTTCCTACTCCCACTCTTCCTCTTTCCCTTCCCACCCTCTCTCCTCCTCCTTTCCATCCTCCTCTCCTTACCTCTTTCTTTTCACCCTCTCTCCCTTCTTTACTTCCTTCCTTCCTCCTCTCCTTCCCCTTCCTTCTTCCCTTACCTCTCCTTTGCTTCTGCTCTTCCTCTTTCCCTTCCTATCCTTTCTCCTTCCTTTTCTCTCCCTTCCATCCTCCTTTCCTTTCCCTTTCCCTTTCTCCCTCCCCCCTTCTCTACTTTCCTCCTTCCTTCTCTCCTTCCCCTTCCTTCTTCCCGTACCTTTCTCCTACTCCTACTCTTCCTCTTCCCCTTTCTACCCTCTCTCCTCCTCTTTCTCTCCTTTCCATCCTCCTCTCCTTACCTCTTTCTTCTTTCCCCAGTCTTCCTTTCACTCTCTCCTCCTCTCTCCCATTTTTTCTATTGTTGCTGGTGTGTCTATTTTAAATCTCAGTTTATGTTTCCTTGGGATGGTATTTCCGTCAACCCAGACATAATTTAGTATCATTTCCTATTCCCTTACTTTTGCTAACCTGTCTTAACTATACTTCCCCCCACACACACACTTTGTATCTCTCTGTTGTATATATATTTATATATTTGGTACACACAACAATAAAAACAAAACAAAAACACACAAAAAGAAAAAAAACCATCATCACATATAGCATGTCGTTTGGTTACAGGTATTTTAGCATCCATATTCTCAAATGATATTTACCATCTCAGATTTTCCATCTAGTATAACTTAATACCTCCCTTTCATTGGACATTATATATTCAGTTACCATTAGTATTTGGTCCCAGTTTCTTGCTAGGGAGTCTTAACCTCAAATATTTTGTGGAGAGATAAACCTTCTCTCCCACCAAGAATGATCATTGCGGAGCTTGGTGTTTATCTGCCTGTTTCTTATAGGTTTGTGCTGCTTTAGCCAGCACTTTTTTTTGACATTCTCCCAGGTTGCTTTTAGCATTGACATCCAATCAGTCAAGCTGACTGAGGAAGGAGGATCCCTTGGATACTAAGGCATTGGAATAAAGTCCATGCTGCTCACTACTTTGATCAGTGTTAATCCTGTGCTACTGTGAACAGAATTATTGTACGTGACCTCAGCAAAAGACGGAAGGTGTGCCCAATTGGACTGCTCATAGTTCACGTAGCACCTCAGGTACTGCTCTACCATAGCATTCAGTCTCTCTACCCCCCCTATTGGTGCTTGGGTGAAAAGCCGAGCTAAGGCCCTGGGATGACCCAATGGACCACAGGAACTCGATCCAGAATTTAGCCGTGAACTAAACCCCTCTGTCTGAGATAGTTCTTTGAGGTACTCCATGCAGGTGGTAGATGTGCTTCAGGAACAGTTTGGCCAGCTTGTGAGCTATGGGTAGTCCGCTGCAGGGTATGAAATGTGCCTGTTTGGAGAACAGGTTTATACAGTCCAAATCACCATGTTTCCCCCACTTTTTGGCAACTCTACTATAAAGTCCATTGCGATCTCCTCCCATGGCCTCATTGGCTCTGCTATTGGTTGCAGCAGACTGGGGGGTTTCCTGGTCATCTCTTCATTGTGGCACAGATGGTGCAACTTTCCACATCTTTCCACATCTTTCTTTATGCCGGGCCACCAGAACTGTCTCCAGGCTAAGTGTAAAGTCTTTAGGAATCCAAAGTGGCTTGGTGTCATGGCTCCCCTGGAGAATTAGGGTGTGTAGGGATTCCGGGATGTAGAGTTTCATCCCCTTCCATGCGAGGTCATCTCTTTTTGTCAAGATGTGTTGGTTGTTTCGGAACCAGGGGTCTGCTAGCAGTTTGGTTTTGAGTCTCATGGTTAGGTCACCTGTTGGTTGGTCTTGCCAGTCACAGTGTTGTCATCTGGTGGTCACTTGGACAGCTATTTGGGTAGAGGGAATGATGGTATCCACCACCTGCTCCTGTTCGCATTTGTACTGGGGCATGCAGGAGAGGGTGTCACCTAGAAAGTTCCTCCCCCCTGGAATGTGCTTTAGTATGGTCGAAATGGTTGAAGTATTGTACCCATTGGACTTGTTTGGATGATAGTTTCAGCAGGGTCCTGAGAGCCTGCAGATTTTTGTGGTCAGTCCAAACTTTGAACGGTTTCTGGCCCCCTTCCAACAGGTATCTCCAGGTTAGCAGTGCCTATTTCACCATGAAAGCCTCCTTTTCCCATGTGGCCCATCATCTCTCTCTGTCTGTGAACTTGCGGGAGGTGTAGGCACAGGGTTGTAAGTTTCCTTGATTGTTTCTTTGGAGTAGCACTGCTTCCACTGCCATATCATTGGCGTCTGCATGGATCACAAAGGGTTGCTCGGGGTCAGGATGCTTCAGCACTGGTTCCTTTGCAAACATTTCTTTTAGTGTTTCGAATGCCCTTTGGCAGGTTAGGTTCCACTGTAGAGGTTGTCCCGGGTGAGGTTTTGGTTTTGGGCTCCCTGTGTTTAAGAGGTCTGTCATGGGTTTGGCAATCTTCGCAAAGGAGGGGATGAATTGCCTATAGAAGTTTGCGAATCCTAGGGAGCTTTGTAGCTGTATGTGGGTGCGAGGGAGTTGCCAGCTTAGGACGGCTTGTACTTTGCCTGGATCTGTCTCTATTCCCTCATTTGACACTTGGTAGCCCAGGGATATGTGGTCATTCATGGTCTCCATGTAAATGAGGATGTCATCCAGGTAGACGAGGACCCCCTTGTAGAGGTGCTTATGCAGCACCTCATTTATTAACTGCATGAACACTGCTGGGGCACCCTGCAGTCCGAAAGCATCTCTTTGAATTGGAAGCTCCCTAGGGGCAGTTGAACGCTGTTTTCCACTCATGTCCTTCCCTGATCCATACTCAGTAGTATGCTTCTCTGTGGTCTAGTTTGGTGAAGACTTTTCCCTTGGCCAGGTGAGATAGCATATCCTTGAGGGGGAGGGTGTAAAGGTTGTGTGCACACATTGCATTGATTCCTCTAAAGTCCACACATAGTCTCATAGTTCCATCTTTTTCTTTGAAGAGGACTGGTGCCGTGACCCTTGGCTTGGCTGACTTGATGAACCCTCATCCTAGGTTTTTGTCTATGTATTTGTGCATTTCTTGCATTTCCTGGGGCGTCATCGTGTACAGTTTGGGTTTGGGTAGTTTTACCCTGGGGATGATTCCGAT
This sequence comes from Thamnophis sirtalis, assembly GCF_051295495.1. NCBI lineage: Eukaryota > Metazoa > Chordata > Lepidosauria > Squamata > Natricidae > Thamnophis > Thamnophis sirtalis. Next base: position 56,600,272 of record NW_028261388.1, read on the forward strand.
GGCACAATCTACCTCACCATGTGTGGGGGGGGGGACACAGAATGTTGCACTCAGTCTTGCTGAATACTTCTGCGAGGTCCCAATATTCCCATGGGATCTATTCGGTCTCTGGGGTTTCATCAGATGTGGCTGCCAGAAGTTCTGGTGGGCTCTTTTGTTTGTTCCCTGTTTGGGTGGTGTTTTTGCTTGTTGGCGTGGAAGGGGTTGGGACCCCTTTTCTGTTCTAAGTCTGCAGGTACCCTCTTGCCAGCAGATGGTTGGTCCCCACTTGTCTATCAGGAGAGTCCCAGTATCTGTCATTTTGACATCTGTCATTTTGGGGGCTATTATGAATCGGATTACTTCCCAGTGATCTGCTAGCTTTAGTCTCACTGGTTTGGTGGGTGGGTGGCATAGACTCTCCCTATTAGGGAACCATCGACCTGTTCAAACCGGATTGGGTGGGCCACTAGCTTCTAGTGCAGCTTGAGTCTATTAGAGCTTCAAAATCCCTCTGGCTTCCTGTTTTGGGGGCTGTGAGGCGTATTGGAAAAAGGAAAAAGCAAATTGGTCCTCTCACCATTGGGTCATTTTCGCCCTCATCGTCACTGTCATAGGATTCTGGTGACTGGTTGTTGTTGCCTGGGGTTCCCCCACTTCGTCTGGGTGGTGAGGGAACTCTGTAGCTTGGAGGGCCTTCTGGGATGAGTGGGTGGCCCGTTTGTGGGTCCGTTCCAGTTGTGTCCTAGGTGGTCGGTTTGGCCTTGGCAACGGGGTTGGGGTCATGCATGTGGATGCCATGTGCCCCCCACATCTGTAGCATTTCAGTGGACTTCAAGGGGAGCCTGATATCAGGGCCCACTGTGTTGCTGTGGGTCCTCATTGGCCAGGGGATTTCAGGTCGAATTGACCTCTCTCTTTCATGTCTGGTGGCTTTCTCATGTCGTTAGTGTGCAATCCTTTGTTGACTTTTATTGCTACTCGGAACCACTCAGAGAGTCAGTTTGGGATGTCGCGTTAGGCAGTTACTTGGGCAATCTGCTGGTCCAGACTTGTTCTGAAAAAATGCATTGAGAGACACTCTGGTAAAAGGGGTAGTCTTCCAATAACTCTTCTAAATTTGCAGATGTGCTCTTTGATGGGGCGGCCCCTCTGCTTTAGGTCACTGAGCTCATCTTCCTCATACAGGTTCTTCTCCACCTCCTCATATCTGGCCTCTGGCAGTCGTAGGAAGTCATCTATGCCTTGCAGTTGGGGGGCTCTCCTCTTGTGGTGGGCTGCTAGCCATTCCCTTGCTTCTCCCTCTAGTCCCTCTGTGATAGTATTCACTATGGCTCTGGGGGATGAGTAGAGGTGTCCATAGCATTCTAGGTGGATCTCAGCTGAGTCAAGGAATAGGCTAATTGGTCTGAGTCCCCATCAAACTTTCCTCTGAATTGGGGTGTTTTAATCAGCACTGCCTTTCTCTCCTCCAGTCAGCCCCTGTATGCTTGCATTTGATATGTCTGGAGATACTCAGTTCTAGATTGGAGGGAGGGGGGAGATTGTCTGCCCTGGGCAGCCTGCCTGCTATGTGGGAGAGGCACTGGTTTCATCCTCCTTCTAATGGGTGGAGAAGAGGGGCTGTGTTCTCATATGCTTCTCGTCACCTCAAGAGGATCCATTGCTCCTCTCCTCTCATTTGGCCTGCAAAATGGCCTTTCTTCACGGAGGTTGGCCTAGTCAAATTCCTCCCTCCATTCCTCTATGGAACTTCTCAGGGGCTCCATTGGGGGCTGTGGGGGCCTGGCTTGATTCCAGTTCAGCATCCCCTCCACTTTTCCCAGCTCACTCAGGGCCTTTCCCTTTTTCTGAGCATAGGGGTGTGGGTGGGGACTGAGCTTTAGCTGTATTAGGGATTGAATACTCATCTTCTTTTGCTTCGCCAATCTCGGCTTTGATGTCTGAGGTCAGACTGCACTCTGGCTGCAGTTAGTCTCTCTTTGGATAGCTGGCCTTTTGCCATGGTCTTCTGAGTTCCCTCCAGGCACCATCAATATTTAAAAGCAGGCTTGACTGTCTGTCAGATTTCCTAAAGATGCCCTAATTGAATCATAAATATCAAGTCAAATTTTTAAACAAAACCAATGCTCTATTTGGAGCATCATTAGGCAATATCTGTTCACAGTCAAGCCTGTGCTTTGTTTGATTTACTTCTGAATTTTAGCCCTATTCCTCCCCTCCCCTCAGTCTCTGTCATAAATCACAATACCCTATAGATGCACCCCTCCCAAACCAGCTGCAGTAATCTGAGATCTGACTCCAGTGACAGTATGCGTGGAGTGCACTCCCACTCATTCTGTCCCCATGACAACACTGAGTGTTGACAATACCTTTATTTTAATATCTTTTACTGAGAAGCAGAGCTATTTGTGTTTCACTTTGACCACTTGGTAAGCAGCATTTTTCATTAAGCAAAACACAAAGATTGGCTTTTATCAATAGATTGATATGTAATAGTTTCAGGATTGTATCTAGAATAGAGAAATCTAGGCAATCCAACCCACTAGGAGCTTTCCAAGTCTTGCTTTTCTTGTCTCTCTTGTCAATCAGAGTTCTTCAGCTCTTTGGCCTTTTTGAGCAACATCCTCAGTATTTGCAAAGGATCAGTGTGGTGTGTAAGTCACAGGAAGTTTGGAGGCCCACCTCCAGCTCCTGAATTACAAGACTGAAATCCTGGAGTATCTGGGGCCCAAATAAGGCTATCTTATAGCTTATCCATCAAAAGAGATGAATGTTTTCACAGTTACATAAAGAAGTCCAAGTATGATTTGTGACTAAGGCAAAGTCTTACAGTAAGTCTTTTCCGCATGATAATGATACATTTTTAATTATGTGTCATATAATACATGTTTCTTACACTTGCTAAGGCTTGGAGGCTTGGCTACAAATACACACAACAAATAAATGAATGTTTCCCCACCTCCACCCGTGTCATCTCTTGACAGCATTCCTGGTGTTTTCTGTCACACCAGGTTGTAACTTCCCTTTGTTACAAAGCTTCAGCATTACTGAAGCAAGAAGTGGTCTGGAACTGGTATAGAAGAAGATGGTCAGTAACAATGTTGTCTGTCTGACTAGGTCCTCAGGATTTGAAACCCTCCTGCTAATGATCTTAGAATGAAAGCAACTGTCCTCTGCATGTCTTCCCAGAAATAAGTCCCACAGGTTCATCTCTGGCAAAGGGTATCTGATTGCAATCCCATATGTGGTAATCATGTTGGCTCCATCTTTATGTATTTAATCTATTATGGCACAATATGGGTTTCAGGAATGTTGCAACAATACAAAATAGAAAAGCACAGATCAGTGTGAAAGCATCTTTTCAAAGATCATGTAACGTGCATTGCTGTTCCGGCTCTGGACTGGAATTGACTCTAGTCAGAGTTCAGAGTCCAGATCAACCCTTCTTAATATTTGTCTTGTGATTTAATCTTCAATGAACACAAACTGCTCTCCACTTTGATGTTGCCTGCCAGCTTTGGAAGCTATTTCCCCATGCGTGCATTTGCCTCTTTACCATTTTAATCACTTTATTTTAATATCTGTAAGAATTTTAAATGTCAGGAGAATGGAAACACTCCCTGTACAGCAGGCTGGAAACATGAATATTAATAATTATGGTACATTTGCCAAGGAAAAGCACGAGCCTCAGATAATAGGTTACAATAGTACAGTTACGTCTTTTTTATCAGGAAACTATTTACACCAAATTGAAGCAACAAATTAAAGATAAAGACTTTTTTCCACATGTAATTGAACAACAAATCCTAATGCATCCAAGCAAAACCTTCTTTCTCAGAGAAGTTGGAACAAGAAGGGTCTGTGAGAATTATGGATAATATCAGGGAAGTATTGGTACACCATGACAAATAGTGTTTGAGATATTTGGTCCAAACATACCCATGGACTTCAGTCTACAAGGCAGATTGACGTAGAAGTAAGACTCCAACTGCAGATCATTGTAGGCTACAAACTGCTACATTTCACAGCAAATTTCCCAAGATAAGTACTGATACAGGCAGCACTCCATGGAACAAGAAGTTGTGGATCACCATCCTCCTTGAAGGGTCGCCATGCAGCATGGAGATTTACACTGGGTCATCTCTAACCATAATTTTCCTGGGCCACATTGAAAAAGGCTATCCCAAGCATCAGGAGCACAAACTTGAAGCATCAAGATTTGCACCTCAGTGACTATCCGGGGAATTAAATCCCCATTTTGGGATGAGGCACTTTCCAGGTCCAATTCAAAAACTTTGATGGCTTGCTTCCCATAACAGTTGTTGGTGGGTCCCTGCCAAACCTCCTTGGCTTGGATTGGTTTGAGTCCTTGAGCATGGGGGTGATCGGCATCAACACCGTACATGATGACAGCACTGAAGATCTGTGGTGGTCTTGGCTATTGAACTCTATTGGGGACCCCAATAGTGTTCAACCTAGATCCCAACATCACCCCCATTTGGTTAAAGCACCGGAGGGTCCCTTTTGCCCTCTGACCCAAAATTGACCAAGAATTGGCAAACTAATTGGCATGGGGATTCTGAAGCCAGTCGATCATGCCCACTGAGAGACCTCCATAGTGACCCCAGTCAAGCCTGACATGTCTGTCCACATCTGTGTGGACTACAAGTGCACCCTGAACAAGGCTCTCCAATAAAACGTTTATTCGGTGCCCATTGTGCAGGGTCTACTTCATTCCCTTGGCCTGGGAAAAATATTTGTGAAATTAGACTTGGTGCAGGCATACCAGAAACTGCCAGTAGATGGCGCCACAGCGGAGGCCCAAACCATTGTGACGCATAGGGGTGCATTTAAATGCACCCTGCTACAATTTGGCGTTAGTATTGCCCCTGGACTGTTCCAAAGCATCATGGAATGGCTTTTGCAGGGGATACCAGGAGTCATCCACTATTTTGACAATGTCTTGGTATCTGCTGCAAGTAAGGAGTAACTGTACAAATGATTGTGAATAGTTTTGGCCAGAATTAGAGACAAGGGCTTCTCCTTGAAGAAAGAAAAATGTCAGATTGCTGTACCAAGGGTAGAATTCCTGATTCACCCAACAAATAAAAAAATTAAAGCAGTCCAGGATGCCCCCACACCTCGCAACCAGAACAAACTGCAGGTGTTCCTTGGACTTCTCAATTTTTACAGTGTGTTTCTAAAACAGAAAGCAACTGTAGCTGAGCCCTTGCACTGGCTCCTTGGCAAGATCTGAGGCCACCATGTTTGCTGCGGTCAAGAGACTGCTGTCAGTGGACATGTTCCTGGTCCAATATAACTAGACTCTGCCACTTGTCCTGACTTGTGACACATTGCCTTTCGGTGTTGGGGTGTCGGTGTCCTCAGTCATCGCATGCCCAATGGGACTGAAGCCCTCATTGCATACCTACTATTCAAGAACCCTGTCAGCCGCCAAGTGCAATTACAGCCAGTTGGACTGCAGGTGTTCCTTGGACTTCTCAATTTTTACAGTGTGTTTCTAAAACAGAAAGCAACTGTAGCTGAGCCCTTGCACTGGCTCCTTGGCAAGATCTGAGGCCACCATGTTTGCTGCGGTCAAGAGTGGTGGCTGGGGTTAAGAGGTTTTATGAATACCTATATGGCTGTGATTTTGATATCACGGACCATAAACCTCTGCTAGGACTCTTGGCTGGGGACCGACCAACACTTTTACTTTACATGACCTGTTGGACTATTTTCCTCATGATCTAGAGCTACCACCTGATCCACAGGCCGGATAAGATTCTGGGCCATGCTGATGCCCTCATCAGATGCCCATTACCAGAACTATGGGACAATCCAACCCCTGACACCCTGGTTTTATTAATAGACTGCCTTGAGGCTGGCCCAGTGTCATCTAATGAGATCACCCGCCACTCAGCGAGAGACAAGACCATCTCTCAAGTTTTGAACTGGGTGTGGAGGGGGTGGCCCAAGGGGCCTGTTGGATCTGAGTTCAAATCTTTTGTAAAAAGGCAAAACGTTTGACAGCTCCCTATAAAAGGGCTGCTGTCAAACAGAGCGGCACTGGATTGTACATAGTTGAAACCAATAAAGAGCTGTTGTTATCTGCTAAGCCTGAGTCTGCCTCATCCATTCACCCGATCTAATAATTATACTCTTGTTTCTACCACATACAACAGACAAGAGGAAGAAAGGTGGGGAGAATTTGAGAAAAGTTTCTCTGTTTCTGTCCTGCCTTTGTGGACTGGGAACAAATGACATTTGGAATTGCTTTGGTGTTCAATTCTTTTATGGTTCATTGGACAGTCCTTTCCAAGAAACTGGGATAGGCAGATGTGGGTGCTTGATGGTCTTATAGTTGTAATCGTAGGATGCAGTGACATGCAGTGAGGTTTATGGCTGGTGAGGCAAGCGGGCAAAAGCCACCCTGCCGCCCCGGCGCTATGTCCGACATAGAGGCAGGGCGGCAGGGCGGCTTTTGCCCGCTTTCAAGAGGCAAAAACCGCCCTGCCACTAACTTTACTCCAGTCATGTAATGCGTTGATTGTAGTAAAACATTCAATTGCTGTTATTTTTACAATGGGTTAATGTTAACAGAAGTATCATCAGCTAAATAAGAAATGTGAGCTATATGTAGAAGAATCTATTCCAAAACACTTGAAGGAACTTCAACTGTTCACCTAAACAAATTAACAAAAAATTATGTCTTCTTTGTGGGATATTGGAAAGATTCCTGACAGCAAGTTAATGTGTCTTAAAACTTCATGGCAACTTCCTCTTTTCCATATATCAAGTAGTGAAATAATCTTTCATTTGCCTAAGGCTGAATAAGATATATGAACATGTACTAAAGCAAAGGGGCTTCATTTTGTTATAAAGTATAAATCAAGGGACATATTAGTTTGGCTCAATCAACTAATCTATGATTTGTTTTTGGCTTAATCTATTCTATGAACACAGCAATGTGATCTATAAATCCATAGTTTAGAACTGATCATGATGTGTAAAGAAGATGTATTACATTAGTATATTAGGCTAAGTAACTTCACATATTTTTTTGTTATTTTAGTTTTTACTTCTCCATGCTTGATGTTATCCAACTGCAGAATGCCTAAGTATTTGTAGGCTTCATTTTCGTTGCATTTAATTAGTTGGCCATTGGGCATTTCAATTCCCTCACATGCAGTGATTTTGCCCCTTTTTATGGATACAGTGGCGCATTTTTCCATGCCAAACTGCATTGAAATATCGGTACTGAATACTCGGACTGTGTTTGTCAATGATTGGATTTCTATTATTATTATTATTATTATACAATTGTATCACAGCGGCCAGTTGTTTCGCCGGATTTGGCATTGGTTACTAGTCGGGCCCCACCCAGGGGCCTAGGACGTCGTAACGTATTTTCGTAATATGCGTGCAGATCCAAGCAGTGCGGCTTTTTGCATTTGACTGATGGTGATTTTGTCAATTTTTAACTGTTTTAAATGTAATTCCAGTGCTTTTGGAATAGCACCCAGTGTGCCAATTACCACTGGAATTACCACTGCTGGTTTGTGCCATAGTCGTTGAATTTCGATTTTTAAGTCCTGGTATCTTGCGATTTTTTCATGCTCCTTCTCGGCGATCCTGCTATCACCTGGTATTGCAATGTCTATGATTGTGACCTTATTTTTCTCAACCAGTGTGATGTCTGGTGTATTATGCGCCAGTATTTTGTCCATTTGTATACGGAAATCCCACAAGATTTTGACCATCTGATTTTCGGTGACTTTTTCAGGCTGATGTTCCCACCAGTTTGCTGGTGTTTTAATATTATAATTTTTGCACAAATTCCAATGGATCATTTGTGCTACTGAATTGTGCCGCAATTTATAATCAGTCTGCGTGATTTTTTTACAACAGCTGAGTATGTGATCAACAGTTTCATCAGCTTCTTTGCAAAGTCTGCATTTGGCATCATCAGAGGATTTTTCGATTTTGGCCTTAATGGCATTTGTGCGGATAGCTTGTTCTTGCGCACCCAGGATTAGTGACTCTGTTTCTTTCTTTAATGTACCTGTTGTTAACCATAACCAAGTTTGTTCACTGTCCACTTTATCTTTTATTTTTTCCAGAAAAAATGCAATTCCAAATGGCCATGCAGTGCTTTGTTCTGCCAACTTTCCATTCTTGATTTTATCACATCTTTTCTGTATTCTTGTTTCGTCTATTGGGCCTTCAGTAGATTTTTGTTCTTTACTTCGATTAATAGATGTTCTTGACTTTCTTTTAAATAATCAGCCAGTGCATGTTTTTCTTCTTCAACTGTTTGCTTCACTTGTAATAATCTTCTGCCACCTGATTTTCGGGGCAGGTAGAGTCTAACAGTATCACCACGTGGATGTAAACTGTAGTGCATTGTCATTAGTTTCCTGGTTTTTCGGTCCAAAATGTCCAAATCAGCTTATGTCCAGTTAACTATACCAGCTGTGTATCTTATAACTGGTATTGCCCAGGTATTTATGGCCTTGATTGTATTTCCACCATTCAATTTAGATTTCAAAATTTTCCTAACTCTGTTGGTGTACTCTCGTCTGACAATAGTTTTTACTTCTCCATGCTTGATGTTATCCAACTGCAGAATGCCTAAGTTTTTGTAGGCTTCATTTTCTTTGCATTTAATTAATTGGCCATTGGGCATTTCAATTCCCTCACATGCAGTGATTTTGCCTCTTTTTATGGATACAGGGGCGCATTTTTCCATGCCAAACTGCATTGAAATATCGGTGCTGAATACTCGGACTGTGTTTGTCAATGATTGGATTTCTATTTCTGACTTTCCATAGAGTTTCAAATCATCCATATATAGTAAATGCAAAAAATTTTCAGCTTCTTTGGCTGTTTGGTAGCCTAATTTCATTTTTTTTAAGATTACTGATAGTGGGATCATTGCGATGATGAAGAGAAGAGGTGAAAGTGAATCACCCTGGAAAATTCCTCGCTTGATATTAACCATTCAGTAGATCTCATTCCCTACTGCCAACTCAGTTCTCCATTGTTTCATCGCCTTTTCAATAAAGGATGTAATATTTTTGCTAATGCCAGTTGTTTCTAAGCATTTTATAATCCAACTATGTGGCAGTGAGTCAAATGCCTTTTTGTAATCAATCCAGACCATATTCAAGTTCGTTTTTCTGTTCTTACAATTTTCTAATATCATTTTATCAATTAGAAGCTGATCTTTTGTGCCCCTGCTCCTTCTTTTGTTGCCTTTTTGCTCTACTGGCAAGATGTTGTTTATTTCCAAATAATCCATCATGTTATCTGCAATAATGCCTGTGAGTAATTTGAAGGTTGTTGGCAAGTATGTTATTGGTCTGTAGTTTTCAGGTATTGTTCCTTTAGTTGCATCTTTCTGAATCAAGTATGTTTTTCCAGTTGTCAACCATTCATCAATTTGGCCCTTTTGTAAAATTTCATTCAGTTGCCTGGCCAATATTGCATGTAAACTGGTCAGATATTTGAGCCAGAAACCATGTAATTGGTCCTTTCCAGGTGATGTCCAATTCTTTACCTTTTTTACTCGATTTTTGACCATCTCAGTTGTTATTTCTAATACTTGCATTTGTTTGTTGCCAATGCTTTTCTCAAAGTCATGTATCCACTTTGCTTCCTTGTTGTAGTCCTTTGCATTTTCCCACAATTCTTTCCAGAATTCAACTGTGGCCTGTTTTTCTGGTTTTTCACTTTTGGTGTCACCATTCACATTAAGACTTTGATAAAAACGCCATTGGTCTGATCGAAATTGCTGATTTTGTTTATATTGGATGATTCGTGCCTCATATCTTTCAATTTTTCTAGATGTTGCTGTTATCTGCTGTTTTACAATCTCTACAGCTTCATTGATGTTTCTTGTATCCAATCTATATCTTCTGATTAGCCGATCTATGATTTTGTTGTTTTTAAGCCGTTGCTCATGCATGTTCTTTAAGTTACTAGCATCTGCCCTTAATTTTTTGATTTTTTGTTCTAAACGGATTTTCCACTTTGGCTTTGATGCTTTTTCTGTTTTGTGACTAGGTACTTTAATTTTAAAGCCTAGTTCATTAATGACTATTACAACTGCGCTGTACATTAACTGGTTTGTTTCCAAGATGGATCCCGGTTCAATTGTTGAAAACACTGCATTAACCATTTTCATGATAGGGGCCAAAATTTTCTTAGGCACAGTTTTTAGTGATGGTAAACGTTGCCTTTCCTCATTAAGCATAAAATGCTCCATGATCTTATCCTTCAATTCTTTTTGTTTTTGAGTTAGTTCATCAGTTGGTTCAGTGATAACTGGTTCTAGTGGTGGTGATGTTATTTCCTCCCCGAGAGCTTCTTCTGGGAGTTCTACTATAATGTCTTTAGTTGTGTCTTGAATATCAGTTATTTCCGCTTGTGATATTGTTTTTTGGGTTTTGCAATTTGCCTGAATTTCCTCATGTTCAACTTCACTAAACACTTTATTCCGTATAATAAATCGCCTTTGATCTGCTAGTCGTTGTTCACTAACATTTGAATCTGGATATTGTTGTTTCCATAATTCATACATTCGCTTTAAATAGCCTCTTTTTTCTGGCTCTGAGTTGTAGTAACAGGCCATTATGGCACGGTTTTCATCTGCACTATATTTTTGTCATTTTGTTGGCTGGTCCACTTGTAGCCCACTTGTCGACGGATGTCCAGGGACCCCAACATCCGCCGCGGCCCTTGTTAACCCGCGCGACGACCGATGCGGTATGGAATTCTTATTTGTTTTTTTCACCATATTGTATGGGTTGGCGGGTTTTTTTTTACGGGACCAGATGCCAACCTGACCCCAACCCTCCTCCTTTCTCATCCGGGCTTGGGACCAGCAACGGTGGAGTTGTTGTTGTTGTTGTTGTTGTTGTTGTTATTATTATTATTATTATTATTATTATTATTATTATTATGTTAATCTTTGATGAGATTCACAGCCTTTGGGGCTGGTTGGTAGCTCAACAGCTCGAGTCCTAACCAAGGACCTAGGAACTGTTAAGGTAATGTCGGAGGATATAAACTGTTCCAAGTATGGTGTTTTTTTGTAGAATCAGAATGTTCAAGTCTGATAAATTTAAAATTTCCAAATAGCGAGGTAGCCCTCTAGGTATTGCTCCAAGGGCGGCGGCCTCCTCCTCCTCCTCCTCCTCCTCCTCCACCACCTATTATTATTATTATTATTATTATTATTATTATTATTATTATCAACTATTGTGCAAATGTATGGGTGGGTGATGGGCGTTATTCATCATTGGTATGGAATGAGAAGAGGGGATCTGAGGAGAGGTTTGTTGTTTTCTTTCTCTATAGACAGACTTCAACAGCTTGCTTAGAATCTATTGCTCTTTCTCTACTCCAGCTCCTGTAGCAATGTGCAACCATGGTTACAGCTACCGGGAAAAGTATCTGGCTGCAAAATTGTCAGGATGCTATTCCATTACCAACTAAGTGAATAAAAGGCTTCTAAATGCAGCAGAAACCTATTTGCTTGGTAGATTTGTAGCTACTCCTTTATTACAACTCCTCAGGTTTTGTTTTTGTTTCTGTTTTGTCTGTTTCTGCTTTGTGGAGTCCTTTGTACTCTCTGAGTTTGGTGATGTTACCTAGTCAGGTAATAAAATGCGTGCAAGCAAATGACCAAGCTCAAGGAGCACCAGGGACTTCACAGTTCAGCCCCGAGGTATGCATATTCTACTGTTTGTGCTTGTTTTGCAAATATCAAATAAATATACACCATGTGTTTAGCAAAAGTGTATTAACACTTTTTGCATGGAGACCAGGGGTTGTTGCTTCAAAAGATAGACACTGCCTTTTCTTGCACTCCCTGACTGGTTAGGTGGTGAGAGAACTGATTGGCCCATGATGTCTCCTGCCTGTGATCTGAATGTTGTGTCAACTGAAGTGAATACTGTCATAAGTTGGCTTTCAACTAATCAGCAATAGATTAGGAAGTGGAAACTGTGGTATGAAAATGTCCTCAGTTCTTATACCACTGAACTTTCCTACCTTGTTTTTCTGACCCAAAAAACATTAGGGGATTCCTTGTGATCTAGGCTGCTTTTGTTTGAAGGAGAGTTGCTGTAATTTGCTTATCCCTCTGTTGAGAATAGAAGCAGATCCCTTCCACAAAGACCTCTCTAGAGTACACCAGTTTGGTTTTTAATGCTGGACTAGATACTTGTGCAACCCAAAACCAAAAATTTGAAGACTATTTCCCCCCCATAAGGAATAAAATATACAGTGCATATCATATTATTTTCAGTGAATGGAACAGGATTGATGAGATGCAAAGTTCAATATTGGAAAATTTTAGAGGAAGAAAAAACATATTGTAAACAAGCAGTATAAAGTTCTAATAAAGAATGCAGTCAAAGATGCCAATACAGGTAGTCCTTGGGCTATGATGGCAGTTAGGATTCAGATTGCTGTCACTAGGTGATATCATCTGACTGCATCACTTAGCGATGATGGCAATTTAGGCACTCCTGATTGCCACTGTGACCCCATTGTGACCCCACGATATATGCAGGAAGCAGAGGGAATCCTAGATAAGGAGGCAGAGGTGTCTGCAGGAGACCTTGGAGGTCTGGTGCAGGCCATATATAAGCTGGGGGAGGGGTGCTGCAATACAGCACAGGCACAGAGAGGTCAAGGGAAGAAGGATGCAGCATGTTGCAGGTGCTGGAAAGTCAAGGAAATGAAGGTGCAGTAGGGCATATAGGAATGTGAGGTACTTAGCAGAAACCTTCCTTGCTGGCTCTCCCATTAACTTTGCTTGTGGGAAGTGGGCAGGGAAGGTAACCAATGATGATCTCATGACCACAGGAAGCTGCATCCACTGTAAGTGCAGATTGGTTGCTAAGTGCTCAAATTGAATCATATGAACATAGGGATACCTCAATAACCAAAATTTTGAGGACTGAGTGTAAGTATCACTTATTCAGGCCTGTTGCAATTTCAAAGACTTGCTTAACAAATGGTTGATAAGCAAGGATTACCTGTAACCAAAATGATATAGCATAATGTCTACTTTCTATGAAAGTATGAAAGGTGATGACTAAATTCTATAAAAGAAAAAAATGTAAAAATATATCAGTAAATGATTTATCATGTATTTCAAACTAACACAGATTAAACCTTCATTACAAATAATGTTGAGGAAAGTATTCCAAGGCATCACTGCTGTGAAGGTAATTTTTATGTTCTATTCTTGGAAGTTGAAGAAATTGGAGGAAATTTTGGAGGAAAACTTTAATATTTAGACAGATTTATGTTGCAGAATGGAAAACTTGTGTTCACATATACTCAGCCATACATTATTTAACTCACATACAGAGACAATACCATGGGAAATTAATATTATGAATGATTCTAGGAATAGAGTGAGAGTAATCAGTGTTGCTGTTTTAACTCTAGTAAGAAGTATTTCTTTCATATAACAGAGTTACCTATCTAGTTGCTGTTATTTGTAAAGTTTCGTGCTGCTATTTGAAAGTTTTACGATAGTTTTGTCTACTTTATTATAAACAAAGCAGGAAGAACTGTATCCAGACTATGTCTTATCAGGATAGATCATAAGAAGGGATTTTAGGCCACTAGGACCATCAATGATTCTTGGTGATCTGATAAGAACAGTATATTTCAATCATTAATTGCTGATTTTATTTATTTTAAAAATATTGTATGGCCACCCATCTTAAAGCACAACTCTGGGTGGCTCACAACAACAATGATGCATGCTGGATAATTGAGAAAGCCAAAAGAAGTTCATTGATTATAGAAATACTTTCATTATATTGATCAAATTGTGGGAATGTGAATCCCAGAACATCCTGTCCTCACGCAAAACAAATACACATGTCAAGAAGCCACATTATGAACCAAACAAGATGAAATAGACTGGCTCGATTGATCAAGAAGTGAGACTGGGTACATATTTTCCTCTTATTTATTCAACCTATATGCTGGTTTGAAAGAAGAGGAGTATAGTTTTAATTGTAGGAAGAAATATCAGCAACTTGCACTATGCTGCTATATAGTGCTACTCTGATAGATGAATATGGAAACGATCTGCAAGCTCTAGTAATTCAACTCCAGAACCACAGTGAAAAATGGGATTGAGATTAAATATGAAGATGACCAAACCAATGACAAGTGCAGTAACCAGTTTGAAAGTGATAGATAGTTTCTTCCTTTCAGGTTCAATAGCCAATTGTAAAGGAACCAACAATAAAAAAATATGTTTCAGACAAGCACTTGACAGGGTAGCCACGAAGGCCTTAAAAATGATATTCTGATGCTGGGATATATATATGCCTAGAAATGTCAGAACTGTGCTGGCAATAGTTTTCCCCATGATTCTCTGTAGAAGCAACAGTTATATTTTGAAGAAGCAAGATGCAACAAGTATTGACACACTTAACTTTAGCAATGGAGAAGGCTCCTAAGAAAATAATGGATAGCCAAGGGGAAAAAACCCAAATGATCATTAAACAAATCTCAGTTGAGGCACAAAATTACCAAGCTCAAATTATTATACTTCAGACACATTATGCAAATACCTAACTTTCTGGAAAAGTCTCCAGTGCTGGAAAGCTGGAAGCAAAGCGGACGAACAACAGCAATTTCAATTTTCAATTTCAGCAGCAATAGTGCATCATTGGAAGATCTGAAGGACCAGGTTGGGGATAGATCATCCTAGAGGAAATCTGCCCACCTAGGATTCTTGATAAGAATCAATACTAACTTGAGAGCACATAAATGTCAGTGTCAGGCATGCAGTAGTTACATGAATATGTTATGGATTTAAAAGGTCAGGAAAAACTGTGGTGGGAAAGTGGTGCCCTTCAGAAATACTGGAATAATATCTCATCATCCATAGCTAACATATCCAGGCACTAGGAAATACCAGATTACAAGGAGAATTTAATAACAGGTGAACTACTACCTATTTTTTTAATACAGAAAGTGCAGTTAGTAATAACTTTCCTGTTTTCCACTGAGCATGTATTTACTTACTAAGTAAAAGTAAATGAAAGATTGAGGTGGCGACAATGATAAGCAGCAAATCTGTATGATCAGTTGGGAGCCAAACTGTGTTGATTTATGCTTTGAAGAAGCCGATTTCAAAGTGCTCACAGGAAATTCTCTAGCAGATAAACTTTGTCCTTCAAGGTTCATCCCAAACACCATTCAGCTTTTTGCACTTTGTTATCTGATCATTTTCTTTTATGATTCCAGTTCTACAAAATGCTCCCAATAAAAAGGACAATGATAAAACCAAGAGGTGACTTCTTGCATTGGCCATGAACTAGGTTCTTAGGCATGATACATTTGCAAGCACAAAAGCTATTAAGATAATTTTAAAAGTGTACATAATTTTACAGGTTGCTAATTTTAATTAGTAAAAATAGGAAACATTCTTTTTGTATATTGGAACTTTAAATTAATATAGATTTATTATAGAGTTTATTATAGAGATATAATATACAGCCAGTTTAGTGGTTTAGGTGCTGACATAATAGCTAAGAGATGGTTAGACATGAAAGCCAGCTGTGTGACTTTGGGCCAGACACTCTCTCTCAGCCCAAACAACCGCAGAAGGTGGTTATTCTGGAGAAAAAGAAGAGGATGAAGGAGAATTGTATATGTTTGCTATCTTGAGTTATTTAAAAAGCAACAAAGGCAGGATAAAAATCTAATCTAACCCTAATCTAAATCTAATTTAATCTAATCATAAATAAATAAATAATTTTAAGGGGGGGGAGGACATTATATCATTTATCATCAAATTATACAAACATCAAATAATTATATCCTGGAACATAAATCATAAACAAGTCCTTTTACTAGGTGAACAAGTTTTAAGACTGTTCTATAAAACTATAGAACTTCAAAATGCTTAACTATAAATAATTGATCTAGACCTGCCAATTGTGGAGTGCAAGCATCCAGGCAACCATTAGATGGCAAAAAGGAGATATACAAATTGTTCAAAGTTACAACAGCAATGAAAAAAGTGACTTGTTACCATTTTTCACACTTATGACTGTTGCAGCATCCCCCATGGTCACATGATCAACATTCAAGTGCTGGGTAACCGACTTATATTTATGATGGTTGCAGTGTCCCAGGTGATGTGATCCCCTTTTGTGACCTTCTGACAAACCAAGTCACTGAGGAAACCAGATTCACTTAACAGCCGTGTTACTAACTTAACAACTGCAGTGATTTACTTAGGAATTGTGACAAGAAAGATCACAAAATGGGGGAAAACTCACTTAACAAATATTTCACTTAGCAACATAAATTTTGGGTTCAATTGTGGTCATAACTCGAGGGTTACCTGTAATTCTGTTTGTTGCCATCTAATGATCATTTGGCTGTTTGTGGTCCAAATGTCATAATCCTGCTAACGACTAAGTGATAAACCAGAACAAATTCCTAGAAAATAAATCTCTTTGGGTGGTAAAAATCCTTTGTGTATCGAGATCTCTAGCTGTGTGCATGCTGCAAGAACAACATCTTCCTTTTAATAAAGAAAAACTGGCTGATGGAAAACAATGAGGATTGGCAACAGCAGAACAAAAAGTGAATTATATCATAAGGTGCTAATACTAAGAATTCCAAACCACATTCCCAGGAAGGCTGCTCTCTCTATCTGTTTAGAAGTAGTTACCCTTCCTCCAAGGCTTCCCACACTTTCCCACGCTCATAGCTGTGCCAGTTATAAATGTGTGGGAGTCCTGCAGTTTCGATCAGTAAGGTAGACTGAGTTTCTGCTTGTTTGACTGCATACCTTTGAGCTCTATCAGCATGCAGTGGAACAGTAGAATTCCAGGCATTTTTCTCATAGCATCAGTGGCAAAACAAATGCCAGGGACCTGCTGTCCTGCCAAGACTTCTGCCTTTACCTTTTCTTTGCAAGTCAAAGGTTAGACCTATATATGTAAATCCTCTGCTATGTGCCAAGTAATCTGACCTTCTGGTTTTCATTCTTTTGATTGTTTCAGGTACTCTGCCTCCAAAAGAAGAAACTGTTTTGGTCAGTTAAAAAGAGAGTGAAAGGAGAAGGGACCCTCAGTCCTCTGCCAGCGTTGTAGCATTTGAAAAAGGCAAGGAGCTTCTAATTCCCACACAGATTGCAAAACAGAGACATTAATGAAAGGGAGGTGCCTTTGGTTGGCTAATGAGCTGTAAGCTGTATGTCCCTATGTACCCACAAACACTTCTTCTCACTTAAGTACACACCTAAGTTTACGTGTGCCAATGTAAATGATCAATAATGCTTGTTTGACATTCAAATACCATTAACTTGGGATCCTTAGGGTCATTGCTCACAATTTTGCCCATAGTTCAATTGTATGATGTTAATGACTTGAAGATTACAATTATTTTGTGATATGTTAAATAAGCATTCTAGTGTATGAAGTGCCCATTGGACTTTGCATGATATTTTGCAGCTTGATATCAAGGAGCTTCCCTGTTGTTTGGAAGAGTTTCTCCCTTGAGATCCATACGTCCCCCACCTTGTCCATATTTAAGTAGCTTTTAAAAACCTGCTTTTCCTCCAGGCTTAGAGTAAGTTTCTTTGTTTGGGTCTTCTGTTAATTGGGGATAATTTGGGGGTGCTAGTTTTTGCAGTTTCCTTCATAAGATGGTTGAGGTTTTATATAATATTATGTGTTGTCTTATATATAACATGTTGCATTTTGTTTTTAATTTTGTGAAGCTGCCTAGCCTGTATTGGAATTGGGTGATCTAAAAAATTGACTGAGTAAAAAACAAACCCTAGAAGAAGGCAATTACAAATCAGTTTTGAATTGCTTCTAACAAAGCTTTGTGACCGTCTCTGTAAAGTGAATCAAAAGGTTTATATAATTATACAGCTGTGTACAAACACTTAGGCACTTTTGGTTAAAATTTATATCTGAGAATTGAAGATTTTTCTGAAGAAAATTTCTGCTAGAATTTACCCCAACCTGATTAGATCTGCAAAATGGAACACACCAATACTACAAAACGATTTGCTGAAAATTTATCTGCTACTGACGTAGTTGTCCACTGGGGCATAGTACTACAGCATTGCTTGTACAACAGTGATCTGTGTGGGAGAGTTGTCAAAAGGGAATTCTTGCTTAACCTCCTCACAAAAATTATTAGGTAAAGCAAAACTTTGGTAAGTCTACAATGTTTTGGAAAAAATATTTTGCACTGATGAAAGAAAAGCAAAACTCTGCAATCATAACCAAATTTGGAGAAAAAAGAGTGAAGCATTTTAAGAAAACAACATATTCCATTTGTTGGGTATATGGGTGGCTCTGTTATGCTTTGGGTTTGTGTGGCGGCCAGTGCCATAGGCAATAATACTGTGTGGATGAACATAAGAATGGATTCTACTAAATATATGAACATCTCTAAGAAGCTAATGACCCAGTGTCAGTGAAGAAATTGAAATTGGATATTTCACCATGAAAATAATTCAAAACATCCCTCAAATCAATCATGAAATACTTAACAAAGAAAAAAGGTTTTGGAAAGCCTTCATGCTACCCAATGCTATTGGAAATCTGTGAAAAATCTCAAACATGCAAACCAAAGAATATTTCTGAGCTAGAAGAGTTCTGCAAGGAAGAGAGGACATTTTTTTTAAAAGAAAGCAAGGCAGAGTCTTAGCTAGTTACAGGAAACCTTTTAATAGAAGGTGTTATATCTGTCAAAAGTGGTATTGTGAAGTCCCAACTGGAAAAGTGCTCAAATTTTCTGCTATATACTGTTTTCTTATTTTAATTTGCAAAAGTTTGAAGAATACATACAAATTTTCAAAGATGCCAAATTTTCAATGATGCCAAAATCTCATGAAGAGATTTTGTTGGTATACACAAACACTTATGGATTTATTGAAACATACAATCTGAAATGAGGTGCCAAACTTTTTCATGGAACTCTACCTTTAAATATCATAGGAGAGCTTTATGTAAATACTCAAACTCAAACAAATAGTCGGTCTTATAACAGGGAACTGTTTTATGACCCTAATGGTTTGCTTTATCGGCTATATTGTTTCCTATGTCAAGATATTTTCTTACTATAGTCATATTGCCAGTGTAATAATATTGTGGCTGCAATACATTGGAAAAAAGTAGGACAAAATCTAAAAAATAATGCCGGCAGCATACACAATTTTTGACCCAACATTCTAGTTAATCCAGTGTCTATCACACATACACAATGTATTCAAGTTTGAAGATTTATAGCTTAATTTTCTATTAGTCAAGAAACTTTACTATTTCTGAGTTCTTCAAATGGAAATTTGTCTGTCATTGTGGTAGAAAGCCCCTTCATCTTTCCTGCAGAGAAACTCTTTAACATTCAAGCAAGATTCTTTACTCTTTGTCTCTATGTGAAGAAGAAAAAAGAAGCTTCACCAAGCAATGATAAAGGATACAGAGGGGCAAGCAGGTGTAGAGAAGGTCCCAACCTTCCTGTCACCAGTATACAACAGATATATTGTCACTTCTGCCAGCTATCTTACACAGCCAGAAACATCTAGCCATCAGAAAGCTTTCCCTTTTGCCTAATGCCATGCTCTCCTGTCTACAGTATTGGATGGTAAATATAAAAAGGTACCACTGGCTGAAGGTTTGGCCCCTGTGTTTCTATAGAACTACAAAACATGTTGTTGCTCCTTCTGTGGAGACATCAGAACCAGATTCCTACTCCCTCTGACCAGTAGATATTCTGGTTGCCCAGATTCGGCTTATATTTAGATGCTGCTCAGAGATGAAGTGTCCTTTGTACAATGCTTGTAGCCAGTTTTTTTGCAATTCTTTCAAACCCTGATGGGCCAGCATTCCATAATACATTCCCTGTAACTATAGTTTGTCTAAATTTTAGATGTTATTGTTGATATTAATAGTTGTAGATATTTTTCTTTTGCTGTAATTTTTGGATGCCATTATGCTTAATATATTTTTAGTATTTGTATTATGATTTAATATGGGCTATATCCTGGATCTTATTCATTAGATGCTAGTTAGCTCATTCTATAAATGTATTTTAATCTAGTCCTTGGGATGTAGATACACGTACACTTTGCCATGGCGGTTTCTTTTCTTTAGAAACATAAGATAGCAAAAAAGAAATGGCCAAATGAGGCCACAGGTGCTTCAGATAGAATTCTGATCTGCAAACTATACATTTACTTGTGGATTTCGTTTTACCAAAATGAATGAGTACTGCTTATGTAGATGGATTCAAAATGGGGGGTTCAGTCTCCAAAGATTTCAGTTTTGTTTTGTTCACAGCCTTAAATGAAGAAAGCATCTGATTTGATGTATTAGAGCCCATTACTTCTGTCTTTTTTTATAAAGTTGGTTTGCAGACTGATTCCCCCCTCTCCCCGTGAAGTTTTGTGAATAAAATTGTGCTGCAAGATGTCGTGACTAACATGCCATGAAGCTTTTATTCAAACAGCAGATGCAGTTGGTTCGATTTAGAAAGGAGTAGGAGTTGGAACATTCCACGGAAGCTGAGAGAGCAAGGCTGGCTAAAATAAATACCAAGGAGGGAAGGCTGAGGCCCAGCAGCTTTTGGATTTCAGTGCCAAAGGCTGAGGAGGCTATTATTCAGAGTATATATTTCTTGAGATATAACATTAGACAAGAACTCTGTAGCATTTTATGACTGGAGTGTGACATGTGATTGCAGAACACTAAGAGATATCCTGAAAATGCTGAAGTAGAAAATAGTCATTTATTGCTCCTTGCAGTTATTTTTATTAATCTGATGCCAATATTATGTTGCAGTACAACACAACTGAGGGAAGCAGATATGTTTGGTGCTAAGAAGGAAAAAAGGGCAAAAGGCAGAATAGCTATACAGGGTGTTGTGGCTTCTTTGGGTTACTCCAATGGTGGGTTTCAAAAATGTTTAGAACCTATTCTGTGGGTGTGGCCTATTTTGTGGGCATGGCTTGGCAGTCATGTGACTGGGTGGGTGCGGCCAACTTGACATCACTCATGCACACTCAGTCACATGACACCCCCCCCCCCAAACCATGCCCACAGTGGCAAAAAAATTTGGGACTCTGATGAAGGGAGGGGGAAAAGAGAGGTGAAAAACTCCCATAAATAGACAACTGGAGGATTAAAGGTTGAAATTGGGGAGATAGAAGAAGGCAGAGCAGGGAGGAATCCAGGAGAAAACTATCACATGTTGGGGAAAGACTTTGGGAGATCCGAGAAGGCAGGACAGAGAGGCATCCAGGAGAAAGTTATCACATGCTGTGGAAAGAACTTTGGGAGATTGGAGAAGGCAGGACAGAGAGGCATTCAGGAAAAAACTCCTGAACTTGCTGCTGTTGTCTGGATTGTGGATTGTGCTGCTGGATCTCTCCATGCCTCTCCCTTCACCACCTCCGTTCACCACCTCCACTCCCAGGTATGGCGAGCCCCGCAATGGTACTTGACACCGAATTGCACATGCGTGCTTGTGTCCACCCCACACTGGCTTCTTCCTTTTGCATTCCGTTTTTGTCCCTTTGGGTGGAGGGAAGTGGGCCCTGCATGGCATCCTGGGTCTGTGCTCTGCTCCACCTGAAGGCACGAAAACAGAACAAAAAAATTTGGCTGCTTTCAGCCACCTGTCCTTTAGACTTGCAAGGTCTAGGCCCTTGTTTTCCTACTTGGAAGCCAGGCCGGGCCCGCCCGCTCACTCACTGCTTTTCTTGTCAGCTGCCCAGCTAAGCAGGGCAGGTGGGGCTGCAGCTGGTGGGGAGGGAGCCGTAACGTGGTAAGGGAAGTGAGCGCCGGCCATCATCCCTGCTTTTCTCTTTTGAGAGCCACGGCAGCAGGAGAAACCAAGGCTCCTTTGCCGGGGGGGGGGGGAGAGCAAGCGGGGGGGGGGGGGACAGGCCAGGGGAGAGACCATACCAGTATGGGGTCTCCAGCTCTAATTGGTTCACAAATGTACCCCCAATTTCTGGTACCGGTCCTGGCGTACTGGTGCGTATCAGTAGAAACCCACCACTGAGTTACTCCAATATTGCTTCCTATCAGATTTAATCTTTCAATATGACATCTCTTCCTCCTGTAGCCTAGTATTTGTTATTTTGTTTACTGGGTTCAGATGTGATCACAAGTTCTGAAGTGCTAGATAGAGACCCTGAAGGAATTAAAAGTTACTCCTAGTTTAGTAACTTTTTTTTAACAGTTCTAGGAAAATTGATGAAATCTATATTTGTCATTTATGTAACATGTGCAGCAGCAAGCTTGATTGTGCTTTACTGGTAAACAAATGGGTGGTTAGACAATATGAAATTGCTTTCCTAGAATCGAGATAAGATGAAGCTAATATAATAAAAACAACACCAAAGTTTCATGTACAGACATCTCAGACTATATTATGTTTGGTTACAATCACTCTGCTGCTTGGAGATATAACTTGGAGGTTGGAGCACAGTACTAATTCGTTAGCTGGTTGTGATGACTTCAGCAATATAGCTAATATAATCCTCAATTAGTTGGTGTATGTTAAAGTTGAACATATTCTTCTTCACTGTATTTCAGGTATTCAAAATCTAGTAAAGTAACATTAATTATGGGCTTTAATGCAGAAGCAAAGAAGGAAACTTTTCAGCAATTTGGGGGAACTTTTTGGAGTTCTGTTTACAACATACAGGTAGTCCTTGACCACAATTGGGAGCACAATTTCTTTCATCAAGTGACCCAATTATTAAATGAGTAACACCCAATTTTAGGGCCTCTTTTGGTCATTACGCGAATCACCACAGTTGTTAAGCAAATCATATGGCCATTAGGTGAATTCTGCTTCTCCCATTGACTTGGCTTGTTGGAAACCCCTTCTTCTTCTTGTGCCATATCCATCATCAGACATTGGCAATCATGTTGGTGTTCCTATTTTTATCAACAGCGACACGAAAAAGTACTTTTGAGTTTTGTCCAAATCAGTTCCTTAGATTTTGAAGCCACAACGTTCTTTTTCTGCCTGGACCTCATTTGCCTTCAATCTTTCTTTGGAGGATTAAGTAAAGTATGCTGTATTTTTCTGGGTGTCGCATCCTATATCACATGGAAACCCCTTAGGAAGGTCAAATGGAGATCAACTGACCATGGGGACATTGCAATGGTCATAAGTGACAGAACAGTTACAACTCACTTTTTTCAGCATTGTTATTTTAGAAATTAAATATAGTGTCTAAAACATTTGGGGAATCAGTAACCTTCCAGAAGTTACTCAACTACAACTCCAAAGGATCCCAGAAGATTACTTAATGGTGAGACATTCTGGGAGCTGAAATTCAATATTACCTGAAAGACTACAAGTTTTCTTCACATTTTTGAACAACTTTGTTGGTATAACATCTGATCAGTTTCTTTTTGTTTAATATTTCATCTACCAAGAAAATTATGTATTTTGCCTAGGGAGGGAGAAAGTTTCAAGTAAAATAGATTTTCAGGCAAGTGAAGTGGTAGAAGCAGAAATCAACATTTGTTTGTGTGTGTTTCTTCAAACCACACATTTTAGGGAAAGTCTTGGGTAGAAATCAAAACCATTACAGTGATGGCAACATTTTGCCTTAATGCTGATTAAATGCACAACTCCATGGATTCAATACAAATACCAGTTTCATATAGAACGTGAAGTTACAATTGCACTGAAGAAAGCATCCCCATGGTCATGTCATCAAAATTCAGATACTTGGCAACTGGCATGTATTTATAAAAGTTACAGTGTTCAGAATCATGTGATCACCTTTTGACAAGCAAAAACAATGGGGAAATCAAATTCACTTAGCAACCATGTTACTAACTTAATAGCAGTGATTCTCTTAATAACTGTGACAAGAAACATCATAGAGTGCAACAAAACTCACTTAATAACTGTCTTGCTTAGCAACATAAATTTTGGGCTCAGTTTTTGTCATAAGTCAAGGTCTATCTTTAATTACAAAGCCATGATAACTGGGATACTTGGTTTTTAGTTCTTCCTGTCTGCAAGGCTCAGATTTGGTAAAACTGTTCTAAACTTTATTCATTTCCTATATATAACCATATCAGAGGTGAGTTGCTCCCGGTTCAGCCCAGATCGGGTGAACCAGTAGTAGCGGCAGTGGGAGGCTTTTGTGCAGGTGCAGGTGCACATGCTTGGGACCGAACCAATACTAAAAAAATTGGTAACCCACCACTAATACATATATGTGAAAGAGAAATTGCTGAACTTTTTCCTAAGGCTGGCTTTGATTTTTGGCGGTGCAAGTCCTGCTAATTCTTTCCTTTCTAGCCATGATTTTGCTAGTGATCTACAGTACTATCTAACAATTGTTGTGCCAAATCATGAGGATAAGTTTCAACGTGTCACAATGCTGACCCTCTAAGATCTTCTGTGTGAATTTCTTTTCTAGATCTAAGATGGAAAGGTTCTTAAGCAGTTGCTTACTTTTTAAAAAAAAATTAAGAGGTTATATTTTGAGGGTTCTTACTCAAGGAAATTATAATCTGTCACACCAGAGAATCTGCACCCACCTGTTCATACACATACATGCATACATGGAAGAAATCCTTTGATATTCTCTTTTTTGGTTAAGTAATACATTTGCAGGATGTACTGCCAGCTCTTCTTCTCTGAAGGACTTTTTAGCTTTTATCAGAAACCTGAATCTTGTTGCTTTTTTTAACATTTGGGTTTTCACAAAATCAGTCAGTCAGACCTCACTTGTGAAGCTTAGAGTTTTCTCTTTCTCTCTTTTTGCCTTTTTATTACACCCACATAATTACAACAGCACAAAGAGTGGGCTGATGAAGCAGCAGTACTTTCAAAACCACATATTCTGATCTCCAAGCAATCTTTTCCACCTACTTCTTCCCCCATCAGCAGGGGTGTCAGCTGTGTTGCTTATAACATACTCTGAGTCATCTTCTCAAGCAGTTTGTAAATACTTAACCCGCACCAATCAATGTCAAAGCAAAGCACCTAGTTACAATCCAGTGGAGGGTCCTCAACTTTCTTTCAAATTCATAGAACTTTTCTTGGAGGTTACAGCAGAACAATTGACAGCTCTTCAATTGGCCTTTACAATTATTCTTTTAAGAAGCAACCCCATCTATCTTAATCAAAAGAAACTCTTCTAAATACTTCTATGACTGCAGCCTTATGGAAGAAGGGCCAAATGATGATGCTTAATGAATGCAGGAATACTGCCCTGCAATGCAATGATGATACAGAAAACATGTTATAAATGATGTCCTTGCTTGGGTGCTGTGTGTGATGACTTTCTGCATGGAGCTCATAATCCAGGTAAAATCATTTCAAGTATTTGCTGAGGTTTGAAATCCAGAATCCACAGATGGCAGTATTATTTTCAGGAACTACTAAAAATGTGCAAATGCTTTCAAGTTCTCTGGAGTTCAACAAATTTGGCTGTACAGCTAACAGAGACTATGGAGAAACAATATTAAAGAACCATATCTAAAAATTAGAGCACATCTCGTGCCCATAAGGCCTGCAGTTTAGACTCTGCCTGAAGTTCATGAGTATATTGGGATTAGTCTGCAGTAAGTGTTGCAAGTAACATATTCTGTCTAATATTCAGGGACAAAGAACAAAAGCTTGGCATGCCTACATATACAACTACATTGTCTGTCATCCCTCCCCAATATATTTTTCTTTGCTTTTTGTAAATACTATATTCATAGATCTTTCAGGCTGTTTGTGCCACAGTAAGACATATACTTGAGTAATCAAGAGGCTTGTGCATGTATGTATTTACTTTCCTCTTATTTATATATCCAACAATGCTTTCACATCAATGTGCTAGTATGATTGCCTGGTGGCTTAGGCATCTATTCCATAGTCATATTATATCTGACTTGTTATAGTAACTACAGCATATTGATTAGTCAATTGACCATATCAAGCAGATTTGTAATATGATCACCTTACAGAAAACCAGTTGATTTACAATGGATCAATTGATTCCTATCAGGGCACCAACATAGGCATGCATTTATATACAAATACAGAAATTAACAAGTGCAGCTGAACAAGCTGCAATAATCAGTTGCTGCTCCTGGACTATACCCTTCAAATTAAACAGGGCCTATTCTTTTATTGGCTCACACTAGAAGCCAAGGCAGAGGTTTAGCGATCAGAGGAAACTAACAGAGACATGAGGTTTCTCTCCACTTGACAAAACCATCAAATGATTTAATGTGATTAAGATAATTCATGGATTATTTTGTTATTATTCAGTGTATATTCCTTAACTTTAAACACCCAAACACTTTCTTGTTTTAATTAATTTCCAGGATCCCATTTTACTTGCTAATATTTTCCAAACATCCAGTGAAACCAAATTAGAACCTAAATTACTGCTTTCCAGTTTCAATAATTTTAAACTTTTATGGAAAAATGTTTTCAAAAAATAAACAAACTTTAGGATGAATGATCAGTTTTTTTAACTGATCTAAGCTACAGTTTCACTTAATAGCCACAGCCATACAGGTTTTACCCTCCCCATGTTTAGTCAATAATCACAGCCAGTAAGATTTTGCAGTGTAAAAATGTGGCATGGTCAGGTCAAGCCAGAATAACTGCAAATTATTCCTTCTTTACTATATGTACCCTTGCATCCAAGAACTGTGAATGAGATGACATCACAATTTTTATAACTAATATGGCTTGGCTAGATGATTATGCCATTTAAGATAAGACAGCTGTTTTGAAAGAGAATATAAACTGAGTGCTGAAAATTGGGGGGGGGGGACCAAGTGTCTTTCAGCAATGCTGACAATGTTTAGGAAAGGCAGTACAGATGTCACACATTTTCCCCACATGGCAGTGAACATGTGGGCTGCCTTCCCTTCTACCTGAAGCTTATCATTTTGTAAAAAAAGTGCCATGCATGAAATGACCTTCCCTGATTAGCAGTTTCACTTCCTCTGTTGTGCAATGCAAAAGTGACCGAAGCTGAAATGAATGAGAAGTTGAAGGATGAACATTTAGATAAACATTAAGGCTCCTTGCACATGAGAATTAATTGCAGGAAGACAGGATTCCTGTTAGCTTGAGAGATGCTATCCATGGAGCCAGGGAGAAATCATTCTGAATCAAGGCAGTGAAATGCACCCTGAAGCTGTGTCTTGTTCATCTCCTAAAGGCTCTTGAGAAACATGTTGGCCCTCTATTCAACCCCCTGAGCACCAAAATAATGAATGAGAGTATTTGTGAAGATGAAAAGCTTTCCAACTCACTCCTTTATTTACTTTTTCTATTATTTCTTTCCACTCCCAGGTAAAGGAATGAAGTTGGCCTGAAAGATAGACCTGCAAGGGTGTGGCAATAAAGTTAATATGAAACATTGCTTAATAGTTAGTCATTTTTTAAATAAATTCTGGAGGAGACTATGAATCATTTGTTTTAAAAAAACCTTCTGAACCTTAAATTCCTAATTTGGTATGCATATATTCTGTTTGTACATAAGGATTAATAGAACCCTTACACAAACATGCCTCTAGCATATATTTTATATTCACTTTGCCATGTTTGTGGATCACCAGAGGGGAAGAAATGTACATTTGTATTAAAACAAAAATAGATGCATAACTCCTTTCATATCCTAAAGAATTTGGCACAAAGCTTCATCTCTTCCAGGAAAGGTATTTTTCTTAACAGGCACTACAAGTAGTCAATTCATTTTTTTCAGATGATCTAGCATTATCTATGCATAAGATAGCAACAGGTTTTGGTAAATCCCAAGCTTGAACAAAATTGTATAAAGCAAGAAAAACCCAGAAGCTGTGGAATATTGGATAACTGCTGTGGGGATGCAATGGAATACCAGGCATATTAATATCGAATGAATTCTCCCTAGAGAGAGTAAACCTATCTGGATGACTAGTACAGCAAGAGTATTTTATACTGTAAGGCATAATGGGAACTATATACAAAACTATAGTCCCATTCATTTCAAGGTAAGACAAATAACTTCATAGGGATTTATTTTTGTAATAATTGCACAATGATTATAAGTTCCATGTCATTCAGAACCTTGTTTAGGGTGGAAAGACATTCTCCCAATTGATGGCAGAAACTGGTGAACCTTTGATGGCCTTAAAAAAAGTAAACCATGATGGATAGGAGTCAACCAGGAAATCTTAACACACTGAACTAAACTTGGAAGGTAAAGAAGAGGGTGATGGCAATCTACTTATGTACTGTTGTCAAGAAAAGAATATGGACAGTTTATGTTGATACCAAGATATTTTATCAGGAGGGAAGGAAGGGAGGGAGTGAGAAAGGAAAAAAGGGGGGGAAGAGACAAAATGAAACCAATAAAGCAAATCTATTTTATTTGGAAGAACATTAAAAATGAAGAGAGAAAAAAAGGGAGGGTCAAGTGAAAGGATGAATAAGGCACCACAAGCTAATACTACATTATTACACTCTAACATTGTTGGCGGTCCAAATCCAATGGCACCCATTCTTCAGAATCTCATTACTTACTTACCACAAGGGGCCAGTAGTGTGTTGACAGAGAGTTTTGGATTTACTCTATATTTTCTCTTTGTTTATCTCTCTGTCTATCAGTGTCTAAGAGATTGCTAATCTGAGGTCATTTTCTTCTGCCTTTCATGATCCTAGATACACATACATGAAACACCTACTCTTAGTCTCTCCTTCGGATGGGATATAGCTAGCTAGGTGCTCGGAATTATTTTTTCCTCTAATGTTTTTCCTGTAAATAAATCCCTTTTCTATTATAATTATAAAATTTGCTTCTCTGAACATTGTTCTGTTGCAGGAAATGACAGGCTTTAGACTTCTCAGGATACAGGAAAAGTTTATTTGGCAGCCAGGTTCAGAAAGCTAGCCCATGGCTTAGCATTGCAAGTTCTGAACAACCTTCATTATCGAAGCACGCATTCTTATACATTCTCAAAAGCATTGCAACACGGAAATACTTAACACATTTCTTAGTGGTTACCTTGAGGAGAAAGCCTTATAAGGAGATGGGGGTCTTACTTCTCCTTTTGTTTATGGAGTACGTGTCATTAACAAACTTTAATTGAACCTTGGACTTTTGACATAGGCTTTTGACATAGGCTTTTGACATAGAGACATCTTGTGGTTAGGCACTGGCTTCCTGTTTCTTTTGCAAGTTCCAACTCTGTCTATGTGGCTTTTAATATAGAAGTAAAGGGACTCTAAGAGGCTGTCCAGCCTGACCCAGTAGGTTTCACACTTAATGTCCAAATCTCACTTTACATCTGCTTTATCCCCCCTTCTAGACTCTATTAATACCAACATTTGAGTCTAGCCTGTTAGATTAAAAATACAAGCATGCAGAATACAGAATAGCAAATTAAAGCACATCTTATAGCACATCAATACACATTTTAGGGCTTATCTTCTGGAATCATTTCCCCTTCTTCTAAGAGTGCAATTTGAATATAGGAGCTAGTATCTGAAGCTTCATCTTCCTTGAGGGTATGTGGGATTAGGCTTTCCATTAACATTAACTCTTTTTCAGCCCATATCTCTTTTACAGACCTCATAACGAGCTGTTTAAGCAAGGATATTATGCAAGGGATAATATCTTGCGATTCCACATAATAAAAGCAATAGCATTTGTTCCCGGTAGCCAAGAGAACCATTCAGAACCTTGTGGTCTTTAACCAATTGAGGAAGCTGGGCTTCGTAGTTCTTTAACTACCCCTCCCCAGACCACTCCTGATTTATTCATATAGAAACAGCAATCTTCTCCCAGGAATCACATAGCCCACCTTTTTCAGCAGTTAAAAGATCTATGGCACGCCAGTTCACAATTAGGTTCAGGCTTTCTTGGAATTCTTCCGACAGCTGCCTGAACTGTGTAATGGAGTGGGTCATTCCACCTACACCCATTCCAACTGCAGTCCCTATTCTCAATATTGCTAATAGCGGAATTAGGAGCAGCACCCTTTTCTGGACATGTCCCATGAGGGGTACAGGGGAGGTCTGTTCCCTACTTACCACTCATTTTAGGGAGGAGGTGTATTAGAGTGCACGTGCCAGTCCAATTGGTGGGTAAACATAGATATGCATTTCTCCCACATAGAAAGAAAACTCAATTTTCTCCTACACATAGGAGATGTTCATGGAGAAGGCATGGGCTCGAAGGTTCCTTCCATTAGTCCAGGCTTGTAAGATTCCTGCTAGAAACATACCACTCAGGGGTTATAATGGAGCGTCTGGATTAGGATCCATTAACTTATTCCTGAGGTCTGGTCCTTCAAAGAGATATTGCAAAAGTAAAAACAAACTCCCATATTGGATTGTTTTGAAAGCCAAATGGGAAGTCAGGGTGGGTGGAATGGCCTTGGGCAGCTTCCAGTGGTCAGATTCCCCCCCCTTCAGTTAAAAAAAGCAAGTGGAGGTGACTTTCTGTTGGAAGATCTTGTGAGCAGGGGGAGACATGCTGCGAATCAATTTTACATCTACAAGGATTTTCCTGGGGGCAAGATACATTTCAGATGGGCATTGTTCCTCTGATAGTGACCCCACAGGAATGCCAAGCTCCTGATATAGTTTGATGCACAAGGAGGGTGACCCTATAATTTCTACACCAACTCCTATGGGCCAACAATGGGGAGACGGCTCATCCCCAGTCTTTTCGCCATGTAGCTGGGCTTCTGCCGTTTTAGTTCCCCATTTACCTCCCTTGTCAAAGACAATCATAGCTCTGGTCATTTCCCCAAAATCTGGCTCAACTGGAACAGCATTGTAAGATTAAGAGGTTGCAGACAAGCACATCCAGCATTTTTGGCCTAGGTCAGGGTCAGACCGATTGATTAAGCTTTGACCTAACTCCAGCACTCTTAACATATAGTTCCCTTTTCTCAATTGTTGCAGGGGCCCATTTTCCCTATGCTCTGCCCTTTTTCTTACAAGGTTTGTCATGACTTTAGGCATTGGGATTGGCTTACAGTTCATTCCCAAGCATAAATAATGCGCTGTTGATGGGAACGGACCTATTCCACATCCTGTAACTTGATTCCACCCTGTTCTCCGGGATTTTTTGACATCCTTGGATCTTTCTTCAAGAGCAAGGGGGGGTGGTTGCTCGGGTATTTTGGCAACATTGGAAACTACTATTCAAGACATTATCACTTAGCAAGCTCTTTGCCAATAACAGCCAGAGCCACAAAAGGCCCATAATTGTCTCTCACACAAAACTTCTCCTAACACAATTCTTTTAGCCTATGGAATCACCACGTTAGGGAGAAGGCAGGGGATATATATAGTTTGAGGAAAGGCAATTTCAGCTTTGGGCAATCTATAAAACCAAATCTTATTTGCTAAACATATTATCCACAATCCAAAAACTCCTATTATACTGCAAAGAACCCATTCCCACGGTTCCTCAAACATAAGTGTCAATAGAAGATTCACACTCCTCTTTGACACAGTCAATGATTTTAGCCTCAGCAACTGTCTTTTTTTTAGATTTAGATTTAAAGTTTATTTATATGCCGCCCTTTTCCCTGGGGGGACTCAGGGCGGCTTACAACTTAAAAAAGGGGGGGGGAGACAAACTTTTAACATATAAGACAAATACATAATTAAAACACAACATTCATACTATTCGGGCGGGTTGTAGTCTTAACCCCAGGCCTGACGGGATAGCCAAGTTCTGAGGGCTGTGCGGAAGGTCTGGAGGGTGGTGAGGGTACGAATTTCCACGGGGAGATCGTTCCACAGGGTCGGAGCTGCCACCGAGAAGGCTCTCCTCCGCGTAGTTGCCAGTCGACATTGACCGGCAGATGGGACTCGGAGGAGGCCTAACCGGTGAGATCTAATAGGTCGTGTGGAGGTAATTGGCAGTAGGCGGTCTCTCAAGTATCCAGATCCACTACCATGGAGGGCTTTATGGGTGGCAAGTAGCACCTTGAAGCGCACCCGGAGATCGACAGGTAGCCAGTGCAGCTCGCGGAGGATAGGTGTTATGTGGGTGAAACGAGGTGCACCCACAATCGCTCATGCGGCCGCATTCTGGACTAGCTGAAGTCGCCGAATACTCTTCAAGGGCAGCCCCATGTAGAGCACATTGCAGTATTCCAGCCTAGAGGTCACAAGGGCACGAGTGACTGTTGTGAGAGCCTCCCGGTTCAGGTAGGGGCGCAACTGGTGGACCAGGCGAACCTGGGCAAATGCCCCCCTGGTCACAGCTGACAAGTGATGTTCGAAAGTCAGCTGTGGGTCCAGGAGGACTCCCAAGTTGCGGACCCTGTCTGAGGGGCGTAATGTTTGACCCCCCAGCCTGAGAGATGGAATACTAGCCAAATTGGTGGGAGGGAAACACAACAGCCACTCGGTCTTATCTGGGTTGAGCACGAGTTTGTTAGCCCTCATCCAGTCACTAACAGCTTCAAGTCCCTGGTTCATCACTTCCACCGCTTCATTGAGTTGGCACGGGGCGGACAGATACAACTGGGTATCGTCTGCATACTGGTGGTATTTTATTCCGTGCCGCCGAATGATCTCGCCCAGCGGTTTCATGTAGATGTTGAAAAGTAGGGGGGACAGGACCGAACCCTGCGGCACCCCATATGTTAGGGGCCTAGGGGTCGATCTCTGCCCTCCAACTAACACCGACTGCGACCTGTCCGAGAGGTAAGAGGAGAACCACCGCAAAACAGTGCCTCCCACCCCCACCTCCCGCAGTCGTCGCAGAAGGATACCATGGTCGATGGTATCGAAAGCCGCTGAGAGGTCAAGGAGAACCAGGATGGAGGCGTAGCCTCCGTCCCTGGCTCTCCAGAGGTCATTGGTCAATGCGACCAAAGCGGTTTCTGTGCTGTAGCCAGGCCTGAAGCCAGACTGGAATGGGTCAAGATATCTTCCTCTGGAGGGGGCAATTCCTGGGGATGAATATGCAATACACAATTAAGTACATTCACTAAAGCAGTTATGACTATGAATACTTGGCTTGCCATTTCCTGACCGGTGCTCAAACTTTCTAATACATCTTATAGCTAATGAATGGAACGTTGTCTTCCTCCCTTCAATTCTTCAGCCGTACGTTGAGAAACCAGCTTCCGGTTGTGAAACCAGCTTCCGGTTGTGGTTTCTTCTGCCCCGTAAGAGCTTCCCATTGCCGGTAAGGAAGCTTATAGGGAGCATTTCTTTAAGCATATCACTAGAGGATGGGCTTCATCCTGGTCTGCCTCCCATTACTCATCAGCAGCTGAGTCCAGTGAATCCAAAACTTGGATTCCAACACTTTTACTTACATGACCACAGTATACGGGCCCTTCCATCTAGGTTTCAAATTCTTCTCCTTTCCAGTGTTTTACCTATACTTTTTCTCCCACCTGAATATTATGACTAGGGGTGGTCAGACATGGTGGACTGAGGGACACACAGTATTGCTGGATTTCTTGTACTTGCTTATTTAATTCTCCTACCATCTGATTTACCCATGAGGCTCCCAGCTGTCCCAAGGCCCCTATGTGATTTTTCAAGTTGCACTTATAACTGAGGGTCTCCCAAACATCACTTCAAAAGGAGATAACCCAATTCCCTTTTGCGTAGAGCATCACACAGACTAAAGTGCCATTGGCAATGCATTCACCCATTTATGACTAGCATTGCCTTATATAGCCCACACTTGGGCATGTCTGTGAAATCAATAGCTAATGAATCCATGGGATAATATCCTTTGGGTTGACTTCCAGGAGGGAGTCTAGGTTCTTGCCTTGGGTTTACTTGAGTACACATGCTATACCTTTCACTTGCATGGGCACACAGTGCATGTAAGCAATCAATGTAAGATGGAGTTCTTGTGCTTTAGAATATCTGGAGCTCAGTCTCCTTCACATTTTTCAATGCTGCATAAGCTGTCATGTCAGGGTGGCTCTGATCACCTCGGGTTGCTGACAGCCTTGCTTCTCTGTCAGCTGCTTTTCCCTTTTCTGCTGGATGCGACCATCCAGTTTAGATTAAGGAGCTATTTAGAGTCCTTTACGTGGGGTAAATCTTATAGTCCAGAGAGCTAAGGGTAAAGCGTCTACCCATTTAAGGTGGGTTTCAACACATCTTATCTTTTCCTTAACAGTGCAATTCACACATTTGCTTAATTTCTTTCCTGAGGCTGTTAAAAGACCTCTTTCCCCATAATCAGCAGTATTGATATGCAAAGTAAGGAAGGCATATGGAATCAGTTCAGAAGTTCACCCTTTCATTCTTTGTTCTCTTTTAATGCCCCATTTAAAGCCCATAATTTTGCTACTTGGGTTTGTTAACCATAAATGTCCCTTCATTTCTAAAATTCTTTGAATTGTGTAGCTTGTGTAGATAAAAGTAGCCTGTCCAAAAGTTAATTTATTAGCTTCTTCTATCACAAGAGCCGTGGTGGCTAGAATCTTTAGGCAATGTGGCCAGCCTTTTGCAACACAGTCCAGTTTTTTTACATAGATAAGCCACAGGTTGTTGCCAACTTCCCTTTTCTTATCAGAGCCTGAGATAATTATGACTTCAGGTTTTTTTTTTTTACACTCGTTTCTGTTTTAAACCCCAAACAAAGGGTTCTTTTTCACCCCCCTTTGTAGATGTGTAAGGAGGTTTGGCTAGAAGAGCGAAATTTGAAATCCTCATCCTAGTCGTTGGTTCTGCAATTTGGCACACAGCTTCTTTTTGCTCATCTCCTATTGTCATATTGGAGTAGCACATTACTTCGCCAAAAAGGTAGGTGAATTATTATTTTTATTTTTCCAAATCCTTGGCAAGCAAACTGCCTCTTGTGACCTGTTACTAGGTTTTCCCCAAAAGCAAACAGTTTTTTTTGGCTGTCTCTATGTATTTGAGGTGGTAGGCAGACAGGCACGTCTTGGGACATTTTTGTAGTCAGTGGCCTTTTTTCTTTTCTTTTCACCAAATACATTGACCTCTGCTTTGGAATTATTTGACAACGCAACTGTCAGCAATTCAGCTTTACGTTGCATCCTGTCCCCCCCCCCTCTCTCTCTTTCTTTCTTTCCAAAGACCTTACATGCAATTTCCATTTATTCAAGCCACACAGACCTTCGTGGCTTTCTTTTCTTGCTAACTGGAAGGCTCTTTCTCTGATTGGGCATGGATTCTATCTATTTGGCCCCTCCTCGACAATTCTTCTGGCAAGTCCCCTAGCCTCCCTCTCTTTCTGTCTTTCTTCTCTGAAATTTGAGCCCAATTAATACGTTTTGTATGCTTATTTCACAAGTTCAGAGATGCCTTTCCTGGGCCCCCTTTTTGTCTTCTGTATTTTATTTATTTATTTACCCTAATGTCATCTGCAGAGTGACCAATGAAGATCATATTGACCATTCTCTTACTTTTTTTTTCTTTTCAATCTCAGGATCTAATGTGGTACTTTGCCTAAATATTTTACAAATGCATTCTAGGATTTCCCCTGGATTTTCATCCTGTTTCTGTTGAATTTAATAGACCTTCTCTAAATTCTTAACTTTTGTTGAATCCTACCAAAACTAAGGTCCAATAGTTTTTCAGCTGAATGGCCTAGGTTCCCAATCTGGTTCCTTCAGTAACCATGTCCAGTTTGGATTTTTTTTTTCATGATCCTTCTGCAAAGGCTTATTCGTTGTTATCTTCACCAGCCTTCTTTCTCTGGGGTTAATAAAATTTCCATCAGAATTTATGTCAGCTCAAGCAGACTGGTGAGTTCAGAAAAATGGATGCAAAAAAGACATGCATCTCATCTGGATTTTCTCTATAAGCAGGAATTTGATTTTTCCAATTATATAAATCAGCCATTGAGAATGAAGCATATCCGCACCTTATGTAGCTCCCCCTCAGCTTCTGGCAATGAAATTTTCCTTAGGGGCAATTTGAGTTTTTGTCTCAACTGCTCCCTTGGACCAGATTTGTGGTCCACTTGATCTGTTCCTTTTGTAACCTTTTTGGTTTCCTTCCTCCTGGTCTCACCTAATGGGACCGTTTGCTCATTCTAACCAATATCTGATTCCACTTTTTTTCTCCCTGGGTCTCCTAACCCTTCAGTGTCAACCACTTCATGTTAAGGCTACACAGGTGGAGGGCATTGATCTCAGAGACACTCTCTCTCTTTCTCTTTTTAAACACTTAAACACATCAACAAAGACAAATATGCAAGCTAAAACATTGAGACTCTCTTTTTTTCTTTTGTTTCTTATCTCTTATCTATGTCTCTTTTGTAGATTCATACGGTGGTTTGACTAGGAGGGCAAAATTCAGTATCCATATTCTACAATACCCTGCTACAACCAAAAAACCCGGTTCACCGACAAAAGGGCGACCAACAAAAGCGCGCCTGACTAAACCGTGGTGACAAAACCGCGAGTTCTAAAGCGCTCTGATGAATGAGCGCTGAATTGTGCCGACACCAGCGTGGTGACAGAAGCGCGGTGTAAACCTAACCCTAACCCTAAACGTAACGCTAACCCTAAACCTAACGCTAAACCTAACGCTAAACCTAACGCTAAACCTAATGCTAAACCTAACGCTAAACCTAACGCTAAACCTAACCCTAACCCTAACCCTAACCCTAACCCTAACCCTAACCCTAACCCTAACCCTAACCCTAACCCTAACCCTAACCCTAACCCTAACCTTAAACCTAACCCTTACCTTAACTTAAATCACCCTTCTGTTGACGCACTGTTGTAAATCGCCCTTCTGTCGACGTGCTGTTGTCGGCCCGTTGATGACATCGTGGTTTTAGTGACACGGGTTTTTTGGCACACTTTTGTCGTGCACGCTTTTGTCAGGTCACTAAAAACCCTCATAATTGTCTCCTATTAGTTGTTTTGTCGTTAAATCGAATCATTAAATTTTTCAACACTCTGTGGGGAATAGACAGCATGAAGTTTCTACTTAATTCCAAAAGCCTAGGAAACAGTTTGTGTCACCTGAGCTGTGAAGTATGGGTTCACATGCTTCAGGAACAAAATGAACAGGTAAAATCATTTAAACACACAATAACTACAAGGATGAAACTTTTCTCATGTCCTTTTGGATTGGAGACATCTTAGTTTCAATTACCTTGAGGGTGCACAAAAGACAGACACACCTAAGAATTTCAACAGACAGTGCATCAAATTAATCAAGTCCAACTACCTAGGTCTTCCCATTCAATAGGCTTTTCCTTTTTATTACCTGCTAAATTTCTTACTTTTGCTCAAAGTTATGCCCAATGTTCTATCTCCTTATGCACTAGATTGTTAATACCTGTCTCTGCCCTGGGGTGTTCCATAATTTGGACCTCTCAGCGGCGCTGGCTAATTTTTAGGTCCAAATTCTTGATCTCCCAGCCCACGCTGGCATATTTTTAAAGATCGAGATACATGGAGACTTTCATTAACACATCATTTGCATCTGGGTGGGGCTCTTGATTCATCTCATGGTGGCCAGAATCTGATGCTCTACAGAAAGGCACCCCAAATCTTGGCACAATGTCTTTTAGTACACACAAAACCAACAGATCTCTAAATCCCAATTTCTGGGAATATTGTGGGGAAATCTATTTGCCACACAGCACCTGGGAGCCCTGTAGAAGGACTTCCAAAGGAAGTTTCCATTCTGTCTTTGGGTTGTTTTTTTCACAACTGAGACAGGCTGCAGCAACCTGATTAACAACAGCATATGTGTTTCTAACTACCGATCCCTACAAACAACCTCCTTGAGGCTTGTGCAATGGGGGTGAGGATAATTTTTCTGCCAGAGACTTTAGTAAAACTTTTCTGAAGGTTTTTTTTTCAACATGTATTGGAGGGGCGTTTGAGGAACACTCTCCACCCCTCCCATGTTCTATTTCTAATACACTTTCTGCTGACTTGTGGCCCCGGAGCTCACGGCCACCAACAGGAAATGCAGCAGATTAATCTCCCACACAAACCTAGAGCCTTATTAGGATACGCCAGTTCTGTTTGGAAGGGACACTATCCTGGGCCCAGGGGGTTGATCGGGCCCCCTCTTCAACTCCTAACTGAGTGGGTCTACAATTCTTTTGATACTTGCCTGCAGGCGTCTTCTTTCTCAGCCGGCGTAATTTTTTATTAACTTGTCCTGTCCCTGGTCAGATTCTTGGATCAGTAGTGTCCTCCGGATGCCCAAGAGATGTCATCAGCCTTCTTCCAGAGAAAGGTCTCTGTGGCGCCTGAAGATGGGCGAGATGGCCTCGATGGGGCACCGATCGGTCCGTTCCGTCCTCAGCGAAATATCGCTCTAAGTCCTGCCGCAGTCACCAGAATATGTTGCAGAAAATGACAGGCTTTAGACTTCTCAGGATACAGGAAATGTTTATTTGGCAGCCAGGTTCAGAAAGCTAGCCCATGGCTTAGCATTACAAGTTCTGAACAACCTTCATTATCGAAGCACGCATTCTTATACATTCTCAAAAGCATTGCAACACAGAAATATTTAACACATTTCTTAGTGGTTACCTTGAGGAGAAAGCCTTATAAGGAGATGGGGTCTTACTTCTCCTTTTGTTTATGGAGTGCGTGTCATTAACAAACTTTAATTGAACTTTGGACTTTTGACATAGGCTTTTGACATAGACTTTTGACATAGAGACATCTTGTGGTTAGGCACTGGCTTCCTGTTTCCTTTTCAAGTTCCAACTCTGTCTATGTGGCTTTTAATATAGAAGTAAAGGGACTCTAAGAGGCTGTCCAGCCTGACCCAGTAGGTTTCACACTTAATGTCCAAATCTCACTTTATGTCTGATTTATCTCAGATTGGATATTTACCCTCAGGACACATAGGATATATTAATCTCCAACAATTACCAGATTACAGACCATTTCTTAAAGAAATTGCATCTTTCTATTATATAATTCCTTTGTTGTAAATAAAATGTGTGGGCGTGTAGGGTCTATTTTATTAATTGCTATTTTGATTCATCTCTTCCCACTGCTGTTACACCCCTTAAGAGCCATCCATGCCCATTAGAGTTGCCTGTGTGATGGGCAGGGTAGATGCAAGGAAGAGAGCTTGGAGGTGGGTATATGACTGAATCATACCAGGGTGTGCATAATTAAAGAATTATTTGGAAGACACACTTCAGACTGCGCATGTGCATACCATCTGTGCTATTCATTTCAATAGCTCATTTTTTCAGGCTCCTGTGAGGCTAAAATGATGCTGCTGCTGTAAGGTTGCAGGCCTTTTAAGATTATGCCCCTTTTAAAGCAGAGACAATTTTCTTCAGGCCCATATGCAGGTATGAAAAATAAGGTCTGTTTTAATGAAAAACAGAGAGGTGATGTGCTTGCATAAAGTCCAACACACTTCTGAATGATTTTAGGATATGTATAATATGTGCAGTAGAGTTCCAACATCATGTTACAATGTAATTTACTTTGGGTATTGTTTGTACGCAACAATACCATGATTTTTTTTTATCGTGATGTTTGAAGCATGTTTCACAATGTATACATCCAGCTAATTATGTCTCAATCACTAAGCATTGACTATAATTTGAGATCTGTTGATGTGGTTTATATATGCTTTGTTGTATGTATGAGAAATAGAAAAGCATGCTTCCCTGAGTCCTCCATGACTAACTTCTTATTTAGATTCAGAAATATAAATAGTATTACATCAAGTAGTATAAATATTTACGTTCTGTTTATATTTTATTTTTTTTAAATTTCACTGTTGCTGAGGAATCAAACCTATGTATGCATATCCTGCAAGTCCCTTGGACTGCAAGACAATCAAACCATTCAGTCCTAGAGGAGATCAACCCTGACTGCTCTTTAGAAGGCCAGATCCTGAAGATGAAACTTACTTTGGCTACCTAATGAGAAGGAAGGACTCACTGGAGAAGAGCCTAATGCTGGGAATGATTGAGGGTAAAAGAAGAATGGGACAACAGAGAATGAGGTGGCTGGATGGAGTCACCGAAGTAGTAGGCTTGAACTTAAATGGACTCCAGAAGATGGTAGAGGACAGGAATGCCTGGAGGAACCTTGTCCTTGAGGTTGCGATGGGTTGGACACAACTTTGCAACTAACAATGCATATTTTGGGTTAGATTACATGTAATGTTTCATTACATGTAATGTTTTACATTTTCAAAAATAGAAATAAATGCAAATGAATACCTTACTATATTTTAGTTTCCTTTATGATTGTATCAAAATTATTGAAATACAGTTGTCCACAAATGTACAGTATAGTCAGAGTATGCTGTCATTATAATTACTTCTTCCTATAATATCAGTGATATGTGATGATAGAAAATTAAGTTAAAAATAACAATATTTATCTTCACATTGCAGAATGACAAATGGAGAAATGGCTTTAAATAATGGTATTTTCAAATAAAATGTGGCATGGAGCAAAAATACTTTGATACAGCAACTTTGTCACCTAAACCTACCTTGCAACCATTTGTGATGATTAAAAGATCTCCTTATAAATTGACTTAATTTGTTGGAGAAAGGGAGGATATAAAATGCAAATGAATAAATAATAAACCTACCATATTATTAATTCAAAGCATTTACTGTAAACACAATTGCCCATTAAAAATTAATTATTGTGAGCTGCCTGGTGGCATCCAAATTTGATACAGAAATCTTGAAGTGATTGAGATCATCATTCAGTGCTTAAACAGTGCTTTGTCCCCCCCAGTGTTAAAAATGAATCTGGAAGCACCCTAAACTTCAAACTTGCTTGTAGAGAGTACACTCTCAGCTCAAAAATATTGCATACCACTCAAATAGACAGACAGACTATCCACTTACAGCACACAAACTAACTATTTGGATCAAACTTCAGCTTTTTGGTGCCGATATAATTTGTTACTGCAGCCACAGATACAGAAAAACCTCTGTTTTACCTGGATCTCATATTCAGTTCTCAGGAGAAGTGCATCTGATTTCCATTTAACAAACAGCTAAAATCACACCATTCCAGAACTTCTCACAGTTTAAAATAAGTTTCTTGTTTCATATCAAGCATCAGCTAAAGGAGTGACTGACCTGATACACATTAGAAATGAGGATGAAAATTCTTTGCATTCAAGAAAGATATAAGTTGCTTGAAATTGTGAGATGATAAGAAATTGTAGGAAAATTGAAAGGAATGGTAAGGGTATGGTAAATGTTTTATTGTGAAGGAAAAAAAGCACTCCCTTTTTGTGTTTGCAACAGGGTAGACTTGATAATGGTTTCTTTGTAGTACTTGGTCAGACAGAGTCAATAATTCTTTCTTCTGAATTCCTGTTTATCTGAATTTGTTTTATTGCCTTCAGGTGAGATGTGTTCCCAAGGGAATGGATGGACTGTGCACCATAGGAGAAAATGTTTAGGAGCTATGACCTGGTCATTTTTGTATTCCAAAGACAGTCAAATCTTGGATAAGAGCACCAATCATTTCTCAGGAAAAAAAGTCTCAGGGCTTTCTAGAATCTGATGCATCAACATTTGGGGTAGAC
The DNA here is from genome assembly GCF_051295495.1 of Thamnophis sirtalis. Classification (NCBI taxonomy): domain Eukaryota; kingdom Metazoa; phylum Chordata; class Lepidosauria; order Squamata; family Natricidae; genus Thamnophis; species Thamnophis sirtalis. The sequence continues at coordinate 56,641,789 of NW_028261388.1, forward strand.
TATTCTAATAGGTTTCTCTCCCATGCTGTCATTCTAAGACAGTGTTTTTCAAACTTGGCAAATTTAAGGTATATGGACTTCCACTGTATTAAAAAATACACTTTTAAGAGTATGGAACCCACTTGATTTTATTATTATAGGACCTCAAAGCTATTCTTGTTAATTAAAAATTGTACATAACTTGAAAGATTTCAAATTGCTGGAAATGGTGGTCCCTGGATTAAACTAAAAATACACATTTTTTAATGCTAGTGAGTTCCATGGCAGTATTATTTGGCACTATGGCAAATAATTTATTTTGAATTAAATAAATTGTACTTATATATTGTACATATTGTATGATTTGACCCCTATACACATAGTTTGCCATCTCTGACAAATGTCAGAATCATCCCCACTTGCAAGTGGCATATGGGTGCCTCAGTGTGTATTTTGCCTGATACAGCATACTAACAATTTTGATCAACTTCATGTGTTACCTTTATGTATAGTGCAACATCCATATGATCACAGTTTTTTTCAGATTCATATCTTCAATTGTTCCCAACTTTATGGGCAATATAGGCAGGTACATGTTGCTCTGTTTTCCAATTTTAATGTTCTTAACCTTATTGAATAAATCAATACTTCCTTTTAAAGATTGGTTGTCACTTGGAAAAAATGTGTCCATGGAAACCTTACTTGCTTTGTAGCTGTGATGTATTTTGGTTGCTATGCATTCTCCCTCTCCTCCTCCTTTTCTCATATCAAATTTGTTGGGGATATTTATTTCTTTGAAATGAAACAATAACTCATCCAGAGATATTTTGAATGCATTCATAAGTAAGGTATATAAAGATAACTTAGAACATAATATAAATGGCCAATAGCCATTGAAACGGCATTACATCAAAGGCCATAAAATAGGTTTATTCTCACATACAGTTTCTAAAAATTTGTACTGACTTCTATGTTTTCTAAACTGTCCCCAACCCTTGGACCTTCAAATAAGCAAGTTAATGTGAATAAATTAATTGCTAGTGAAGCTTTTTGTCCTCTTAAGATATTTTCATTAAAACTAATCAAGGAGAGAAGCAACCTAGAACAATAAATCAATGGAACGACTTGCCTCCAGAAGTTGTGGGTGCTCCAACACTGGAGGTTTTTAAGAAGAGATTAGACAACTATTTGTCTGATTGTCCCTTCCAACCCTGTTACTCTGTTAAGCGTTAAATAGCAAAAGAAATAACAGTGATGTCTTGTCCCAAGATATCTTGCACTTCAGTTTAATTTTAATTTTTTTTAAAAAATAGAATCTGGAGGGTTGCACTTCCAGATAAAGAAGAAGCATAAGATTGCTCCCTCCCCCATCTCATATTTATAATATTTTATTTTTTCTGTTTTCAACATGTTTAGCAACCAACATGCAACAATCTCTCACTTTTCAAAATTAGGCAATCACTGCTTTTATCAGGAAGAAAAAAGACTACAGAGTAATGTCAACATCCTCCAATTTCTCTGACCTAACTATTGCTGTATAAGAATAAGTATCCTTGTACATTTGAATTTAAACTAGGTAATGAGAATTGATATCAGAATACATTTCAGAATGCTACCAGTAGCCATCAGAAGGCTGCTTGTAGTAGGCTGACCTACCATCAGCTTCAAAAAGATATGGATATATATATATATATATATATATATATATATATATATATATATATATATATATATATATATATATATATATATATATATATATATATATATATATATATATATATATATATATATAGCACAGCATTCCATAGATATTTGATTCTTGTTCGACAAATGTAGTGACTCATTTCACCAGTAAATAATTATGCACAAGCCAGCAATAATTTAGAAACTAAATTATTCTACAGAAAAGAAAATAATAGATATTGAAAGTAACCAATAACAAAAAATAATCATTTGGAGCTGTTCTCACTAGTACAGAACACATGTATGATCACTAAAATTAGTTTTATGTTGAAGGCAGCCCACTCAATTGTACTGTATTTTTTTCTTCCCACAGTGGGAGTAGTATGTTTTTGAGATGTCACCATGTATTATATCAAGTCCTGTCCTTCATGTTGAACTTAAAAGAAGTATTCTCATTAGATTTAGATTTTTAGATTTTTAGATTTAAAGTTTATTTATATGCCGCCCTTTTCCCTGGGGGGACTCAGGGCGGCTTACAACTTAAAAAGGGGGGGGGAGACAAACTTTTAACATATAAGACAAATACATAATTAAAACACAACATTCATACTATTCGGGCGGGTTGTAGTCTTAACCCCAGGCCTGACGGGATAGCCAGGTTCTGAGGGCTGTGCGGAAGGTCTGGAGGGTGGTGAGGGTACGAATTTCCACAGGGAGATCGTTCCACAGGGTCGGAGCTGCCACCGAGAAGGCTCTCCTCCGCGTAGTTGCCAGTCGACATTGACTGGCAGATGGGACTCGGAGGAGGCCTAACCGGTGAGATCTAATAGGTCGTGTGGAGGTAATTGGCAGTAGGCGGTCTCTCAAGTATCCAGATCCACTACCATGGAGGGCTTTATGGGTGGCAAGTAGCACCTTGAAGCGCACCCGGAGGTCAACAGGTAGCCAGTGCAGCTCGCGGAGGATAGGTGTTATGTGGGTAAAACAAGGTGCACCCACAATCGCTCATGCGGCCACATTCTGGACTAGCTGAAGTCGCCGAATACTCTTCAAGGGCAGCCCCATGTAGAGCACATTGCAGTATTCCAGCCTAGAGGTCACAAGGGCATGAGTGACTGTTGTGAGAGCCTCCCGGTTCAGGTAGGGGCGCAACTGGTGGACCAGGCGAACCTGGGCAAATGCCCCCCTGGTCACAGCTGACAAGTGATGTTCGAAAGTCAGCTGTGGGTCCAGGAGGACTCCCAAGTTGCGGACCCTGTCTGAGGGGCGTAATGTTTGACCCCCCAGCCTGAGAGATGGAATACTAGCCAAATTGGTGGGAGGGAAACACAACAGCCACTCGGTCTTATCTGGGTTGAGCACGAGTTTGTTAGCCCTCATCCAGTCACTAACAGCTTCAAGTCCCTGGTTCATCACTTCCACCGCTTCATTGAGTTGGCACGGGGCGGACAGATACAACTGGGTATCGTCTGCATACTGGTGGTATTTTATTCCGTGCCGCCGAATGATCTCGCCCAGCGGTTTCATGTAGATGTTGAAAAGTAGGGGGGACAGGACCGAACCCTGCGGCACCCCATATGTTAGGGGCCTAGGGGTCGATCTCTGCCCTCCAACTAACACCGACTGCGACCTGTCCGAGAGGTAAGAGGAGAACCACCGCAAAACAGTGCCTCCCACCCCCACCTCCCGCAGTCGTCGCAGAAGGATACCATGGTCGATGGTATCGAAAGCCGCTGAGAGGTCAAGGAGAACCAGGATGGAGGCGTAGCCTCCGTCCCTGGCTCTCCAGAGGTCATTGGTCAATGCGACCAAAGCGGTTTCTGTGCTGTAGCCAGGCCTGAAGCCAGACTGGAATGGGTCAAGATATCTTCCTCTGGAGGGGGCAATTCCTGGGGATGAATATGCAATACACAATTAAGTACATTCACTAAAGCAGTTATGACTATGAATACTTGGCTTGCCATTTCCTGACCGGTGCTCAAACTTTCTAATACATCTTATAGCTAATGAATGGAACGTTGTCTTCCTCCCTTCAATTCTTCAGCCGTACGTTGAGAAACCAGCTTCCGGTTGTGAAACCAGCTTCCGGTTGTGGTTTCTTCTGCCCCGTAAGAGCTTCCCATTGCCGGTAAGGAAGCTTATAGGGAGCATTTCTTTAAGCATATCACTAGAGGATGGGCTTCATCCTGGTCTGCCTCCCATTACTCATCAGCAGCTGAGTCCAGTGAATCCAAAACTTGGATTCCAACACTTTTACTTACATGACCACAGTATACGGGCCCTTCCATCTAGGTTTCAAATTCTTCTCCTTTCCAGTGTTTTACCTATACTTTTTCTCCCACCTGAATATTATGACTAGGGGTGGTCAGACATGGTGGACTGAGGGACACACAGTATTGCTGGATTTCTTGTACTTGCTTATTTAATTCTCCTACCATCTGATTTACCCATGAGGCTCCCAGCTGTCCCAAGGCCCCTATGTGATTTTTCAAGTTGCACTTATAACTGAGGGTCTCCCAAACATCACTTCAAAAGGAGATAACCCAATTCCCTTTTGCGTAGAGCATCACACAGACTAAAGTGCCATTGGCAATGCATTCACCCATTTATGACTAGCATTGCCTTATATAGCCCACACTTGGGCATGTCTGTGAAATCAATCGTCTGCATACTGGTGGTATTTTATTCCGTGCCGCCGAATGATCTCGCCCAGCGGTTTCATGTAGATGTTGAAAAGTAGGGGGGACAGGACCGAACCCTGCGGCACCCCATATGTTAGGGGCCTAGGGGTCGATCTCTGCCCTCCAACTAACACCGACTGCGACCTGTCCGAGAGGTAAGAGGAGAACCACCGCAAAACAGTGCCTCCCACCCCCACCTCCCGCAGTCGTCGCAGAAGGATACCATGGTCGATGGTATCGAAAGCCGCTGAGAGGTCAAGGAGAACCAGGATGGAGGTCATCGGTCAATGCGACCAAAGCGGTTTCTGTGCTGTAGCCAGGCCTGAAGCCAGATTGGAATGGGTCAAGATAGCTAGCTTCCTCCAAGGACCGCTGGAGCTGAAAGGCCACCACCTTCTCAACAACCTTCCCCACAAAGGGGAGGTTGGAGACTGGACGATAATTGTTAAGAACGGCTGGATCCAAAGATGGTTTCTTCAGGAGGGGTCTCACCACCGCCGCTTTAAGTGCGGGGGGAAAGACCCCCTCCCGAAGGGAGGCAGTAACAACCACCTGGATCCAGCCCCGTGTCACCTCCCTGCTGTTAGCAACCAGCCAGGAGGGGCACGGGTCCAGTACACATGTGGAGGCACTCACAGCTCTCATGGCCTTGTCCACGTCCCCAGGGGCAACATCCTGAAACTCAACCCAGGGGTGGTCTACCAGATTATCCCCTTGTGCCTCGGCTGGATCTGCAGAATCGGAGTCCAACTCCGACCGAAACCGAGCAACTTTGTCCGCTAAGAACTGGACGTAGTCCTCAGCCCTACCCTGCAGGGGATCCTCCGTAACCCTCCTATTTAGGAGGGAACGGGTTATCCTAAACAGGGCGGCTGGGCGCGACTCAGCGGAGGTGATCAAGGTGGCAATATAAGCTCTTTTTGCCGTCCTAATTGCCCTGATGTATTCCTTGATGCACGATGTTAGAAGTGCTCGGCTCGATTCGGATTTGTTGGACCTCCATAGGTGCTCTAGGCGTCTCTTCCAGTGCTTCCTCTCCCGGAGTTCCTCGGTAAACCAAGGAGGCCTCCTGGATCCACTGCCTCGGAGCGGCCATAGTGGCACAATCCGGTCAAGAGACTCCGACGCTGCCGAGTTCCAGGCAGCAACCAGGGTCTCCACCAGACTGTGGGCGAGAGTATCAGGAATAACCCCAAGCTCTGTCTGGAACCTCAAGGGGTCCATAAGTCGCCTGGGGCGGAACCACCTGGTCGGTTCCTCCTCCCTACAGTGGAGGTTTGGTCTCCGAAAGTCAAGCCTCAGTAGGCAGTAGGCATTTAGACTTCTTGGTATAGGTGCGATTAGCTTTGCTCCAGATTCAGAGTGAAATACCACCTAGCAATAAAATGACTACCTCCTTATTAGATGAAATATAATTTAGTTTCTGGAACAACAATGACTTGCAATCAGAGCAAGCAGAGTTTTTCATCCTTGGAAAGAGCCAGAAATTATAGCAGGCAAAGTGCCTATTTTTTTTTGTTTCTCTTTGTTTAAAAAGCTGATATATTTCCTTCTATAGGATTTAGATTAGGAGGAGAGGAGAAAGCCAAATAGGAAGAGGTGTCCTCATACTCTTAGGAGTACTTATTAATAAGAATGTCTGTATTTGGACTTAAAAATGATAGGAGATTTATCTTGATTGATATACTGTGGATGTCTCTAGATCAGCCCTCATCACTTATGGTTCCATGAGATGCTGCTTGAGATTCCACAAGAGATCATGACTGGAAAAATAAAAAAGCATTGAACATCATATATACTGCAATGCGAGATGTCTCAATGATGGCAATTTTTACACATCATGACTGAACTGCTGAACTGCCACTTCTTTGTTGTTGTAAATTCAAAATGTGCATTGTATAGATTAGAAGTTAATTGTATTGTTGAAGTTTTCTTATGGTTTTCTAATTTTTCAACATTATTTCAAGGGTTCCTCCAGGGTGAAAAGATAGAGAAGAGTTGAAATAGATCTTCTTCTCTAAACTGATGATTTCCTGGAACTTCCCAAAATTCCAGTGAGTCCAACACATGTATAGGCCGCTGCCAGCTGTAGGAAACAGCAGTGTCTACAGGAACATCCAAATCTACAAAACAGCAGGCATGGCATCATAACTGCAGCCCCATTCCTTGTGCATGTGTTATTACCCCACTGAAGTTTCCTAGAGAATACGTATGTATGACCATATGAGTATCATTGTTCAGTAGCCAACAGAAGACATTGCTTTTGCAATACTATTTATGCCATTTTTAATGCAGGGTTAACACTGCCAAGATACCTGTAAAATGTGTGAAATAAATGATATATTAGCATATATTTAGTTTACCATTCTCTTTTTTACCCCCAACCAATATCAGTGTACATCACCAAGAGGAGGATCACTCATATTTGGATTTAAGGGGCAACAATGTAATAATATACTGATAATTATATAGAAATTGAGAGAACATGAGCAAGCAGTTAGACAAGGAGACCTGAACTCATTGAAATGAGCCCCTTGTTAGTCAATAGGAATACTATTTACCACCAGCTTATCAGGTACTTAGGAGCTGAGGGCACAATGCAACAAGGAAACAATAATCAATGACTTAATAGCTAGCCATCAACACTCTAATTAACAACTAAATGCCACATACAACCAGGCATCATATAAATACAACGTGTAGAACAACCCAGTGCACAAATAGAATAGAATAGAAGAATAGAACAGAACAGAACAGAACAGAACAGAACAGAACAGAACAGAATAGAATAGAATTCTTTATTGGCCAAATGTGATTGGATACACAAGGAATTTGTCTTTGGTACATAAAAAAATAGAATACATTAATCAAGAATCATAAGATACAACACTTAGTGATAGTCATAGATTACTAATAAGCAATTAAATTATACTAGGAAACAAATAAAACAATATAAATTTTAAAGATACAAGCAACATATTCTGGAGAGAGAGAAAAGTTCCCTCTTGATGGGTTCTAGCATAAGCCTGAAAGTTTGGAAGAATAAAGTTTTGGTCCCAGTGATTGAGTCAGATTGGATCCTGCAATATAGGAATAAGCCAATGTATATATGCATTCTCCAATCATTCTTCTGAAAACAAATATAGAAGGCATATGAGTGATGTTTAATAATCCTACATAAATGTTAGCTTACCACTTTTCAGACATTCCTTATATTAGAAACAGCAATATTTTTAACTTGCATATGCATTCACACATATGCACCTATACCTTTTCTACTCCATCAACAATAGTATCCTTCTTTGAAGAAATAAGCTTAGGAAGATGACATCCTGAAATAATAAAGATAAAGCATTTCACTGTCCAACTCTAGGGGGTGGTGCTCATCTCCATTTCTTGGCAGAGGGAGCCAATATTTTCAAAGACATTTCCATCCAAATATATTTCTGTCCATCATGACTATACCAAGGTCAGTGGTGTGATTCAGCCAGTTCGCACCACTTTGGGTGAACTGGTTGTTAACTTTCTGAGCAGTTTGGTGAACTGGTTCTTGGAAGAAATCATTAGGGCAGAGAACTGGTTGTTAAATTATTTGAATCCCACCACTGACCAAGGTGCACAGGATACTGTTACTTCCCACCAAAGTGGTACCTATTTACTTGGATCATTTCAAACTGCTAGATGGGCAAGAGCTGGGGCAGGAATGGGAGCTCACCCAGTTATATGTACTTGGATCTTGAACTGCCAACTGACAAGCCTAGTGTCTTAACTGGTAGGCCATCATGTCCCCCTTTCTTGAAATAATACCAATCTTTTATCTAGGGATGGGTTTCAGAAGATAGACCTCTGTTTTTATTGCCAGGGATATCAGTAACATTTGAGGTAGATGATGAGATGAAGTCTAGATATGGCTCATCCTCCACTTATTCTTTGAGTTGGATAGAATAAATGGCCATTTCTTACCTCCCTCTATTCAAGTCTCAGCTGACATTTTTTTACAAATGCATCTAATTATATGAAATTGTCAGTCTTTCACCCTCTTAGATAAAGTTTAACAAAAGTTTCCCCATAATTTTTTTCCTTCTAAGTGTACTGTTGCCTATTAGACAAGAAAGCAATTATCCCATCCAAATGGTACCAAATCTAACAAAATGTCTTTTATTATTTTTCTAGCTGTATGGATGGTGTTTCTGGAAAGCTTGGCTGATTTACTCAGCTTTAAAGCTGAGGCCACTTTCTCAGATGTTGTGAAATCAAGCACACCAACTGAGTCTGGAAGATTGAAGCAACTTACACTAGTGTATAATTCTATCTAAGTCATCTTTCTGGTAGAGGTTTTTATCTACTTTTATACCCCTGCAGCTTGTTATGAACTTTCACGGTTTTGTTTTTGGACAAAGTGACTGGGATTTCTTTGCATTTTTAAATAGACATATTCTAAAAAATGTTTGCCTGTTAGATTTATATGCCTCTGTTTCCTCCAAGATATCAAGGTGGTATTTCCCCCCCTCCCCTGTACAAGAATCCTGTGAGTAGATAAGGCTGAGAGTGAATTGCCCAAAGTCCTCCCATGAGCTTCCATGACTTGGGGTCTTTGAGCCTGATTTCCCCAATTGCTGTCCAGTACACCTAACCTCTACATCACATTGGCTCTTATTTTTTTAAAGACACTAGTACTGCTTATCTAATAGTATCACAGGAAAGTGAATGGAAGCAGGCTGATTTGTCCATCAGTTTCAGGCAATTAGATATAGCCTGCACTTGGATTGTCCTATGCTTTTATGTCAAACCCATCCATACTAGCCTGTATCACAAGAAGCAAATGGGCAAAAACTGAACACCCTCTTTTATTTCCCATTGTCTTTTTGTATGCATCTTGAGCATTCAAAAGAAATGTGGTTATCCTATGATGAAAATTTAATGACAGAAAAGGGTAGATCTATCTTGAATCTGAGCCATCAAGGTAATTTTTTTTAAAAAAAAACATTGTTTTTCTTCTTCCACCTGGAAAATGACAATGCTTAAAATTAATTCCCTGTGGCAATACCATCATTGAAATGAGAGAATGGAATTGAAAATGGCATTCCATGGCCAGAGCCACCCTTCCAGCTTACCCAACAAACAAATGCCCATCATTTTTGGATGACATGCATATCAAACATTGACTTCAACTCCAGTCAGTCAGTGGCTAATGTAATGCCGACTGCTTTTTGTCCCCCCCTCTCTTTTGGCTCTGAGTCAAATGTTATGTTTTCTGTCTTAAGCTGGCATTAACCATGCTATTTGGTTTTTGAGCTGGGCTTCAATTTGAGGAAGCAAACATCTTCACTTCAACTAGCTGTTATGACCTTTGGTGAAAATACCTCCTCCAATCCCATTTCTTGTAGTACCAGTGAAACAGTGAAAAGGTGGATCTGTTTGTTTGTGTAAGTTAATTGAGGAAATAGGTTAAGGAAAGACTTACCTTTGCTTTTCTTTAAAAATAAAAAGTTGAATTAAAAAATATTCTGTAACTTTCTCCTTCTATCCCAAGAGAAAGGAAAACCGGTAAAGCCCTCCCTCTCCCTCCCTCGTTCCCTTGTGGCTAGACGTGTCTATAAGATAAGGTAAAGACAATTAAGACAGTGGTCATGTTGAAATAATCAATATGATACAATCCACATAAAATACAGATTCAGTTGCAATCACACTGCCATGGCTGTCTTTTTGCAAGGCAGTGGGAAGCAACTGTCAGTGAGTAAAGAAGGGTGAGAGGATGTTCCTGTACCAACTGCAATTGAAGCGTTGGTTCATAATGAAATAAAACACACCAGGTGAACTTGGTTGAAGTGGTACAAGTCAGAAAGTACCAAATATGGTCCTCAACAGAAAAAGAAGCATGGAAATTAATTTCCTTGCTGGCTATGGCCACATTGATAAATGGTCAATAACCTGTGCTCAGGATAAGCTCTGTCATGTGGATCAGCCCCAGGCATATATAAATTTAAGTTTTCAAATTGCCAATAAATTATGTTTTTCTACCCTATAGAATGAGACTTCCAATTCACTTGGACTATAATAGTTGCTGCTAACATTTCTGGAAAAGTAAAAAAGTATTTCAATGTGTTGGGCACATTGTTTTCCTGTTTCATCAACTGAATGTTTTTATAGAAACACACAGTTGTAACTGAAAGTAAAACATAAATGGAAACACCAAAGGGTTGTTGGAACAAGTTGGGATTGATCTCTGTGATTTTCAGTTGGAATACTTTGGGATATGTAGAAGGAAGCACATGAGACAAAATAGGAAATGTTCCTTTTCTATAGAGATCTCACACGGGCAAGAGATTAAAACAAAGCTGCCTTTATTAGAGTGCTATTGCTCATTGGTTGCAAGCTAGTGCCCTCTACATTTAAAATTTGTACCTATGTGTTGTTGGCATTTTTAATATTTGATTGTACAAGATAAAGACAGATACATATAGAATTCCCATGTTTGGATAAGATTTGAAACCACAATCTATTGATGTGCTTATGCTCAAGGTGTTCCATGCAACATGACATGATTTTCTTGATCAGAAGGCAGATCTCTAGATTGTTACACCAAAAGGAGCCTTTCTCATTTTGAAAACTGTTTTGAAGACATAGCAGGAACAGATATAATAACTATGTATTTTTTTAAAAATTCAACAGCATTTTGAGGATTATTGTGAACAGCATAGTGATTATTTGAAACATCTACAATGACTATTACTATCAATATTATTTCTTAAATAAATAATCAGTTAAACCTTACTTAATCAATTGTTTAGCAATTTGGAAGAATAAAATATAAATCTACTTTTCAGTCTGCTTTGGAGAAAAACAAAACAAAATAAAAATGAACATATTATATTGCAGCCCATTCCTTATTGAAAGTTGGAGGATAAAATCATGCTTAACAGATTATTTGTCCAATTTCTCACAGATAACTTTAAAGTTAACAATGAATTTTCTATGCATCTTCTTTATTTTGTCTTGTAGTAATCTGCAATCAGTTTTGTGTTGGAGCATGCCAGGAAAGGCAGTCAAATAAATGCTGCCATAGAAGTTCATTTATAAAATTGCTTTAATATATATCAAGGATCTGACAAAATGAACATTTTCACAGCACTGTTCAGTTAGTGTGAGAGGGTTGTTTGGTTGCTAGTTGCTCCTTCTTGGTGTTCCTGATTCTGCCTACTATTTTCTTAACAAAATTATTGACCCTTAAATTATTGTATCTTGGATGAACCCAGCTTAATGTTTGTCTTTGACAAGAGCATATTTGGATGAGATTTATTCCTTCCTTATTGGCTTCTTCCCATTTATATCAGTATCAATGTCTTTCAAAGATGAAGTCTCCCTTGAACTGCCAGCCTAAACCCCAGTGACTGCATAGTTATGTACATTATATTTTATTGTTAGATATATATTCCATATTTTGTTTAGCAGTTCAAGGTGGCATGCAGAGTGCTCTCTTTGTAATGCCTGGCCAAAATCACCCAGTGAGCTTTTGAACCTGAGTGCCAGTCCAATTCATGACCACTGTACCACATGAACTCTTCCAGGCAACAATATAGACAGGCTTGGCCATTATCTTTTTCCTGGGATTTCCACCTATTTCCTGCTTACGTTTCCATCTATGGGATTCTTGGTGGCCTTTCATTAAATTATGAACCCTGTCTAGGTTTTCTGAAATTTTCCATGATTGATTCCGGCTGTGACATATTAAGTTACTTCTCATGTTTTGTACCACTTTATTAATAACTTAGCCTTGTCTTTCTTAGCAAATCTGGTTTGCTATGCAAGATGGAATTTTCATTTAAACTTAATGGTTAAGGTAGCAAATATTAGGTTACCATAGGAATGCGAGCTGAAATATAATTCATTATAATTCAAGGTAGCATGAGTAATACAATGAATAACCCTATTGTGTTCATGGTACTGCTTTAAATCTTTATTGAAAAGCTATGCATAACCACCTTATTTTTTATTACAGCTTATACTACTGAAGTCCTTGATCTGCTCATTAATTCCTGATAATATACTTTGAGATTAGGTTTAGAAACAACAAAACAATAAAAAGAGAACAGAACAACTTTATAATGACTTTCTAGTTTATAGCTTTTATCTTAGAAATTAGTGAAATAGGCTTCTAAAGAGCAAACAGTATCTATTCATAAAATCCAATTGCAAGTTCAACCTTCTTAAAATAATAAAACCATAAAGTGGTTGCTTTAATTGTTTTTGGTATATCTGGGTTGCTTATAGACCTAAGGTGGTCCTATCCTATGATCAAACTGGTTCAAGAATTTCCTGTTCAGACTAAGATGTTTTGGCAATAGCTTGCAAAGTATTCAAACTACAATTACTCCATTCTTAAATTGGGGGATTCCCCTAATTCTGAGTCCTCCCATAGTTTTGTTCCAAAAAAGCAATAGGTTTCCTATTGGCAGGCTTTGTTGGTCATATATGTACTGTATATACACACATTCATGGAGAAAATCTATCTGTGAGGTTGATAAGAGTCAAACATGACTTGATAGCACATGAACCAAATAATATATACATACATTCACAGAGATAGAGAGTTAAATGCATCAAAATGCACCATATATTTAGGCAAGTTCAGGAAAACATGGACAGTGAATGCCTTAAGTAACAAAACTAAAATGATTAAATGAGTATCAAATAAGAAAAGACAAAGAAAGGTATAGCAATCAAGTAAATGAATCAAGAAAATAATAAAGGAAAAAAGAGATCAGAGAAATCACAGGAAAATGATTTTGTAATGGAAGACTACTTAATAATAATCTTGGAAGAATTTTACTAGAAGCTGATGAAAGATAGGAAGATCATACTCAAATTGTTTAAAAATGGAATGATAGAATGAAAGGATCTTTTAGAGAGAAAATATTTCCAGGAATGTGAAATATAAGAGGCAATGAAATAACTGTCAAAGGAAAAAGCCTCAGGTATAAATAAAATTGCCTCTGAACTTTTTATAGAACAATATGCAATTAAAAGACTAATAATTCTAGGATTATAAATAGGTGGATTGAAAAATATGAGAATAAACCAATTATTAACACAGTCATTGACTATTTATTTAAACATTATATTTAAATTACAACTCTATGCCCCAGGGATTGGATAAGATTGGTATGTGCAAAAATATGCAAATATCTGAACCATTTAGCTAATTCTTCATACAAGCAAAGCTTTACTTAGATCTTACAAAGAATAATAGAATCACACATGGAAAGAGATGCTAATTAACAAGCATGTTTCAGAAAAGACAATGAGATATGAAATCAGATAGCTAATGTAAGAAGAATAATGGAGAAAGCAGGACTATTTAAGAATGTTTTGTTCTGTTGACTAAAGCAAGCATTTGATTCTATACATCATAGTTGCATACGGAGCATCTTTACATGAATGGCTTTGCCAGAACACTTCATTATTCCTCTTAAGAATCTTTAAAGGTGGAGCTTCTGTACAAATTGCATTTGAAGAAACATAGTAGATTAGGACTTAGAATTTAAACTGCTTCTCTCCTGTGCTCACTCTAGCCCAGTGATGGCGAACCTATGACACGCGTGTCAGTGCTGACACGCGTAGCCATTTGGGGTGACACGCACAGGATTTCATGCGATTCATCCTCGGCTCCTGCACGGCCGCCGAGGATGAAAGAATCTGTGCTGGAGGAACGGGGGGGGACATGTGATCTCCCCCGCCCACACTCACTTACTGTATCGCCACCGCCCCTTTCTGAGCACAGGGGCTGCTGGTAAGGCGTGCGTGCCGTGCGCACACACGTCATCAGCGCGGCGAGGGAGGACCCGCAGGAGAGGAGCGCGGGAACAGTGCACGCCTCTCTCCAGTCAGGCCGGCACAGAGAGTCTTCTGTTTTTGTCAAAGTGACACACAACGCGAGTTATGCTCGATTTTTTGCCGATTTTTGACACACCACGCCAAAAAGGTTGCCCATCACTGCTCTAGCCTGACTCTAAAGACAGAAAGTTGTTGGATAACTTTGGACCAGTTATTCTTTCTCATCCTTTTTTTTTAACCTGGGAAGTCAAACAAACATTTGTCTACCAAACTGCACTAGACTGCTTTGATTGACTGCAATTCACCATCTTCAATACAGAGGCCTTTATCTTGTACTGGTTCAGAATGATACACACACATACACACAATATATGTATGTATGTATGTATGTATGTATGTATGTGTGTGTGTGTGTGTGTGTGTGTATGTATATATGTATATATGTATATATGTGTATATGTGTATATATGTGTATATATATTTATATGTATGTATATGTATGTATGTGTATACACACACAGACACACACACACACATATTTTCAGAAAGTTAAAATATGTTCCTATTTGCAAGATTAAGTAATCAAAATCACTGCCGTTTTTAAAGAATATATTGCACAGACCTTGTCTCCTGTTTGAGCAGGGGGTTGGACTAGGAGACCTTCAAGGTCTTTCAACTATTGTTCTATTGTTCAGTTTCTACAAGACAACTAACAGCTTATCTTTCCCTGCCTTTCCAGCATGCACTCTAATGTTTCTATATTTTGTTCAATGTTAGAGATTGCACAGTAATTAAGATCTTCATTTAGCATAGAGAAAATTATCCTTTTTCTGGAGAAATAGTTCTTCCCTTTGCATGTTCTGTTTAAATAAGTTATGATTTTTTTCAACTTTCAAGTTACTTGCAATTTCACCTGCAGCTTCCAAGTAATACATGGGCTATCATTCTTCAGCAAAAGAGCCAATATACTGCTGAGATTGGCTTTCTCAAAGATCCCTGTCCAAGGGGATAAACATAGGGTGAACAGTAGTTTGGAAGTAGTACAGAAATATATGCATGAAGGTTTCTTTGAGGATGCAAGGAAGGTCAATAAAGGATGAAACTGTTTCTAGTCTCCAGAAATGGCTCTCAGCTAGTTCTGACGAAAGGGGGAAAGATACCTATAATAGGAAAGGGCAATAAGGATGCATATTTCATATCTGTTTAATTTTATAGTGAATATAAATAGGTTAGAATTAGAAGACATGACAGTGAGAATCAAAACTGGATGTCAAAATATTAACAGCTTGAGATCTACAGATGGCACCATTTTGTTAGGTGAAAGTAAAGTTGAGTTAGATAAGCTCACTGTATAGGTAAAAATGGAAACTAAAAAATCTGGGTTGACATTAAATATTAAGAAGACAAAGATAATGTCAACCAGCATGCTTGGTGAGTTGATAGCAACTAAATGTAGATATCACTCTTTCTTTGCTCTTAACAATATGTAAGATGGTCAGTGTGCTGAGAAATAAGAGAGTATTAATTCTAGGGAGGATGGAAATAACAAACAAGGTCATACATGATAAAGATTTTGCTATTAATGGATTGCAATACTTAAACAGTGTGATCCCTCCCCCCTCGTTATTTCTTGGTGTTTATGAAAATAGCACATGAAAAGTGAGAAAAGCAAGATAGATATATTTGAATAATGAATTGAGAGATACTTTCTAAAAGTATCATATACTACAAGCAGGAAAAGTGAATCAGTCCTAGTTGACATCAACACTAACTGCTCTCTTGAGACAATGATTAGTCAGAATAAATTCACATGTTTGGGTCACACAGTACAAACAGTTATTGGATTGAAAAAAAAGCTCACTATTCTTGGCAAGAATGAAGGGAGCAAAAGAGTGAAGACAATGATGAGCTGGTCAGGTGGTATCAGGGACATCTCTGGAATGTCTTGTGACTTGAAGGCACAGCATGCAAACACCAGTACACAGAAATGCTCAGCCTGTCAAAGATTACAGACTGAAAATTTAGAGGCATCCTGATTATGATATCAAAATGATCATAACTACAATCACACAAATATCTTTCACCCGTACTCATATAAAATACATGACACCGATATGAACTTTGGGAGTAGGAGATGGTGAAAATTAATACACAAATTCATTTACAATTTTTAAAATAAAATATTCTAATAAGGAGAAAGAATAGTAAAACAAGCCAAAATAGCTACACAAAAAGCTTACTTAGGATCTGAAAATAAGATAGGACATTCTAGGAAATAATAACTATAGAGCTGATGTTCAGAAAATAAAAGCTCAGAGTGAATGAAAATGGGGTTACCAAAAGGCGCTAAGAGTAACAATTTGGGCTTATTTAGATATGTTCAAAATAATTATTAGGCCAATTGTTCAAGAAGGCAAATTGGTAATAGATTCTAAAGGAAAAGTGAAGCTACTCATTTCCTATTTTGATTCAATCTTGATTAAAAAAAAACAACCATTTCCCCCCCAAGGAAATTGTAAAAAGCAGGATGGAAGATTGCAATCAAGAAATGCATAGTTAGGAACACTTCTTTATTTTACTTTAAATTACTTTACATTTCCAAGACATATGAAGTGACACGGTGGGTTGCCAATTTTTTTACTACTGGTTCAGGCTCGCATGCAGAATGTTCAGAAGTGTCCGGGTGGGTGGGCAGGGCCTCCCGTTACTGCTACTACCAGTTTGCCCAATCTGGGCCAAACTGGGAGCAACCCACCTCTGAAGTGACAGAAAGAAAACAAAGATCAGTTTTGCAAAAACAGAGAAAAGAAAGAAATCCACAAAATTGCAGACCAGTCTGCAGGTATCTGACATCTGATATCTTGTATAAGAGAACTCTCAGAGGCTGAGAAAGAAAAGAGAGTATTTCAAAAATATGACAAAGTAAAACAGATGGGTACTTTGATCAGATACAAGTGCTATTATCTGTTCTGTTGAGCAATTGGGGAAAAGAGATGAAACAATCCTAAATACCCCACCTTAATTCATTCATTAATAAAGGAAGTTCTGAAATTTCTGTATCCCAACCTCTTTTTTCCCAGCATGACATTTAATTGTGGACCTCTGCAAATTTTGCTTTCGTCATGTATGGCTATTAATATAATTAACAAAAATCAGCATGGATTGGTCAAGGAAATATCTTACTTGACCAACCATATCTCATCTTTTGAATGGGACATTTTATTAAATCTATGAGTATTGTGTGCCTGTTTTAATGATAAATGTAGTTTTATCCCATGTAAAGTTTTTAAACAGACAGTGTATTTTGAATTTTTGTGTATATGTTTGTGTGTGTGTGTGTGTGTGTGTGTGTAGATAGATAGAATGTGTGTGTGTGTGTGTGTGCATGCGTGCGCAAGTACGCACATGCACATATATTCAGCCAGTTCGCATCAGTTCAGGCAAACCAATTGTTAAATTATTTGAATCCCACCACATACATACATACATACAGTATCAACATTTCATCATCATTTTAACCATTGTCTTATTGAACTGAAAAGTTCAGCCAAGTCTTCTCCTTCTTGGGCATACACACAGAGTGTACTCACATGAGTGAGTCGCTCCAGGACTGTGAGATGTGTGCCTGTTTGCTTTGTGTGTATGAGGCAGAGAAGGAGGAGAGAAACAGCCAGGTTGAATGCTAGAAGACTTGGGTGAACTTTTCTGCTGGTTCTGTGGGTATGGCTTGGTGGGAGGTATCTTGGTGGTAGGGATCATGTGACAGTGGATGTGGCCAACTCGATGTCACTCACAGCAAGGTGCCGCCTCACCTTGCAGTGAGTGATATTGAGTTGGCCATGCCCACTCAGTTACATGACCCCCACCAAGCCACCCCCACCAAGCCATGCCTACAGAAATAGTAATAAAAAAATTGAATCCCATCACTGCTGCCAACCACACTTAATGCACCATTCAATTTCTTTTATTTTATCCCCTTCTATTGTGATCTATATATGGATCCAATCCATATATGTATGGGTTACTATGTCTAGTTCTTCTATTATTTTTTTCTTTATTTTGTGAATTTCTTAAATATAATCTGGCTCTTTTTCAGGTTTATTTTTAAGCCAAATGGTTCTCCTGATTTGGGCAGCTCTCATATATGTCTTTGTAGTTCTTCTGGGTCTTGTGAGAAAAGAACAACATCATCTGTAAATCTTAAGTGGTCTAAATGGATTCAATATCATCAAGAGAGTAAAAGAATTGAAATGGAAATGGGCTGGTCATATAGCAAGAAGAACTAATGGTAGGTGGACCAAGGCGGTCACAGAATGGATCCCACTTGATAAAAAGCATCCATGAAAGAGTCCTAAACAAGATGGATCAATGACATCAGTAAGTATTGTGGGCTCAATTGGCAAAAGAAATCTCAGGACTGTATTGATTGGAAACATGCAGAAGAGGCCTTTGTCCTGCGGTGGATAGACAACAACAAAAATGATGAAACACACATTTCAGTTGCAAAGCATAGATCAATGTAACATATTCAATCTTAGACCTGATTTGATCTTAGACCTGATTAGACCTGATCAGGACTTCATTTGTTCATGCTTAGCAGTTCTCACTAAACCATACTCATGTGCAAAAGAGCATGATTGCAAATTTACCCTTTTCATAAACTTTTTAAACTAGGTTTAAAAGGATTAGGTTGTATCAGGAATTTCAAGCAAACTGATGTCAGACAAAGTTGCTCTTGTTTGGTGGGGAGAAATGCCTTGGAAGAGGATTTCAGTGCTTCAAAATCTACAAACATAACCATTCTAGAATTCCTCAAGATACAGTATCAATTTTAATTTGGTTATAACTATCTGGCACCTCTCTCTATAATCTCTGAATTTCTCAGTAAGATGAGTTCTACAATAGAGGGGGATGAAGGACAGAAATGAGAGCCATTTTGTGGGATAATGAAGAATAGGAAAGTTGCTAAAAGCACCAGCTGCTTGTGTGTCATTTATCAGGTTCATCAACTCATCCCACATTGATTATATTTTATCCAATCGGCTGAATGACTCACAATTCAATAACACAGCTAGTTCTGAAGTTTGCATGACCCCTTTCAAAGTATCTGCTGGGAAGAGAAGATAGTTTGCAGAAGAATCCGGTATGATTTGGATATGGTATGTTGCTTTTAATATTAACAAGCACTTAATTCAAGGAGGAAAATTTACTTGTAACATACTTTCCACTGAAATCAACAGAAGCTTTACTTTTAAATGACTTTAAGTGTTAGTTGAAATTAAGGCCTTCCGTTGAGAAAAATGGAATTTAGATCTTTTTTTTTAATTAATTTTTTATTTTATCAATTTCATATATACATTCACAATTATATGATCTCATAACTGTTATTAATAATATGTATTTATAACAATTTTTTCCTTACAGTTGACAATATACTTGAAAATTGCTTTCTTATCATCCCATAGATCCATCTTACAACGGTCCTACTTCTTCTTCCCTCCCTCCCTCTTTCCTTCCCTCATTTCTTCTCTCCTACTCTCCTTCCTTCCTTCCCTCCTTCCTTCCCTCCCTCCTTCCCCCTTCCCTCCCTCCTTTCTTCTCTCCTTATCTCCTTCCTTCCTTCCTTCCTTCCTTCCTTCCCTCCTTTCTTCTCTCCTTCTCTCCTTCCTTCCCTCCTTCCTTCCCTCCTTGCTTCCCTCCCTCCTTCCCTCCCTCCTTCCTACCCCCTTTCTTCTCTTTCTTCTCTCCTTCCTTCCTTCCTCCTCTCCTTTCCCTTCTCTCCTTCCCCTTCCTCCCCTTTACCCTTCCCCTCTTCTTCCCATTCCTCCCCTCTTTCCTACTCTTACATTCCCTCCCATTCTTCCTCTGCCTTTCCCTTTCTCCTATTCCTCTCCTTTCTCCTCTCCTTCCTATCTTTCCTTCTACTCCTCCCTCAATCAACTCTATCCGTTGTTGTGTTTACATATTCTCCTCTTCAAGGGATGACCTGGTTCTCTTTTTTTTCCTTATTTGAAAGTTATATAAAAAAAGGCAAGATTTACAAAATACAAGATACAAAAATAGATAAAGCTCTTTACATATTTTCATCTCCCATAGCTCATCTCGCCTTACCTAGTATAAGACTAGGTTGCTAATTCCATGCAGGTAGTTATAACGGATTTCCTATCAGCTTTTTAAGTTTTTCCAATGTTGTGGTCTACTGGTATTACTTGTCGGTGAATTCTCACCTCTAATACATTTCTACTCTCATTTGTCCCTCTGTCTTTGTGTATTGTTTATTTGAGTTATTGCTTAGATCATTTTAAGTTAGTCAGCTATCTCCTTTTATATCTGAATCCTCACTGTCTCATCAAGCCATTTGTATAATTTCTCCCAGACTTTGTAAAAGTCTGTGTCTTCTTTTTCGTTAATCCGCATTGTCAATCTGTTCATTTCCGCTAATTCTAAGATTTTATTCATCACCATTGTACTAGTGGGGGCATTCTCACTCTTCCAGCACTGCACGTAAGCGATCCTTGCCGCTGTCAAGATGTGGACGAGAAGGTATTGATTGGTTTTACCTATTTTTTGATCTGTTATCCCTAATAGAAACATTTCCGGCTTAAGACTTAATTTAATTGACATGATTTCATTCAGCCATCTTAGCGTTCGCTTCCAATATGTCTTAGCCACCGGACACGTCCACCACATGTGGTAGTACGTGCCCAGTGTTGTTTTGCATTTCCAGCATTTGGCCGATAATTTTGAGGAAATTTTTGCCAGTCTTGTCGGAGGGAGATGCCAGCGGTAGAACATTTTGTATATATTTTCTTTATAGGCCGTCGACTTCGTTAATTTCAGGTTCCACTCCCATACTCTTTCCCAGTCATCCAGGTCAATTGTGTGGCCAATATTCTGAGCCCAGGTTACCATGACTTCTTTCACTCTTTCTGCTTCCATTTTTCAGATCAGCAAGCAGTTATATATTTTCGAGATTAATTTCTCGTCTGGTCCTATTAAGATTTTATCCAATTCCTGGTCCTTGTCCTGAAAGCCAAATTGTGCTAGATCTGATTTGTATTTATTTTGTATTTGAAAGTATGGCCACCAATCAATATTTATTCCCATTTCAGCCAAATTTTCCCTGGAATTTAGTCTATTTTGGTCATCTAACAGCTGTTTGTAAATAACATTTTTGTCAAGATTTATCAGATTTGGGTATATCAGGGCTTCCGTCGGGGATATCCATTTGGGTAGTTGGATATAGAATTTCCTTCTAATTTCCAGCCAATCCTTAATCACCTCTTAAATGGTGTCTTCTAAACTAATTGTGGACTTTGTTTCCCTCACACCGTAAGTAATTGTGCCACCCCCATTGCAAGTCGTGGCCCTCTATCGTTAGGATTCTTTTGTTGGTTAACATTACCCACTCCTTTATCCACATTGTTGTTGCTGCTTGATGATATGCTTTCCATTCCGGTAGGCCCATTCCACCTTGCGCTCTTTTATCTTGAAGATGCTTATATTTTATTCTAGGCTTTTTGCCATTCCACACAAAATTTCGTACCATTTTATCCAAATCGCTATAAAATTTTTCTCCTAATTTGACCGGTGCCGTTTGAAATAAATAGAGTATTTTTGGCAAGACATTCATCTTGATTACTGTGATTCTTCCCATCAACGATATTTGTAGCTTCGACCAATTTTTAAAATCTTTTTGGATGTTTCGTAATAGTTTATCATAGTTATCTTCTTTTATAGAAGAGCATTTCGCAGATAGCCAAATCCCTAAGTATTTGACCTTTTTAGACCTTTAATTCCATTGCTTTCTCTAGTTCTATCTGTTTTTTGGGAAAGTTCTTTATAATCATTTTTGTTTTTTCCTTATTTATTTTTAATCCGGCCACACACCCAAAGTCCTCAATGTCCTTCATTAATTTTGATCCTGAGATTAGAGGGTCTTCCACAATAAAGACCATGTCGTCAGCGAAGGCCTGTGTTTTATATTGTTCTTTTTTTATGGTCAAACCCCTAATTTCCTGATTTAATCTTAGCTGATTTAGGAGTACCTCTAACGACATAATAAATAGTAATGGGGAGAGCGGACACCCTTGTCTAACACCCTTTCCGATTCGTACCCTCTCTGTTAATTCTCCATTAATTATAATGTTTGCTAATTGCTGTGAATATATAGTTTCTATAATCTTAATAAATTTGTCGCCGAATTTCATCATTTTTAGTTGTGTGATTAAAAAATTCCAATCTAAGTTATCGAATGCTTTCTGTGCATCGACAAAAATTAATGCTAATTGTTTCTCGGATCTTGGTTTGTAGAATTCCAGGGTGTTAATTATTATTCTTGTATTGTTCCGAATGTGTCTTTTAGGGAGAAAGCCGTTTTGGTCCGAATGGATGTTTTGATTTAATATTATTTTTAATCTTTCCGCCAAAATTGATATAAAAATTTTGTAATCCACGTTTAACAAGGATATAGGTCTATAGTTTTGGATTTTACTACTATCCACCTCTTCCTTTGGTATTAGGGTAATGAAAGCTTCCCCCCATGATTTTGGAACCTTACCGTTTTGTAGTGCCTCATTAAATAATTCTAATAATTTGTCTTCTACGGTATTTTGGAGTTTTTTATAGATTTCCGACGGAAGCCCATCTGGACCAGGTGTTTTATTGTTTTTTTGTTTTTGAATGGCCTTTTTCAATTCCTCTTGTGTAATTTCCTTGTCAAGCATCTCTCTCATCTCCTCCGGCAAGACTGGAAGTTTCTGTTCTATTAGGTATTTTCTGATGTCTTGTTCACTAATTTCGTCCGGTTCATATAGTTTCTTATAGTAGTTCTGTACAATCTTCCCCCCCCCCCCGCTATTTCCTGTTTCAAGTTCTCCTCCTCGTCCTTCAGTTGTTTAATAGTTCTTTTTGCATCATCTTTTCTTATTTTGTGAGCCAGCCATCTCCCAGTTTTATTTGCGTGTTCAAAATAGTTCTGCTTCATTCTCTTAATGTTTTGTGCTACTTCCTCTTGAGAAATCAGATTTATTTGGTGTTTAATTAACTCTCCTTTTTCCCTGTATTTAATATTGTCTGGCTCTTTCTGAATCAGCAGTTCTATCTCTCTTAATTCTTTGTTCAATGTATTAAGTTTTTCCCTATGCATTTTATTTCTTCTTGCTATATACGCTATTGATGTTCCCCTCACAACTGCCTTCATCGTATCCCAGACATTTTGTATTGATGTCTGCTCTTTACTGTTTTCTTTGAAAAAGTATCCCAATTCCTTTTCTATTGATTGTACAAATTGTTTCTCTTGTAATATGTTCTGGTTTAGTGTCCACCTAGGTCTTTCCTTTCCATTGCCATAAGACTGGATGATGGTCGGCCCACTTGTTTGTTGTTATTTCAATATTTACAGTATCCATAAGTAGTGCCGGGTTTGACCAGACCATATCAATACGTGACCAAGAATTATGTGGTTGAGAGTAAAATGTGTACTGTTGTATCTTGTCATTCATTGTTCGCCAGACATCATAGAGGTGTAGTTCCTTCACCATATTTGCATAGGCAGTCGGTAGTTTCCTTCTAGTACTTTTCTTGTGTATACCCTTGTAATCCATTTTACCATCTACTACTGCGTTGAAGTCCCCTAGAATACATATATTTTGCCACTTTATTTCATTTATCCTCTTGTGTAAATTTACATAGAATCTTTCTTGTTTTTGGTTTGGGGCATAAATTCCAACTAGTAAGATTTTTTTCCCACCATTCGTTATCTCCACCATTAATATTCTACCCTCTTTATCTGCATATTTTAATTTTGGGTTCAACCATTCTTTTATATGCATCACAATTCCCCTTTTTCTAGTTTGTGCTGATGAACAAAATGCTTTACCTAATTTTGGGCATTTCAACAGGTTATTATATTTCTCTTTAATGTGGGTTTCCTGAAGACAGATTACATCTAACTTTTGTTTCAATAAATCCAACAGTACACGTTTTCTTTTTGATGTTATGTTAAGACCATTTATATTTGCTGATAGTATATTTGTTTCCCATTCCTTATATCTTTGATGCCATACAGAGCCAAGA
Organism: Thamnophis sirtalis; assembly: GCF_051295495.1. NCBI lineage: Eukaryota > Metazoa > Chordata > Lepidosauria > Squamata > Natricidae > Thamnophis > Thamnophis sirtalis. The sequence goes on from NW_028261388.1 coordinate 56,666,046, forward strand.
CTTTTATCTCTTACTGCGGTTCATAAGGGAAAGAATTGGGGGTCCCAGTGTTTATATGAAGCAAAAAAAAAGCCCCTCCAAAATGTTCTCAGTTCATTGTAAAGACATATCAAGACCTGTCATTTTTGGCACAATGTGTAATGGAAGAATTAAACAAAAATGTGGCACAGACCTTGCTGTATTTTGTGGTCTCTCACTGCATAGTAATTCACATCACTATGGAGGATGTGAGTGTTCTTAAGACTTTTGTCATACGAGCAAATGAGAAACCTTGAATGTCACAGGAGGTCTGTGCGATGTTAAAGGTGAGAAACACCGCTGCGATGTTAAAGGTGAGAAACACCGCTTTCAAATCAGGTGATGTGGCAGCACTTAGAATAGCAAGAGCTGATTTCAAAACAGCAAAGCAAGCCTATAGTCAGAAAGTATAGAATCTACTTCTTACTTACGGGTGCCTGATCCCAACTGCATTGTAACATCCCAGCGCAGGATGAAGCAAGCAGTTTCTTTCATTTTTCCTTACACTCTGTCCTCACACAGGAATGGCTAATTCTGCCTTCATCTGTTGCTGGATCTCATTATGCCTTAGGCAAAATAGATCTTACAAGATCCTATGGACTTGAGATGTATGTGGCAAGGTATTTGGGTCATTACTGACTATAAGGCAGCTTCCCTGATATGTAAGGGTGCCACGGATTTTCTAAACAAGCTAAATATGTTGTTTGGATGGTTTGAGGCCACAAACAACCTTCCAGCAAGGAAAGCTGTTCCTCTCCCTGATGAGCAGCTGCTCAGGTTTGATACAACTGTTTGTAAGGTCCCGCAGATACTTACAAATACTTGGAAAGCTGCTGGTTCTGATAATACCCCTCAGTGAGTACTAAAGGAGTGTGCTTACCAGCTGGCCACTGTTCTCACAGACATCTTGAACCTCTTGTTGCATCAGGCCATGGTTCCATCATGTTTTAAGACTGCCATCATTGTACCAGTCAAGATTTGCGAGTTGATACATTACATATTTGCAATTTATACAAAATAAAAATACATATTGAACTGCATGACTGTGACATAAGTTAGAAGTGGGAATGCGTCTCTTCTAAGATGGTATGTATTCCTACCCCTGATTTATTTGGGGTTATGCAAATATTTATTCAACAATTATGCAATATTAGAGTTGGTGACTCTCATTTGAGCATCATTCTTAGAATTTTCCAATGGTAGAAACACACACCACACTTTTCTCAGATCCTCCAAACTATTTAGGGGGTGCGTTGCAAGCTTAGTAGATATAAATGATTCCTTCCTTCCTTCCTTCCTTCCTTCCTTCCTTCCTTCCTTCCTTCCTTCCTTCCTTCCTTCCTTCCTTCCTTCCTCTGTCCCTCCCTCCCTCCCTCCCTTCCTCCCTTCCCTTCCCTTCCCTTCCCTTCCCTTCCCTCCCTCAGATAGTTAATGCAGTAAATAAATTAAATACACATTTTAAAACAACATGACCGTCTAGGCTAAAACATTTGCAACAATACTTGACAGGGCCTCTACAGAAACTCTAACCTATCAATAAACTAGCCACTTATTCCTCTGAGGAATCGTTTGAGATTAAGTACAACAAAATAAAAATCTTAATTTGGACAAAGTGACCTAGACTTCATGCCTGTCAGTTAAACAGTTGCAAAATACAGCAAGTTAAAATCTTGGTATATTTAGGCATGGTCTCCCATAGCTCTAATAAGTAAAGAATACTCCAAAACAATATAATCCATACTGTACAAAAATCAGGTGCAGAGAGGCCACCCCAGCAACAGTAGAGCTTTATTTGGCTAAGGCACACAAACAACTTTACTTTGGCACTCACTTGGAACCATAAAACTCTTTTGCCCCTCTATTTCAAGTGGGGCTTAATGTACTACAAGGAGGGAGTCTGGTCTGACTACAAGATGGATGGACTTGTGTTATAGTTCATTAGTTAAATTTATTTTTGTCCAGAAGAGCAGGGCTTGAAGCTTATTGTGGATAATTACCAATCAACATGGAAAAAGATCCCTGCAAAAGTTATCGTACATCACTTTGCGTTTTCAATATAAGCCATTTCGATGATAAACAAGCACTTATTATAATTAAGACTTCCTGCACTTTAATACAAAAAAAACATCAATCTCTTAAGAGTTAAGATTGTGCTCTTTTGGAGGCAGATCTATTAAATCTGTAGTTCATGTCTTCTTAATATACTATACTGGTTGCAAAGGCTTGCATAACTCCCTATCTGATTACACACCCTAATAATTCCGTACAAATAATTTTGTTTCCTTGAATGTGGCTAAATTTTATTATAATTTAAAACTCTGAATAGTTAGTTTAGTTAGTTTATTAGTTTTGTATGCCGCCCACTCCCGGAGGACTCCGGGCGGCTTACAATAAAAAGGGAGGGGGGATAAATAAGACAATACAACAGTTTAAAAATTACACCAATGTTCATAATTGAAGTGGGGCTGGATGCTTCAACAGCCCCAGGCCTGCCGGAACAGCCAGGTCTTAGTAGCTTTACGGAAGGCCGGGAGGGTAGTAAGGGTCCGGATCTCAGTGGGGAGATCGTTCCAGAGGGCTGGAGCTGCAACAGAGAAGGCCCTCCCCCGGGGGGGTGGGGGGGTGTCGCCAGCTGACACTGGCTGGCAGATGGAATCCGGAGAAGGCCTAGTCTGTGTGATCGATTCGGTCTTTGGGAGGTAATTGGCAGGAGGCGGTCTCTAAGGTAACCAGGTCCGATGCCATGTAGGGCTTTAAAAGTAACGACTAGCACCTTGAAGTGTGTCCAGAGACCAATGGGCAGTCAGTGCAGCTCGTGGAGGATAGGTGTGACGTGGGTGTACCTAGGTGCACCCACAATCGCTCACGCGGCTGAATTCTGGACTAACTGAAGTCTTTGAAAACTCTTCAAGGGCAGCCCCATGTAGAGCGTGTTACAGTAATCCAGTCTTGAGGTGACGAGGGCGTGAGTGACTATACGAAGGGCCTCCCAGTCCAGGTAGGGTCGCAATTGGTGCACCAGGCGAACCTGGGCAAAGGCCCCCCTGGTCACAGCCGACAAGTGGTGTTCTAATGTCAGCTGTGGATCCAGGAGGACTCCCAAATTGTGAGCCCTCTCTGAGGGGCATATGGTTTCACCCCCCAGGCTAAGTGATGGAATGGCTGGACCACCTTTGGGAGGGAGCATCAATAGCCACTCGGTCTTGTCGGGATTGAGTGCAAGCTTGTTCATTCCCATCCAGACCCTAACAGCCTCCAGGCACTGGCACATCACTTCTACTGCTTCACTGAGTTGGCACGGGGCGGACAGATACAGTTGTGTGTCGTCCGCATATTGGTGGTATTTAATCCCGTGCCATTGTATGATCTCACCCAGGGGCTTCATGTAGATGTTAAATAGGAGGGGGGACAGGACCGAACCCTGCGGCACCCCATAATTGAGGGGCCTGGGGGTCGACCACTGCCCTCCGACCAACACCGACTGCGACCTGTCCGAGAGGTAGGAGGAGAACCACTGAAGAATGGTGCCTCCCACTCCCACCTCCCGTAACCGTCGCAGAAGGATACCATGGTTGATGGTATCGAAGGCCGCTGAGAGGTCAAGGAGCACTAGGATAGAGGAATAACCCCTATCCCTGGCTCGCCAGAGATCATCGGTCAGTGCGACCAAAGCAGTTTCCATGCTGTAACCAGGCCTGAAACCGGACTGAAAGGAATCCAGATAATCGGTTTCATCCAAGGACTGCCGGAGTTGAAAGGCCACCACTTTCTCAACAACCTTCCCTACAAAGGGGAGGTTGGAGACTGGACGATAGTTACTTAAAATGGCTGGGTCCAGAGAAGGTTTCTTCAGGAGGGGTCTCACCACTGCATCCTTTAGGAGGAGCGGGAAGGACCCCTCCTGGAGAGAGATGTTAACTATCCTCTGGATCCAGCCATGTGTCACCTCTCTGCTGGTCGAGACCAGCCAGGAGGGGTACGGGTCCAGTATACAAGTGAAGGCACTCATCGCTCCCATGGCCTTGTCCACTTCCTCAGGAGCGACAAGTTGAAACTCGCTCCATAAAATCCACTCAAGACCTTCCCCCAGTACCTCAGCTGGTACCGTGCAATTGGAGTCCAGATCTGTCCGAATCCGAGCGAATATCTCATTGATTTAGTTACAATTTTATGTTGTATTATTTTATTTGAAAGAGAAACTGATCAATTGTTTTTGAATATTTGTTTACTTTTAAAATTCTGTTCAGTGATCACGATAAAGGTTATTACTACCACAACAGTGCCAACTTCATGTATATTAACTGGTTCCCTGGAACTCTGTCCAACTGGATGATTAAATTAACATAGGATTTGAAGAGGCACTGAAAATTATTATGACAACAATTCAACTACTTTATATTACAATATTCTTCCTTTTGCCTATTTTTCAAACTTCACATAAAAGATTATATTTTAGATTGCCACCAGGAGGCCTTCTGAATGGCACACATAAATTAAACTTCTACTATGTCATTCATCTTTCCACAGTTCCTTCAGATACTGTCCATTACATTTGTCAACAGATATATGCAGCATTGCAGAGCCAGGGACAGACTAATAATATAGGCTGCTTTAAACTGAGACTTTTATTTTATCACCCTTTGGCAGAATATTACAAAGGGCTGACCTAATGTCATAGCCCATCACTTGTCAACTGGGCTCTGTCTGCTTTAGCTTATTTTTTCTGTAAGTGCAAAATCAGAGTACCCATGTACATTTTCAGCATGTATCTGAAAACAGAATGGATGCAATTGTTCATTTTGGGGAATTTGACAAGTAGAGAATTTTTTCCTTCTGTGTTTGTTTTGTGGATACTTCTAGCTTAGAGTTATAGGTACAGTAGCTAACAATATAATTTCCCCCTTACCAAATCTCTCTAGAATCTAAGCTTAAAGAGCAGAACAACAATTTGTGCATTAAACACAGATATTCTGTTTGTTGCATAAAGATGGAAAGGATATGGAGATCTGTAATGATGCTATTAACAGATTAACAGAGTTGGAAGGGACCTTATAGGTCAGTGATCGCTAACCTTTTTGTAAAGGTGTGCCAAAATTGTGCATGTGCACCCAGACCCACAATGGAATGCTCATGCAGGTGGCCCCCATGTGTGTGTGGAGTTTTCACCCTCCCCAGGCTCTGGAGTCTTTCCTGAAGCCTGGGGAGGGAGAAAATGGCCTCCCCCGGCCCTCTGGAGGCCCTCCGGAAGACAAAAATGGATCATTTCTGAACTTCTGGTTGATCCGTTGCCGTTTTTTTGCCCTCCCCAGGCTCCAGAGACTTTCCTGAAGCCTGGGGAGCCCAAAAATCAGCTGGCATGCTGGCAAATATGGCTCTGCGTGCCACCTATGGCACAGGTGCCATAGGTTCACCATCACGATTATAGGTCATCTAGTCCAACACCCAGCTCAAGCATTTCTGACAAATGGCAGTACAATCTCTTCTTGAAAGTCTCAAGTGATGGAGCTTCCACAACTTCCGAAGGCAAGCTGTTTCATTGGTTGATTGTTCTCACTGTCAGAAAATTTCTCTTTATTTCTAGCTTGAATCTGTCCTTGGTCAGCTTCCATCCAGTATTCCTTGTCTGGGCTTCAGGTGCTTTGGAAAATAGCTTGACCCACTCCTCACTGTGGCAACCCCTCAAGTATTGGAACACTGCTATCATGTCTTCCCTGGTCTTTCTCTTCACTGGACTAGCCATGCCCAGTTCCTGCAACCGTTCTTCATATGTTTTAGTCTCCAGTCCCCTAATCATCCTGGTTGCTCTCCTCTGCACTTTTTCTAGAGTCCCAACATCTTTTTTATAACGTGGTGACCAAAACTGGATGCAGTACTCTAGGTATGGTCTTACTAGGGCTTTATAGTGTGGTATTAGTATCTCACTTGGTCTTGATTGTATCCCTCTGTTAATGCAACTTAGTATTGCATTGGCTTATTGGGCTGCCGCTGTACACTGCTGGCTCATATTTAGCTGGTTGTCCACTAAGACTCCAAAATCCCTCTCACAGTCACTGCTATTAAGCCTGGTTTCACCCAGACATCTTCTTCAACAAATGGATCTGATCTGGGAAATGATGAATTCCTCCAATTGTTACTAAATGATAAGAGAAACTGATTGCTTCCACTTTGACTAGCAGAAGTTACTCTGATGCTTAAGCGAAGAGGTGAGCCATGAGTTGGAGGCAGGCTTCTCCAAGCCATTCTAGAGCAGACAGCTGAGACCACTTTCATAGGAGGAATCACTTGTCCCTATGCTTTCAGATGAGGTTTTGCAGTAGTCTTACATAGGGAGAGGAAAGCCAATAGAAATAATAACCACAATCCTATAAATGAAACTCTGTCTGGTGAACAACAGGAATAGTTTTGATGAAGACTGGAGGCTAGTGGAGTCTGTCAAGCTTTTCCATTAGAGATAGTTCTTCTTGGAGTCACTATTTCTGCCTGGTCTGGCTTTACCAACAAGATCACACAGGTTGGGCCTCCTCCGGGTGCCGTCAGCCGGACAATGCCGGCTGGCGACTCCCCGGGTGAGGGCCTTCTCTGTTGCTGCGCCGGCCCTGTGGAACGATCTACCTGCAGAGATCCGGACCCTTACCACTCTCCCGGCCTTCCGTAAAGCCGTCAAGACGTGGCTGTTCTGGCAGGCCTGGGGCTGTTGATTGATATCCAGCCCCGTTTAGATGGAATGGGTGACATGAATTTTAATACTGTATTTTTATTTTTTTATCTCTATTTTTTAAAATTAAATGTTTCTTGTCTGTTGTGAGCCGCCCACAGTCCCTATGGGAGTGGGCGGCATACAAATTCTAATAAACTTGAAACTTGAAACTTAAATACCTCTGTCTCCTTATACTGTCTTTGAAGCTATAGAACTAGGATGAGGGTTAGAGGCTTGGCACTGTCAGGTAAAGCTCACCATCTTTTGCTTCTGGTTGAAACAACCACTTTCAAATTAATTTCCCCTTCATGGGGAAAATTGTATTGAAGATTGAAGATTGAAGGAAGAAATAGAAACAAGAATACAATTTTTAATATTTAAATGTGAATTCATCACATTTTGTATTTTTAAGTAATGAATACATTTTACTACACACAAAATGAAATTGACTTATTTTGAATAAAAAATAAATATTCATGAAAATGATATGCAAAAATGTTAGGCAAAATTGCAAGCAGCAGTCAGGGGTGGGTTTCAAAAATTGTTCGAACCTACTCGGTGGGTGTGGCCTCCTTTGTGGGAGTGGCTTGCTACACATGTGACCGGATGGGAGTGGCTTGCTAATGCTGCCGCTGCCGCTAACGCAGCCACCGCTAACGCCGCTGCCGCTAACGCCGCCACCGCTAACGGCGGCACTAACGATGACGACGCTAACGCCGCCGCTAACGCCGCCGCTAACGCCGCCGCTAACGCCGCCGCTAACGCCGCCGCTAACGCCGCCGCTAACGCCGCCGCTAACGCCGCCGCTAACGCCGCCGCCGCTAACGCCGCCGCCGCTAACGCCGCCGCCGCTAACACCGGCGGAGTCCAGCCAATCAGTGAGTGGCAGGCTGGGCTTAGTGCGGACGGGCGGGGGAGCGAGGGAGCAAGACCCTATAGATGCAGAAATTAGGGTGAACTTTAAAAATTAATGAGCAAATCTGATGAATCTGCAAAAGTGAGGCATTAAGCAGACAAATGTATTCATCCCTAGTGGCAATTCCAACCTTTCTGGTCAGTGGGCATTCATGATTTGATGCAGCAGCATGTAAGATCTCCCTTACATGATCTTGCAGAACAGAATTGATGCCATCTGTCTCTAAAAACTAAGAGTCAGTGCCTGGCCTAAAGCCACCCCCTCAGTGAATAAAACTCTGTAAAGATCCAAATTCAAATCTCTTGACATTTCTAAACTGATAAGGTTTTGTTCTAGAAGGACAAGAAGTAATTCAGTACTCTGCAGACTCCTTCTAGAATACAACTGACTCCTTCTGCTGCAGAAGAAAAACAGCTATAATATTATCTGCAGTTAGCAATTGTTCCATGGAAAAAAGCCATATGAACAGCTTGAGTGATTTCCTAACCAGAGCACTACCTTGATTTTAATAGGTGGAAAGGATGATTATACAATTCTTCAACCAAGCGTGGGTGAGAAAGTGTCTTCGTTACACACATACTTTGCATTAGTGCCTCTACATTTATGTGAATAATTATGAGGATGGTGTAGAATTATCATACAGAGGAAGGGAAATCAAACTCGTAGATAAAGTCTTTTGGAAGGAAGATGAATGAGGATTTTCCCCTGCATGCAGTTACAAAACACTAATGCTACTGGGATATTGGGAAAACATTCTGGTAGGAAATAATGGCAAACCACATCTATTTTTTGTGACGAAAGCTGCAAGGATAGGCATTAGGAGCTGAGCTTGATCTCACGCAGTCTCTCTGTCCCCCCCCCTCTCTCTCTCTCACACATCAAATTCTCTAATGCATCTGATTTTAAAAATATTATTTTTAAAAAGAATGAATGGGAAGTTAGTGTGTTGTAAACCAAAGCATTAGTCTCCAGCTTTCCTAACCAGGGCTATCTACAGGACTGTTAACAAAGTAAAAGGGCAACCCCAATGGTGTGATCGAAGCTCTGATCATTTTTCATACATTGAGCATGCAACACAAATAACAAAACAGGTAGAGATTCAATTGTATTATTGCAGATACTAATTTGAATATTTTGACCATTTCCCTATAGAAACCCATTTCTAACAATGCCCTTGAGCCTTGTATCCTTAGAATGGAAGTGGTGAAAGACTTGCAATGTTGACTAGACAGTCAAATCTGTGCATAAAAGCTACATAATATACTTCCTGCATTCTAGAAAAGATGCCTCTAAATTTGGAGTTTAAACTAAAGTATGAGAACAAAGTTGCTGAAACTTTGTTGAGTTCATTCTAGGCAAGGTTTTTACCAACTACCTCTGCTTTGTCTTGTCATATGTTTGGAGAAGGCAAACTTCTGTTAATGGAACAGTTATATAAAATGAATGAATGTTGTTTTCCACTTGTAATCCTTCCTGGTTTCTCTCTTTCTACATCTTTCCACAAAAGCATTTAAGAAGTATGAAATGATAGAAACTTACAATTAAAGTAGAATAAAATATGAATTAAAATATAAGAATGAAGACGTGGCATAAAAGGGACAGTTAGAAGCTTGCTTAAAGGGACAAGGAAATGTCATCAGCCTCTAACCAAAATATGTTCTAGCCAACGTCTCTATGTCAAAAGTCCAAACCACAAGGTTCAAATAAAGTTCGTTAATGATACGTAGTCCATACCTGTGTCCCAAGAACAAAAGGAGAAGTAAGACCCCCATCTACTTATAAGGCTTTTCCCCAAAATAACCAATAAGAAATGAGTTAAGTATTTCCGTGTTGCGCTGCTTTTGAGAATGTATAAGAACATGTGCTTCGATAATGAAGGTTGTTCAGAATTTGCAATATTAGCTATATGCTAGCTTTCTAAACCTGGCTGCCAAATAAACTTTTCCTGTATCCTGAGAAGTCTAAGCCTGTCATTTCCTGCAACACAATGTCTTTCAACTTATTGTGATGGAACTCCCCATCTGGAAACTAATCTCATTCCCACATTAAGTCTATGCACACTTTGAAAATGATTCAGAGTCACAGTTTCAGACTGCTCTGCTATTATTTCAAGCAACTTTTTTCCAGGTTTCTGTATGGGCCTGAAAATAAAAAAAGATGCCATGGTCTCAACATTCACAGGGAACCGGCTGCTTGAAGGAGCCCTGGTGGTACAGTGCTTAAAATGAAATATTGGAGGCAAATTCTGTCCACAGCCTGGAGTTCGATCCTGGCAGGGCTCAAGATTAACTCAGCCTTCCATTCTTCCAAGGTAAAATGAGGATCCAGATTGTTGTGGCAATACGCTGATGTTGTAAATCACCCAGAGAGTGCTGCAAAGCACTATGGGGCTATATATATGCCTAAATGCTATTGCTATTGTTAGATCGGGTAATGGAAAGGCATACAAGGCTAAAGGCAACAACAGCTCTTTATTGTAACAGAACAAATATGTACAATCCAGCGAAGATCTGTCAGACCCTTCGATCTCATTGGTCATCCGGCGGGAACAGAGGATCTTGGTGGAAATCATTATAACTGTATCTAGTATCCAACACCCCACCCCTCTTAGATGGAATCATCCTACTGGTAACATAGTCACGCAGGTAGGCAGGCCTTTTGGTAGCTCTGCCAGACCTGCACAGTTCAGTCGGAGGGTGTTCTTTGGATAGGTCAGATGGACCTGTTTGCTCTGCAGCTCCACTTGGTGGAAGCTCCTGGAACCTTTCACAGGCCGTGGCTGGAGCTTCTAGAGCTGGTTTGCTCTGAGCTCACTGCAGGCCTGCAACCCAGCCAGATAAGTTCTCCAGTACCCTCGGGCTTGAGTTGCCTGTGGAAGGAGTGACTTCTTGCTCCTTTTGGGTAGGGCTTTGGCTAACTCGTGCAGGAGTTACCTCTGGCTGCCTAAGAGTGGAGTTGGAGAGGCAGCCACGGAGTTGGTCAATGTGCCTTCTCCAATTCCGACCATCCTTGAGATAACAGTGAGGCCCAGTGATGCCTATCACTGTGGCAGGAATCCACAGAGTTCCCTCCAGCATAGTTGTGGGCATATACTGAATCCCCTACACTAAAATTCCGAATTTTGCTTGTGGAGTCTGGGAGCAATGTGGCAGAATAGTTTGGGTGTAGCCGGTCTAAGTGGGACCTTAGCCGGCGACCCATGAGAAGCTCGGAGGGGCTTCTCTCTGTAGTGGCACTTGGCGTGATATGTTGAATTAAGAGATAATGGTCAACCCGTGTTTGCCAATCTCCTGGGCCCATCCTGGATAGGACCTCTTTTGCAGATCTCACCATTCTCTCCGCCTGACTATTGGAGGCCGGATGGAATGGCGTGACCAGGGCATGACTGATTCCCTGAGCTGCTAAGAAGGTCTCGAATTGCAAGGGCATGAATTGGGGCCCGTTGTCAGAGACCAGGACATCGGGCAGGCCGTGTGTGGAGAAAAGTCTCTGTAGTACCTTGATGACCACGTCTGCTGTAACGGAGGTCATCAGGACTACCTCTAGCCATTTTGAGTAGGCATCCACAACTACTAGGAATGTCTGGCCATGAACTGGGCCAGCAAAATCAATGTGCACCTGGAAGAAGGCGGGGCTTAGCAGTGAGAAGACGGATTTTCAGGCTATTCCTGAAATTCCTCTATTCCGAAGGAATTGGACGGTTCATCTTTGAACCCAAGCTGTCCCGGAGAGACAGTGAAAGGTTGGAGGAGATCCAGTGACCCCAGAGACGTTCGCAAAGTCACTGGGGGCTTGGAATTTAACCTCCTTTGCCAGTGATTTCTGGGTTAGCTGTAAGCTAACCGAAACTGCAGGTTGCCCCTAAGAATGGCGTGAGTGTTTCCAGCTGGTAAGGTGATTTTATTACTCAGAGAGACACGGTCCGCGTAAAAATTTAAGCTAATTGAAACCAAAGAACAGAAGAATCTAGCGGCGAATTGGATCTTTTTATGGGTTTATGGACGGTGGTTACTCTATTTTTTAAATGTTTTAAATGCTACTTACATGGACAAAGGAAAGATTACTTCAACACCTCCTCTGACCCTCTGCAAGTGGGCTGTAAACCAATTTACTATAATGTGGCTCCCTACAACTTGACACTTTTATTGCTTGGCTGGGTTGGTCTAAGATCAGATAAGATTGTACAGCTCCCAGCTTGTTTTTACTTGCAAATACCTTAAAGCCTCTAAAGGGGAAATACTAACTGCGTATGAAGATGGCGTCTCTTCAAATTTTAAATGATTCATTTCAAATGATTTTTTTTGCTCTGCAAAAGCTATCTGACACGTATGATAGATTTGAAAGAAAGCTGGATTATTTACTGCTTTTAACATCAAAATATGAAGAAAAAAGTGAGAATGTTGAATGTTTGAATGTTCCTGAAATACAAACGAAAGATGTCAGAGATGAAGATTTTCAATTTGCTGACATTCCAGGCATTTGGTTTACCTCTGAGGGAGAAAAAGATGGAACGTTTGAAGGGGGGGCAGCTACGCAGAAGATTTACTTCGAAAGACAGAGCGCAGGAGGAATGAGAAGCATTAAAGAATTTATACTTTATGAAATATCATTTGCAAAACTTTTGATACCACCACTGAAAATTAAAAACAAGCTGAAAAGTGGAATAAGCGCAGGACAATGACATTATATGAGAGGCACCTTAAGCCAAAAGGTGCAGGGATCTTTTTGTTTGGACTTGCTCATAAAGACGTTTGTAGAACTTGATCCACGAATGGCAATAGGATTAAGGAGGTTTTGTTATTGGAGAGACACAGTCTGATAGATGGAAGAATACAATTCAAAATTAGCTAAACCTAATTAATTTTATTTGTAATAGACATAGTTGAATAATAATTGATAATGATAGTAATGTATATAATGTGGAGTTGATATGATAAATAATAATTGGATATGAGAAGGGAAGGTTAGAAATATTTTTGGACCATATGCAAAGGTTATTAATTACAATAATTATCACTATTAAAAAATAAAACAAAACTATATACAGTTAAATGTTAACTAATATGGAGAAAATGTTATGATATACGATATAATTACATAAAGAAAGGAGAATGATAATAAACTATATACATGGAGGATGGAATTTTTGGTATTAAATATTATGGATGTTTAGCTAAAACAGGATGTGAGGATTTGATGTTAATGGAGGATTTTATAAACAAGTAAATGAAATGCTAGCATGTGGTTATGGATTAAATCTTTGGCATAGTTAAGGATGAAATATGTTTAAACAACTGTAGTCAACTAAAAGTGGAGGTGTGATGATGTCAATATGGTAAACATTTGAGTTAAGATATTTGAATTAATATGAATTAATGGAAGAGATGCACAAGAACATGTTGTAACCAGCTGATATACTTTTTTATAATATATACCTGTGTGGTTTTTTGTTTTTTTGTTTTTTCCCCCTGCCTTGTCTTTTGTTCTTTGTCTTTTTTGTCTTTTGATTTTCCCCCCCCACTGGTGTGGGTGTGTGTTGTTTATGTAACAAAATAAAAAAAATAATTAAAAAAAATCAATATGCACCCTAGACCACGGTGCTTGAGGTCGCTCCCAGTCCTTAGCGGGCGCCTCTGGGGGAGCTGGTCTGAACTCCTGACAGGGTGTGCTGGTAGCCACCCATTCGTCGATCTCCCTGTCCATGTTAGGCCACCACATGTAACCTCTGGCCAAAGACTTCATCCTGACAATTCCAAGATGCCCTACGTGTAAAGTACAACCTTCTCATTCCATTTTTAAACTGCTCATAAGCTTTGAATACCATTGGCAATACAGTAGCACTCTTTGGGTTGGCTGTCTGAGAGAGGTATGGAGGCGATATGTCAAGCATGTGCAATTTTCTGGAAATCCCACAGAAGTCCACTTCATTGGGGATTTTCCTATGCATTAAAATATAGAAAAAAATATAACAATTTATATCTGGGGTTTTCTATGTTCTGTCTTCTAATTTACATTACTATTAACATAAACTAATTAAGAACATTTTTAAAAAGTACAAATGAAAGTACTTTCATTCTTTGACACATAAATTTCCCTGGTATAGGCTTTTAAAATGCAAATTCCTGTACTATAAATTTAAAGATAGTTACTATTTGCATGCAATTTTTAGTCATTTCTAAAATTTGCAGGTGGAATTTTTTTGGTCCATATACTGGTTTTTTTTTAATAAGTGAAACATTTGTCTTGCTCAAATGGCGAGTGGCAACAGAGCATCTACATTTGTTTCCAGTAAAACATATTTTTTTAAAAATCTATAGAATTGTTTTAAATGAATAGACAGTTTTTTACATTATTTGTGTTTCTAAAAGAAAAGTGGAAGCTTTGCTACAAATTTATACAGGGTTTATCTAGCATGTTTTTCAACATCTACATAAAATTTTCTGAAAGAGTCATCAGTATGCTGATGTGTGATGAAGATGACATCTACTATAGTTCCAGTTCTTTCTTTAGCATGTATTGAAGTGATTGTGTATATTGATATATACAACCAGTAAACTAAAAGAACGCCGATGAAACAAGACATAGGAGACAAGAGAGAGGTTTACGCTAATCTCAAAGAATATTATGCAGGCTTTGAGATTAATTTCAGATCCATCTTATCTCCATTTCCTCTAATACTATTTTCCAAGTTAGAATGAATGGTAGTTCTGATGGTAGACTAGATTGTTCCCTAAAAGATAAACTGTAAACTTCATCCTGGTTTTCCATATAAGCCTTGTGGTATTCTATCTCTTCCTTTCAGCTTCTCTCTGGTAAGAACCAAGAAATCCTGAATGATCCCCAAAAGATAAATGTTCAGTCTTCTATAAAAGGGAGGGCTATGTCAATGCAAATATTAATTTAGGAGAAATGTTTGGAAGGTATAGATTGATAGGAATCTTGTTAAAAGTTTATTTTGTTATTGCCTAGAGTAGATATTTAAGTTTCTATTTAAACAATTTAACAATAAAATTAGGTCAATTATGTGATTTTGATGCTTTTCATCAACAGGGAAATAACTTTCAATTTCCAGATATGTCCAGAGAATCATAATGCAAGTTTTCACAGATAGCGTCTAAAGTGCTCTGTTAGTTATGAAAGTTGATGATACTATGCTCATTGATGCTTCTTATTTAAAATTGTATCTTCTAAATGTTGCTTGATCTTTCTATGATACATGTTTACAATTGTGTCACGTGTTTTACTATTATTCCAACTCTTACTTTTCTAGTCACTTTTTTTTGCTGCATTCACTTTTCTTTTTAAGATTTATTTCAAGAAGTTAGTATTCAGTGTACTTTTCTTTACATATAAACTTTTTTGAGCCTGTTTCTAAATGCTAATTGAATAGTGTACTTTGACTATTGCGTACAGTGCTGCATAGCCTTGAATTTACAACAACAACATTTTGAGAGATATACTACTACTTGTGTTTTAGTTATACTTAACTCTCACCTTTATCTGTCTCAAACAAACTTTCCAAGTGTTTCAGAAAAACTGCAGTAATGTTACCTCTGCTCTTTAATGCTCTTGTGGATTGAGAAAAATACTTAAATTTGCAAATTACAATTAACTATTGATATAAAACCTTTCTTCAACAATGAATAAAACAGCTAACTCTCCTGAACTATTAATCATAGGTAGGTTTAGATGTTTAGATGTTTTATTCACAGTAGTGAACTTCTTAATAATACAGAAACTACTAATAGGGTTTTGTGTAATATATATTGCAATATCTACCTACCTAGTAGCTTTTATTAGTATTATTGATATTCAGAAATGTATTGTCAGCATTTTTCTCACAAGAAGGTGGTGTTGACAGACAAGATGCTAGTGGTAGTAAGTATCCATTTATGCATAGTTCTTAGATTATATTATTTTGTGCCATTTACTTATAGACTTGGCCTATAGCCCTGGAACTGGCTTCCAGCATCCATAGAAGGGGAAATCATTAAATATAAGATCTGCTCCCATCATTGGGAATTGCAACAATCCTGAATCCCGAATTCCCAAAAAGATCACCAGAAAGCTGTAAAATATCTTCTCATTTAAGTACCAGTCTTACCGCTGTATCTGTCCGCCCCGTGCCAACTCAATGAGGTGGTTGACATGATGTGCCAGTGCCTGGAGGCTGTCAGGGTCTGGATGGGGGTTAACAAGTTTGTACTCAATCCAGACAAGACCGAGTGGCTGTTGTGTTTTCCTCCCAAGAATTTGGCCAGTATTCCATCACTCAGGCTGGGGGGTGAAAATTTACGCCCCTCAGACAGGGCGCGCAACTTGGGAGTCCTCCTGGATCCACAGCTGACTTTAGAACATCACCTGTCAGCTGTGACCAGGGGGACATTTGCCCAGGTTCGCCTGGTGCACCAGTTACGCCCCTACCTGAACCGGGAGGCACTTGCAACAGTCACTTACGCCCTCGTGACCTCAAGACTGGACTACTGCAATGCGCTCTACATGGGGCAGCCTTTGAAGAGTATTCGGAGACTTCAACTCGTCCAGAATGCAGCCGCGCGAGCGATTGTGGGTGCACCTCAGTACACCCACGTTACACCTATCCTCCGCGAGCTGCACTGGCTACCGATTGGTCTCCGGATACGCTTCAAAGTGCTAGTCGTAACTTATAAAGCCCTTCATGGTATTGGACCTGGGTACTTGAGAGACCGCCTGCTGCCAATTACCTCCCAAAGACCCGTCAGATCTCACAGGGTTGGCCTCCTCCGGGTTCCGTCCACCAGCCAATGCCATCTGGCTACTACCCAGGGGAGGGCCTTCTCTGTAGCAGCTCCGGCCTTTGGAATGAACTCCCCGCGGAGATCCGGACCCTCACCTCTCTCCAGGCCTTCCGGAAAGCCGCCAAAACCTGGCTGTGCCGGCAGGCCTGGGGTTGATGAGTTCCCCTCCCCTCTCGACTGGTATGGCTGTGTGATTTTCGTGTATTTTAATTATGTGTATTGTTGTTTATGTTCCCTTTCCCCTTTGAGTTGTTCGCCGCCCTGAGTCCCTCCTGGAGAAGGGCGGCATACAAATAAACCAAATACAATACAATACAATACACTATTGAAAGGTCAGTTTGTTGCATGTGGTCACATGATCAATATTTGGATGTTTAGCAACTGGTTCATATTTATGACAGTTGCATTGTCCTGGGGACATGTGATCTCCTTTTGTGACCTTCTGACAAGCAAAGTCAATGGGGAAGGCAGATTCATTTAACAACATGTTACTAATTTAACAACAGCAATGATTCACTTAACAACTGTCACAAGAAAGGTTATAAAATGGGGCAAAACTCATTTAACAAATGTCTTACTTAGCAACATAAATTTTGGGCTCAATTGTGATCATAGGTTGAAGACTATCTGTACTGTGATGCAAGTAAATAATAGTCCTGATAACAAGCTGTGGCTTCCTTGTATATTATAATTTGCCTAAATCTACTACATAAACCAAAGGCACAAATGGACCAAATAAACCCACTCTCTTCTGTCTAAATTTAAATTAAATATCCTCCTAAATTGCCATCTGAATAATGCTAGAAAGGAATTGCAGCATATACTGTAGTAACAAAAGAAATGTTGCTGCTGTTATCCTGGCATATAGTCTATTCCATCAAAACAGACTTTGCTAAATGAAGCTTTAGGTTAGGTGAGGCTTTGTGACAAAGTTATAAGGATACCAGGAAGAAATGTCCCATATCTTAAAATAACCCATCTGAGAGGGAGGGAGCATTAGAATGAAGAACGAAGCATCTTAGCCACCCAAGTCAAGAAAAAGCCCATACATGAAAGGAGGGGATGTCCATTTTGGAATTTCCTAGCAGGAGTAATAAACCTCTGGGCTGAAATCTAAGGCTCAGTATCCACCAAGGAAAACTGGAGGTTGTCAGAGCAGAAATGTCAAGACTGAACTCTTCTCCTGTCTGAAAAACTAAATAACAACTTCAAGCTAAATAACAACATGAGCAGTGTGTTTACTGATAGTTGTTGAATTGGATTTTAAAAATATGGGAAAGTGGAAATGGAACAAAATATCTTGAGAGAGGACATGCTTGACAGGAACCTGGAATATCAGCATTAACCACTGCCACAATGTTGTTGTTGCAGGCTTTCCCTATATAGATACTATTTGGTGGCAGCACCTTTCTTCTGCCTTTCCCACACATCAAATGTGAATGCTGAGAAAGTGCAGTGGGCTATAGCCTACACCTAATTAACAACCTAGAGCAAGAAATGTTTTAAATTCCTGGTTTTGAAGTTAAAAGAGAAAGTGTTTCTAGTGGTGTCAGAATACTGCCAAATAAGTCACAAGAATTTCTCCCATTTGTTAAAAATACTTTAAAAAGCAGATTAACGCCATGCTTCAGAACTAGAAATTGGAATTACTAATTTTGGAAACAGTTAAAATACAGCCAATAAGCGCTGGAGTAAATTGAGATCTGTTTTGATTGGAGATAGTGCATTTACTCTTTTTCCAAGTTTATTGTAGCTCATTTAATTCTATTCTGTTCTGAAAGGATAATTAATAAATTGGCAAATCATCTTTCTTCAGAGGGCATCAAACCAGGAAAAGCAAGCTACTTGTTGCAGAACAAATTCCTTGGTTTAATATTGTGAAAAATTAAGGCTCACCTGATTTGCCTCACAGGCTTGATCAGAAAATTTAGGCAATCAGATAATTAGTATTCATTCCTAATCATGATGACACCAAAATAAATCATTATCAATTTTTGGTTCTTTGTTCCTTGCATTGTGCTATTGTGTAAAAGTGAAGATTGAGTTATGACATTGCAATGCACATTACGTTACTGTGCAAACTCCCCTCCCAACTTCTCCTACATATGCCCCCAATTAGATTTGACCCACTTCCCCCTGGCTAGATACCAGCTGCCACATCAGCACAGATCAGAAGGTAATCACCAACTGGAATTTTATCTGACTCACTCAGAAACAAATCAAATTGGCACTCTAATAGGAAACGGATATTCTGTTATTGAAACATCTTAGTGCCAATATCCTTCCAGTCTAAGCTGGTAGATGTGGCCTCTAGATGAAGAATCCAACTTCATTATCTTTATCAAAGCTGTCCAGATTAGAGACTAGGAGCTAAATACTTTAAAAACTGCCCCCTATGTACTCTATAATTAAGAGATCTGCTTGTGATCCTGTTTATGGGTTGGGCTCATAATTTGGCCACAGTGACAAGAACCTTCTTGATAGAGGCATTCTCATTATGGATCCCCCCCCCCCCGGAAATATAACTGGTCGCCATTCTATCTAGTTTCAAACAAATTAAAATATGCTTGTTCATTCATAATCTAAAGCAGGGATCCTCAAACTATGGCCTTTTGGCTGGCAGAGTGCTATTGGAGGCAGAAGAGGCCAAAAACAGGGTGCACAAGGCCCCAGGAGGCCAACAATGGGCCCCAGGAGGCCAAAAACAGCCCCATTTTTGGCTGGCAGAGTGCTACTGGAGGCATGGGAGGACAAAAATGGGGCACATAGAAGCCTTTGGGAGGCCAAAAATGGAGGCCTCCCGGGGGCCTCTATGTAGCTAGCAGAGTGCTGCGGGAGGACTGGAGGTCCGCTCGCCCATCCGCTGACCCAGTCTTCAGGTTTCTAGCAAAAGAGATGTGTTACTTTTGGGGAGACCGTGGGATTGCCTTGCCTCCTGGCTGGCCAGCTAGTCTTTGGTGTGCAACTTGTCAGCCTTCAGACATCAGATTCCCACCACCCAACACTAGTTCAGGGGTTCCTTCCCCCCAGGTGACAGAGAGGGAGGGAGGGAGGGAAGGGGAGAGAGAGAGAGAGAGAGAGAGAGAGAGAGAGAGAGAGAGAGAGAGAGAGAGAGAGAGAGAGAGAGAGAGAGAGAGAGAGAGAGAGAGAGAGAGAGAGAAGAGACACACACAGAGAGAGACTGGGGTGGGGGAGAGACTTTTTGATTGTAAGCTCCTTGGGGCTGAGAAGAATTGCTGCAAAACTGAGTTTCCTGAAGTGGACCACTAGACTCCTAAACAATTTAAAAGACAATCTAGTAAAAAGAAAAGTCAACCAAAAGAGCAACCTGCAAACAAAAGCAAATAAAACACCCCCAGGAACAAAACAAATTAAAGTTTAATTTGTGTGTATTGTCCAATGGACTGCTAAATTGGCCATGCCCACCCAGCCGGTCTGGCTCCCCAACAGTCTGAGGGATGGTGAATTGTCCCGTTTAAAAAGTTTGAGGACCCCTAATCTAAAGAATAACAGTTCTCTGCAGCATCTCATCACTTTTTCATGCAATCTCCTTTAACTTTTGATCAGCTAAATGTTTAATACTTTTATTGTTTAACTGTTTTTCTTCTGCGCATGATGCATGTATGGTTTTTCTTCTGTGCATTATCCCTTTGGTGATACATTTTCATTGCAGTGCACGCTAAAGCCGTATTACTCTGCTTCCACTTCAGTTTTTAAAAATTCTTTTACACGATTAGTCTTTGGCTTGATTCACACATGCATCTACATCAATTAGCAGCTTATTATTTGTTAGCATATTATTCTACAAACATGAAATTAAACAAAATGATATGGTAGAATTCATAGATGACAGAATGGATTATAGTATGCCATATCAGAGTGCATGTACAGGATCTGTACAGGATGTACAGATAACTGTCCCCACCCGAATGATGAATGAATGTTGCTTACTATTTTACTTCTATGTATTGTTGTGTCTATTTTCTGTATACCCTCCCCCCTTATTTTATGTAAGCCGCCCTGAGTCCCCTCAGGGAAAAGGGCGGCCTATAAGCATTAATAAATACCTAAATGCCTAAATCTATTTTTTTAAATGTAAATCTACATAAAAATTCTTTGCAGAGAAAAGTTTGCATAGGCAACAGGGACTCAGGATCAAATTCCCTGTAATATTATATGCCTTTTGTGTTTCTATTTTTATGAAGTTTTAGGAGTGAAAAGAGACAAATCTACAGAAGAATATGATTTTGCATCTCTGCCCTGTTATAGGGTCTTGATTAATTTAGATCATTAAAATTGCCATCTGAATCCTTAGGAACTTAATTCGTTCAATAGATAGCAATTTGTGTGTGATTTTCATTGGGCATATGGCATGCCAAAAAGAAAAAAAAACACTCCATAATTAAAACTCCAGTACAGTTCACAGCAACCTTTGCCCTCTATGAGTATTATATACAGAAACCAACCATATATAAATAATATGAAACTGAATTTACTGTCACATACAAGCACTATGCAGGTGTCATTTTTTCACATTTTCAGATAATTCATGCCGGAGAAGACAGGCTGTGCATCCCACTCCTGTCCTCACTGTCAGTATCAAATCCTGTCCTGACTTTTTTGTACTGAATGGGAAAGTTTCCAAGACAGTTGGTGGAACAAGCAGTTAGAATTGTAAAAGGAAACCAAGCATTGTAAAGTTGAATACAGAAAACTGCTGTTGCTCTGGCAAGAACTAAGATGTATATGGTTGGACCACAATGCATACATATATCACTTTTAGGTCTACAGTTTGATCTTGGTATTGCCAATTAAATATGATAATACTGCCTACTGAAAAGCATGCGGATATAGTAAAGAAATGCATACTGATGTTTCATATGCAAGTCATCTTCTGATTTGATAATCATTAAGATATCTGTGAACTTTCTTATTGTTCTGTAAATGTATGTAATTTTTACAGAATGGCTGTGTATTTCTGTTGGCTCAGATAATAGTGTTTTAAATTGATAAATAAAATGGAAAAATGTCAATAAAATCTAGAATGAAATGTTCTGAATATAGGGTCTAGCCAGCTGACTATTCCTCTTATAAATTAAGAGAAAATGAAAGAGAAGGGAAAATTGTGAAAACTCCAGATGGCCTTTCTAAAGCTCAGATAGAAAGGCTTAAGGGTTAGTGGGAGTAGGCAGCTTTACTTTTCAAACTGATTAGATTTTGTTAAAAATTACAATGCATTTGCACTTTTTAAAAAACTATGTAAATTCATTTTTACATAACATAGTTATTCCATCTGTTAGAGAGTGTAAGAGGAGTAAGGAATCTAAAGTAATGTTTTATTGCAGCCCTCAATAAATTATAACTGCTGGTCAAAACCATAGACTTGTCCAATAACCTTTTGTATCAGGAAAGGTCAAAGATCAACCAACAAAATCTCGAATATTTATTACTGATAACTGTTACATTTAGTTAGCAGAGAGACCTGGATTATTTTCTCATGGGTACCAAGTAATTAAAATGTAAATATGTCATTTAAATGGTGCAAACAGTTCAAGATTAACACTGTCTAAAATGTAAGCAATAACAAACTTGTTAAGTTGGTTGCACCAGGAATTGGGTTCAGTAGTAACATAAATGTGAAAGGCCACTCTGCTTTACTACAGGACCATTATATGATTTGGGGGTGTTACTTCAAGGGCCAAAACAAATTGGATATTGCCATGTATATCATTTGTTAAGGATTATAGATTATTCTGGACTTGGATTCTCTAACATTTTCTTCCAGCAGGTAGGCAGGATGTTTATCTCTACTGGCAAATGAAATATAAACTATCTGGATTCTTAACTCAAAAGTAATACATTAAACTTAGTAATAAAAAACAAAACAAAGAAACAAATCTAACAATATAAAAAATCCATCTGTGTGGAACTGGAGTACAACTTGAGGGTCCTTCAAAACTTTCAGCTTCTACAGTACTTGAAGATCAGATGGCTAGGAGGCCCTTTGCAGAAATGCATCTGGTGTGCTAGTTGCTTCTATTCAGTGGTGAAATGCAAAATTTTTCCCTATCAGTTCTGTGGGTGTGGCTTGGTGGGCATGGCTTGGTGGTCATATGACTGGGTGGGTGGGCAGACATGGCCAACTCAACGTCACAATGTAAAAGCAGCTGGACTTCACACAAAATGGCCCCTGCAACAAACAGGAACCTCAGAGTCACAGAGAGCTCAAAAACCAACTATCACACTTCACACAAAAATAACACAAAAGCTGCGCAATTGACTCACACACAATGTAAAAGCAGCTGGATTTCACAACTTTTAAAAAACTTTTTAAAGCATTTTTTTACTACCCGTTCTGGCGAACCCATAACATTTCACCCCTGCTTCTATTGCTGGATTGGGAGGTGCCACCCATGGTCACTCATCCCTTGGCTCACTATTTCCACAATGATCACTGTATCACAAGTGATTCAAATATCTTATCAGAATGATGATATAAAGAAAAGAAAATATTATCTTAAAGATTCTGGTCATGGTTGAAGGAATCCCTGGTCCAAATAAATACTTCCTATTATTTCCAGTCAAAAGATACTATAAAACTACTCTGTCTTTTCTGCTTTAATTATTTTTGTTTCCTAATTTCTATACTAAAAATTAAAGACAAAAGTGGATTACATAATTATAAATTGTCAAATATTAAGCACAGGGATTGCATGATGGAAGCATCCAGGAGAAGCCACTCTATTGGAAGAAGCAGAAATGTTGCTGTTACTCAGGGAAGATTGCAAAAATATGTCTACTGGTTTTCCTATTGTCAAAAAAAAAATGATAGAAACACACACCCATTTTGCAGTTAGCTATACAAGTCATTAGAAAATGATGCTAGCTAGAGGCATTGTAATGGTTGTTTGGAAGAGAAGCGAGTCACTGCTTCCATTAATGGAGGACCCAACAACACTAAGATGTTTTGACCTTCTACCATCTATACTTTATTAGTGAATGGTGCATCAGTTCCAACTTGCTCAGAGATACTAGTATTTTGGGAGGAGCCATTTGTTTGCTTTCATCTTGCATCATCTTTCGTCAATGAACAGTCATACTGTGGACCTAGTTTTGATATTTTATAAGTAAGTAAACCAGTAGCAATAGAGCACCTGAATTATTTTTGTATGCTGGTGGTTGTTTTACTGAACTTCCTATGAGCTTTTATTTTTCTATTTATATAATAAGGTTCCATAACCTTATTTTTTTAGCCTGAAAAAAGAAAGAATTGTGAACCTAGTCTAATATTAGAAAAGACAAGCTAACTATGTTTATTCAGTCTTAAAAGATAGGAAAAGGTTATTCATCAAGATGATGAAATAGTGTCTCTTAAAAAGTATTATGTTGTTACTCAATTGCTTTGAAACTCATCAAATTTGGTACTCAATGCATTTTGAAACAAAAAATTTGTTTTGGTACTCATCATTTGTAACCAAATGCAAATGCTAGAACTCATCAGTGTCAGCTGCCTTGTGATTCACTACATTATTCCTTATGGGGAAAATTTGTTGGGTACTCATTGTTTTTGGTACTCAGTCCACCTCCTGGAACCAATTATGATGAGTATTAAGATACCACTATATGACACTGGGATACCCTGTCCAGAAAGAGGATACCTTTAATAATTGTGCAGCAGTAGCAGCAGCAGATATTGTTTATAGTATATTAGCTAATATCCTGATGTTGCCTGGGTATTTATAGACATCGAAGCGTTTGTCTGACAGGGAGTCATTGAGAGGGGCCTTTCTTCCCCCTACTTCCATGCCCACCATCCCTGCCCTCTCCCTTCTCTCTCCCATGTTCTCCTCTTTCCCGCTCTGTCTACAATCCTGGCACTTTGCCCCAAATCCATCAGGCGCTTCCCCATTGGTCCACTGGAGGGCGAACAGCATGGCTGGCTTTCCAGAGGAAGCTCTAAAGGAACAGACTCACAATCAACTGCTGCTTCAGGATGCCACACTTGCTCTCCTTGATGGTCCAGGCTCTCCTTTCTTCCTCCCATGACATCATGACATCACAAACAATTGCCGCTCTAGGATGCTGCATTAGCTCTCCTTAATGGGCCAGGAGTCCCCGAGTTATGCTGGAATACACACACACACACAATCACACACACACCAGGGGTGTCTTACTTCCCCGGTATTTATTTCCAGAAGGTAAGTCATCTGTGTACCAAGTTTGGTTGAAATTGCTTGAGGCACTCCAGAGTTATGCTGGTACATACATATTATTTTATATATGCCAAGTTTTTCTGCCTGGAAGGCTCCTGGAGTGGGGCTGAAAGGCAAAAGGGAAGCAGTATGCTCCTTCCCATATTTGGGCATACCAGGTGCTTTAACAAAACATTTAATCATTCCCCTGGCTCAGCTGATAAGGGAGGAGAGCTTGTGGCTTAGAGGTTAACATAACTGCCTAATATGCAAAAACAGTCCATGTTCGAATCCCAGTAAGGGTATGGCTAGCTGATGTGAGCTAAATAATTTGAAACAGATCTGTAGTAGTCTCCATTTATTTATCAGCAAAAATGCAACAGATGTATAGATAGATATATAGATAGAGTTGTCACATTGTATCTTCTAAATTTTCCTCATTTATATAATTATGAGATGTTCAGAGTAAGTAAGTAAGTAAGATATTGATTACGGTCAAAGACCAGCAATACACATTAGTTTTTACACTATGTTAAAAAATACTAACATTAAAATATAATTAAAAAGTATTGACATTAAAAATGGATAATAACATAATGGTCCAAAGATTGTTAAAGGTATGTCCAGATAATTGGTACAAGATGGTACTATACTTCTGTAGCCAATTTTTTTCTTAAGGACATTGCAGCAGCACAGAACTTTGCCACTGCATACGTGGTAACCGGGTTAGTGTCCTGGAGGAGAAAGCCTAGATAAAAATGGTCTGCCCTCCCTGGCAATCTCTCTAATAAGGGGAGAATATGTGTAGACCTACAAGCTCTGTATAGCTCACAGTGTAATAGAACATGTGAATTATCTTCCACTTCGCGTTCTGCTATAGGTGTTTTCTTATACCTGCCCTGGAGGAGTGCTGAAGGAAGAATGTTAAATCTGGCTCTGAAGAAAGCTAGTCTTTGTTGTGGGGAGATCAGGTCATTTAGATATCTTGCCGATTGAGATGTTCAGAAGATCTTATTTATTTCTGAACTAGTAATTTTAAAGAACAGTGCAAATATGTCACTGGACACATATCATCAAAAATTATATACGTATTTAAACTTTCATAATAGACTTGCACTGCATTTGGCTACTGGTTAGAAAGAAATGTTTGAAATTATTTTTAACTTATAGCTGCAATGTTGTAAGACATTTACCTGAAGATAAATACAATAGATTGCACTATTATGTAAGTAGCCTTTTATCAATTGTAATCCTCTTTTTAACCAAACTGTTTCAGATTCTTGTTTTATATCAATGAACCTACCTGAAACTAAAATAATTACTATACACAGCAGAAAATGATGGTACACTGAGTCTGCAAGCTAGGGTTTTACATGGGAAGTTTCCACAAAATATTTTTACAGATTTAATTTCTTATAATCATTGAATTATAGAATATTTCCTAGATTAATACACACACACACACACTCATATACTGTATGCATATAACAGTCAGTGGTGGGTTTCAATTTTTTTGGAAACCTATTCTGTAGGTGTAGCCTGTTTTGTGGGAGTGACTCGGTGGTCATGTGACCAGGTGGGAGTGGCTTGGTGGTCATGTGACTGAGTGGGAGTACCTTGGCATATTGTAACCGAGTGGGAATGGCTTGTCAATCATGTGACCGGGTGGAAGTGGTTTGGCAGTCATGTAACTGGGTGGGAGGGGCTTGGCAGTCATGTGACTGGGGTGGCAGTGGCTGAGTCGATGTCACTTAATTCTTTGTCCCAATGAATGATCTACAAAAAGAAGATATATAAAAAAGGAAACTTATTATTTTGTGCACTTACTACTTAAATAAGATTAAAATAAGTACACAAAACAATAAAAGAGCTACTTACAGAAGGAAGATGACTGTCCTTGACAGTCTTCTATATCACTGACCACCTTGCTCCAATGAATGGCCTGCACAAAGAAGAAACACAGAAACGAACTCTTCAATTGCATGCACTGCATTAGATGAAACAAGCACACAAAACAATAAAAGAGCTACTTACAGAAGGAAGATGACTGTCCTTGACAGTCTTCTATATCACTGACCACCTTGCTCCAATGAATGGCCTGCACAAAGAAGAAACACAGAAACGAACTCTTCAATTGCATGCACTGCATTAGATGAAACAAGCACACAAAACAATAAAAGAGCTACTTACAGAAGGAAGATGACTGACCTTGCCAGCCTTCTACATCACTGACCACACTTGCTCCAATGAATGGCCTGCACAAAGAAGAGACACAGAAATGAGCTCTTCAATTTGCATGTACTACATTAAGGATGAAACTAGCACTCAAAACAATAAAACAACTACTTACAGAAGAAAGATGACTGCCTTGCTGGTCTTCTACACCACCACCTAACCACCTTGCTCCAATAACCTGCACAAAGAAGAGACACAGAAAGGAAGACTTTAATTGCATGCACTTACACCTTACATGAGAATAACACAATGAAAGAGATACACTCAAGTACTTACTTGTGTTATTGGTTTTGTGGTTGAAGATGTTTCCAGATTGTTCTTTGGTTCCCAGACTCCTCAGTTGCACTTTTCTTGGTCTTTGCTCGTGGATCAAAGTGGCTGCTTTTATATGGGCAGATTGGTGCATGGTTTGTGAGAATGTGTGTTTCTTGTGTGTTTTAAATAAATAAATAAATTGTGTGTTTTAAATTAAAAAATTCCCCCAAAACCATTAAAAAACCCATATTCTATAAACAATAAATAAATAAAAGAAAATCCATAAAAACCATTAAAAAACCACATTCTATAAACAATAAATAAAAAACCATTCTCTAAAAACCATTAAAAACACATTCTATAAACAATAAATAAAAAAACATTTCCAAAAAAACATTAAAAAACATATTCTAAAAACAATATATAAAAGATATCCTTAAAAAAACATTAAAAGCATAAAGAAAAAAACCTGAGTCACTTACCAGCAGGCAGAATCAGCAGCTCTTCGATGTGATGAACATAGGCAACAGGCAGGCGACTAGGCAACAGGTAAGCTGGACTGGAGGGACACAGATGCAACCTAGTCAGTGAGGCCTGTCTGGCATGGAGCTGAGGCGGCTTAGCCAGCCAGGCGAGGCTGGGAACTGGGTGGGGCCAGTTTCTTGCGGCCACATGGCTCTCTACTCTAAGCGAGCCTGGGGATCTCGTGAATGTTGCAATGGATCCCCGGACTTGTCTAGAGTGCAGAGCTGTGGCAGGCCACTGCAGCTGGCTTCCTGCCAGCCCTCCCCCTAGTCGCGGCCACGTGGCCCTCCACTCTAAGCAAGTCTGGGGATCTCGCAAAGGCTGCAATGGATCCCCGGACTTGCCTAGAGTGCAGAGCCATGGCAGGCCGTTCCAGCTAGCTTCCAGCAGGACCCTCACAGTTAGTCACGGTCCTCTGCTCTAAGCAAGTCCAGGGATCTCACAAAGGCCACAATGGATTCCCTGACTTGCCTAAAGCACAGAGCCATGGCAGGCTGCTCCAGCTGGCTTCCCGCCCTCCCCCCCGCATTTAGTCGTGGCCACATGACCCTCTGCTCTAAGCAAGTCTGGGGATCTCGCAAAGGCTGCAATGGATCCCCGGACTTGTCTAGAGTGCAGAGCTGTGGCAGGCCACTCCAGCTGGCTTCCTGCCAGCCCCCCCCCCCTAGTCGCGGCCCAGTGGCCCTCCACTCTAAGCAAGTCTGGGGATCTCGCAAAGGCTGCAAGGGATCCCCGGACTTGCCTAGAGTGCAGAGCCATGGCAGGCCGTTCCAGCTAGCTTCCAGCAGGACCCTCACAGTTAGTCACGGTCCTCTGCTCTAAGCAAGTCCAGGGATCTCACAAAGGCCACAATGGATTCCCTGACTTGCCTAAAGCACAGAGCCATGGCAGGCTGCTCCAGCTGGCTTCCCGCCCTCCCCCCCGCATTTAGTCGTGGCCACATGACCCTCTGCTCTAAGCAAGTCTGGGGATCTCGCAAAGGCCGCAATGGATCCCCGGACCTGCCTAGAGTGCAGAGCCGTGGCAGGCTGCTCCAGCTGGCTCCACCCCCCATGCGAAATTGCAGCTTACTTACCTGAGGGAAGCAGTAATAATAGCAGGGAAGGCAAGCAAGGTGAGGATGAGGTCAGCTAGCAAGCAATGACGTGAGAGCCAAACAGGAAAAGAAGTAAGTGGGCCGTCTGTGCTGCAGTTTATATAGGGCTCTCAGAGATGGGGTGATCGGCGAGTCAGTGAGCGACAGGCGGGTAGGCAGGCAGGGCAAACATGGTGCGGATGGGTGAGGTGAGCGAGTGAATGGGGCAGGCCAGGGGACGGAGCATTCTGGTACCTCCAGAAGAACGAGTATGGGAAGGCACACTAAATTTCACCAACCAGTATGTCCTGGTGTGTACAGGCTGAAACCCACCCCTGATGACAGTATACAATGTATATACAATGTATAAATCTTTTTCAGTTTAATTGGTCAGAGCTCATGTTTGTGTGCGCTTGCACAAACACACACACACACATCTTTCTTTCTGCCTATCTCACTGTCAAGTGACATTGGGCAGCTTACATTATCATAAAGCAATCATATAAAACAATTAGAACATGCATTAAAAACATTAAGCATTAAACATTAAAGGGGCAAATAAACGTGGTGGAGGTGGGATCTATTCCTACTAACCAACTCAAGAGTGGGATGCCACCATGGAGACCTAAGCCAGTTGGTAGAACCAGGATTTTCTGGCTCTTTTGAAAGCTAAGAGGGTAGGGGTGGATTTTACCTTGGGAGTATGGTTCTCTAAAGGGCAAGGCACAAAAGGTTCTTCTCCTGGAGTCCGCCAGCCAAAATTCCTTGGCCAATGGGGTCCATAGCATTCCACTTCTGCCGGAATGAGTGGGATGGACCACTCTCATTGGCGATTATTAGCCTTTTCATTAAAAATATTAATATTTTTGTAAGATCTAGGCTCAAGCTATAGTTAAGTTAAAGGGGAAGAGGAGAAGAAATAATTATGTAAGGAAAACTTCAATATATAATAAACATATTTGCATTTATCAAAAGATACATATGTCCTAATGCAGGTCTTTAGAAGATAATTGAATTTTTTCAATTGAGAAATTATTATTTTTTAAAAAAAACAGTCAATAGTTATAGTTTTGTCACTTGGGTGAAAAGGTGGCATCTCAGTATTAGTATGTAAACTGAAATTCTTGTACTGTTATTAGTATGTTGTGCTCTAGATTGGGGTGTCAAACTCAAGGCCCGGGGGCCAAATCTGGCTCATGGGGTACTTAGATCTGGCCTGCAGGGATGCCTTGGAAACAACAAAGCACCAGCCCGTAGTGCCTCTGCCAGAGAAAACAGAGCTCAGGAAGGCTGCATGCGGCCCTCCCGAGCTCCATTTTTGCTGGCAGAGGGTTGCAGGAGGCCATTGCAGCTGAAAATGGAGCCCGTTTTTGCTGGCAGAGCACTCTGGCCACCACAGGAGCCCCTGAAATGAGTGTCATCGAGCTGGCCACGCCCACTCTGGCCCACCAAGGTCAAACACAACCCTGATGTGGCCCTTAATGAAATTGAGTTTGACATCCCTTCTCTAGATGTTATGTGTACATCTTTCATTTCATATATAAAATTTATATTGCATAGCTTTCTTCCATACATGATTGGTTCAGAACCAACTGAAGTTGAAACCAGTTTATCAAACTAATAAAGCTATAATAAAAATGAATTCACAATACGCACAATAGTGTTTTATTAGATGAAATTTATCTTGCCGAAGGAATGAATATTATGTTAGTATTTACTGACTTCTATAGACTCATTAAGTAATTTAAAATGCTTTCAATTTTATATTATATATTTTGCAGTATACCATATAATTTCCATGCTCTAGTATACACATACACCGGAAAAGTTATTTCTGGAGCTATGATATTTTATCCAATATTTTGCTCTGTACTGTACATGCCTTGTGCAATAGAGTTTAATTGATGCATGTTTAAAAGGTGTTTTTTGTTTTGCTGATTAACATGTTTAAAATTTAAAATGTACAAAATCTTTCCATAAGGCAGAGAATTCCTTTTTTATTTATGCTGTGAATCATTACATAGATATGCTTCTCAGATACCCTTTGCAATTTAATCTCCCCTCCCCCACACCCCTCGCTTATTCTTTGCTGAGTAAGGGCTATTGCAACTAAACTATTGCTTTGATGTGAAAAATGGATCATACCTCTGGGAAGGAAGATCACGCTTTATTAAAACAACAATCAATGGGTTCCAGTTTACAAAGGGAAAAAAAACTAAGAACAATAGGAGGGAAGATTTCTTTTAATATAAAAATGTTTTATGGAATTATGGAACATGAAATTGTAGAATTCTGATTGGGTATCAGGATCTTTGGACCATGCAGGGAAAACTGATAAGTTATGTAAGAATTGTGTTATTGTTGAGAACCATTATACTTTTTTAGAGCAGGCAGGTATTTTGGAAATAGTCTTTGTCAGCAAGTGAGGAATCTTGACGGCATTAGGTGTCTCTTACCAGTTATTTTATTTCAATTTCCTTATAAAACTTGCTTTCCTTAATCCAAAAGGCTGGGTCTTCATTGCTTCTAGTCAATTTCATTTTTTAAACAGGATTAATAGGGCAAGAGAGTTGGAAGAGCCCTTAGAAGTCACCTAGTCCAAGTCCCTGATTGAGCAGGAGACCTAAACCATTTCAGACAAATGGCTGTCAAAATTCGTCTAGAAAACATCCAGTGATGGAGCACTCTATCCTGCTTTTGTTAATAATAAGCAATGTTTCTATATTTTTTTCATCAAGGGCAGGATTAGGGGCTTTGTTTACCAGCAGAAATAGTTTAGGTCTGATAGATTTATGTGATGTGGGAAACTGAACCTGGTCCCTGTCATGTTTGCAAGGTCAGAGGGAAGTGTTATGAAAATAAACTCCCATCTCATTTCAGCCATAATGCTATGAAACCCAATAAACTTGCAGCCACTCAGTGAAACTGAGGTCTATACCTATTATTTTTATTACTGGAAATTTGGTTGCAACAGGATTTCATTAGCTTTGTGTTCTTAAAAGTCCAATATAATTTCCAGTTTAAAGGTCTTTTTTAGGTACAACTGGGTCATTTATTTTATTTTTTTGCTAATAAAAGACTTGCAAAGGAAAAGTTGCGCTTGCATTTAGTGTAACATATATAACCTAATACTTTTGTATCCCAGCAAAAATGGCAAACCACTTTTCTATATTATTGCCAAGAAAACTACACATACATGTATGTGAAATCATTAGGAGTCAAGCCTGATTTGAATGAGATTATATTTTATGGTGTTGGAAGGTATGTCCCGGCCCATTCCCAGCTGGGAGTCACCACTGATGCTAAAAGAAAGTTTCATGAAGACAGCTGCCTGGAAGTTATGAGTTTTATTGAGGAAAGAAAAACGGGAAGGACGAGACGCAGCTCAGACGTTCCGGGGTCTGCAGCACACCGTACATGCATTGGTTTTCCCTTTTATACAGTTTTTTTCTTTGAGGCTTTTGTGTAAGTTTCTGATTTACAAAGATTTATTTATTCTGGATGATTGCTCTGATCTTGATTCTGATTCTGTTTCGTCCGGTGTCTTGTCCTTGGGGTTAATCCTGTCACAAAGGGGAGGAAGAGCGTTTCCTGTGTGGGTGCTTGTGAGTAGGTGTCAGCTTTATGTAAATGGTTATGATGTTTGTCTTGCCTTAAATTAGATTCTATATTATTTCTAGTGGTCATCTCCAGACTCTTTCCCATGCTCTTGTTACTTTTAATCCTTTATACTATGTTTCCTTTTGTGATTAAATAGAACCCCTTTTGTCTACGTGTATGGTTTTCTCCTGACTATGGCTGTAGCCTGTATGTGTTTATTAATTTCTAGGATATGCTTTTTTGTTATGTCTTTCTGGTACCTTACTACAATGGGAAATGGAAATATTCCTTGAATATGCCTTGGTCAATATATCTACCTAGGCCCCTCTATACTTCAAGCCTACAAGTCAACCACATTTGCTAGAAGAAATGAAGGTGTTATTCTACCTAAATTATGAGAAACTACCAAAAAAAGCCGTTTCTGATGTGTATAGGATTGTCCTACAAATCCATCAAAATAAATTAGAATTTAGCATGATATAATAAATGGGTTTAGATCAGTGTTTCTCAACCTTGGCAGCTAAAGAACCTCAGCTCTCCAAATTCTTAGGAGCTTGGGAAATTCTGGGAGTTGAAGTCGACACATCTTAAAGTTGCCACGATTGGGAAACACTGTTTAGATTTTAAAGTAGAATACTGTGCCAGTATAATTTCCCCCATGATTGTCTTTAATTGTTTAATTATTTTTAATGTTTGCATTGTTTGTATGTTTGTTTATTTTTTGCGTATGTTCTAAGCCATCCAGAGATGTGAAATAATAATATAAACTGAATAAATAAAACACACCTAGCTCAATAAATGTGGCTGTTTGAAAGACAAGTTCTTCCTGTGTGGCAGTTGATCTGCAAAAAATCAGTGGTAAAGGTACGATATCTTTCTGCAGGACAAACTACCTGGAACAAACTGTATTTCCATTTACTGGAAGGGTGTGCCCAGAGGTTTAGTCCTCACAACTGCTGCACTGCCTGATGCAATCACCTTGACTCGAAAGATAAAGCTGCCATTACATTCAGCAAGGACTACACTTTTGATTTTCAAATAAAACCTTTCATTTAGATGGCATGGTAGGAGTACCATATAAACATGAATAACTCAGAAGTGATTTCATCAGCTTCAATAAGGTTCCAGACTGAATTGTTAGATTGAGATGACTAGGCACTTCCAGCCTTCTGTGCCAGAATCAGAAAAGATTTGAAATGCTTTTCTTTTCAAGCAAGTAAGTTTCACTGGAAGTTGGGTGGAACTATTTAAAATCTAAATGCTTCGCTCATTATAGACACAATTTGAGACCATAGCACTGTCTTAAATGCCAAGAGTTCTCTATCCTCTCCCCCCCCCACACCGTTATCTTTCTCAGTGGGGCCATCCACGCTTTTGGGTTGGTAGCTTTTGGAAAGGAAAGAGTCTATTGATCTTTGTGTGCACGCAGTGATAAACGTTGTGTGGGGAATAAGTCTCAGCGTATCAATTCGCGCTTCTGCCACCCGTTTTCGCCCGCTCTTGCTCTGCAAGTCTGCGGGTGGGTGGTTAGCTTGCAGGGGCGGCTGGGTGTGTGTGTGGTTGGGAGGGAACGCAGACAGGTGGGCTGGACGAGTTTTCGCGGTGGTGGAGGCTGGTCAAAAAGGAAGGGGGCAGTGAAGAAGGCAGCGTAGTGAGGTGTTTCATATGGTTTGGACAGGTGTGTGCGTGCGTGCGTATTCCGTCCCATAGTACAGGCGGGTAGAGGGGGCGGACTGGTTGTGTGTGGGCAGCTGGCAGGCTGGCGTGAGGTTTGCGCTCAGCAAGCGGCGCCTGAGACGCGGGCATGTGATCAAAAAGCAAGGGGGGGGAGGAAGAGGAGGAGGAAAGAGGGAAGGAACTGGCTATACTCTATGAGCCAGGAGTTTGCAAGCTCCGGGGCGCTGGCGTAGGGGACCCGGCAGGAGGAATGTATCTCACAAAGGACGCGCTCGCGTTTGGCGGGCCGCCTGGGGCGGGAATCGCGGCGTGCGTACGAGTAGGAGAGGAGTTGCTCGTTTTCCCTCCCTCCTTAGGAATCCCAAGCGGCGAAGGAGCGGCACCCGCAGTGTGAGGCTCCCCCTGGCTGTTTGGAGCGGGCTGCATGAGAGGAGAGGGAGGGGGGGGGCGTCCAGAGAGCTGCAAAGAGCAGCAGACACTTCATCCTGCGGCACCAGCAGGAAGAGAGGCTGTGCTCGCGAGGGAGAGCCGAAGCCCATGTGCGCAGGTGGGCAACACCCGTTTCCACCGCATTGTCAGCCGGTGGTGGCTGCAGACATGCATTTGGGGAGGGGAAGAGGGAACAGGACAGCAGATGGGAGGCCGGCATCCAAGAGCCAACAGCGAGTCCGGGATGGCTCTGGGTACGTGTATGTCGTGGGTGCCAGTCTGTCTTTCTCAGTCTCAAGAGATTACGGTTTACAACTTGATATCTTCCTTTGGCTGGATGGTAGTGAAGACTAATCGAGGGAGGGAAAATGAGGTTTGTTTCTCCTTCCCTTAATTCTTTAACCACTGACAATCTAAAAATGCACACGCAGGCTACTGTAAACTAAATGTGTATGATGTGGCTTATGGCAGCATTAGCGGGCATATCGGAACTACCTTGCGTTTTGTTGTTACTTTGCGATTTCGACTTAGAGGAGCTGTAGTGGGGAAGAGAGCAAAAACAGCGTGTAGGTACCTTGACAAGTGGCTTGGCGTCGAGTTGGCAGGGAGGGTTGCTTGCCATGTGCAAAAACACGATCTTTATTCAGGAGTAATTTCGAGGAAGGAGGACATTAGTCCACAGCCCTGCATGGAAGAAGGAAGAGGCTAGATGCAACGGAGCATTGGAATCTGATTTAAGATAAAATAATCACTACCAACCTGTGCCCAGTGTTTAAGGGATTAGTCTCCAACTTAACTTTTATTATTACTACAGTAGTTGTGATGGCAATGGGATAGCACTGCTAAGGAAAAACCTCCGATAGGGGACTCATTGGACTTGTTTGTAAGAAGCATATAAAAATGTAAGAATATTAAAAATATTATAATAAAGTGATCAGGATTTCTGATGAGATTGATCAACATGTTGGTTGAGATTAGTTGTATTACGTATGAACATATCTTAATATATCTTTATTCCCTTTAAATTTTGTTTACTAGCTTCCAAAATGTGTACATATTTTGTAGAATAATATTTCTTGTAAACTATATGCTTATGAGGGTGTCTGCATTTATTACTAGATAATCACATCAATTTGCTTCACTTTTATATACTATTATATCAGGCAACGTAGCAGATAAAACATTCATTAAGGCAAAGTTGGTATTTTACTTTTTTTTACCCTTCATACAATTTCAATGAAATAAAATGAATACTTAAAGGCTGAAACCCTATACTGAACTTTCTGAGAGTGAGTGGGATTATATTACCTTGTAAAAAATTAATGGATATAATGCATGTATTGGTGGGAATGCCTGAGACTTTTTCATGCATTCTGGACTAGAGTTTTGGATGTGACAGTTAGCTACAGCAGATGTAACATATATTTAATTTCTTCCATTTAACTATAGGTGGCAGTGTGAAAACCAATTACAAACATTGGTAGAAGTTATGTTTTGCTCTCTATGAAAAAAATAAAGACAGTATACACATGACTAGGCTCTGGGAACTTGAGAAACCACAGGTATGTAAATTGATTAATCTGCCTATGCAATGTTTTCTGTATTCTCAAAGTTGACCACTTTTAGGCAGAATTTAACTTAAAATATCAGATGCATTAGACCTGAACAAGTTTAAAAAACCAAGGAATACAGAAAAGCATGTTTATAACAATTGGAAGATTTTAAACTTATAACATAATGTTAAATAAATGTAATGTTGTCTTCTGTTACTGCTGCTGTAGCTAACAAAATTATGTGTGTATATACATGCTCTGTAAAACGTTTATTTCAAACACAAGTATACTAATTAAAGTTGACAATTTTCTCCTTGAGTGGTCTAGCATAACAATCAGAAACATATTTCTATACTGAATCTCAACCCTCTTAAAAAGTCAGTTAAGTTAAAATGAACTAGAATTACGTGTCTGTAAACATGTGTAGAGCACTAGTGTAGTTAAAAGCGGATTTAGCAGTACTGTGGGATGAATAGTAAAATTATTTTCCTGGCTGGTGAGATAAAGAAAATCAGATGTTTTAAAAAGTGATAAGTACAAGAAAAATCTTTGCATAAATTATGCAATTTCCAATAGTGAACACATCTTTTTGTCTTGCAGGAGACAGGTGAGGTCTCTGACCTCATCTTGGAGTTCATAGGCAGCCATAGAGTCCTAAGGCATCTCACTGCTTCTATACACATCTAAAATCTAGCATTTTATCAAGAATGAGCTTCCATGCCTCTCCAGATTCTGGATAAATTAGAAGGAGGGGAGATTTTTTTCCTGAAATCATGCTGAGGTTTTGAAATGTCTCTAAAACATAGCATGACATCAGGAATGAGCGCTTATCCTTATCTTGGCTCAGGAAAAGAGTACGCACACTGACCTTTCACTGGGTTTTACAGATACTTGGAAAGCAAAATGCTTCTTGATTCTGAATGCTTTCAAAACTGCATGTGACATCACAGGTGAGAGCTTGCTTGTCTCCTGACTCAGGAGAGACCAGATCTGGTGGCGCCCACAAATTTTGGTAATCTGTCATGGTTAGCAAAATTGATGAACTGCTGATCATTGCCTCTAAATTATTTTAGGCTAGTTAACAGTTTTGTTTACTCTCACATTTGATATGCCATGTTGCACAAGAATATAAACTGCATGCCAGCAATATACATTACAATGGAAATAACTGATCATTTTAAAGGAAAAATTGAAAATTGTTAGAATGTTTTATTATTGCAATAGGAGCAAAAGATATATAATTAGTTAGCAATATAATTTTACTAGCAAATCCAATTTGAATTAAAATAAGTATGAAATTTACTTAAAACATTTTTACTAATCACGTGTGTGATCACTAAATTGAAAGAAAAGAATTCAGTCTCAAAATCATAGTGTTCACTGAGTATAACGTCTGTTCAGCACAGGAATGAAAATTAAAGCATCCCCCCAAATAAGAACCTAACCTTTTAAACACATCTAGCAAAGCAGAGGCCTTTGCCACTCCAGGTAATTGATTTCACTGTCAAATCTGCCTTCCTGTAACTTAAATGCTTATGCCATGCACTTTAAGAGAACAAGTCTTGACTTACCTCTGTGACAAGTGTTTGAGGAGGGCACTCGCCCCTTCTTTCCACCCCTTCTCTATTCCCCACCTTCCCAATACTTTTCAAGGCTAATCATTTCAGTTTCTTCAGTCTTTTTTAGGTACTCCACAAATTATCCTTGTTATCCTTCTCAAATGTGTTTCAATTTACTTGAATACCTTTAAAAATGTAACACCACAATCTTAGTTATGTATTTGTCTTTCTCTAATGCCCATATACATAGTTCATTTACTATCCATCAAAAATTCAGTCTCCTTGGAGACAGAAACAAATGGTGAGAATAGGCATTATAGCATTATATCCAAGCATGGGAATACTTGTATCTCTCTTATATTTAGAAGATTTATTTGAGTAAATATAATTACTTGAGAGTATAGCAATCTGGACTTGGTATTGGGGTGCTTGAAGAGGAACAATTGATACGTAGAACTTGTCTACTTGGAACCAGAAATTTAAAATTTATTGAATTGCTTGTATTCCTGGAAGTTACTCGTGTGAGTGAATGTATAAATTCATAATCTTATATGTAAAAATGTAGCAGTATATATTCCTTTTACAGTAAGAAGTCATAAAATATTAACAATTATGTCTAATGTAAGAGAAGCAGTAGGAAGAATGTTCTGCTGAGGGTTCTTATTACAGAGATCACTAGGCAACAAGTAGCATTACTGTACATTATGATAAATTGTCATAAATAATTGAAATAAACTCATCACTTTCCAAATGCTTGATCTGTATTGTTTGATCTGCTCACCAAGTTAATTAGAGTACAAGACAACTGTACACTACCAAAACATCAAGATTTCCCATGTTTTTGTGTAAACTGCTACTAATATACTAAACTGTTACATAATTCAAACATGTGAATGTTAGACTGTCGGTAATGAAGTATATTAATCTCAGGAAAAAAATGATCAAAAACTAGATATTTATCTCTTTTTTTCTATTCTATTTGGGCTCCATTTCTACAATGCAGCCATCTCAGCAGCTTGCATTCCTGCTATTTTGAGTCCTACACAACATGGATCCCTACATTTTTTTTTTATGTGAGTCAAAATGCACAGATAATGATAAGACACTGGATTCCAGCCAAAAGGCAGGTACTGATAGTTTTTCTTGCAGACAAATTTAAAGGATGGAGATACAGTGAGCACAGATGGCATCCTGTAACTCATTCTTGCATTGGAAGAAAACATTGTAATAGTAATACATGTAGGTTTATCTGGACTTTGGATGAAAGTCAACAGCCTTAATCTTTTGTGGGTATAAAATATAAACTATAATCTTAATAGTAGACCAGGGACTTTGTGTGCAAGGCATCCCAAATTCAATCTCTGATATTCCCACATAGAATTGAATTTGTATAAAAAACAAAGAATTGCAGCAAGTACCTACAGGTCTGATTGAATTACATTTCCTATTTCCAAAAGCACTAAACCTGAGAAAGTTCTTTTTAAAAAATATTTATAGTTAAAAGTAAGTCCTGTTGTGACAGCAAATGGGAGGACTTGATACCACAATATTGAACTCTAAATTCAATATTCAATGGAATATTTGAATGGGGTCATGAAGAGTTGGACACAACTTAGCGACTGAACAACATTAGTCACATAAGCCAATTGATGAAAAATGCAATCTTAATCACATGAAAGGTATTTCATAGAATCAAAGTCCTTGTCAATTTGAAGGAGCATGTATTGTGCTCCTAGAAAAATGTATTCTATTTGTAAAATGATAGTATTGTTCGGGTTTGGATGCTCAAAAATGGACCAGTGGGGTGTGCAGATGTGGTGATAGGCAGCAGCGGCAATGGATGGCAATGACGCTGATGGGTGGCAATGATCCCTGCAGCCTGGAACGGGGTATTCTGGGAGGCTGATCCAACCACCAATCAGCTGCTCATGCTAAATCAGGCTGTGCTGAAGCTGGCCAGGCTGTTTGCTGTCTGCTGCAATGAAGCAAATTGCTGGGAGGCAGAGGCAGATTTCCCTCCCCCCCTTTCCAAAACCTACGTGCGTCTTCTAGTCTGAGTGCCTTACAGTCCGAAAAATATGATACAGTATTATTGTCATTATGGTAGATTTTTCCCCCACCCCAAAACCTAGGTGCATTTTGTAGTCTGGAGTGTTTTATAATCTGAAAAATATGGTAAATAAAGTATTATTATTGTCATTATAAGTACTGTTGTCACCATTGGCATCTATCTTCTGAATGTAATTTACATGAGGTCTCCCCTAATTTTATCTCAATAATAATAGCCAGTGAGGTAGATTGAATTGGAACTATAATTGTGATAACGCTAGTTCAATAGAATTTTCTCAAACTTATCAGGATTTTATTCTCTCATCTTTTGCCAGTGGAGAAAGATAGAAAAAAAAACAGGGAGAAGTTACTTTAAAAAAATATTTTTGTTAAAAAAGCACTAAATTACAGAGAGGTGCCAGAATGAATCAGGAGAAAGCAGAAGCAGACACTTGGTAATATGAACGTGTCAAAGCTGTATGTGTATGTGTACACACACAGACATGTATATACACAGAGACACTTTTAGAGATTTTCATCCTTTTATATTTTAAATTTTCCAAATTTATTTATTTTTTATTTATTCATTTTTTCAATTACTAAGCTTCCCATCTCAGTTAATGATGCTGGATGGCTTACAATTAAAAATATATTACAATTCAGCCACTAAAATACTTCAAAACAATGAAATTTCATTAGATTTAATATCATTGGATGATAGAAAAAGTCACTACAGTCTCATTGGATAATGAATGAGAATCTGAGCAAGATGAAAACTTTCCACTTGACATCATAGTAGATATGGGAGAACAGAAGAATAAACAGCAATATTTAATTTACAAGTTGCATGTAAATGTCATAACTAAATGGTTCACATACTCAACGTTCAACTAATTTATGAGGACAAATATAATAAACTATCAAAATATAAATAGGAGTTCATAGGAAACAATTAAAAATTATGAAATAATATTATAAAAGCTATTCAGGTCATAAATAAATAAAATCTTTTTCTGCCAGTATAGATAATTGGGCTATGCAATGTTTTGGATTGGGTCGCATAAAGATGTTTTAGAAAACTTCTCTGGTGCTTCTTTAAAGTTCATATTGTTGCAGTTCTAGGAAAAACATACTGTATTTTTCGGACCATAAGACACACTTTTTTGTCTCCCAAAAGGGGGTGAAAATGTCTATGCGTCTTATATACCAAATATTGCTGAAGCCCCAGCCACCCCCCCGACCATTTTTTGGGCTCCGCACATCCGGGCCTGTTTTTGGCCTTTTTCAGCCCATTTTGGGGGCTTTTTTCCAGTCAGTTTTCAAGGCTTTTTTTGGCCCATTTTGTTTTGGGGAAAAAGGGCTGAAAAAAGCCTTGAAAACGGGCTGAAAAAAGCCTCAAAAATAGATACCCCCCCTGAAAAATGGACCGAAAAAGCCTCAGAAATTGGCTAAAAAAAGCCTCAAAAAGCCTAAAAAATGTGCCCCAAAAGTCCCCAAAGCAGGCCACAAAAGCATCGACAAAGGGCCAAAAAAAAGCCTTGAAAATGGGTAGAAAAAAGGCTGGAAAAGGGCTGAAAAGCCCCCAAAAACCTCTTTTGTTTTGTTTTCCTCTTCTAAATTTAGGTGTGTCTTATAGTCAGATGTGTTATATAATCCAAAAAATATGGTAACTGCTTTAAACAATTGCAGAAGGGCTCTGCTTGCACCCCTGTGTGCTCCAGAGCATTTTGGAATTGAATCACAAGTGCTTCACAATCTAAAAAGACTTAACAAATTTATAGGAAAATAATTGTAGGAATTCAAACACAACAAATAAAACAAGAGGCTGAAACTGTGTTGACTTCAGAATACCATCTTAAAATGGCTAATATTCTAAGGTAATAAGATAAGTTCAATGAAAAAGTGATATATATATTTTCAAATACACAACATATTGGTCGTATTTGTTTAAATGATTGCAGCCTAAACAATATATAAAGAAAAAAAATCAGGCATATATGGTGGGACACAAGATTGCAATTGACAAAATGTGAATCACAATACAAACTTCACTGCTTTTACACTTGTAATGTTACATGCAAGTTCTTAAGGGATAGATGTTATGTCATAAACTCCCATTGCACATTTCATCATTTTGATGGAACCTTCGAATTAGGAGAAGAAAAAACATACTCAAAATTGAAATACCAGGAACAATACCAACAATGGTTGAGTGAGATGATACTCTCATAATATGGTTTTAGACTTAAATGATATTGTAATCCATTCCAAGAAAGAAGCCTTAGTTTATAAACTACAGCAGATTAATGAATCATGCTAAATCAAAATAAATCAAGCCACATTATAGATTAATGTTTTATGTGAACCAATCCATAGATACACTGATGTGAACATAGAAAAAAGAAATTAAATATTTAAGATTTGTATGGTACTTGAAAGGAATCCCACTGTTTCAAACACATTATTTCAATCTCCTTAGAACAGCCTGAAAGAAAAGTCAGCGTTAGTACTATTCACCATGCTTTAAGAGCAGAAGATGATTTCCTTAAGAGCTTCTAATGGCTTATAGCAACAGATTTGCGCTTAAGGCTGTCTTGTTGATTCATAGGTCTTGCTTCTTAAGCTATGCCAGAACTTTCCCCCTTTTTACTATGTTAGTATAAATCTTGATACTGTATGTTATTTCAATACAATGTTATTTATGTAATAAATTCTTAATATTCTAATATAGATGGAAGGGGAAGAAAAAGTGGATATTCTACCAATATTAGCATAGATTAGGATATTAATATTACAAGTATTAGGATTATTTGGCTTTTCATTTCACAATTAAACATAACATTGGAAATGAGGAAATGAGGAAATGAAAGAAGAATATTCATTAAAGTATTGGTTATGTAACAAAAGTTTGGTCTTAAGATAAATTAAGATTTCAGTTATTGAAATCTATCCTGTTGGTGTGTATAAAAATAGATGAACAAAACAAGTTTAACAACACTGAAATATTAAAAAAAACAAAAATGGTTTTGTAAAAAACAAAAAAAAATTAAAAGAAAAAGTACCGTATTTTCACGACCAAAAGCCGCACCGGATTAAAAGCCGCAGTATCAATTAACGTTAATTTTTTTAACTTTTTCCACATATAAAGCGCACCGGGTTATAAGCCGCACATTTCCCGACGCTTCTGGACATCGCGAGGAGCGGCACGAGGGTTCTTGGCGCTCCGGGGGGCGCCGAGGGCGGCTGGGAGGGGCGCGCGGCTTGGTTTCTCCTCCCTGGACGTCGCAGCGGCGGCCCCGGGCTCACCGATCTCTGTGTTTTTCGCATCGGGGCATGCTCTTGCAGCGCGCCCCGATGCGAAAGGCACTGGGATCGGTGAGTTTGGGGCTGCTGCTGCAGCGTCCAGGGAGGAGAAACCAAGCCGCGCGCCTCTCCCAGCTGCTTTCGGTGCTTCCTGGAGCGCCGGGAGCCACAG
This sequence comes from Thamnophis sirtalis, assembly GCF_051295495.1. Lineage (NCBI taxonomy): Eukaryota > Metazoa > Chordata > Lepidosauria > Squamata > Natricidae > Thamnophis > Thamnophis sirtalis. The sequence continues at coordinate 56,709,078 of NW_028261388.1, forward strand.
ATGTCCAGAAGCGGCTTTTGGGGCTGGTGGGGATTGGATTTCCGGCTCGGTGGCCCCTGTCGCTTCTGGACGTTGTGGGGAGCCGAGGAGAGTGTGGGGGGGAGCGCGCGGCGGTTCTTGGCGCTCTGGGAGGCGGGAGAGGCGCGCGGTTTGATTTCTCCTCCCTGGACGTCGCCCGATCTCTGTGTTTTTCGCATCGGGGCGTGCTGCAAGAGCATGCCCCGATGCGAAAAACACGGGGATCGGCGCGCCCGGGGCCGCCGCCGCGACGCCCAGGGAGGAGAAACCAAACCGCGCGCCTCTCCCGCCTCCCAGAGCGCCAAGAACCGCCGCGCGCTCCCCCCCACACTCTCCTCGGCTCCCCACAACGTCCAGAAGCGACAGGGGCCACCGAGCCGGAAATCCAATCCCCACCAGCCCCAAAAGCCGCCTCTGGACATCTATTGCAGTCGCGAGGAGCAAAGCAGCTGGGAGATCTTTTTCCACATATAAAGCGCACCGGGTTATAAGCCGCACTGCCGATTTTGGATCAAAATTTAGGATTTTTAGTGCGGCTTATGGTCGTGAAAATACGGTACCCTATTTTTCAGTCTATAAGATGCACTTCCCCCCAAAAGTGGGTAGAAATGTCTGTGTGTTTTATAGAGCTAATGTTGCCAAAGCCCCGCCCACCTGCTGTCCCCCACCCTTTGATTGCTGCCTCCCAGAAATCTGCCTCCTAACAGCAAACTGCCTGGTAAACTTGGGACAGACCGAAAACGGGATGTGCAGAGGCTGGAAACGGGATGTGCGGAGGCCAAAAATGGAGTGCGCAGAGGCTGAATATGTGGCATGCAGAGGCAGCGATAGGGGACAGCAATGATGGTGATGGGTAGCAGAGATTCTCCCAGCCCGGACCAGCTGATTGGCGATATTCTGGGAGCCAATCCAACCACCAATTAGGTGCTTGTGTTAAATCAGGCTGTGCTGAAGCTGACCAGGTTTGCTGTTTGTTGCTTGTTGCAAGGAGGCAAATTGTTGGGAAGTAGAGGCAGATTTTTTTCTCTTGTTTTCCTTCCCAAAAGCTAGGTGCGTCTTTTGGTCTGGATCATCTTATAGTGTGAAAAATACGGTAATTGTTGAGTTTTTGACTTCTCTCTTTTGAGTGGAAAGAATTCCTCAACCTGAAACAAATTGCAAAAAGATTCAGAGAAATCTAAATATGTGTATATGTATGCACGTGCACGTGTGCGCATGTGTATAAGCATGCCAAGTCTGTATGAAGAGCTCTTGGGTTGATGTATTGAAGTCTGTGTGAAATGGGGATGAGACAGTAATTCTGTTTTTAAAAAGTGACATTAAGCAATTAGAGAATGCAGACTTCATCTAAAATGGCAGTACATTGTTGATAGCTAAGAAAGATTAAAAGTTAAGATGCCTAGAGCCATCAAGTTTCTTTGCAGTGGCATGGCAATAGTTGCCATTCTTTTTTCCATGTTTTTTAAAATTTCCTAGCCTATTCAACTATCCTGGAATTTCTCTGAACACAGCTGACTCCTTTCTCTCTTAATTGTATTCCACAAGGGAATGAAGAAGAGGCGGAGAAGCTCCAAAAGTGAAAAGTGGCATATTTAAATATCTTGCAACCATTAATAGTTTGCATAAAGCTGGGGAATCTTGTACAAATATTATATTTATTAAACAAAGGAGAAAAACAAGACGTAAAAATAAGTTGGAGCAGATGCATGCTTATCAACTAGAACAGCATTGTGACAATTTATTTAAAAATAGCCAGGACAGAAAGTTTGTATGTTTTAAAACCCAACAGCCTTCCATAATTAATTCTGAGATATCAACCTGATTCACTTGGTCAATATTATTCAGCCCAATGCAATGCCTTTGGAAAAAGTGATAATTATATAACATTCAATAATTATAGAAATATCAGTGTACATTAATTAAATTATCCAAACATTTTGCAAAATTCTTAATCTGGGTACACTATTGAAGAAATAATCACTATTATAATAGGAAAAATTTCATCTAGATATGTAGGGAACTAATATGGATGAATGCTTAAAGCCTAAAGTTCTGTAATCTTGTACCTAATTTGTGGAATTCTGTTTAGTTGGATCCAAATGTAAATATATGCAAGTAGACCTAAGAGTGAGCTTTATTGCTTCCAGTTTCCAACAACAGCCTTCCAGAAAATTCTTCATAGATATTGAACAGTGACTTCTTGGGAGGTGGGGGGAGGGTATCTGATGAAACTGATATATAGAACATTGATGAGGGACAAAGACTTACAACTAAAAATCCATTTTATAAATCCTAATGCCTTTTTGTTTATAAAATTAATTAAAATAACAGATACATGATATATACTCCATTTTTATTAGCTTGGACATCAACGATCATCATGTTAAAGGAGTTGGAAATTCTATAAGAACCCTTCTCAAACAATTATTAGGGTGCGAAGCAACACAATGACCGCATATTCCAGTACAATGTTTTAGACTATAAACTTATTTTTTTCTCTTGCACTTAACCATAACCTTAACTTTAATCTTAACCCTTATCCAGTTATATATTTATGTAACTTCTGATGCTGATCAGCTACTGATGCCACATTGGATCTCTTGTACTGGTATAGATTTCTATCTTCCTTTAATTCCTCCATTATATGTAAGGTGAATAATGTCTGATTAATTTGAGTTGCTATATTAAGGCAACCTTCATGAAATGTTTTGAAGATGTGGCTTTTAAAATGCGGGAAATAGCCACATTAAAAAAACCTCTTAAACTTGATGTTTTGAAGTTTAAATGAAGTTTGACTGCTGTATCTGTTCCTTTTCATCTTTTAAATCTATATACAATATTTTTGCAATTACTGACTCATTCTACAATTTATGGTTCCATACTTCTTTATCTTATAGGATTCCATATTTAGACAAAGTAAACTATAGATATATAACCAAAATTTATAAAGAGTGCACAATCTTTTCAAATTATGATTTATTGCAAGCTCATCCACTCTGTTTGCTACTTTGAATAGATTTATATGTTCAAAATACAATGAAGTAGGATATAATTTCCCAGATTTTTATTTTCTTAACTGGTTTCATTGAGATATATAATTCTTGTCTGCCTTCCAAAACTGTTTGATGATATTGTTTTTCTGCAGTGCCCCAAACCCTGCTCCCCCAGGCCTCAAAGAAACTCTTAAGAAAAGCTATTTTTTTATGATATAAATGTTTGAAGTCGATTTGTTTTTATTGTTTTTCCTCCCTTTTAATTATGGAAAGGCTCATTAGAAACTTATATTTAGAAGTGTTTGTGAATAATTAGAAATTATAACATCAAATGGGTTCTCATGGGTACTAAAAAAAGACCTGATCAAATGATGTCATGCTTGTAAAAGCTTCAGTATTGGCTTTGATAAAATATGTGTGATCCATTATATGAATTTTCTCCAAGAAGCTTTCTTTGTTTTGGTGTGCATCATAAGGTCCTTTAAAACTAACAGATATGCTTCTTGGAAGAAAGCAACAATAGTAGAAATTGTTTTCAGATTGTATCTGCTTAACTTTCTTTATGTACAATACAGTTCTGAGCAACATACAGTATTGTCCAAAGTGATTGCAGTTAATGATTATTACTGCCATATGTTCAGGCTAATAATCTTATTTGCCATATCCTGTCTTTCTTAAATTACTTTTTAAGAGCCTTGGAAATGCTCAGAGCAAGGATTGACGACAGTGGTCTCTGCTTTGGTCACCTTTGATTGGAAGACTGTGGTCTGTTATATCGATGGTTGTGTTTGAAGATAGGTTAAATATATAATTAATGCAGAATCCAGTAGCAAGAAAGCTTTCTGGTTTATTTAGGTGAAATCATATTTTATGTATTTTGCAACAGTTATATTGTGTTTGGACAAATGTTTTGATCACCTTAAGTACATCCCTCTTCCTCCTTGTGCTCCTGACAATAAGAAACGATATCCTGTTCACTGTTGTAACAGAGGATTTAATTATTCCTTTCAGCAATCCTGCTAAAGACTTCCTATCTGATTGAGTTGCAAGCAGTTGTGTCTGTAAAAGCATGCTGCTTGTCTATGAAGAGTGATTATTCCTTCTCTCATTCTCAATGTGGGAAAAGTATATTTCTTTTCTAGTGGTTCTCCAATTTTGGGGTATCCTACGGAAGTTCAAGCAGCTCCATGTTAGAGGATAGCAGGAGGGGGGCACTGTGGCAACATGTTTTAAGGTATTTAGAGATTTCAGTTGAGATCAGAAATTCTACTGAATTTGGGTTAATTATGTAGCTTTATTGTTTCATTTTTTTGGATTAGTGTGGGTATTTATTTTGATCCTTATAATGTTTGTTTTTAATTTTGAATCCTAATGTGTGAACAGTACCTTGGAATCTATTGGAGATGAGCTAAATAATTAAAATATAGTGAGACTAAGCATGTATGGAGATGTACAGGTATATATTAATAAATTAATTAACGAAATGATCAGACAGATAGCACTAATTAAAGATATTACAGGACAATTCCAAAAAAATGATTTAAAAAATCAGTATTTGATAGCTAAGGAATTAGGTGGCTCCATGTTTCTGGATATCTGGAGAAAAGATTTAAATCAGAGGTGTCAAACTCATGGCATCATGTGACATATTGTGACTTTTTTCTCCTTTGCTAAACTGGGACTGGGTGTGGCCAGCACATGATGTATCTGGCCTGTGTGCCATGAGTTTGACACCCCTGATCTAAATTCTTTGAGATTTTTTTTCAATACCAATGAAACTTTTCACAAGATTTTTGAGGCAATTTTGTGATGTTTAGAAATATACAGAATTATACTTTAAATTCATGATTTAACTAATTCTGCATTTTATCAACCACACTTAAATGGTCTTCAATAAGACTGGAAAAAATAGAGACTAACCAGATGATTGTAGGCTTTGAGCAAAATATTCCACATTCATTGAGAAAACATTAACTTGTCTCAGGAAAAGAAAGTTTGAGAAAAAAGATAATCCAGACTCTTTTTAGTATAAGAGGAGAAGAGGAGAAACACTATTAGACTTTCAAGATTTCATTATTTTAGCTTATATCAGTAAAGTAACTCCTAGTATTTCTTATGGCATTCAAATTCATTTTATGATTTAGTTTATCCTGAAGAAACAAAAGCTTATTCTGATTTAGAATAGTTTCCTCAAACTATCCAGAACAGATGGTCAACAATAATTTGGCTTTATTTTTTATTTTTTTTTCCTGAGGAATATAAAACATGAAATCTTGCTTCAGTCTTAACCTATTCACATGTTGTTAAATGTATGAATAGTGTAGCAGTCTGTAATGTGCAAGGAACCAAACAGGAACAGCTAATACACAGACCCCCAAACTTTTGGGCACCAGGAACCGGTTTTGTGGAGAGCGCTTTTTCTGCGGATCAGTGGGGGCGTGGTTTTGTGTGCTGCCTGCATCCCATAGATGGGGCTTTGCTTGTGTGTGTGGCCCCATTTCTGGCATGCTGTGGACCAGTGCTGGTCCACAGACCAGCATTGGGGAACCCCTGGGCAAGTAGACTGTTTTTAAATGAGGTTGGCATTCTGATTTCTTGATAAGGAACACAAATATACTTTTTATAATTGGTATTAAATTACTATAAAATAGATCCACAAGAGACATTAGAAATATTGTTGATGTTAAAAAGTCTGCGTGAACTTATAGGAGATATTAAAAAGACAATTAGATTGTTTAAAATACAGAAGTGAATGTAGAAGCTACTCAAGAGTTGGGGGAAAGAGGAACATGATATGCAAGAAATAGATGAGAAATTGGAAAAAGCAAGGGAATGGGACAATAGAAATGAGAACCAAGAAGCCTTCCAATGTATAACAAACAGTACAGAGAGAAAAGAGAAAAACCTCACTAAAAAACAACAAAAGGAAGTTTTGGAGATGGGTGTTCAAATAATGCAACAGAAAGATAAAAAAGACACTCAGGACAGAAAGTTTAGTAAGATACAAAAAAAATTAAAAAGAAACATAAGAGCGCAAGAGAGAGAGATATAAAAGGTTGACCAAAAAAATCAATAAATGATGGAATTCTAGAAAGATTAAGAGATGATGGATAATGAGAAAATATACTGAATTAATAAAATGGGAAAATACCATAATCCCAATAAGTGCAGATTAGTATATGGTAATCTAAGATTAATTAATGTACTTGTATTATTAAAATTAATAGTGTGTTAAAATATATTGTACTCTCAAAATGGATTAAATATTGTTAATAATTGATGTTATTAGTAATCCCACACATTTAGAACATTGAAGCTATGGTGGAATAATGAGTGATTTTTGTAAGACTGAAGAACAATACCTAGGAAGGGATAACAAATATAGAGTGCAAAGAAATTTTATTTATGTTTAAATGAATTAATGGGGAAATGTAAAAGAAATATGAAATGAGATAAATATTGTCAAAGTTGGAAGATAATCATTTCACATACTATTTGTATTATTATTGTTAATGTTGTCCAAAAAAGATTTGACTCAGCCAATGCAATGTCCACAAATTATGTATGTTTATTACTGGAAAAAAAACACTATATGGAATATTGGGAGGAATATAAATGAAACATCAACATGGTTTTAAAAAAAGGCTTAATTTGCTAATCTCCATATATTTTTTTACACACTACTCAATCTGATCAGGTTTAACCTTGTGGAAGTTTATTTCAGACTTATGCTACAAGGTATTCTGTACATGTAATTCTCAATTTACAACAGTTTGTTTAGTGACCAATTAAAGTTACAATAGCACTGAAAAAGTGACATGACTAATTTTCATACTAACTATAGCAGCATCCCCATAGTCATGTAATCAAAATTTAGACACTTGGCAACTGATTCATATTTTTGATGGTTGCAGTATCTCAGGATCATGTAATCACCTTTGTGACCTTCTGACAAGCAAAGTCAATGGGGAAGCCAGATTCACTTAACAACCGTGTTACTAACTCAATAATGGTAGTGATTCACTTAACTGTGGAAAGAAAAGTTGTAAAATGTGGCAAAATTCACTTAACAAATGTTTTACTTAGCAACAGAAATTTTGGGTTGAATTGTGGCTGAAAGCCAAGAATACCTGTACTTAATTTATATTGTTCTGAAGACAAATATTCCATATTTGTATACAAATCAGGCTGATCAATAGATTCCCATTTTTCTTTTAAAAATGCTTTTCTTTTAAAAACGTTATAGAAAGTCTTAATATATTTTTTCCTTTAATCAACAAAACAATTCCAAAAAAATGCCTGAATTTATAACCTATTTTCTAGCTGGCACTTCCAATTTTATATTTGCATTTTTTTTTTATAATCCTGTGTTAATGTTCTAAAACATTATAAGATTCCTTTTTAAAGTTTATAACTACATGTAGCAGTACAATATTGTATAGTATAGAGTATAGGGAGGGAGGGAGGGAGGGAGGGAGGGAGGGAGGGAGAGAGAGAGAGAGAGAGAGAGAGAGAGAGAGAGAGAGAGAGAGAGATTGTTGATTCAGTAGTAGGTAGTTTGGGTTAATTCTTGGCCTGTGGCTACTTGGAATGGCTGGTGTGCACTGAATTATTGTATGTTATTTCTGCAAATGACAACAGGTTGGTCCAGTCGTCCTGTTGGTAGTTAATAAAACATTGGAAGTATTGTTCCAGAACTTGGTTAATACATTCTGTCATTCATCATTTGAGGATGGTGACTAGAACTGAGGCCCTGGTTGGTTCCTAAAAGGTCCAAAAAAGCTTTTGAGAATATGGAGGTGAACTGGACCCCCCCCCCCTCTGATATAATGCAGCATGGAGCTCCATGTAAGTGGTATATGTGAAATAAGAACAGCTTTGCTAGTGTTTCAGCCATTGGGGTTTTCTGGCAGCGACAAAGTGGACCTGTTTTTAAAAAAGGTCCTTCAGTACCCAAATTACTGTGTTTCCGAAGCTCTCTGGGAGTTCTATGATAAAATCCATAGAAATCTCTCCAGGGTGCTGAAGGATCAGCTACCAGCTGCAAAAGGCCACAAATGTTTCCCTGCCTGCGCTTTGCCGCTGTGTAGGTGGGGCAGCTGGCAACATAACTTTCAATGTCCTTTTTAAGGGATGGCCATCAATATTGTTGTTTCAGGAGGTGCAGAGTTTTTACAAACCAAAAGTGCCCTGCCAGTTTGGAGTCATGGCAGGCTTGCATGGTTTTTAGTGTTTTACTAGCTAGCACATAGAATTTGCCTGCCACCCATGGTAGTCTGTCCTGCATGGAACAAGTGTTTTTGTGGTGAAGGAACCACTCATCCTTCTCTAGGACCCATGGCAGCCCTGAAGATCCAAATTTAAAGGTGGCCTATTTAACAATGGCCTATTTAAAGGCTACAGTGATGGCATTGTCCACAGGAGGTTTCCCCCCTTCGCTTGTGAACTTGCGGTGACCTGTGCTGCCAATTGCAGTGCAGGGAGCATGGGTTTAACATGTGCGGGGAGCATGGAGAAGTCTGCACAAAGCGTTTGCCAGGAAGTTTTTCCCCTCCGGTAAATAGCCGAGGGTGAAGTTAAATCACTGAAAGTATTGGGCCCAACGGGCTTGCTTGGGGGACATTTTTCTTGGGGTCTTTAAGGGTTCCAGATTCTTCTTGTTGGTCACTACCTGGAAAGGGATTTTATTCTCTTTGTAGCTGTCTTTGGGTTCGCAGGGCTTCCCATTCTAACATCACTTGCACTTTTTCTGGGTCCATTTCCACCCCCTGGTGCAATATCCGATATCCCAGGTAAGTCTATTTTGTCTTTGTGGAACTCACATTTTAAGAGCTTAGCATATAGTTTGGCAGCTCAGAGTTTTTACAGGACTGCTCAGACCATGTTTTGTGCTCAGCTTTTTTTGGGTTATATATCAGAATATCATCAAGGTACACCAAACCACCTTTGTATAGGTGTTCATGCAGCACCTCATTTATCAGCTGCATAAACACTGCAGGGGCCCCTTGGAGCCCATACTGGAGCACATTAAACTGGAAACAGCCCATTGGGCAGTTAAAAGTCTTTTTCCACTCATCCTCCTCCTGAATTCTGATGATACCCAACTTTTCATCTCTACCCCATACCACCCAAACGATGCCCTCGACGTGATGTCCTGATGCCTGGAGGCTGTGCGGATCTTGATGGGGAGGAACAGGCTCAAGCTCAATCCCTCCAAGACTGAGTGGCTGTGGTTTCCATCATCCCGATTTGTGCATCTTGTTCCATCTTTGATGATAGGGGGATAAATTTTAGCCCCCCTCAGAGAGGGCCCGCAATCTGGGTGTACTCCTGGATATGTGGCTTAGTTTAGAAGAACACCTGATGGCCGTGACCAGGGGGGCTTTTTACCAGGTTCGCCTGGTACGTCAGTTGCGCCCCTTCCTGGATCGGGATGCTCTGTGCACAGTCATTAATGCCCTCGTCCTTTCTTGCCTGGCCTACCTGTAACATTCTCTACATGGGGCTGCCCTTGAAGAGCACCCGGAGTGTTCAATTGGTCCAGAATATGGCTGCACAGGTTATCATGGGGGCACATAGGTACTCCCATGTTACACCCCTTTTAGGTGGCCTGTACTGGTTGCCGGTTGTCTTCCAGGTGCGATTCAAGGTACTAATTATGACTTTTAAAGCGCTCCATGGCTTAGGCCCAGGATACCTGTGAGACCACCTACTGCCACCGGTAGCCTCCCACTGTCCAGTGTGATCCCACAGAGTTGGCCTCCTCAGGGTGCCGTTGGCCAGACAGTGTCGGCTAGCAACCCCCAGGGGGAGAGCCTTCTCTGTGGGAGCGCTTTCCCTCTGGAATGAGCTCCCCCGGAGCTTCGTATAATCCCCAACCTCCAGTCCTTCCGATGCGCCCTAAAAAGTTGGCTTTTCCAGCAAGCCGGCCTGGCCTGAACAAAACAAAATAAATTATTGATCATTGTTAATTTTAATTCGATTTTTAAAAAAAATGTTATTGTCAATTCTAATTGGGTTTGTTTGAGATATTCTATTCAATTTTTTTAAAACTTTTGTATTATGTGTTTCTTTTAATGTTGTATGCCGCCCTGAGTCCTTGGGAGAAGGGCGGCATATAAATCTAATAAACCAAACCAAACCAATTATGACTCGGTAATAGGCTTCCCACAAGTCCAGGTTAGGAAAAATCTTGCCATTTGAAAGGTGGGTCAGCATGTCCTTCATGAGGGGCACATTTTTCACACACACTGCATTTTGACCCCCTATAATCAACCAACAAATGAAGCAAGCCATCTTTCTTTTCCCAGAAAAGTATTTACTGGATTTAATGAGCCGGCAGGAGCTACTTTGTTTTTGCAGCTGGGATTTTCATTGCTACACTTTTCTCTGGTGTTTTCCCCCGGTTTGGGAATATCTGGGTCCCCTTCATCCAGTCCACTCATGGGTTCCATGTTTTTAGCCATGATACTTCTAGGACCAGGGGCCATTCCATGCCTGGAACCACAATAAAAGCAATAGTCTCGGAGTGGCTCTCCATGACAAGTTGCAGGGGCTCTGTGAAAAATGTGGCCGGGACTCTTCCCATGGTGGACCCATCAAGCTAGCAAAACACTATGGGTATTTTTTAACTGTCTTAGGTGGGTCCCCACTAGTTTTCCCAATAGGGTAGGACTTATTAGGCACTGGGTGCACCCCAAGACAGGTAGGGCCATCAGTCTGTCCTTGAAACACCTCACCAGTATTTCTTCTGGCCAATCCATGTGGCAGACCAGGTCTTGAAACGCCTCTATGTATCGGTTACTGGCTAGTGACCTTGTTTTACGGTTTTGATCCAGTCGCTAGCTTTTTGGTCAGAATCTGCTCAGGCCCTTGATGAAGCGGTTGAAATTTCAGAGCTCAGGGCATCCACATTGTGGAGGGTTACCATCCAGCATGTGGCAGCTCCCTCCAGGGCCAGGGTGTTGACCCTGACCCTCACCCCCTCAGTTGAGAGATCCCCCCCTTACTCTTGCATGTAGGTAAGCACATGTGCCAGGAAGAACCCCAGTTTCTGGGGGTCTCCCTGGAATTTTATGTCCAGGGGGCATGCTATGTGGGTGTCCACTCCCGCCATCATGAGGAAGTTGCACTCTGCCTGAGTCTCTTCGAGGTGGGTTCGCTGGGGTGGTGATTGGTTCATTGGCATTCTCTACTGCACCTGCGGAAGTCCCAGGGGCTGGAGAATTCTTTCACTCACTGATGGCCTCCTCTCACCCCTCTTGTCTCCAGCAGCACAGGCCCCAGTGTCTCAGACTCTTATGCCTTGGAGGGCCTCATGAGGTGCATTGCTTGCTTCATGACTTGGTCAGATTGGCCCGATGCTTCCTGCATCTCATAGTTATTATAAAGGGTTTCCAGCTCGTGTTCCCACCCCTGCTGTCAGCTGACCCAGGTGACTCCTCGGGTTCTACCGTCCCAGTCCTCCTCCTTCCCTACGCCAACAAAACACGTCAGCTTTGTGGAATCACCAAGAATGATTCCATCTTTTGTCCACACACAATGGCTTTTGTCGGCTTGCGACTTGATGGGGGACTCGCCCCCCCCTTCGGCTTCCTTGTGATTGCCTGGTTGGACATTCTTTGCATGTTCCCCACGGTAGGGCTGGAGCCTCTCCAGGTTGACCACTTTGCAGATTCTGCCTAATGTAAGATCCTGCCTCTCCAGCCTTCTAAAGAAAGCAGAACTCTTGAATCAAATGGCATTTCAAAAATAACTTTTATTGGAAGACAGTGATAGCAGTGAGAGTGTAGGCAGAATCTGATTTCATGTGCTGAAGCTTTAGTTTAAACCGCTCCTTTCGAAGCCCCTCCCAATGTCCATTTCATTTTTAAGCCAAACCCAAGGTGTGAAGATGTTGTGAGAACTTCGGGCTGAGAAGATGATAACAGGCATTTCCCAGGTGCCGCGATCTTGCTTCTCTGGTAGTGTGACAAAACAGATGGCCCAAGGCATGTTCTTTCTCCCTCCCAACATCCCAAAGGTACATCAAAGCAGAGAAAAGGAACAAAGACAACCCCATGCAAGCGTAACCCAAATCTTCCCCCCTCCTACCAGAATGGCAAGATCCCAATAAAGATCTATGGGACCTGACAAATTTCATATAGGCAATGGCTGGCATTGCTGCCTCCTCCCCCAGTGATGTGCCTGCAATATGAATAGAATAGAACAGAATAGAATAGAATTACTTTATTGTCACTTGGAATGTACACTAATCAGCATACATTTAAATGAAATTTCATTGCATACAGCTCTCAAAAGATCACCATCTCCAATACACTACATAAACATGACAAAATAAACAAATAAATAAATACAAAATTATGCATACACCCACATGCATACACCCACATTTATTATATGAGACAGAGAAACAACACAGTCTAGTCCGGATATATATATATATATATATATATATATATATATATATATATATATATATATATATATATATATATATATATATATATATATATATACACACACACACACACACACACACACACACATATCAAACAACACAGTCTAGTCCGTATATATATATATATATATATATATATATATATATGTATGTATGTATGTATGTATGTATGTATGTATGTATGTATATGTATGTATGTATGTATGTATGTACATGGCAAGACAAATGAATCTTGCGAATTTACCAGATGCATGGCATAGGGAACAAAGCTGTTATGGAATCTGATAGTCCTGCTAGAAATACTTCAAAACCTCCTCCCAGAGGGGAGTAACAGAAACAGACTGTGGCATGGGTATGTGGGGTCTCTAACAATGCTTTGAGCTCTAAGCACATAGCACTTATAAGCAGTGTCCTGAATAACAGGAAGTAAGCTTCCTATTATCTTCTCGTCTGTCCTTACCAACCTCTGTATGGACTTCCTATCTGGGGCACTGCTGCCACCAAACCAAATAGTGATTCAGTTTGTTAATACGTTCTCAATCGTGCCTTTGTAAAAAGTGGCAAAGACAGAAGGAGAAAGATGTGCTCTCCTCATTTGATAAAATAAATGCAGACACTGGTTTGCATGCTTCACTAAGGATGATGTGGAGAGTCCAGTTCAGATTGTTAGTTATCTGCACATCCAGATACTGTTGACCACCTCTACAGCTGCATCCTTGATACTGAGTGGAGTATGACCATGCCGGCTCTTTTTAAGATCTACAATAATCTCCTTTGTTTTATTAACCTTTAGAATCGGGTTGGTTTTATTGCATCAGTCCACCAGAACTTTCACCACTTCCCTATAAGCATCTTCATTACCATCCTGGATAAGACCCACCACTGCCGTGTTATCTGCATACTTCACAATATGATTCATAGCAGATTTGGCACAGGAGTCATGGGCCATCAAGGTGAACAGTAGCAGACTCAAGTCACAGTCCTGTTGGAAACTTTTCTCCCAACTCGCACAAACTGGGTCCTATCCATAAGGAAATCAAGTATCCAATTATATAAAGGAATATTAAAACCTAATAGGCCCAGTTTTTGCACCAAATGCTGAGGAATGATTGTGTTGAATGCCAAACTAAAATCAACAAACAGCATTTGCAGATGAGTATTCTTCTCCACCAGGTGTGCCAAGCTAAGATGAAGCACACAGGAAAGTGCATCATCTACAGAGCAGTTCTTCCGATAGGCAAACTGTAATGAGTCAAATGTAGGGGGAAGGTATGAAACTATATAGTCCTTTACCAATCTCTTCATCATACCAAACTGCAATCATTGTATCAGTGCCCCAAAAAACTATCATCACATGCCTTAATGATTACCACCCAGTTACCAAAACACTTCATCATAATGGAAGTGAGTGTAACTGGGTGGTAATCATTAAGGCATGTGATGATAGTTTTTTGGGGCACTGATACAATGATTGCAGTCTGAAAACATGATGGAACCACAGCCTGATGCAATGAGAGATTGGAGATATCTGTGAGAACAGTGGCCAGTTGGTCAGCACACTCTTTCAGTACTTGGGACCAGCAACTTTCTGAGTATTGATTTTCCCCAGAACCTTCCAAAAAAACCACAGTTGTATCAAATCTGAGCACCTGCTCATCAGGGAGGGGAACAACCTTCCTTGCTGGAAGGTTGTTTGTGGCCTCAAACTATCCAAACAACATATTTAGCTTGTTTAGAAAATCCGTGTCACCCTTACATGTCAGGGAAGCTGCCTTATTTCAGTAATGACCCAAATACCTTCTTACATCCATCTCAAGCCCATAGGATTTTGTAAGATCTATTTTGCCTAAGGCATAATGAGATCCAGCAACAGATGAAGGCAGAATTAGCCATTCTTGTGTGAGGACAGTGTGTAAGGAAGAATGAAAGAAACTGCTTGCTTCACCCTGCACTGGGATGTTACAATGCAGCTGGGATCGGGAACCTTTAAGAGTGTGAAGAGTGCAGTTACCCCTTAGCCGATTGCATCTGGATGGGCAGTTACACTTCTCACCCTAAATAGAGAAGTAACATTAATGACAGGGGCAGGGGGAGCTCATTCTGACTATGGCTATATGCAAGGACATTGTTATCTAAGTCACACACTATTGGGTTTTGGAGTGGAGAGTGAAGTGGGGAATGGAGTGGAATGGAATCATAGGGCTGGAAGGAACCTTGGAGGTCTAACCCCTTGTCCAACCCCCTGCCCAAGGCAGAAGACCTACTATCATATCCTGGACAAAAGATTGTCCAATCTTTTCTTGAAAACCTTTAGCAATGGAGTATCCAAAACTCTGGGAAACAAACTGTTCCATTAATAATTCTCACTGTAGGAAGTTTCTCCTTAGTTCCAGATTGTATCTAACGGGCTTCAACCCATTGTTTTTTGTCCTGCCTTCAGCTGTTATGGAAAGTAAATTGACACTCTTTTCTCAATGCCCCTCAAATGCCAGAAGACAGTTACTATGTCACCCGTATATTTTTTCTTTAGGCTAGACATACCTAGTTCCCTTAACTGTTCAATATACGATTTAGTCTCCAGACCCCTTATTATCTTTGTTGCTCTTTTCTGTATTCTTTCTAGGGTTTCAGCATCATTTCTGTATTATGGTGACCAGAATTGGACCAGTACTCCAAGTATTCTAATTTGCTGTACTTAATCTAATCCTTCTCCCCCTCCACAACCATCAGGCAATTATTCTTTGTCCTGCCCCTGATATGCAGGATTTCTTACTCTAACATTGTAGCATTGTAGCAAGAAGCAGCTACAGCAATAGTAGCAGCAGTAGGAGCAGGCCCAGGGAGGACTTGCATTAGGAGTGGGGTGAGAGTTTGAAGGCACTGCAAGTCAAAAGCTTTGGTGGCAGGACAGGGATTAGGTATCTACCTGGAGTTTCAGTGCTTCAGAATTAAAACCTAGCTTCCAAAATCCCTTTTGCAGAGAACCCAATTCCAATATCAAGAACAGTCCTATTCAGCATTGTGCAACTCTTACAACTTACAGTAAGTGCCAAAGTGAAATGGCAAAATACAATCTGGTTTACATACAACCACAGGATAAAGTGGCAAGTGGCAGAGCCACAAACCATTTACATTATGTTTAATGGCTTACCATGATACTCTTAATTTATTTTTATTTATTTGAGATTTTTGATTCAATGTATGAAAGACATCAGTGCTATAGTCTTTGGACTAATAAACTCATCTGAATATGGTCCTGATTTAGACTCTAGGAGCAGAAAAGGAATGTTGGGTTCCATTAGTATCCTCTTTTGTCTGCATGTCATAATGACATACCTGGGAATCTGTGATTCTTCGGATGTTGCTGAAATACAAAGCCCAGCATCTCTTATTTTTGGTGATATAGTCTTTGGACTAATAAACTCATCTGAATATGGTCCTGATTTAGACTCTAGGAGCAGAAAAGGAATGTTGGGTTCCATTAGTATCCTCTTTTGTCTGCATGTCATAATGACATACCTGGGAATCTGTGATTCTTCGGATGTTGCTGAAATACAAAGCCCAGCATCTCTTATTTTTGGTGATATTTACTGAATCTGCTGGAAAGGTTACTTTAACTTCTGAGAAGCCACTGGTTTTTTGTAAAACCAGCGCTGCATATTCTGCCCTTTGTTTCCCCAAAGGAAGGAATTTAAGTTTCATTTCTCCTTAATCATTAATCTATGCAAGAAATAATAACTGAAGGTAATGTGTAGGCAGTTGGCTGAAATTATTGATTGAGATGACTAAGTTATTAACTGAGATGACTAAGTTATTATATTTACTGAATAAAATGAAACTTTTTTGGTTTCATTAATATGAAGGGAAATTCTACCAGATTTTGATTTTCTGGAATGATTTATTATTGTTTAGTTCTAAATAAAACCACATTTTATTTTTTTCCTTTCTTAAAAGTGAGTAATGAAACTTGTAAAAACTAGTATATCTTCCTGCTTTGTATGAAATATTGGTTACTAAAAATAGTAACTTATAAAGAATAGTTCTACATAATAATGAAAAACTACAAATGTATTAAGTATACCAGTATGTATGATTTACAACAGCTATGTTTTTCCTTACATTTAAAAATATTCTAACACTATTGTGTATGTTCCAGTTGCGCATTTGACCTAATATAGTGAATGATCTGTCAATCATTGACCTTTAA
This sequence comes from Thamnophis sirtalis, assembly GCF_051295495.1. Taxonomy (NCBI): domain Eukaryota; kingdom Metazoa; phylum Chordata; class Lepidosauria; order Squamata; family Natricidae; genus Thamnophis; species Thamnophis sirtalis. The sequence continues at coordinate 56,725,756 of NW_028261388.1, forward strand.
CTCACCATAGCAAAACATTGTTGAAAATAGAGCCAAACCCATGTATAAAATAAACATTATGGTTCACCACTTTCATATTTTATATTTTTTACTGTAAGGGCAAGTTAAATTAGAAGACTAACTGGAACAGAACCAATATGCTCAATTAGACACCAATGGAAGGTTTTTTTTTTAAAAGGAAACCCATGAAGTTTTTCAAGCAAAGCAGCACAGTTAGTGAAAGAATTAAGAATCACTGCATGTAGAGAAATTAATTAGGAATAGGCTGCTGCAGGTAGTTCTCGACTTATAACAGTTCATTTAATGACGTTCAAAGTTATAATGTCACTGAAAAAAGTGGCATGACCATTTTTTCACACTTGAAACCATTACAGCAGCCCCATGGTCACGTGATTTACATTTGGAAGTTTGACAACTAGTTCATAGGTGTGACAGTTGCAGTGACCTAGGGTCATGTGATCATCTTTTGCAAACTTCTGACAAGCAAAATCAATGGGAAAGTCAGATTCACTTAAAATGTTGTTACTAATTTAACAACTGCAGTTACTTAATAAATGTGGTAAGAAAAGTTGTCACATGATGCAAAACTCAACAAATTTCTCTCTTAGCAACATAAATTCTAGTCTCCATTATGGTTGTAACTTGAGAACTACCTGCATATGCTTTCAGGAGAGGAAAACAAAATCCACTATGCTAAATTTTATTTGCAAACACTGAAGATCTCTGCAACTTCATAATCTTCAGAAGAAGAAAAACTTATCTTACAGATATATAATTGTCAATTGTAGTCAATCACAGGATGAGACAAGAACAATTTAAGGTTAAAGGTCCAAAACAGTTAATGCAATTTTATGCAAAGTAAATGAAACCATAATTCAAGCCCAGTGAAAGCTTTAGAGAACTGCAACAATGTATGCAAAATAATTTTGTGGAGTGAAAAGTATGAAGGAAACTGATACAGCTTATTAGCCAGGAATAAAGACATGATTTGGGTATTATTAAGAATCTTTGTACACCCGATGGATCATCACCATACAACTTTCCTAACAGAAAGCAGGATTAAAAACAATATAAGAAAAGAAACTAAAATTTTGTTAGAATGTATTATTAGCATATTAAATTCTTGATTGCATATTAATAGCAAATTAATTATAAGGATTATTCCTCAGTGGAGTTTTTTGAGCAGAAATCAAATAACAATTTGTTGTGGGTAAGGTTTCTATACTGAACAGAGAACTGGATTAAACAGTCGACAAGATTTCTTCTAGCTCTGAATTTAGGATTCTCAATGGATTTTCCAATTATTTTTCAATACTAAACACTAACACAGAAAAAATGGGCCAGGGTAGAGGAGGAATGGGTTACACATATATTTCATTGCTATCTGAAATCTGCAAAACAATGCATTGTGAAGAAGAAACTTCTAGAAAAAAGTGAATGGACATAATTTTGTATCTAACAGAAATATAAGCATATCTTCTGTTTCAGTTTTACAGTTTAGCTATGTTTATCTAATTGCTATTATATAACAGCATCCCTCATGCAAGTTTGGAATTAACAAGAACATCTTAAAAATTAGCATGAAATTGTATGTATGTGCAGTATTGTACCATGGCAGCTGCAGTGGAAATTGCTGCAGCTTGATTATAAAGAACTTTCCAGGAAATTGACTTCTGTTTGCAGAAATCTGCTCTGAATATCTGTAGATCTGTAGAAGCAAGTTACATGTGACCTACAGATATACATTATTATGACCTATTGAAACTTGAATGAAGTTTGCATCAATATTTTTTTCTACCACATATGTCTGTGAATCAGTGGCACAGCTATGGGCATACACATGGCTTCAAAGTATGCTAACATCTTCATTCACCACTCACCTAAAACCATATTTTCTTAACTCTTGCTCTATGAAACCCTTCCTTTACTTGTGATTGATTATTGACATATTCATTATTGGGTCCTCTGAAAAAGAACTCATCAAATTCCATGAAGACTTCAAAAGCTTCCATCCCACCATCAGTCTAAGTCTTAAGTTATCTACAGAACTAGCTTATTTCCTTGATGTCATGGTAAAACTACACAATGGGGAATAAGCACCATACTACTTAAAAGCCCTACTGATTGCCATATAAACATACATACCAGCTTTTAACCAGAACATACTTGCAAATTGATTTTCTATAGCCAGGCTTTATGCAATAATCTCATTTGTTGTAACCCACTAGTCTAGACAAAGGTGTTCAACTGATGGAAGAAAACCAGGCATTCCTTTGTTCTCATTAAGGGGAAGCCCACTCTTCTAATTACCCAACCAGTAATTTCAAATCAATACAATTCCCAAGAGGACCTGTTTAAAAGCCAGGTCATATCTAGAGCTCACATGTCAAACCACTCCAACACATTATTATAAGCTGCAACCTATTTATACACTGCACTTTCTCAACCATTTGGTGGCAGGTCCATATTAGAATACAGTCCTGAATCATATTTTCAGAAGTAGCAAGAAATAACAGAAATATGCTAACATAGAATCACACCCTGCAACAATTCAAATGTATATTTTACCCCCCAATTTATACTAACAGCACCATCACAGGCCCTAATAACTCTGAACATATGGCTAGAGGCCATTTCACATGTTCATCCTTTAACATGATATGTATGTTATCATCTACCAGCTATGCCCATCTGGATTCTACATAGGACAGACAAGCCAGATGTTCTGCAAAAGAATTAATGGACAAAAATATGACATCAGAACTTAAAACAAAAACAAAGCAACTGCAGGGACTCAGCAGGCTGAAATGGAACCTCCCAGGATGTTCCATTTCACACCTCAAAATAATGGTTTTGAACAAAGAGGATATAGAGCAGCATGAGTTTGAGACAGCTCATGCTGTGGGTTAGCAGTAGGTTATCTCAATAAACACAATTAGTTTTTAACGCAAAATACCTATAATGTGTTATCCATGGACAGTTTATCTGCATACCTTACCTGTTTCCCCAATTTCATCTCCCATGTCATTCTTCTTTAAATTCAGCTGCAATTAAGCCACTCCATGTATCTAAATGAGTTACAGCATTACAATATTTTTTTATCTTTAAAAAGTATTAAAAAATTCTTTCAATCAAAGATGTAAGGAGCAGCGAGCAATTCTTCTCTTATTTGTACTTTCTTTATAGCAGAAAGTCTTTATAAATATGTGAATGTTTTCCTTCCAGGTGAAATTCTTCATTAATAAGTACCTTGGCTGATCTATTAATATCAGCTCCATTTGAAAATGCTGCAAAGCTACAGACTTCTTAATTTTCAGGAAAAAAATGTGCTTAACAAATACATATTGTGCTTTTGCTTATATGGGATGCTTTTTCCAGACTGAAAGATCACCTAGTTGCCCTTCTTGTTTAGACTGCTTGTCCACTTTTAGGAAGCAATGATAGAAGATGGTTATTGCCCTTTTGCCCATGTTTGTAAGGTCACTTAAATCATCTGATTGGCCACTATGTGGCACAGAGTGCTGGACTACAGGGACGATTGGTCTGATGCAGCAGGACATTTTATGCTAATCCTTCTTAGTGACAAGTATGCTCATCTTAATCTTAGCATAGCTGAAGATTATGATGCCATATTGTGATGCAATAATTGCAGTAAAAGTACTGTAAAATACAACATTTGGGAAGGTACAGTATCTTTCACAGTATCATTTGGGAAGGTACAATATAAGGGGCATGCATAAGCGCACCAGTGTGCCTAACGTCCCTGTCCTAATGTCCCCATTTATTTGTAAGCATTTCCTGTGTTCTTATTCATGTTTATTCTTATTCCTATTATTTTGCACATGCGTGACAAAATAAATAAATAAATAAATCTTTTTTTTTTTTTAATTATTAAAGTATTTTTATTAGTAAAAGAAAAATACAACAACCAATAACTGGTAAAAGACAATACAACATCCACTGTTTCGCTTTACAATTGACTGTGTTTCAAGACATTCCCATAATATCAAAATCATTATAGACATCAAAGGTTAGGTATCTTCTTCCCTCCCTCCCTCTTTCCTTCCCTTGTTTCTTCTTTCCCACTCCCCTTTTTTGCCAGTCTTGTTGGAGGAAGATGCCAGCGGTAGAACATTTTGTATATATTTTCTTTATAGGCCGTCGATTTTGTCAATTTCAAATTCCACTCCCAAACCCTTTCCCAATCATCTAGATCTATCGTGTGGCCGATATTTTGGGCCCAGGTTACCATGACTTCTTTTACTCTTTCTGCTTCCATTTTTCGGATCAGGAAGCAGTTGTATAATTTCGAGATTACTTTCTCATCTGGTCCAATTAAAATTTTGTCCAGTTCCTGGTCCTTGTTCTGGAAGCCAAATTGTGCTAAGTCTAATCTATGTTTGTTTTGAATTTGAAGGTATGGCCACCAATCAATGTTTATTCCCCTTTCAGCCAAATTTTCCCTAGGGTTTAATCTATTTTGATCATCTAGCAACTGTTGGTAAATAACAATTTTATCAAAGTTTATCAAATTCGGATATATCAGGGCTTCCGTCGGAGATATCCATTAATAAATAAATCTTGTCTGAATAAAAATGAAACTAATGAGCCACGGTGGCGCAGTGGTTAGAGTGCAGGACTTCAGGCTACTTCTGCTGACTGCTTGCTGCCTCCACTTCGGTAGTTCAAATCTCACCAGGCTCAAGGTTGACTCAGCCTTCCATCCTTCCAAACTGGGTAAAATGAGGACCCAAATTGTTGGGGGCAATAGGCTGACTGTAAACCACTTACAGAGGGCTGTACAGCATTGTAAAGTGGTATATAAGAAACAACAAATGGAGTTGTTGTTTCTGGATGCTCAAACGGCCTTTGATAATTGAACTGGCAATTCATGATAATGCAACTTCAAATGATGGGATTTGGTGAGGGATTTACAAATATGATTAAAACGATATATAATAACTAATTGGCAAAGGTAATGGTAAATGGTGCTATGACAGGAAAGATAATGATTACGAAGGGAACTAGACAAGGATGTCCGCTATCACCATTATTATTTATACTGATACTAGAGATTTTGAATAGAGAAATACGACAAAATAAAGAGGTAAAAGGTATGAGGGTCAAGAAAGAAGAGTATAAACTACAAGCATTTGTGGATGATTTGGTGTTTATTATGGAGGATCCAATAAAAACAGGGCCAAAACTAGTTAAAATAATAGAAGAATATGGAGAAGTAGCGGCCTTGAAGATTAATAAAGATAAAACAAAAATTCTGGTGTAAAATATAACAGAAAAGCAGAAAAGAGAGCTGCTGGGGAAACTGGACATACAGGTGGGGAAAAAAGTCAAATTTGAGTATTCAATTGACATCAAGGTGTATAACACTAAAGGAGGATAACTATTGTAAGGTGAGAAAACAAATAGAAATAGATTTGAAAAGATGGAAAAACCTATAATTATCATTGATGGGAAGAATAGCAGTAGTAAAGATGAATATATTACCAAGATTGCTATACCTATTGCAAACAATACCAATGAAACTAGCGAAAAAGATTCTTTGAAAGTATGAATAAAATAGTGGGGAAATATATATGGCAGGGGAAAAAAGCAAGAATTAACATAAAAATGTTGCAAGATGCAAGGATTCAAGATGGATTTGAATTACCAAACTTAGAATTGTACTATCAAGCAGCGGGACTAGCTTGGATGAAAAAATGGATTTTATTGAGAAATACAAGATTATTGACACTGGAGGGTCATGATTTGCAATTGGCATGCTTTTTTGTGGTATAAAAGAAGGACACATAGCTATTTTCAAGACATTATGTAAGGAATGGATTATTAACTATGGGAAAGAGTGAAAGGGAAACATTATTCAGAAGTACCAATTGGCTTTCAACAGTGGAAACATTGACACATCCAAATATTACTAGTATGAAAAATATTATTAGATACAAAGATATCTTAATAGAAAAGAGGGAACTAAAACAAAAACAAGAATTAGAAAAACAACAGATTGATATAGGTTGGTTTTCACAACTGCAAATACAATATGAAAAAGATAAAAGGGAGTATTTTTTAATCTAGGAAGTTCGGAGTTGGATAAGATACTTATGGGACCTGAAGAAAGAATAATCAAGGAACTATATAGCTACCTATTAGGAACTATGTTAGAAGAAGTAGTTAAAGATACAATGTTAACTTGGGCAAAGAATTTTGGCCATACGATTGAACTGGAAAAGTGGCAGCAACTATGGGAAAGGAATTATAAATTAACTATGTCAACAGCTTACAAAGAAACTTATACAAAATGTTTTACAAATGACACATATCACTGGGAAAACTAGCAAAGATGTTTAAACACAAGTCAGGGAAATGTTGGAAATGTCAACAAGCAATAGGTTCATACTATCATATGTGGTAGACATGTGCAGAAGCAAGGAAATATTGGACTAAAATAAGAGCATGGTTAAAGAAAATGTTACAACAAGAAATAGAATTCAGACCAGAGATATTTTTACTAGGTATTATCCCAGAGAAATTCAAGAAAGAGGATACTTATTTGATTATACATGTAACTACAGCAGCGAGAATTGTATTTGCCCAAAATTGGAAATCAAATAAGCTACCAACAGACAAAGAGATAATAAAAAAGATACTAGATGTGCAGAGATGAATAGGTGACAACGAAATAAAGAATAAAGAGGAATCCAAGTACTTCAAGATGTGGGGAAGATTTTATGATTGGCTAGAGAAAGCAAGCTAGAAAAGAAAGTAGGGAGAAGCTAAAGTACCAAGACAATTACTTATTAAATGGAAAAAGGGGCGGGGGGAAACAGAAAAGAAAATATTAAATATATAAGTATATATTCAAAAATGAGATATAAAAGGGGGAAATAAAAGTAAGGTAGACTAGGGAAGATAAGGGAATAAGAAATGATACTAAATTATATTTGGGTTGGCGAAATACCATCCCAAGGAAACGTAAACTGACTTTTGAAATATACACCAACAATAATAGAAAAAGAAAGGGAGAAATATGTTGTAAGTAAGCTCATTTGAAATTCCTAGATTCAAAATTTGTTGCCCCATGTTCTCCTGCGCGCTGCTTGGAGAATCCAAGGGTGGGTTCAACTTCTGTTCATCTGTTCAGTGATCGAGTTTTTTAAGATCTTTGGCCATGCCTCCCTGGCTTGGCTGCCTCCGGTATCTCAACTCAGTCAAACCCATAAAGTGTGACTGAATCCTCTCCTTATTTAACTGAGCAGAAATACAGAAATTGCTTTCCCTTCTTCATCTTGAAGTCTCCAAACAGTGTATTCCATCTGCAGTTTGGAGGTTTTGGAGAGCGCTGGCTGAGAGCTTCTCCTCACTTTACCATCATTTTCACATTGGAAGCCTAGTGCAGCTGCCGCACAGCTGATTGAGGGCTCTGCCTGGTCCGCTTGGTCATTTCTGGCTAGGACAACAAGAACCAGCTCCGCGCTGGTTTGTTTCTCTGCTTCGGCTCTGGAGGACAATTGAGGAGCGTGGGGACAAGAGGAGCTTAGCGGCAAGGCTTGGCTTCACGCCTAGAGCTGTTTTTTCATGCCCACCACCATTTTGAGCAGCTTTGCACCACTGCCATTTTAGAACATCTTTTTGGTGTCATTTGGAGTTCCTTTTTAATAGCAGCAGTTCCCTGATCATCCAGCACAAGCCTCGGAAGCCTATCAAGAGATTTGGTGTCTAGAGGCCCCTTACACCAGTCAAGCACCAGAGCCCTTGCACAAGGCAGCCAGGGCACACAAATAGCCCAGCCCTGGTACTCACTGTCTGAGAATTTGGTCATACTCCGGTGAGGCTTTGGTGGACTCTGGTCCTACCTCAACTTACAACAGGTGGTGTGAGTGGTTGCATTACTGGTCTTATCTCTGCAAGTCCTTGTGTTGCCAGCAGGGATGGCAGACCATCACAAGGGGGTGGAGCAACCTCAGACCTACAGTCACCTTCAGAACCAAAGGGGGTCAAGTCATCTTCCAAGGAGCCCTCAAAGAGTACCAGATCCAAGGGGTCATTGACTCACCAGTCTTCTGTTGCGGCTGATAGGGATTCCAACCAGTGCCAGAAAGTGTTAGAGAAACAATTTGCCAAGGCACAGAGGGACTTAAGGGAGAACCCTTCTCCTCCCAGACAGGCAACTGCTATCCCTGAGGTTATGGAGGAAATGCAGGATTGGCCATTGATAATGTATCCGAATCTCAAGTGTTACAGGTGGCCTACTTTGAAAAGGATTTCACTCCTTTTGATTGTCTAGTTGTAGGGAAAGAATTACCTATGGACCCCAGGGATTCAGCTCCCTCTGCTACCTTTTCCCCATTGGCAGCAGGCTTATGCCCTCCAGAGGTCCTGGGCCCAACCCAGGAACTACGGGCCTATATTTTGGAGCTATTGCCTAGGGTGTGGAAATGGCATTCCAATGCAGAATGAACCTAGCCCCACCTTTGTCTGGGAATGTTCAGGCCCTGGATAGGCAGGCACAGAGGGGAGAAGATCTGCTTTCTCTACAGGAACCCCTCTCCCTCAGACCATCTGTACGCAATGAAGATTCCCTAGCAGGAGAGGAGGCTGCTGAACAGGTCCTTTCAGAGTATGAGGGCATGACCCCAGACAGACCTGCATTTACTGGTCTTTTCACACCAGCCCTTTTTTTTGGAGATGTTTTTTATTTTCCATTTTTTCATTTTCATACACTCACATATATACTGTGCATAGCCAACGCCATACAACATTAAACAATAATCGCAGCAATTCCTCTTGTCAACAATATCCCCCAAAATAGAAACCAATATACCTCTTCCACTCCATACACCTCTTTCTTCCACCCCCCTCCAACTTTCCATCTTCCCTCCATCATCCCCCTCTAGCCTACTTCCCCTCCCCCTCTACCACTCCTCTCTCCCGATCCACTCCCTCCCTTCCTTCTCACCTTCCCTCCCACCCTCTCTCCCATCCCTCTCTACCCATCTTTCTTCTATCCCACTCCTCCTCCCCTTGGTGTATTTCCACTATATGTCAATGTACTTAACTTATCCTATTTTTACAGAGAAATTAAAGAAAAACAGTATACATGTGAAGTCACATTACATTGAAATCTAACACATCGTATCTAACCTAGTATATATCCCTCCCTCCCCCCACCCTCTCCCCCAACCCCTCACCTCCTTCCCCTCCCGACTTCCCAGAGCCCGTACACGGTATAGATTTTTAACAAACACAGTCTAAAATATATTGAGAAAAAAGAAATGAAAAAAAAAAGTTAATAACATCTCTGCATTGATCTTAGCTTCTTCTTGCTAAGCTAACTTTGAACAATTTAAACCATTCCTGATCTTAAGCATAGGCTATCTGGAATTTCTTAGTCCCGTATTTGTTTTGTATATAGTCACACCAGCCCTTTTTAAATCCCTCCTTTACAAGGCCAGATCAGTCACCAATTTGGGGGTGGCGGGAGGCTTTTCGGAAGAGATCAAGATCAGAGTTAATGGTTACTCACTGAACCCCCAACTGAACATGAGGTGATCCCTACTCCTAAATTGTTCATCAATGTGGTCCAACGTCAAAGATCACAACCTGGTTCAGTTGCAGCTCCAAGTGATAGTGATAAAATGCTGTATTTAATAGATTCAGATCTGGAATATCTTCTCCAATGGCCCAAGGTAGATGCCCTGGTGGCCGCTCTCACTTCTTTGGCTCTCATTCCCACAGATCTCATGGAGGGCATGAAAGTGGAAGACAAGAAAGCAGAAACTTCATTCTGCAAGGTGCATCAGGCCTCGGCCTGGACAATCAGGGTGGCAACCTCAGCATCATTCTTTAATAGGGCTACTCTCCTCTGGTCTTCGCCAACTTCTAGCCAAAATTCCCACTGAGGATGCTAGGCTCTGCCAAAGCATAAACAAGCTGACAGCGGTGACAGAGCATTCTGCGGATGCCACTCTTAACATGGGCAAGTTCACGTCGTTGGCCCTAGCAGCTAATGTGACTTCAAGAAGGCTTGTATGGCTCCGTCACTGGCAGGCAGACATGAGGTCGAATGGTGTCTTACCTCAGCCGTCTTTAAAGGGGACGACTTATTTGGTGAGGCCCAAATAAGTTGGTATTGGTTGAGACCAAGGATAAGAGGAAGTTCTTAGCATTTAGTCATAGGTGGACAGACCACAGGGTTTTGCCCTATTCCCACAGGCAGCCCTTTCAGCCAGCTGAATCTGAATTCCCTGCCTCCCAGTTTCAGCAACCCAGGGACCTGACTGATATCAGGACAGGAGATTTTTGGGGGGACAGAGGCAGACAGCAGCCCTATTGCAGAAGGACCTTCCATGGGGCTGGAATCAGAACCTTTCAGAGGGCCAAGTGACTCCCACCCCAGTCTTCCCATTGGTGGTTGTTGCAGAAGCACGGTTTCTCTGTGAACATGGAGAAGAGTCATCTGATCCCAGGCACCAGACTGGTACACTTGGGGGTCATCATCAATATGTTGTTTTGCACGGTATCACTGCCCCAGGATAGGCAATCCAGCATACGGGCGATGGTGACCTTGATTTGATCTCAGCAACCGGTGCTAATGATCATTCTCTCCTGCAAAGATCCAGCAGAAGCAACTCAAATGTCAAAGTACGAGTACCCATGAGGGTCCGTCGGTCACTCCTCTGGTGGACTTCCCCTGCGGTACAGAAAGGTTGCCTATTGAAGGAACCCAACAATATGACCGTGACTTCAGAGACCAGTCTGTTTGGTGAGGACATACTTCTCCAGTCCCAGATATCACAGGATTGATGGTCGCAGGAGGAGCTGGAGAACAGCATCAACTGGCTGGAATTCAGAGCTGCCCATCTGTCTCTCTGTTGATTTGAGGACCAGGTAGCTGGCTGACATGTCCTTCTGCTCATGGACAACATAGCCACCAAGGCCCATGTGAACCGCCAAGGCAGCACCCACTCCAAGGCTTTGATGCAGGAATCGGAAAAGCTAAGACTTTGGGCAGAAGACCTTCAATCCATTTGAGTGGAACATATCTTGGGAGCAACCAATACCCAGATGGACTTTCTGAGCAGGGCCAATTAGAATGGTGCCTGCATCTGGATCTTTACCATTATCTATCCGCAAGATTTGGCTGGCCACAAGTGGACCTGTTCGCTCAGCCAGAGAATGCTCCTCTCCCGAGATTTTTCTCCAGATTCCCAGCTCCAGGAGCAGAAGGGGCAGACACTCTGTACAGCCCTTGGCCTCAAGGTATTCTGTACACCTTCCTTCCCCTCGCCCTCATCCCAAGGGTGATCCGGAAAATTCTCACAGAGCAAGCGGAAGCCTTCTGATTGCTCTGTACTGGCCTAGACGTCCATGGTTCGCTGAGTTGATCAGCCTATCTGTTTCACATCCATGGAGGATACCTTAGAACAGGATCTCTCTCGGCCAGGGGGCGCTGGTCCACCCAGAACCTCAGTGGCTCCAGCTAACTGTCTGACACTTGAGAAGGACATCCTGACAAGGGACGATCTCTCCAGGCGAGTAATCCAGATGCTCCAGGCGTCAAGATGGAAGTCCATGAAATGCATTTACAATGTGTCCTGGGCTGGGTTCTGTAGGTGATGCTCCACCTGCCTCATTGATCCTATTTCATCTTTAATTCCTCAGATACTGGAATTTTTGCAACACGGACTTGACAGGGGTCTTGCAACACACTTCAATGACAGGTGGCTGCCTTATTGACAATCCTGGGGACCGACTCCAAGCATTCCCTTTTGCAACATCCATATGTGCATAGTTTTCTCAGGGTGCAGCAAATCTACAACCACAAGTGTCCCGGTTACCACGTGTGCAGTGGCAAAGTTCTGGGCTGCTGCAATGTCCATAAGAAAACAATTGGCTACAGTAGTATAGTACCATCTTGTACCAATTATCTGGTCATACCTCTAACAATATTTGGACCATTATGTTATTATCCACTTCTAATGTCAATACTTTTTAATTATATTTTAATGTTAATATTTTTTTAATATAGTGTAAAAAATGTGTATTGTTGGTCTTTGACCGTAATAAAGATTTTACTTACATTTATTTATTTATTTATTTATTTATTTATTTATTTATTTAATTAATTAATTTGTATGCTGCCCACTTTCAAAGAGACACAGGGCGGCTTACAAGTAAAAAAAGGGAAAGGGAAGGACATAGAAAAACAAGACAACATTAAAAGATCCACAACATTCACAACTTAGGATGGGGCTGGACAAAATCAACAGCCCCAGGCCTGCCGGAACAGCCAGGTCTTGGTCGCTTTGCGGAAGGCCGGAAGGGTAATAAGGGTCCGGATCTCCACGGGGAGATCGTTCCATAGGTTACTTACTTACAACCACAAGCGATTCACAGGGCAGACCTGGCATGTATAACTGAAACCTTGCTGGGCCAAGAGGTTGGAGTCCCCCTCTCAGAAATGTGCCCAGATGGGTTCCAGGTGCTCCACCAACCACGACACCAGAAAGGGGTGGGGGAGTAGCAGTGGTTGTCCGGGAGTCGTTAGTCCCTCGCAGGATCCCTGCCCCGGAGATTGTGGGGTGTGAGTCTCTTCTCTTGAAATTGGACCTAGGGGTTCAAGTGGGCTTGTTCCTGACGTACCTACCTCCCAGCTGCGTCATGACAGCCCTGCCTGTGCTACTAGAGGCAGTAGCCAGGTTGGCGGTGGAGTTCCCCAGGCTAATGGTGCTGGAGGACTTTAATCTATCGTCTCTCGGAGAACACTCTGAGGGGGCACAGGAGTTGATGGCCTCCATGACAACCATGAACTTGACCCAAGTAGTTCAGGAACTCATAGAGCGGGACACACACTCGACCTTGTGTTTCTCTTGGGGCAGTGGAGATATGATCTGGAATTAAGGGGAATAGAGACCTCACCCTTGTCATGGTCAGATCACTCCTTGCTGAGGTTTGACTTCAGGACACTATTCCCTCACTGCAGGGAGGTGGAACCGATTAAGTGGTTCCACCCCAGGCGCCTGATGGACCCGATGGGATTTCAGAGGGAGCTTGGAGAGATACCTGACTCCCTTGCCCGCAATCCGACCGAATCCTTAGTCGCTGCCTGGAATGTTGTGGCGACTGAGGCACTGGACCGGATTGTGCCTTTGAGGCCTCTCCGCGGCAGTGGATCCAGGAGGGCACCTTGGTTTACCGAGAAACTCCGGGAGATGAAGCGCCAAAAGAGACGCCTAGAGCGACGTTGGAGGACTGGTAACTCTGAATCTGATCGAACACTACTAAGAGCCTTTATTAGGACTTACCTAGTGGTGATACAGGCGGCAAAATGCACGCATTTTTCCGCTCTTATTGCGTCCTCAGAATCCCGCCCAGCCGCCCTGTTCAGGATGATCCGCTCCCTCCTGAAAGGTGAGGGGGTGGGGGAACCCTTGCAGGGAAGAACTGAGGAATTTGTTCAGTTTCTGTCAGATAAAATCACTCAGTTTCGGACAGACCTTGACTCCGCTCGGGCAATACCAGCCGAGATGCCGAGGGTAGGCCTAAGTCGGACTTCCTGGGATGAGTTTGTCACCCCTGAGGAAGTGGACAAGGCCATGGGAGCGATGAGCACCTCCACCTGCTTACTGGACCTGTGCCCCTCCTGGCTGGTCTCGACCAGCAGGGAGGTGACATGAGGCTGGCTCCAGGTGATTACCAACGCATCTTTGCAGGAGGAGTCTTTCCCACAATCACTAAAGGGAGCAGTGGTGAGACCCCTCCTCAAGAAGCCTTCCCTGGATCCAGCCATCCTGAAAAACTATTGTCCTGTCTCCAACCTTCCTTTTCTGGGGAAGGTTGTTGAGAAGGTGGTGGTGCTTCAACTCCGACGGACCTTGAATGAAGCAGATTATCTGGATTCCTTTCAGTCTGGTTTCAGGCCTGGGTACAGCACTGAAACCGCTTTGGTCGCACTGACCAATGATCTCTGGCAGGCCAGAGATAGAGGGCATTCCTCTATCCTGGTGCTTCTTGACCTCTCAGCGGCTTTCGATACCATCGATACCATCGACCATGGTATCCTTCTGCGATGTCTGGAGGAGGTGGGAGTGGGAGGCACCGTTCTCCTCTTACCTCTCCGGTAGGTTGCAGTCTGTGTTGGTCGGAGGACAGAGGTCGACCTCCAGGCCCCTCAAATGTGGGGTGCCGCAGGATTCGGTCCTGTCCCCCCTCTTATTCAACATCTACATGAAGCCGCTGGGTGAGATCATACGACGGCATGGGATAAAGTACCATCAATATGCAGATGATACTCAATTGTATCTATCTGCCCCATGCCAGCTCAGTGTAGCGGTGGACGTGATGTGCCGATGCCTGGAAGCTGTCAGGATCTGGATGGGGATGAACAAATTGGTACTCAATCCCGACAAGACTTAGTGGCTTTGGATGTTACCCCCGAGGGACAGTTCAGACAGTCCGTCCTTGATCCTGGGGGGTGAAAATTTACACCCCTCAGAGAGGGCTCGCAATTTGGGGGTCCTCCTGGATTCGCAGCTGACACTTGAACACCATCTGTCGCCTGTGACCAGGGGGACCTTTGCCCAGGTTCGCCTGGTACACCAATTGCAGCCCTACTTGGACAGGGGGGCACTTCAGATGGTTACTCAGGCCTTTGTCACCTCAAGGCTTGATTATTGCAATGCGCTCTACATGGGGCTACCCTTGAAAAGCGTTCGGAGACTACAGCTAGACCAAAATGCAGTCGTGCGAGCGATTTTGGGTGTACCAAGATACACCCATATTACACCTGTCCTCCGCGAGCTGCACTGGCTGCCAATTGGTCTCCGGACGCAATTCAAGGTGTTGGTTATTACCTTTAAAGCCCTACATGGCTTAGGACCAGCCTATCTGCGAGACCGCCTACTGCCATACACCTCCCAATGGCCGATAAATCCCACAGGGTGGGCCTCCTTCGGATACCGTCAGCCGGACAGTGTCGGCTGGCGGGCCCCCGGAGGAGAGCCTTCTCTGTGGCTGCTCCGACCCTGGGGAATCAGCTACCCCCAGAGGTCCAGACCTTACCCACTCTCATGGCCTTCAGGAAAGCCGTTAAAACCTGACTGTTCCGGCAGGCCTGGGGCTGTTGACCTTAGTGTTAAGGTCTAGCCCCGATTAGAACGTATGTGTGTTGTGAATTTTAAACTATTTCTTTACTTATTTTGCTTTTCTTTTTTTCTTCTTTCGTTGTAAGCCGCCCGGAGTCCTCCGGGATTGGGTGGCCTATAAATTTAAATAAATGAATGAAATGAATAGATATCCCACATGAGATCTTACCATCGTTCTACCACCTCTCATTGATCCACAATTCGAACCCTTGAAATCTATGAGTCTCTGGCTACTAACATTTAAGGCACCTTCCTGGTAGCTGTCACCTCTGCAAGGCACTTATTGGAGCTGGTGTCACTTTCCATTCAGGAAACCTTGTGTATCATCCCTCCAGATAGTGTCAATCTCAGACTAGACCCATCATTCATACCTAAAGCAAACTCCCGTTTTCACTGAACACAGGAGGTCATTTTACTGGATTTTTGTCCGAACCCCAGACACCCCACCAAGCGACAGTGGCACAAGCTTGACGTCCGATGGGCAATACGTCACTATATTAAAAGGACAGCGGCTTTCTAAAGGACAGAACCATTTTTTGTCTTTTTTCAGTCTGCCTCCATGGCCAAGAAAGTAATGCCTTCCACAATTGCTCGATGGTTATGAGCATGCATGGCTATGGCATACGAACATCAATCCAGACAAGTGCCTGGCCATATTATGGCTCATTCTACTATGGCCACCTGGGCTACAAAAGTGTCGATGGAGGAGATTTGAAGAGCTGCGACCTGGGCCTCTCCATTGCCGTTTGTCAGGAATTATAAGCTGGACTCATTTGCCTCAGCTGAGGCATTGTTTGGTCGATGGGTCCTTCAACAGATTCATGAGGTGGACAGGACTCTGGACCAGCCTTTTTCCTGCCCTTGAGACACTAAGCTTGTGTATATCCCACGCTTGTCTTCTCCAAACAGCACACAGGAGAAAGACCATTGTTTTACTCGAATGGTAGTTCTCTGTGTCATGCTGGAGAATCCAATCCCGCCTGAAGGGTTTGGGTCCAGTGTCCATTAGTAAGGAAACGTCAGAGCAATCTGCTGATCATCGCAAGTCTTCTTCTGGTCCAAGTCTTTGTTGAGAAACTGAAGGCAGCCAAACCAGGGAGCCATGGCCAAAGATCTTAAAAAACTCAGTCACTGGGCAGATAAAGTTGAACCCACACTTGGATTCCCCAGCAGCACACACAGAACTACTGTTCAGGTAAGACAACGGTCTTTTTGTTAAAACAGTATTTAAGATTAGACAGATAAACAGTAGAGCTTTAGTAGTATATAGATATACAGTCATTTTATGTAATTAGTAGTATTGGTGGGAATACAAATATCTTTCTGCTATCTGTTCCTGGACAATCCTAAACGTGTATTTGGTTTAAGAACAAATATGTTATTATCAGACATTTAAGTGCTTTTTCTGATATTTTATTGAGTATTTTCTGATAAAATTCTTACGTGTTGAGCTCATATGATGGAAATGGAACATTCCTACTTAGTTTACCAGATCTTTCTATAAAAAATGTTGTAATGTTTCCCACCCTGGGAAAACATGATTTAAAAGTTTACCTACCTGCCTGCCTGCCTGCCTGCCTGCCTGCCTGCCTGCCTACCTACCTACCTACCTACCTACCTACCTACCTACCTACCTGTCTATTTAGCTAGAGAATGTGTAAATAATAGTGCAAATAATGTCATTAACCTTCTTCTAGTATGTGTAGTGTTTCCTATGTTCAGTATATTGTAATAGACAAAATAGATTTGCATTTTTTTGTTTGGTAGTTGTGTGTTTGTTAAAATGCATTGCATTCAAAACGTATTTGCTCAGCTAGCTGAAATATATTTATACTGTAATTATGTTGTTACTGTTAAGGCAAACTTTCTTTTCCTTTATTAGTGTCCTCTGCATTATTTCTTCTTTGTCATTGGCTATGATAACTTATGCAGCTTATCCCTGATGCCATCACATAATGAAGATTATTTATGAATGAAGACAAAGATTGTTTGGGCACATGTTTCTCTACTTTAAATCTGAATCTGCTTTTAAAACAAAGATTTAATCTGCTTTTTAAAAAAAGATTTTGAGGAAGAGTTATATTTAAAAATCTCAATAAATTTTTTTCAAGAAGATTCTGCATATTTTCACTATGTATTGTCTTAAAATAATAGTTGTCTTAAAATAAAATGGTGTTTCTTAAGTCAAAGAGTTTGAGGACTACATTTTGGATAAATAAAAGAGAGGGAAAAAACTCAACTAGTATGGTGTAGTGGTTGGTATGTTGGACTAGTGCACAGGTGGGTGGGTGGGGGTGGAGTAGGTTCTGGTCTAATTTAGCCACAACAATTTAGAGAGTGGTTTCATGCTGGTCACTTTCTTTCAGCCCTATCTGTTTCAAAGAGTTGTTTGCTATGCGGGAAAATAGGAGGAGGGAGTATTTGTATGCTGCCTTGAGCTCCTAGATAAAGGTAGGATAGATATCTAATAAATAAAATATTAAAATACTGTAACAACAAAAAATACCGTATTTTTGGAGTATAAGACGCACCGGAGTATAAGACACAGCAAGGTTTTGAAGAGGAAATTTTTTTAAAAAAAAGGTTTTGCACTCTGCAAACCTCCTAAAAATGGGCCTGTTTTACCCCCTCCGAAAGGTATGAATAGCCTTTAGGGAGCTTGTAGAGTGCTCCTGTGGGGGCAGGCCCCTCAAAAATGAGCAAAAAATGGCCTGTGTTTTGCAAAAATGGGCCCGTTTTTCGCTAAAAAAAAGGGCATGGATAGCCTTTAGGAAGCTTATAGAGTGGTTCTGGGGGTGGGGTGGGCTATGCATGGCCATTTGGGGGGCGGGGTTTCGGGAGGCAAAAATGCTGTATTCAGTGTATAAGATGCACCCAGATTTTCAGCCTCATTTTTGAGGGAAAACGTGCATCTGAAAAATATGGTAATGTTCAGATGTGGGGTCTAAACAAGCATATGAATGCAGTGTGCTGTAAATTAAACTTCTGGCTTTTGAGGCCTAAGTTGAAATTGAAAGATTTATTTCTATAGGTAGTCCTCAACATGGCTGATCATTCAAAAACAGCTCACAGTCAGGATGGCCTCAGGAAAAGGTTGTTTTAGGGCTTTCCCATCACATTTTGGGTGCTTGGCAATCTGTTTGACCAATTATGATCACCATTTGAAATTTTCTCTGCTGGCTTCCACAGAAAGTCAGTGGGGAAGCTGGCAGGGAAGATTGGATTTGAGGTTTGATCTCCCAGTACACTGAAGAATTTCCACCACTTCTGTGCAGGGAGGGGTAAACATCCTATACATTGGAGGAATGCACCTCAAATTTGACAAAAATGCTTGTAAATATCATTTGATGGTACTTGCTAGCATCCTCCCCTCTCCTCCAGGAGGCTTTAAAAAGCTCTGGAGGGCAGGGGAATTTTTTTAGCAAATCCAGCCTTTGAGAATGCTGGCATTCGCTAGCATTTTCCCTTGTCCTTCAGAAGGCTCAGAAAGGCTCCAGAGGAGAAGGCAAAATACTAGCACAGAATATTGGTGTCCACCAGTATGTTGTCATTTCCTCTGGAAGGCTTAAAAGAGGCTCCAGAGGGAAGGGGAAAATGAACTTTCTGATCTTTCAGAAGGGAAAAATGTTACTGAACCGCAGCATTCTAAAAGGTCCAGGGAGTTGAAAACAGCTGAAGGGTGTAAATTTCTTAGTGTTCTGAAGGAACAGGCTTCAGATTTGGTGATAGTGTTAGTGAAGGCCAAGATTCTTGTAGTTGTTCTCCTTGGTGGATGGTGACAGGGTCAGGGTCTTGTAGGTGAAATACTTGGGCCCTCTTCTCTCTCCAGTGTGCCCAGGAGACATGGACCCTCTCCCTGGCAATCCAGTTAATGATCTACACAGTTACTTAATAACTGCAACTGAGAGACCTAGGATTGCAGTCATTGAACGAAGCAATTATGTGGCATCTCTCTTAACAATAGATTCGCTCAATGACCAAGATTTGGGGCCTAGTTGTGATTGTAAGTGGAGGATTACCTGTATCAGCAAAACTCAATAGTTTGTAAGCAGAGTACTACTATATATTGTTAATCATTATTCAACTCTGTCACAAACACTTACAAGGGAAATAATACAATAGCACAGTTGGAAGGGACCTTGGAGGTCTTCTAGTCCAACCCCCTGCCTAGGGCAGGAAACCCTATACCATTTCAGACAAATGGCTATCCAACATCTTCTTAAAGGCTTCCACTGTTGGGGCATTCACAACTTCTGGAGGCAAGCTGTTTTACTGATTAATTGTTCTAACTGTCAGCAAATTTCTCCTCAGTTCTAAGTTGCTTCTCTCATTGATTAGTTTCCACCCATTCCTTCTTGTTCTACCCTCAGGTGCCTTGGAGAATAGTTTGACTCCCTCTTCTTTGTGGCAACCCCTGAGATATTGGAATACTGCTATCATGTCTCCCCTAGTCCTTCTTTTCATTAAACTAGACATACCCAGTTCCTGCAACCGTTCTTCATATGTTTTAGTCTCCAGTCCCCTAATTATCTTTGTTGCTCTTCTCTGCACTCTTTCTAGAGTTTCAACATCTTTTTTACATCATGGTGACCAAAACTGAATGCAGTATTCCAAGTGTGGCCTTACCAAGGCATTATAAAGTGGTATTAACACTTCACGTGATCTTGAATCTATCCCTCTCTTTATGTAGCCTAGAACTGTGGCTTTTTGGCAGCTGCTGCACACTGCTGGCTCATATTTAAATGGTTGTTCACTAGGACTCCAAGGTCCCTCTCACAGTTACTACTATTGAGCAAGGTACCACCTATACTGTACCTGTGCATTTCGTTTTTGTTGCCTAAATGTAGAATCTTACTCTTTTCACCATTGAATTTCATTTTATTAGATAGCACCCAATGTTCAAGTTTGTCAAGATCCTTCTGAATCTTAAGCCTATCTTCTGGAGTGTTGGCTATTCGTGCCAGCTTGGTGTCATCTGCAAATTTGATGAGTTCCCCATTTATTCCCTCATCCAAATCATTGATGAAGATGTTGAAGAGTACTGGGCCTAAAACAAAGCCCTGGGGTACCCC
The DNA here is from genome assembly GCF_051295495.1 of Thamnophis sirtalis. Taxonomy (NCBI): domain Eukaryota; kingdom Metazoa; phylum Chordata; class Lepidosauria; order Squamata; family Natricidae; genus Thamnophis; species Thamnophis sirtalis. Next base: position 56,745,986 of record NW_028261388.1, read on the forward strand.
ACTGCATACCTCCCTCCATGTAGATGCAGTTCCATTGAGGACTACACGTTGAATGTGGTTGGTCAGCCAGTTACTAATCCATCTGGTGGTGATGCTGTCTAACCCAGATTCTTCTACTTTATCTAGTAGTAGGTTATGGTCTACCTTATCAAATGCCTTACTGAAGTCCAAGTAAATTATATTGACGGTATTCCTCTGGTCCACTAATTTTGTCACTTTGTCAAAGAATGCAATAAGATTAGTCTGGCATGATCTGTTTTTGACAAACCCATGTTGACTTTTGGCTATTACTTTGTTTACTTCTAGGTGTTCGCTAATTAGTTGCTTGATTATTTTTTCCAGAATCTTTCCTGGTATTGAGGTCAGGCTGATAGGTCTGTATCCTGGATCTATTTGTTTTCCTTTTTTGAAGATGGGAACCACATCAGCTCTTTTCCAGTCCTCTGGCAATTCCCCGGTGCTCCAGGATCTCTGAAAGATATAGTTCAGTGATTCTGAGATTTCGTCTGACAGTTCCTTCAGAACCCCGGGGTGTACTCCATCCAGTCTTGGTGATTTGAACTCATCTAGAGTAGACAGGTGCTCACTTACCATTTTCTTCCCTATTTCAACTTGTGTTCCTAATCTGATTTTTGTAGTGTTGTTTTTGATAGGTTGGACTGTTTTTTCCCTTTGTGTAAAGACAGATGCAAAAAATGAGTTAAATAGTTCTGCTTTCTCCCTGTTGCTTTTCACCCTCTTGCCACTTTCCCCCAGCAATGGACCAATTGTTTCCTTAATCTTTTTCTTGTTTTTACATGTTGGAAAAACTTTTTTTGTTATTTTTTATTTTTGTGGCAAGCCTTTCTTCATTGTGAGCCTTAGCTTTCCTCACTTCATCTTTACAGGCTCGGGCTATTTGTTGACATTCTGCCTTAGTTATGATTGATTGATTGCTTTATTCAGTTTGTATGCCACCCTATTCCCGAGAGACTCAGGGCGGCTCACAATCAAAAAGGGAGGGGGGTACAAAATAAAAATAAAAAGACAAACACATTTAAAAACACAACAGTCATAACCTCGGATGGGGCTGAAAATTCAACAGCCCCAGGCCTGCCGGAACAGCCAGGTCTTAATTGCTTTGCGGAAAGCCAGAAGGGTGGTGAGGGTCCGGATCTCAACAGGGAGATCGTTCCAGAGGGCTGGAGCAGCCACAGAGAAGGCCCTCCCCCGGGGAGTTGCCAGTCGACACTGGCCGGCAGATGGAATTCGGAGGAGGCCTAGTCTGTGGAATCTGATGGGTCTTAGGGAGGTAATTGGCAGGAGGCGATCTCTCAAGTACCAGATCCGATACCATGTAGGGCTTTAAAAGTAACGACTAGCACCTTGAAGCGTGTCCGGAGACCAATAGGCAGCCAGTGCAGCTCGCAGAGGATAGGTGTGACGTGGGTGTTCCGAGGTGCACCCACAATCGCTCGCGTGGCTGCATTCTGGACAAGCTGAAATCTCCGAATACTCTTCAAGGGCAGCCCCATGTAGAGCGCGTTACAGTAGTCCAGTCTTGAGGTCACGAGGGCATGAGTGACTATTCGAAGGGCCTTCCGGTCCAGGTAGGGTCGCAATTGGTGCACCAGGTGAACCTGGGCAAAGGCCCCCCTGGTCACAGCCGACAAATGGTGTTCTAAAGTCAGCTGAGGATCCAGGAGGACTCCCAAATTGCGAACCCTTTCTGAGGGGCGTATAATTTCACCCCCCCCCCCAGACTGAGAGATGGAATAACTGGACCATCTTTGGGAGGGAGCATCAATAGCCACTTGGTCTTGTTGGGATTGAGTGCAAGCTTGTTCGTTCCCATCCAGACCCTGACAGCCTCCAGGCACTGGCACATCACTTCAACCGCTTCACTGAGTTGGCACGGGGTGGACAGATACAACTGTGTATCGTTCACGTATTGGTGGTATTTAATCCTGTGCCGCCGTATGATCTCACCCAGCGGCTTCATGTAGATGTTAAATAGGAGGGGGGACAGGACCGAACCCTGCGGCACCCCATAGTTGAGGGGCCTAGGGGTCGATCTCTGCCCTCCGACCAACACCGACTGCGACCTGCCTGAGAGGTAGGAGGAGAAACACCGAAGAACGGTGCCTCCCACTCTCACCTCCCGCAACCGTTGCAGAAGGATACCATAGTCGATGGTATCGAAGGCTGCTGAGAGGTCAAGGAGCACTAGGATGGAGGCGTGGCCCCTATCCCTGGCTCTCCAGAGATCATCGATCAGCGTGACCAAAGCAGTTTCCGTGCTGTAGCCAGGCCTGAATCCAGACTGAAAGGAATCCAGATAATCGGTTTCATCCAAGGACCGCCGGAGTTGAAAGGCCACCACTTTCTCAACAACCTTCCCAACAAAGGGGAGGTTGGAGATTGGACGATAGATGGCTGGATCCAGAGACGGTTTCTTCAGGAGGGGTCTCACCACCGTTTCCTTTAGAAGGAGCGGGAAGGATGCCTCCCGGAGAGAGGTGTTAACTATTGCCTGGATCCAGCCACGTGTCACCTCCCTGCTGGTCGAAGCCAGCCAGGAGGGGCACGGGTCCAGTACACAAGTGGAGGCACTCACCGCTCCCATGGCCTTGTCCACTTCCTCAGGAGCGACAAGTTGAAACTCAGTCCATAAACTCCGCTCAAGACCTTCCCCCGGTACCTCGGCTGGCACCGAGCAATTGGAGTCCAGGTCCGTCCAAATCCGAGTGACTTTATCTCCTAAAAACTGAACAAATTCCTCAGCTCTACCTTGTAAAGGGTCATCCGCTTCCCTCCCTTTCAAGAGGGAGTGGGTTATTCTAAACAAGGCGGCTGGGCGCGATTCAGCGGATGCAATAAGAGCGGCAAAATGCGCACATTTCGCCGCCCGTATTGCCACGAGATAGGCTCTGACATAGGCTTTCATCAGTGCTCGGTCTGACTCAGAGTTACTGGCCCTCCAGCGGCTCTCTAGACATCTCTTTTGGCGCTTCATCTCCCGGAGTTCCTCAGTAAACCAAGGAGCCCTCCTGGAACCGCTGCCTCGGAGAGACCGTAAAGGCACAATCCGGTTTAGAGCCCCTGCCGCTGCTGTATTCCAGGCAGCAACCAAGGATTCCACCGGACTATGGATGAGAGCGTCAGGTATTTCTCCAAGCGCCGTCTGAAATCCCATATGGTCCATCAGGCGCCTGAGGCGGAACCACCTAATTGGTTCCTCCTCCCTAAAGTGGGGGATTGGTTTCCGAAAGTCGAACCTCAGTAAGAAGTGATCAGACCATGACAAGGGCAAGATCTTAAGACCCCTCAAATCTAGATCACGTCTCCACTGCTCTGAGATGAATACGAGGTCAAGTGTGTGGCCCGCTGAGTGGGTCGAACCCCGGATTACTTGGGTAAAGCCCATGGCTGTCATGGAAGCCATGAACTCCTGTGCCCCATCAGAGTGATCACCGAGCGAAGGCAGGTTGAAATCCCCCAGTACCATGAGCCTGGGGAACTCGACTGCCAGCTCGGCTACTGACTCGAGGAGCGAGGGGAGGGCTTTTGCAACGCTGTTGGGAGGAAGGTACGTTAACAACAAGCCCACTTGACCCTCAAGGTCCAACTTCACCAGCAAGGACTCACACCCAACAAGCTCTGGAGCAGGGATCCTACGAGGAACTAAAGACCGTCAGATGATGATAGCCACTCCCCCACCCCTTTTCTGGGGTCGGGCTGATGAAGCACCTGAAATCCTTCTGGGCACATTTCAGTGAGGGGGACTCCTCCCTCCGGGCCCAGCCAGGTTTCAGTAATACATGCCAGGTCTGCCCCCTCGTCTAATATTAGGTCCCGGACGGGGGGGGGGGGCTTGTGAACCACAGACCTGGCATTTAGCAACAACAGCCTGAGACCAGGGCCCTGACAACTCTTGCCATCTGGCCTTGGAGTGGAACTAATAGGGCCGGAAGGAGGGATCGCTGTGACGTAGTGGACCCTCCTTCCCCGGTAATGGCTAGCCCTAAAGTTCCCGCTGTACCTGCCCCTCCCCGTCATGACCATAATGTTCCGGCCCACCCCCATGTCCGTAGCCCCCTTCCCTCCCCCCGTAGCCACCGCTCTCCGGCAGGACATTTAAGTCAGACATTCTAAGACTGGGATTGAGCCTGGGCCCCCTAACACTTCTGTGATAGCACTCAGTGAAGGAGGCACCAGGCTGTAGTCCCAGTCCTCTCAAACATACACATACATTCACCCAAGCAATCCCCACGTAATAGTTAAAAAACACAGAGTACAACAATAATAGGTTATTAAAAGAGTGGGCTCATTCATCCAATCATGCACATATCACATGCACTCTCCATACAAGTTATGACCCCATCTTTTCACTTTTTATACTTATCTTTTTTGTTTTTCAATTTGTCAGAGAGTTCTTTATGCAGCGATGCTGGTTTCTTTTGGGAGCTGTTATTTTTCTTCTTCATTGCTATTGTGCTAGACTGGGCTTTTGTAATCTCATTTTTCAAAATTTCCCAAGCTTCTTGAGTTGTTTTCCGCTTGAGGATTCTCATCCATGGAATTCTTCCCAAGCTCTCTCTAAGTTTATTGAAATTAGCTCTCTTAAAGTCCAAGACTCTAGTTTGACTTTGTTCTACTACTTGTGTTTGCGTAATGTTGAATTCCAATATTGCATCCTACATACCTTAGTTAGCTGACTAGCAAAAAGTTCATCTACTTTCTTTGTTTGGTTGGGTGGCCTGTAATATAAACCTATAGCAATGTCACTCCCCCCCCCCCAACCTTTAATATTGACCCTAATGCATTCAAGATAGTTCTCATCACTGTTGTGCTCTATTTCTGTAGAGATGTAGTTATTTCTTATATATAGTGCAACTCCTCTTTTATTTGGTCTATTTCTTTTAAATAATTTAAATCCTTCTAGCTATATGTTCCATTTGTGGGCTTCATCCCACCAAGTTTCTGTAATGGCAACAATATCGTATCTGCCTGATATTATTTGCCTGATTTTTTTAAAGTTTCCAAGATACAGCTTCAGGTCAAAATTGTATCAATATAATTCAAAATTATGAGGGGGATGTGTGATTATGCTCCATAACTTTTCTGCAAAATGTGATATGGCTATGAGAATTGTGCCATACCAATCATTATAAATTTATCAGATTAAACAACAAGTTTCCATCTTTATTCGGTGTCTAAACTGCTCTTTTTGGCTTTTTTCTTGTGAACTGCAGTATGATAATCCCTGGGGAGATTCCAGCAGTAATTGGCAAGCATGGAAGGACTCCATTTCCCTTGGTATCTTTTCTCCAAACCTGTGATACCTTGGTGGAATCTCTCTCCATGCTTATCACTTACTGCCCCACAGTTCAAAGGGAAATAGTCTAAATGTGGGTGTAAGAAATGAATTTTCAGTGGAATGTTTGTGCCAAGTGCGTTATAGGACCTAAGCAAATTTTCCACATGTTTTTCATAGTCACCTGCCCTGCTGTTCTCAAAGTGAAGATAAATTTATATACTTCTATGTGGTGCCATTTTCATTGTTCTACTGTACTTTGTCAAGAAGTTACGAAGCATCATGATCATTAGACACCTCCCTCCCTTGTAGGTAAATATACTCACCTGTATATCAATCTTTATTGAGAAATATTTTGAAAACTTTAGCCAACCAGCACCTTTATCACCTGTTTTCTAATTCATCTAATCAAAATATGTAAAATTAACACATTTTGTCTTGGAGGTCGATAATTTCCCAAAATTTGTAGACCAGTGTGTTCTGATCTTATGGAATAAAACTGGGTAGTTAATTCAATTTGTTTGTTTGTTTGTTTGTTTGTTTTTATAAACAATTCAAGGCAGTATACACTCATAATATCCTTCCACCTCCTATTTTCCCCATAACAGTAACCCTATGAGGTTAATTGGGCTGGGAGAGAAAGGCCCAGTCATCCAGCCAGTTTTCATACCTAAAGTGGGACTAGAACTCACAGGCTTCTGGTTTCTAGCTTGGTGCCTTAACCACTAGATGGAACTGAAGGTTGTTGGGTTAGATTGGTGTGAAAGCAGGACAGTTACATGTTATGTTCCAATAAATGAAAAAGATTGAATGAGTGAAGAATAGAAATGGGATAAAAGTGGAAAAATCGTGCAATCTTCTGAATGAATCAATAAATTTTGAGGAATTTTTTTTGGTTTTATGTATCGTGATGGGTGAGAAAAAGACAAGACAGTGTGGAATAAATAATTTGTCCATTTGAAGACTAAAGATTGAATGAGAATAATCTTTTTGTGATTATCTTCTTAGGAAAATCTTTTTATTTCACATAAATGATTTAAGCTTAGTTTTATTCATGCATACATATGCATTCATGCAGAGGAGAGAATCTAAAAGTGACTTTATGATTGATTTTAATGAAAGACTGAGAGAAGTGGTGAAAGAAGAGTGATGAAAAATTCTGGGTATTGACTGAACTATTTATTAATATTGGTAAAAGTGAATCTTAGAAAAGCAGTCAAGAATAGCTACCAGAAATAAAAGTATGACTCTTGTGTGAATATATTTTTTCCTTCGTTATCATAGAAAATTTGCCAATTTGCCAGTTCAAAACCAAATGAACAAGGGTCTCATCAGTTTTACTTCCATATGTTTGATGTGGAAAATAGTTCTGGTACGAGAATTCTTGTAATTTCATGCCTGCCTTCCCACTAAGCCTTGTTAAAGAAACTTTGAAAATTGTGCTTGTAAAAGAAACACTTTTGGTTTTAGAGAGATAACAAGAGCATGCAAGCAGAACATTAAGAAATGTATGAATTGAAAAAGTAAGTTTTATGTTTGTTTATTTAGAAAAGCTAACAATAAATACATAAACTTGAATTATGAATGTTTTGTGTAGTTGTGTAGTTAAAATATGCTTAAATTAGGAAACACTAGACATGCCAGAAGAAGGTTAATAGCATTATTTGCCCTATAATTCACACATGCTTCAGATAGGCAGATAGGTAAGTAGGTAGGTAGATAGGTTTTCCTTCAAAATGCCCAAAAATCTAGACCAAATATCATGATAGAATATTCTCTAAAGATGCCGAAGTGGACAAAGAAATTCTACAATATGATGGTATTTATAATTGGCTTTTATATAGTGTTCTAAAAACATGTTTCTCAATTTCTCCTTTAGGGAAATATAATATTCGACTTTTTTAAATATTTCCCAAAATATTTCATTCTTCTGGGGAGGGAGGGACAGTTTCCCACAGTTTGTTTCTAGTTTACCCAGTATTATAAATTTCTCCAAACAGCAAAAGCTTTGTAGAGAGTCATTTGCTTTGCAGGATGGGCAGCTGTATAAACTAGACAAACAAATAAGGTGTCTAAAATATGATAATTATATACAGTTGTTAAACTCTTCCCTGGGTGTCTGTATAAGAAATCTGATAGGCTTTTGAGTTCTTAATTTAATAATTCACTCTTCCTTTACCTGAACGTTATAGTATTGGAAAATCTGTTTTAAAATGTACAGTGGTAATGTATGTAATGTTTAGTGCTAATTCATAAATATATGTATTTTTCTTTTAGAAATATAATTTAAAATTCATAATCTAAGTAGAAATTTTTTTAAAAATGAGCAAGCCCTGCTGTGAAATTCCACTACCAGTTCCTAAAACATGAAATAGGTCCTTCAATTTTAAAGTGTCTATTTTCAAAAAAATCTAAGTATTGCATAAAATGTTCAGATTCTGATTTTTTTCTCAAAAATCTTTACTTTGCTATTATACTGAATATATATAATCACTTCTAATCACCCAAATTCATCTTCATCTTTGTATTGTTAAAATCACTTTAAAAAGGTCTGCTTGTTGAAAACCATCCCTGTTTTAAGAATGCAAAGTTACTTGTGGTTGTAATACCAGATTATGAGCCTTAAATCTAATACTTTCTTATGAAAAAAAAAGAAATTTAGTGTATGGAGCTTGAGATACTTCCCTCTCATTCCTTTTTATTGTAGTAGTTGTTGTTTGTTGTATTTCTTATAATCCCATGTCACTAAGGAACAAACTCTGTGCAGTGTGGATTTCTGCAGCTGTACCCTCTATATGTGGAGTTTTTTTTAAAAAAAAAAGAATTTCAAAGTGGCATTTTATTTGCTCCTAAACTAGTATGCATAGTGAGTACAAAATTGCTTTGAGGCAACAGATAAGGGAAACAGAGAGGAGGGGGCAAAGCAGAGAGCAGATGGATGAACGATTAGATCATTTGGATTAGGAATGTTGCCTTTCCTTTTTCTTTTCTATGGTGAAACCTCTCTTCTGATTAGAGTTTCTGCATGGTGGGAAGGGAGGAGAATATCTGAGAGAAGCAGCCAAAGAAATCTCAGAAAACTTTATAGAACTTTTTAAAAATATTTTTTTTAAAAATTGTTTTATTTTTATACAGAAAGCGAAAAAGAATTCTGTTGAAAATAAGCAATTTGGAAGAAACTGAATCATTGCTTCCACATTTATTTTAGGGGCTTCCTAAGGGGAAAAAAGAATGAGATAGAAGTTCTGAGTTAGATAATGCCTTGCAGTCTTTGGAACAATACATTCTCTTTAAGGGGGAGATGTGTTGTTCAAGAACGTGCCTTAAGAATAGGTTGAGGCTGAACCTTCCCGACTTTAAGTAGATGTTACAGCAAATTCCAGTTATCCTTTTTCTCCTGCTGTGTGGTTTCTTTCTTAAACAAGAAAATGTAGGAAAATGATCTGGCTAGGTAAAGCCATTTTTTCCTCCCCCTATCGCTTAGCTCAGACCACTCTGACTGCATGGTAGTGGTACAAAGTGTGTGGTCTTTCAGGCTCTGACTAATGCATTTTGTACTGTGTGACTGAAAATGCCTCATAGCTTGCCAGGGCTGACTGAGGGTTGTGGAATGTGATGTCTTTTCTCTGATTTCCTGGGCGGCAGGGCAGGCAGGGGGAGCGGTGGAGTTGAGAAACCTGAAGATGTAAGGAAAATGCTTGCATGTTGTGGAATTTGTTTTCCTTTGGGAGACACCTTCCCCCCTCCCCCAAAAACTAATGAAAATCTGAAGAATGGTTAGTAAAAAGAAGGTGGGGCAGCATATGAGAAAGAGGGAAGAAGAAGGAGGAAAAGGGTGGGAACAGAGGGGCCCATTTTCCTTGTCTTCTCCCCTTCTTCTTGAAGCAATGACAGCTGGCTCTGTACTGACTCACATGACAAAAGTACGATGGAGTAAGCTCAAAGCAGCGTGAAAAGATGGTCAGCTGACTTCCCTCCCTCTAACTCCAGTCAGGTGATCAACTGATATAAATCAGATACGGATAATTTTTTAAATGCTTAAGACCCAGGTAAGAGTGAAATTACAGCCCGTTAGTGTGTTTTGTGTGAAAGATTTGGCATCTGTTGATTCTTTTCTGAAAAATCTGCCAAGTGATAACTGTGTAAAAGGTACTGCGTGTTCCACTCGCAGTGTACAATTAGAAAACTAGTTGTGGTTCTTTCCTCTTTCTTACATTCTGTTTGTCTTTGTAGATTATTTATTGGGAAATGTCATATTCTAAAAAGAGGTCTAAGGTTTTCATGGGTGGTGTTGAATGCTATTTGTCATAAAACTATTTGCCATTTTGTAAGACTGTCAAAACCTTGCATTTTAAGGAAATTTCCAACAACTGAAATATGAGTTGAAAAATGAGGGCACTACATGTGAAAGTAAAATTTAAAAATCCAAGTCCAAACTGTCACATATTTCAGGAAAGTATGTGGTTTGTTTTGGTACTCATTTGCATTTGTTGAGGATAAAACTATCATTTTTATAAAATAATCATTTGGAATATACTTTTCTAACCTCACGTCAGCATACAACCAACCATACAATTTCAGAATAAGCTACCTCTAAAGCCTGCAGTCTTATGGAAAAACCTTCACAGGACCTGCAGTCTTATGGACAAACAGACCAGCAGGAAAATCTTCCAGCTTTTTGACGTATTCCATATTTTAATATGAATCCCTTGGTCTCAGTCTTTATACTAATTCAAAAATTATAAGAGAGCTATTTGTTCTTTTCTCATTTAAAAAGTATATGGGAAATATTGGAGAAACAGCCACATGGTGAGAAGAAAGAGTATGTGTGTGTTTATATGTTTTCTAGTCTATTTTTGTTTTACCACATCAGGTGTGAAAGCAGGTGATCGAAAGGAAGAGTGTCTATGTATGTATGTGACTGCATCTTAGTTTATTTTTGTTTTATCATACCAGGTGTGAAGCTATACATATGAAGTGATATTTCTTGCTGAATTACATTGTTACTTGCATATTATTCTATTGTTATTGCTTGTTGCACAGTCAGCCAGATGTTTAGACTGGATTTGGCATTTTCATCCACCTATCGAGTCCTTTCTGAGGACCTGGGATAGGCAGATGGGGATGTTTGATGATCTTAAAGGATGTGAATTGTTCCAAATAAAACTGTTTTTGCGGTCAATTAAATTTAATATTTAAGATGTAGGATCTACCCTGGTTAGGTGGTGAAAGAAAAGAAAAAGCAATAAATTCTCCTCCCCTTTTACAAATTAGAGTGTGTGTGTGTGTCTGTGTGTGTGTGTGTGTGTGTGTAAATATAAAAGAAGAAACAAAGAAATAAATAAATAAAAGCAGTCAACAGGTTGAGCTAAATATTACATTGTTCTGACCCCCTCCTCCGTTCAGTAACGAAAGCCGAGACAAGCGTAAAATGGAATGTCCTTTAATAACAAGACCAGACTCTCGGTGGCTGAAAGCCAAATAAACAAACAGATAAGGACCTTGGCAGCAAGTCCGACAAACCTCGGCAGCAATGCAAACAAACTCTGGCAGCAATCCAGCCTGCCAAGTTCGTTTCTCTTTAGTCCAGGCGTTGACTTCTGCAAGAAGGGTGTGGCACAAGCACTCTCTTTTATAGTCTGGAGAGGAGCTTAATGACCATCAGCTGAGCGTAATTACCTCCTGTAATTACGTAGTTGTTCTTGACGCCGAGTAGCCCTTCGACGGCGTGCATCCCGGAACAACTCACTGTTGATTTCTGGATCACTCTCTCTTGTCTCCTCCCCACTGATCCAAGGCTCAGGTGCCACCTGGTGGCCAACCAGTCTCTCTGCGCCCTGCTCGGAGTTGGAACCCTGTCCAGGGTCCTCCACATCCTCCAGGGCTGACTCATAGGGCCCCTCGCTGTTGGAGTCTGGCGGCAGCTCCAACGGCTCCTGCCGGGCCACAACATACACTAATCTTCAAATCTCTCTGTTAACCATCTGCTATTATATTTAGCACATAGAAAGTCCGCAAACAGTTTACCATCTCTTATAAAGCTGTCTAGTCCATTATCTCAAATCAAAGCAGTTACCATATTTTTGGAGTATAAGACGCACCGGAGTATAAGACGCAGCAAGATTTTGAAGAGGAAAATAAAAAAAAGTTTTTGCAGTCTACAAACCTCCCAAAAATGGTATGTTTTTCGTGAAAACGGGCCCATTTTTTTTTCAAAAAAAGAGGGCATGAATAGCCCTTAGGAGGCTTGTAGAATGCTCCTGGGGGGCAAGGGGCCAAAAACAAGTCCCAGCCCCCAGGAGCTCTCTGAAAGCCTTCTAAAAGCTACGCATGGCCATTTTGGTGAAGAGGGTGGGGTTTAAGGAGGCAAAAAATGCTGTATTCAGTGTAAAAGAGGCACCCAGATTTTCAGCCTCTTTTTTGAGGGAAAAAGGTGCATCTTATACTCTGAAAAATACGGTAATTTCGCCATCTCTGCTAATTTAGTCAATTTCAAAATCCATTCAACAGTTGGCTTTTTTTTTTCTTTCCAAAGTTTGGCAAGTACATCCTTGCAGCCGCCACCATGTGAAGGAATAGTACCCCAAATTGCTTTTCAATTGATTGTCTATTATACCTAAAAGAAAAGCTTCAAGTTTCATTAATACTTGTACCCTAAATATTTTTGCATTGTCATTGTTTTGTTTATCCAGTATGTTTTCATATATTTGCAAGACCACCACATATAATAAAATGAACATTTTGACATTTCCAGCACTTATTAGAAATCCCTTTATATATTTTTGCTTGTCTATCTGGGGTCAATTCAATTCAGTTTACTGCAATCATAGACCAGAGACTAGAACAAATATAAACACTCAGTAAATATACAATTAAAAATTCTAGAATGAAATAATAAGTAACATAAAATGTATGATAAAGTCCAGTCTATCAGTTGCACATGGACTAACTATATTAAAATTATAATCTGGGGTCAAGAACCAATGATACATCATTTTATAAAAGTTTTCTTTCAAACTATAATTTAATGTACATTTTAATCCCTTCATCCATAGTAAAGCTGCTCTTTGCAATTGATTGATTTTGTTCAAATGGGATGTTTTTTTTTGGGAGTGCATCTTTGGTACCATCTTTGCTTTCTTTTCCGACATTTGTTCTTTTTCTATTTGCAGGTCTTTGAATGTTGTTATCTTCTCCAGTTCTTTCTCTTTTATTCTGCTGTCTCTAGGAATTGCCATCTCCACTATCCAGACTGTTTTGACTTTTTTATCAGCAGTTATAGAAACAAAAAAACTTGAAGACAAAAAAGGACCTAGTGGTCCATCAAGTCTTGAATTTGTTTTCTTATTTATGTTATGTTATGTTATGTTATGTTATGGTATGGTATGGTATGGTATGGTATGGTATGGTATGGTATGGTATGGTATGGTATGGTATGGATGTATTTATTTCTGTGTTTATGTATGTATGTATGTATGTATGTATGTATGTATTATTTTTATTTTATTTTTTTAATTTTTGTTAGATGATGGATATGTGTTTATCCCAACCATATTTAAACTCAGTTACTGATAATTGACCCACTACCTCTGCTGGCTTTAAGTTTCCAGTACTCTTTCTGTGAAGTAATACTTTCTAATGTTACTTTTGAACTCCCCTCCTGTCAGATTGAGGTTATGTCCTTGTGTTCTTAGTTTATGCTTAATATTGAAAATATTGCCTTCTAGAATCTTATTTACATCCTTAAAATATTTAAAGGTTTCAGTCATGTCACTCCTTTCTCTTCAGTCTTCCAGGCTGCATATATTAATTTCCTCCAATCTCTTCCCATACGTTTTTTTCCCTCAGACTTTGCATCATTTTTGTGCAGTCTGAACTCACTCAGTCTTATCAATATCGTTTTTTAAGACAAGTCTCCAGAACTGGACATAGTATTCCAAATGGGATCTGACTAAAATCCTATATAGCAAGATTAGGATCTCTTTTTCCTGCTTGTGATCCCGCTAGTGATGCATCCCAGAATTTTTTTTTTGCCTTCTTAGCTGCCTGGCCACAGTGTTTGCTTGTTTTGCAGTCCCCTGCTATCAGCACATCTAAATCTTTTTCTTTTGTTGTTGTATCTAACATTGTGCCCCACTATTGTACCCTGCCAGAAGATCCTTTTTCCCTCAGTTCATGATCTGACATTTAGAAGCATTGAACTACAGTTTCTGCATTTTTGACCAATTTTTCAGAAATGCCATATCATTTTCCATGTTACGAATACCCCCCGTTGTTAGGTCTAGGGTATGCAGCAGGTGCTTGTCTGTTTGAATTATCATTAGTATTATTACTACAGTATTGCAGCAGTGCAATTTTGAAACACAGATCTCAGTGTCAACAGTGTCCATGGTGCCTTATTAAATAATAAAGACATGTTTCTATCCTGATGAGATTGAATCAAAATGTTTATATTGACAGGCCAATGGAAGCTGATATAGAAAATGACAACATAGTCTTTCCCATAAGGATAGGTTATCATTAATTGAATAGTGTATAATTATGCATAGTAGAAAAAGTACCATTCCTCATAGGAAAATATAATTGAACTAAACACTGATATACTGAGGGAAAATAAAAAGTTATATTACTTTCTGTAATTCAACATCTAATATTGAATTTGTTGCCAAATGATGTAGTAATAAAATCACAAAATGTCTTGATGGCTTGGACAGCTTTGAAATTAGGTTAGACGGTTTTAAAAGGCATTAGCATTATTCTAAGGAAATTTGTCTTATCAGTGACTCCCAGATAGTAGAGGCAATACAGCTTTAAGTGTTAATTAGAGGCTATTATATATTAAGTATAATTTCTTATCTTAAAGAAAATAAGGTAAATGGAAAGATGTGACTGAGTTATGTTAATTAATTTTTGTTCTGTCAAATATAAGAGCCAAAGGGTTTATTGAAACTATGGCTCTTGAAAAGGTAATCAAACGAACATGTTTGAATCACAAAGGTGTTCTGCAAGATCCTTAACACATTTTCTTCTTTACATCTTTTTATTAAGCAATTTGTTTCTTAAGGCAAAGATAAAATTTTAGATGCTGTGATTGTCTAGAAATTAATTTTAGTTGATAATGCTCACAATAGCATGCAATTGCCATGGTATTTTGTTTTTATTACATACTGATTGGATTTATTAAATGTGATTAAGATACTTTTAAAAGTGGACTTTTTTGTGACATAATATTGTACAGATACATTCCTCTCTCTTAACAATGTGCATGGTGCCTCATGAAGTAATAAAGTCCAATGCAAACCTCTGTGTTGAGGAACTTCTACTGAACATTTTACATAGGAAGCAGTTTCAATCAAAACATGGGGTCCATTTCAAGTTGTCTATTTCTCTCAGGATTTATTGTAGTTTTGTAATGATGTTGCAGTGTTTTCAGATAATGGATCAGCTCTGAGTCAGGCTATGGTCTTCAGCTAAGAGATGCTAGAACTAAATAAATATGGAACAAAGAGGAGAAAAAAATCTCCCAGTTAATGGATGTCCTCAATTTAAGACTATCAGTCAATCCATGAAAATTAATATATCACTGGAAACTATGATAAATGTTACCTACTTTTCACATTCAGTGTATTTGAAAGAGTAGATATAAATTGTTATATATATAGTTTTAGACATTTTTAATTTTTTTAATGCTTTGTTAATTTCTAGATTATCTGTATAGGTCTGTTGATTGTGTCAAATGTTTTGCCTATAGACAAACCTAGCAGGAAAACTGATTCCCTTAGTTCAGTGCTTTTCAATCTTAGCAGCTTTAAGATTAAACTCCCAGAATACCCCAGATGCCTTTGTTTTGCACTACAGTAAATAATACAATAAAACCAAAACTTGTGAACTGTAGAAAAAGTTTTTGGATTGAAAGGATGGTGTGCTTAATTCCTCCACGATACATGAAATGTGGAAAAAGTATTATGAATACAAGTTATACAGATGATAAAGACTATCCCCCCCCCCGAGGGGCTTTGCATTATTTTAAAAAAGTTTCAGCCATATGTGCTCCTGCACATTTTCCATTCCTTTTTCCTGTAGCCGTATCTTCCACTTTGATTTGCAAGGAATATAGGGAAGCAAAGAAGGAAACTGGTGTCATAAACACAAAAGTATGTGAGACATATTGCTTACATCAAATTTACCAGGTCTTGCTATCTCAGAGCCCAGGTTTGAAAATGTTAGTGTAGGCTTGGGATAAATTGTTATAAATTTGAGATCAGCACACATGTTTGGGGTTAAGTAAAGTTCAATTAGTAGATTTTATGCAGGAAAGGAAGGTTGGTCTTTTATCAAACAAAGGGAAGTCTCCTTTTTTTTCTTCCCGACAGATGGACTCATCTTATGGATATTCATTTAGCTATAATTCAAGTATAATCAAGATAAATCATGTTTATGTATTTGAGTTGAACTAGAAATAGAGGAGAAGGGAAAATATAATGATGAAAATAAGGGGCTATTATAATGTTTATAGTCATTTCATTTTGGTGGTTGGTGTCAATGAAATCACCAGAAATTGAGTTCAAACGAGAATTTACCTTTCTCCATAGTGGTGGAGATAGCATCCAGGAATGGATTTATTCCATCTGTCATCCAATCAGACTGAATCTGCAAGCTGTGATGACACACCTCCTCTACACCTCCTCCCAGCTTTTAGACTCAGTCTATCTTTGAACAAGACGTGGGTTTAATTTCTCTTCAATTCTTGGACACTTCTCAACACCTACAACATCAAAAACAGCAAGAAAAGGTTGGTCTTGGAGGCTTGCTCCCATTAAAAACAAGTTGAGCAGCCTCCTGTTCCAGCGGAAAGGGCTTCTGACCGATTCCACTGAGGACTGTGAGGCGGCAACTCAGTCAGATACCGACAGCCGAGATAGGGCAGCGCCCATGAGCAGTGCTCCGGAATGCTGACCTTGGACTGCAGATAGCGGTGATCGCCAGGGCAATCCTAAAATTAGAATGGGGCAACGCTCACAAGTTGCTATTCTGTGGTGCTAGCCCCAGGCCTCAAGAAGCGATTGAAATAATTGGGTGCCATTTTGAAGCAGTACCACAATGAGGTGAACTCTGGGCACCATTTTGAGAGGCACAATGACAAGGTGAGCCCCGGGGGTCATTTTAACACTGCATGGAGTCCAAATTAGACACTTTTGCCTCACTGAACGAGACGGCTCAAGAATCGCTGGCCTTATTTTGCGCAGGTCGATAGTAGGCCTACAGGAATCAGACTTGTATCAGAAGTGTCACATGGCATTTTAAAAATGGCAGATGCCATTCCAGATAATTTAGCCAGGGAGATAGAAGCCACTCAGTCTCCTCCCTTTGTGGAGAGGACACTGCAGGGACCTTGGGATTGGGATCTGCCACCAAAAGACAAGCCTCAATCCCGATCGAGAAGGCACTCTAAGAAGGCCTCTAAGGCCACAGAACGAGCAGAATGCCATTGCCAGAGGGCCTTAGATCGCGAATTTGCCAAGGCCCAGCAGGAAGCAGCTAGGAAGGCCAACAACCTACAACCCACAGGGCAGGGCAGCCCCCACTCTTTCACATTGCAGCCTTGCACAAGTGACAGTCAACAGTAGACCACAATGTTTCCAGATAGCGAGGAGGAGCTGCATTCCCCTTCTGTCTCTAATCCACCTCCAGAAGGTGGGAATTTTTGTAGCTCTCCTCCAGACAGTAGATCTCTATCAAGCAGGAAGCAGCCAGTGAAGCACAGGGCCTTTAATGCAGAGGCAACCTTCACTCCTAGGGCTGCAGGAACCTTCAGGAACCAGCAGAGGTGCTACCCCATCCCAACATGGCAGCTGAGGCCATCAGACAAGAAATCGCTGCAGGCTTGCATCAGAGAGAAACCTCAGATGTCTAAGAAAGACACAGGTCTCAAGATCACAAGGAGCTTCGGGAGCCTGAGGCATTCATGCCCCCTTGGGCATTTTCCTTCTGTGTCTCCCAGTTAGGCTTCGCTGTGGAAGAGGCATACAGGGACTCGGAGCTGTCAGATGACGAGGGCTTAACCCCGATCAACCTGCTGTTGTGGGTCTCTTCCAAGTTTCTCTATGTAGCTCCCTACTGTTCAACGGAAGGCTGCCAACATGGGAGCCAGTCAATCCAGGCAAGAGGCAGAAATGGCCAGGTCAGGAGACCTGGCAGACCCTCTCTTCTCAGAACCTGCTGTAGAGAGTGAGGTGGTCCCTTCCCCCAGGTTATTCCTGGATGTAGTGCAAAGGCAGTGGGCCTCCTCTGGGTCAGGACCCTTCTTCAACAATCATGACAAACACCTCTATAACATAGTGTCAGCTTCTGCTTTGCTGCTTGTTTTCGGCTGCCATGAAATGGGGCGGGGGAGGGCATGGTAATTGGGTGAGGGAAGTAATCTGTACAGGAGGACTGTTAAATGGGGGTTGTTCACACCATTCGTTTGCGCATGTGGAAGGAAGGGAGTTTCCCGCCAAGGCCAACTGTCCAGCATTCCAACCTGATGATGATTTTTGAAGATGTCTCCCACCTGACAGCTGTGGTGATATATGATTGGACTATGGACTGGGGTACCAAGGGGAGGGGAATGAATCATGTATTGATATCTATGGCTTTCACACTCTTTTGCTCAAATCCAGTTTTGCTTAGCTTCTCATCATTTATAATCAGTAAAAGTACACTTAATTCTGCAAAATGGAGTCGAGTGGTTTCTTTCTTGGTTATTAAGTGAAGGAACCATGACATTAATCTGGATCTCACCTTGCACCCATCCCGGAGCTGACACCTTCCAAGTGGGGTGCACCCGATGCTGAAGAATGTTCCACCAGGGCAGTGATCAAGAGGAAGATATGGGAGCGGCTGCAGGCCCTTCGGTGACGAAGCTGTCGGCTAACCTGCAGGTTGAGGAACAATCTGTTTGACCCAGGTGGACTTGGGGAGTGGGACAGAAAGAGGACCCTGAAGAACCATTGACTAGGATTACTGTGAGGAGAGCCAGAAAACCAACAACTGACTGGCGAGATCCTGAGGAGGAAAATCTTATGATGTCCCAAGCCATGAAACTACTCGAAGGTGAGGCTGGAGAAACTCCCAGCAGGAAGAAAGAATCGGCCTTAAAAGGGGAGGATCCTTCTCAGCGTTTCAACTCTGTGGAGGGAGGAGACGAAACCCCCAGCTCTTCAGAAGAAAGTGACTCTGATGATGCGGAAAGCTGGGTAAGTTCCCGTTTGGAGCCCATGACTATCCCAGTTGAGCTTAGAGTGCCCTCTTCTGGCGCATGGGAGAAAATTCTAGCTCTTTTAGATTCCGCCTGTACACGCTGCATTATGAGCCTGGAAGTAGTAGAGAAATTGGGATTGAAGCTAAAAACTTTGAAAATCCCAATTGCGTTTTGCCAATTGGATGGCTCTATTGCGGGAGGGAGCCCTGCTCATTTTGTTACTGAGCCTATTGAAATGTGGATGGGAACCCACCAAGAAACAATAAGTTTTATTGTAGCTCCAGGGATGGACCAACCCCTTATATTGGGATTGCCCTGGCTGCATAAATGGAACCCACATATAAATTGGAGGAAAGGTTAGTTGCGCATCCAGTCTGCTATGCCCCCTGAGAGAGAATAAGGGGTTCCAATACCGAATAAGTCAGACCCCAACCTAGCAGCCAGAGGGCAGGAAAAAATTGAAGGGGAGGAAAAAATCCCAAAAGAATACTGGGACCTGAAAGATGTTTTCAGTGAAAGATCTTCAGATAAGTTGCCCTCACACAGACCCACTGATTGCAGCATTGACATTCTACCTGGAGTAAAACTCCCTAAGCCCCAAATTTACTGAATGACCCCTAGGGAAATGAACGAATTGAGAAAATTCATTGACAAAAATTTGGAAATGGGGTTCATTGAACCAGCTAGACCCCGAGTGGCTGCTCCGGTCTTGTTCAGGGAAAAGAAAGATGGTTCCTTCAGGCTCTGTGTGAACTTTAAAAAGCTGAATGGGGTTTGCGTCCAAAATATCTACCCTTTGCCACTGATGAAGGACATGCTAGCCCAACTGGGTAAAGGAAAGATTTTCACAAAATTATATCTACGAGAGGCATACTACCAGGTCAGAATTAAGGAAGGGGATAAGTGGAAAACTGTGTTTAATTGCCCTCTTGGTTGTTTCCAATTTTGAGTTATGCCGTTTGGACTGCAGGGGGCGCCAGCTGTTTCCATGCAATTAATTAATGAGGTTTTACATGAGCACCTTTACAAAGGCGTGATGGTCTATCTGGACAATATCCTTATTTACACGGAAACACATGAAGAACACGTGAGACTTGTTCGCACAGTACTCAAAAAACTTCGTGCAGCAGAACTGTATGCTAAATTATCCAAATGCAAATTTCATCAGGAGAAGGTGGATTATGTGGGGTATTGCATCTCCCACGAGGGGATAGAAATGGACCCAGCAAAGGTCAAAGCAGTCACCGAATGGGAGGCTCCCCGCACGCATAAGCAATTGCAAAGCTTCTTAGGTTTTGCTAATTTCTATCATCAATTTATTCCTTCTTTTGCCAAGATTGCTTTGCCAATTACAAACCTCCTGAAATCTAAGGGAGGGGCGAAACCCAAACCAGGTAAGCCCTTGAACTGGACTATGGAGTGCCAGGCTGCATTCGAGAAATTAAAATGCCTGTTTGCAGCTGAACCAGTCAGGACATGGATTCACCTTTTGTGGTCCAGGCAGATCCTAGTGATGTTGCAATAGGGGCAGTGCTACTTCAAGCAAATGCACACGGGAAGCTGCAACCCTGTGCTTACACCTCTCAAAAGTTAACAGAGACTGAGAGTCGATGGGCTATTTGGGAAAAGGAAGCTTTTGCAGTCCGGTGGGCCCTGATGACCTGGCATCATTTTTTGGAGGGGGTGAAATACCCTTTTGAGGTATGGACTGATCACAAAAACTTGGAGGCATTAAAAAAAACCTGGAAACTCTCCCCTAAACAAATGAGATGGGCACAACATTTCAATAGATTCAATTTCACTTTGAAATATATCCCAGGAGGGAAGAATTTTATGGCTGATGTTCAGACTTCCTCAATATAACAGTTCAAAGTTGAGTATTGTCCAACCTGTCATGCCAACAAGAAGTCTCGCCATTCTTGTTGTCACCAGAAGCCACACCGCTTCCAATTTGGAAGTCACACAAGACCGCATTACTAAGCTCAAGGAAGCTCTTGAAATTGATGAGTGGTTCCACCAACATACGGATGACTGCACCGTGAAGGATGGCATGGCTTGGGCTGGTGCTAAATTATATGTTTCCACAACTGTTAGACCCATGGTTCTTCAACGTGCTCATGACTCTCGCATGGCCAGACATTTTGGTTTTGTGAAAACCCTGCATCTCGTCAAGAGACAATTTTGGTGGCCCGGCCTGAGGCTCCGTGGAAGGAGATCTCTATGGAGTTCATTGTTGAGTTACCTGAAAGTCAAGGAAATACGGTAATTTGGGTGGTTACTGACTTGTTCTCCAAGCAGGTTCATTTTGTTCCTTGTTCCAAAATCCCTTCCGCTAAATCCTTAGCTAAGTTGTTCATCACCCATATCTATCGTCTACACCTGACCGCATCATCTCGGATAGTGGGGTCCAATTTACCTCCTTGTTTTAGAAAGAGTCTCTAAAGTTGATTGGCTCTGCCCAGGGCTTAAGCTCCGCCCACCACCCTCAAACTAATGGGGCTTGTGAGAGGACTAATTCTGTACTGGAGCAGTATCTCCGATGTTTTATCAACTACCAGCAGGATAATTGGGTGGAGTTATTGCCTCATGCTGAGGTAGTGTATAATAACTCGGTACACAGCAGCACAGGGTTTACACCTTTCAAACTGGTGTACGGACATGATTTTGTGCCTATCCCCGAAATACCTCGGGAAAAACCGCAGGTGCTGCCCTTTCCGAATGGAGTGACCAGCTCCGAGAAATGTGGCGCTTGGCTTACCAAGTGCTGGATGTGGCACATCAAGCACATAAGAAGCAGGCGGATAAAAAGAGGGCGAAGGCATGGGAATATAAAGTTGGTGATCGTGCATATTTATCCACCAAATTTCTCCGAACTTCTCAAAAGTCTAAGAAATTAGGCTAACCCACATACTAAGAAAGTATGTGGGTCTATTCCCGGTTGTCAAGGTCATCAACCCTGTGTCCGTTCGTCTGGAACTACCTAAATATCTCAACCGTATTTACCTGGTATTTCATGTCAATTTCTTGAAGCCTGAACGCACTTCTCCATTGCGGGGTCCTTTGGCAGCTCCTCCCGCCCCACTCCTGATTGAGGGTGAACAGCATTTTGAGACTAAGGGAATTTTGGACTCCAGGAAGATTAGAAACCATGTTCAATATCTTGTGGCTTGGAAGCATTTCCCTCCGTCTCATGCTGAATGGGTCGATAAGTCCCATGTGCGGGCTCCTCATCTTATACGTAAATTCTACTCTACCTACCCAGACAAACCTTGACCTTGAATGATTTCTCTTATCTTTTCCCCGTCCCCTTTTCTTCTATGTGATGTTGTTTGTCTGTTTGTCTGTGTTCTTTTGTTTCTGCAGGACTCATTGTCCTTTTTTCTGGAGGAGGGCCGGATGTCAGTGATGGTGTGGTGATATACGATTGGACTATGGACTGGGGTACCAAGGGGAGGGGAATGAATCATGTATTGATATCTATGGCTTTCACATGCTTTTGCTCAGATCCAGCTTTGCTCAGCTTCTCATCATTTATAATCAGTAAAAGTACACTTAATTCTGCAAAATGGAGTCAAGTGGCTTCTTGGTTATTAAGTGAAGGAGCCGTGACACATAGGCCCTGATCTATCCAAGGCCCTGGAGGTTCCCATAGCTACTCTATGGTGGCTTTTCAGCATCATCAGTCATGATGAGTTCTCCAGAGAAGGCCGTCTGATCAGAGGACAAAAGACCAGAACAGACCTTAGTGAAGGTCTGTCAGGTGTCTCTTCATTTAATAATCAAGAAAGAAACCACTCAACTCCATGTTTCAGAATTAAGTGTACTTTTACTGATTACAAACGATGAGAAGCAAAGCAAAGCTGAGTCTGAGTAAAAAGGCGCGAAAGCAATAGATATCATGTATGATTCAATCCCCTCCCCTTGGTACCCCGGTTCATAGTCCAATCATAATTCACCCAACTGTCAGGTGGGGGATGTCTTCAAAAATCATCATCAGGTTGGAATGCTGGACAGTTGGCCTCGGCCGGAAACTCCCTTCTTCCACATGCGCAGAGAGATGGTCAGAATAACTCCTAATAACAATCCTCCAGTACAGACTAATTCCCCTCCCAATTACCATGCCCTCCCACCCCGTTTCAATGGCAGCCAAAAGCAGCAGTAAGGCAGAGGCTGACATCCAGCCTCCCTCCAGGAAAGCAGGCTCACACCTGCAGAAACAAAAGAACAGAGACACACAAACAAATAACATGACAAAGAAGAGAAAGAAGGGAGGGAAAAATTAATAAAACAAACAAGTGAGGTCAGGGCTTGTCTGGGTAAGCGGAGTAGAAGTTGCGGAGAAGCCGAGGAGCCCGCACATGGGACTTGTCAACCCACTCAGCATGAGAGGGAGGGAAATGCTTCCAAACCACAAGATACTGAATATGATTTCGTCGTTTTCGTGAGTCCAAAATTTCCTTAATCTCAAAATGTTGCTCGCCCTCAACCAGAAGCAGGGCAGGAGGGATCGGAGAAGGGGCCCTCAATGGAGAAAGGCACTCCGGCTTCAGTAGATTAACATGAAATACAGGATAGACCCGGTTAAGATATTTAGGCAGTTGGAGGCGGGCGGAAACAGGGTTGATAACTTTGACAATGGGAAACAGCCCAACATATTTGGGACCCAATTTCTTAGACTTTTGAGAGTCTGAAGAAACTTGGTGGATAAATATACATGATCTCCGACCTTATATTCCCTTGGCATCGCCCTCTTTTTATCTGCCTGTTTCTTGTGTGCTTTGTGAGCAGCTACCAACGCTCGGTAAGTCAGAGGCCACACCTCCCGAAGGCGGTCACTCCACTCGGCAAGGGATAGTACCTGCGGTTTCTCGCGAGGGATCTTGGGGATAGGCACAAAATCATGTCCGTACACCACCCTGAAGGGTGTAAAACCTGTGCTGCTATGCACAGAATTGTTGTACGCTACCTCGGCATGAGGTAATAATTCCACCCAATTATCTTGTTGGTAGTTGATGAAACAACGAGATACTGTTCCAATACAGGATTAGTCCTTTCACAAGCACTGTGCATCTGAGGGTGGTGGGCAGAGGTCAACCCCTGGGCGGAGCCAATTAACTTCAGAAACTCTTTCCAAAACGAGGTGAATTGGACCCCCCTATCCGAAATGATGCGGTCTGGAATCCCATGTAGACGATAGATATGTGTGATGAACAGCTTAGCCAAGGATTTTGCAGATGGGATCTTAGAACAAGGAATAAAGTGAACTTGTTTGGAGAACAAATCAGTGACAACCCAAATCACTGTATTGCCGTGACTTTCCGGTAATTCAGCAATGAAGTCCATAGAGATTTCTTTCCATGGAGCCTCAGGGTGGGCAACTGATTGGAGCAATACTGAGGCTTACCTGGTGGCCGCTTCGCTGCAGCACAAGTGGGGCAAGTAGCCACATAAGATTCAATGTCCTTTTTCAATGATGGCCACCAAAACTGCCTCTTGACGAGGTGTAGGCTTTTTACAAACCCGAAGTGTCCAGCCATGCGAGAGTCATGAGCACGTTGAAGGACCAAGGATCTAATGGACATGGGGACATATAACTTAGCGCCAATCCAAGCAAGTCCATCCTTCATGGTGCACTCATTCTCATGGTGGCTGAACCAGTCATCATCCACAAGAGCTCCTTTGAGCTTAGTAACAAGGTCTTGCGTAAGCACCACTTTGGAAGCAGCCTGACTTCTGGTAACGACAGGAACAGCCAGACCTCTTGCAGATATGACAGGTTGGACAACACTCAGTTTCGAACTGTTATACTATGGAAGCCTGGATAAAGTATCAGCCATAAAATTCTTTCCACCCGGTATATACTTCAGGGTGAAATTGAACCTATTGAAATGTTGTGCCCATCGCATTTGTTTAGGAGAAAACTTCCTGGGGGTTTTTAATGCCTCTAAGTTTTTGTGGTCAGTCCATACTTCAAAAGGGTGTTTTGCACTCTCTAGAAAATGACGCCAGGTCATCAGAGCCCATCGAACAGCAAAAGCCTCTTTTTCCCAAATAGCCCAGCATCTTTCAGTCTCTGTTAACTTACAGGAGGTGTAAGCGCAGGGTTGTAATTTTCCTTGCATATTGGCTTGAAGCAGTACTGCCCCCACAGCCACATCACTAGCATCAGCTTGGACCACAAAAGGTGTGTCCATATCTGGGTGTTTGAGGACTGGTTCAGCTGCAAATAGATGTTTTAATTTCTTGAATGCAGCCTGACATTCCATAGTCCAGTTCAAGGGCTTACTAAGTTTGAGTTTTGCCCCCCCCCCTTTCGACTTCAGGAGATTCGTGATGGGCAGAGCGATCTTAGCAAAAGAGGGAATAAATTGATGATAAAAATTAGCAAAACCCAGGAAGGTTTGTAGCTGTTTACGTGTGCGTGGAGCTTCCCATTCAGTGACCGCTTTGACCTTAGCAGGGTCCAATTCTATTCCCTTGTGGGAGATGCGATAACCTAGGTAATCTACTTTCTCTTGATGAAATTCGCACTTGGACAACTTAGCATAAAGTTCTGCTGCATGAAGTTTTTTGAGTACTGTGCGAACCAGCTTCACGTGTTCATCATGTGTTTCCGTGTAAATAAGGATATCATCTAGATAGACCATCACACCTTTGTAAAGATGGTGATGTAGGACCTCATTAATTAATTGCATGAAAACAGCTGGCGCCCCCTGCAGACCAAACGGCATAACACGAAACTGGAAACAGCCAAGAGGGCAATTGAACGCAGTTTTCCATTCGTCTCCCTCCTTAATTCTGACCCGATAGTAAGCCTCCCGCAGATCCAACTTTGTGAAGATTTTTCCCTTCCCCAGCTGGGCCAACATGTCCTTCATTAGTGGCAAAGGATAGAGATTTTGGGCGCAAAAGCCGTTAAGATTTTTTTAATTAACACGGAGACGAAAAGAACCATCTTTCTTTTCCCTGAATAAGACTGGAGCTGCCACTCGAGGCCTAGCTGGCTCAATGAAACCCCTTTTAAAATTTTTGTCAATGAATTTTCTCAATTCGTCCATTTCTCTAGGGGTCATCGAGTAAATTTGGGGTTTAGGGAGTTTGACCCCAGGTAGAATATCAATGGAGCAATCGGTGGGTCTGTGAGAGGGCAACTTATCAGAAGATTTCTCACTGAATACATCCCTCAGGTCCCAGTATTCTTTTGGGATCTTTTCCTCCCCTTCAATTTTCTCCTGCCCCCTGGCTGCTAGGTTGGCGCCCGTTTTATCTGATTCTGGAACCCCCTCCTGCCCTTCCGGGAGTATGGCAGAATGAATGCGCAACCAACCATTTCTCCAATCTATGCGTGGATTCCATTTATGGAGCCAGGGTAGTCCCAAAATAAGGGGCCGATCCATCCCCGGGGCAACAATGAAACTTATCATTTCCTGATGGGTTCCCATCCACATCTCAACAGTTTCAGTAATAAAATGAGCAGGGCTTCCCCCCACAATAGATCCATCTAATTGGCAAAATGCAATTGGGATTTTCAGAGTTTTTAGCCTTAAGTCCATTTTTTCAACTATCTCAGGGCTTATGATGCAACGTGAGCATCCGGAATCTAACAGAGCAAGAATTTTCTCTTGCGTGCCAGAAGAGGGCACTCTAAGTTCAACTGGGACAGTCTTGGGACCCGAGCGGGAACTTACCCAGCGTTCAGTCTTGTCAGAATCACTGTCGTCAGATGAGCTGGGACTTTTGTTTTCACCCTTTGCCGGGTCGAAGCGGCGGGAAAGCTCTTCCCCTGCCAAAGCTGGTTCCTTCCTTCTGCTAGGAGGTTTCTCCATCTTCTCCTTGCGAGCGGGTAGGGTGGTGTGGCTGAGCTTGACTCTGCAGTTTACAGCACGATGCCCCTCCTTTCCACAGCGGAAGCACATGGGAGGTTTAGATTTTCCTGTGAATTCTCCCCTTCCCCCCTTTTGCATCTTTGGGAGGGGGGGTTTGGTGGGAGGTGGGGAATCCTCAGTTTCTCCTTCTCCCTTGTAATGAAGCCTGGCCAAATCAATTTCAACATCTGCTGCTGCCGTACCAAGGTTTTAAACGGCGGGGGAGTCTTCTGTTTACACAGTGCTGGTAAACTTCTTTGTTCAAGCCATCCGCGAAACGATCTAATAAGGCCTCTTCAGACCATCCTCTCATATAAGCTGACAATTCCTGGAATTCCTGAACATACTCAGGCACAGTCCTTTTGCCCTGTCTAAGGGTCGTAAATTTAATTCTAGCCCGGCGCTCGGTGAGAGGGTCATCAAAGCATCTTCTCAGGGCTGCCATAAAGCCGTTAAAGTTTCTTAGGAGAGGGGAATCACTATTATGTAATCCAACCATCCATTCAGCTGCATTCTTCTCCAGAGCCATTAATACTATTCTTACTTTAGCTTCATCTGAATTCAGGTCAGGTCCATATATTTGCATATAATTCCAAACCTGAATTAAAAACAACCCCAGTTCTCTGTGCTCTCCAGCATACTTTACACTTAAGGGTGGAACCTTAGCCATTCGGTGTCGCCTGCCCCCCCCCCCCCCGCTCTCGGAATCTCTCTAGCTGCAGGGAGTGAGGTCGGTGCTGGGTCTTCTTGTGCACATTCCCCTTCGCCCCCTCCCCCAGTCTCTCTTAAACTATACAATGGGTACCTTTTCTCTAGTTCCTCCTCAGGTCCTCTTTCTACACCACTCTCTCGAGCCCGGTGTTTTTCCCACGCTCCTTCGAGAAGTTTCATGGCTTGAGATATCATGAAGTCTTCCTCTTCAGGTCCACGCCAATCAGCTGCTGGTTTTCTGGGCCTCCTCATCATGACTCCAGTTACCGGTTCTTCAGGTTCCTCTTTCTGTCCCACTCCCCAAGTCCACCTGGGTCGAATAGTAGATTCCTCCACTTGAAGGTCAGCCAACATTTCCGTTAATGATGGTGCTGTAGCTGCTCCCATATCCTCCTCTTGGTCACTGCCATGGAAGGACATTTTTTTTTTGTTGAGTGCACCCCCCTCGGAAGGTATTCGCTCCGGGCTGAGTGCGATGTGAGACTCAGCTTAATGTCAGGTGCCTCTTCATTTAATAATCAAGAAAGAAACCACTTAACTCCATGTTTCAGAATTAAGTGTACTTTTACTGATTACAAACGATGAGAAGCAAAGCAAAGCTGAGTCTGAGTAAAAAGGCGCGAAAGCAATAGATATCATGTATGATTCAATCCCCTCCCCTTGGTACCCCGGTTCATAGTCCAATCATAATTCACCCAACTGTCAGGTGGGAGATGTCTTCAAAAATCATCATCAGGTTGGAATGCTGGACAGTTGGCCTCGGCCGGAAACTCCCTTCTTCCACATGCGCAGAGAGATGGTCAGAATAACTCCTAATAACAATCCTCCAGTACAGACTAATTCCCCTCCCAATTACCATGCCTTCCCACCCCATTTCAATGGCAGCCGAAAGCAGCAGTAAGGCAGAGGCTGACAAAGTCCACCAAGCAGCCACCTGGGCGGTAAAGGCTTCCACAGAAGCCTCTTTTTTCAATAGAGCTTCATTGCTTTGGTTAAAGCAACTATAGGATAGGATTCCCCCTGGTGACACTAGGTTTCACCAAGATATTAATAAATTGAAGGCAGCAATGGAATTCTCAGTGGATGCCTCCCTAAATGCAGCAAGAAGATGCTGGAGGAGGAGGCAGAGCTCCTGCTCCTGGCATCTCACTGGCCCAGAGGGCCTTGGTTCACAGACATGGTGAACCTTTCTGTGACTTCACCCTGGAGGATCTCTCCAACCAGGATTCCCTCAGCCAGGGGTCTCTGGTCCACCCGGACCCTCAGTGGTTTCAGTTGACTGCCTGGTGATTGAGTGGAGAGTCCTGAGAGAGGACAATCTGTCCACCAGGGTCATTGGAATGATCCAGGAATCCCAACGGTCTTTGACCAACCATATATACAATGCCACCTTGAGAGCCTTTTGCCATTTCAGAACTTGAGGCTTCTATTCCTCAAGTTCTGGATTTCTTCCAGGAAGGATTTGATAGTGGGCTGTCCCCCAATATTCTCAGAAGGCAGGTTGCGGCCCTGTCTTCAGTGTTAGCATGTGGATCTCGGGAATCTCTGGGCCATCATCCTTTGATCTGACAGTTCTTAAGGGGTGCTACTAACCTCAAACCACCAGTTGTTCACAGATATCCCACTTGGGACTTGACCAAGGTTCTGAACTCCCTCATTGGGACCCCCTTTAAACTCTTGAGGACTACTTGCTTATGCTACCTTAGCTTTAAGGTGGCGTTCTTGGTGGCCATCACATCGGCCATGCGGGTTTCAGAGTTGGCAGCCTTGTCAGTTAGACAAGACCTCTGTGTGTTTCACTCCGAGAGGGTAGTGTTGCGGCTCGACCCATCCTTCATCCCAACGGTAACAATGGTTCCACAGAGCCCAGGAGCTTGTGCTGCCAAACTTCTGCCCTGAACCAGTCCATTGTCTAGAGCGGAAGTGGCACACGCTAGATGTGCAGACGGCTCTCCGCATTTACATCAGGAGGACCTGTTCTCTGTGACACACAGAATCTTTGTTTGTCTCCTTTCAACTGGCCACGATGGGCAACAAGGTGACCCCATCTTCTCTGGGATGCTGGATCAGGGCCTGCACTGTGAAAACCTATGAGTTACAGGCATTACCACCACCAAGACATATTACCACCCACTCTATCCAGAGTGTGGCCATGACTGCGGCATGGGTAATGCAGGCCTCCATTGAAGAGATCTGTTGAGCTGCCACCTGGCCCTCTCCATTCCCATTTATCCGCCATTACAAGTTGGACAGCTTTGCCTCAGTGGAGGTGGCCTTTGGCTGGTGGGTTCTGCAAAGAGTACACATAGATAGCAATAGCAATAGCAGTAGACTTATATACCGCTTCATAGGCCTTTCAGGCCTCTCTAAGCGGTTTACAGAGAGTCAGCATATTGCCCCCAACAATCTGGGTCCTCATTTTACCCACCTCGGAAGGATGGAAGGCTGAGTCAACCTGAGCCGGTGAGATTTGAACCGCTGACCTGCTGATCTAGCAGTAGCCTGCAGTGCTGCATTTAACCACTGCGCCACCTTGGCTCACGGGTTCACCCACAAAACCGCGCCCGACAAAACCGCGGTGACAAAACCGCGGTGACAAAACCGCGGTGACAAAACCGCGAGTTCTAAAGCGCGCCGATGAATGAGCGCTGAAGCGCGCCGACAACAGCGCGCTGACAGAAGCGTGCTGTAACCCTAAACCTAAACCTAACCCTTACCTTAACTTAAATCGCGCTTCTGTCGGTGCGCTGTTGTCGGCGCGCTGTTGTCGGCGCGCTGTTGTCGGCGCGCTGTTGTCGGCGCGTTGATGACATCGTGGTTTTAGCGACGCAGTTTAGTCGGCGCGTTTTTGTCGTTCGCCCTTTTGTCGGGTCATGTAGATCACGGGACTTCGCACCGGACAAAGCCCATACCAATCCTGGATGCTATCTCCACTACTATTGAGAATGGGTGTTGGTCTTATCTGATACGCCCCGTTCTCTGGGAGGTTGAGATAGCATCCAGCCCCACTCGGATAGGTATCTGATCCTGGGTCCAAGAGGAGACATTTCTTCCCTGCCACATATCAGTATGCCTCAACGCCTTCATCAAAAAGCTGGGAGGAGCTAGTAGAGGAGGTGTGTCATCACAGCTTGCAGACTCAGTCTGATTAGATGACAGACGGAGCAAACCTACTCCTGGATACTATCTCCATCTCTCAGAGAACGGGCGTATCAGGTTTTACCAATGCCCATTTATCTTAAAAACCCACACAAATATACATAAATGTAAGTCTGTTTTCAATTTCTTAAGAAATGTAGGTTTGCTTCATATATTTAAAAAGACTTGAGGCAGATGTTTGAAAAAAGCTATTTGTGTACATTGAAGAATTTTGATTGAATTATTTAACATTTTTATATGTAATTTATTACTTTAAATTTGCTTCTTAGCTTATTTTTAAATTTTGTGAGTAATCTTCACAGGTTAGCACATAAGTATGTCCTGTCACTGTTTTAAAATAATTCACTGAATGATTATGTGCTATCAGTGTCAACTGTTGATAGTGAACACATCTTTTGTGATTGCATATGTATGTATGTGTGTGTGTGTATGTATATGCATATGTGTATATGTGTGTGTGTATATATATATGTGCGTGTGTGTGTGTGTGCGTGTGTGTGTGTGTATATACATACATATATATACACATATATGTATATGTGTGTGTATATATATATAAGTATGTATGTATATGTGTGTGTATATATGTATGTGTGTGTGTGTGTGTGTGTATGTGTACGTGTGTGTGTATGGAAATGCTTTTAGATACTGCTGGTGGAGTATGAGATAAATGTCTCATCCTTTTTGTGATTTTTTTAAATTTTGTGCAGCGTATCTGGTTAGTCAACTAAATGTATAAATCCACGTATTACAATTGTTAAATTACTGTATATACATGCAGAAATATTTGTATAGTTTTTAATTCCTTCATGAAATTTGATGTTTTAAGAAGTGCTTATACCAAATCAAATAAATTAGCTTTATTACACAGAGTGCCATCTAGTGGCATGTATGTTGTACTCTAAAAATTATGCCAGTAAAAATAAAATTGAGTTTTGATTAGATCTTATTTTGCGTCTATAAGCTATTAAAGCAAAGTTTGAATTGCTAACATACAATTTGAAAGTATTTTGCAGTACAGTATACCTGTCTGTTTGTCTGTCTGCCTGTTCTTTAAAGCTGCTCTTGAAGACTACCCAGAAATTTCAAGTTATCCTAAATGTGGTAGTGGAGGCACTGATGGGCATGGCTGAGTATGTCTATGTAACAGCTGTTCTATGTCACAGCTGTTCTCCATGCATTGGTTGCCAGTTTGCTTCTGAGTGTGATTGAAGGTGCTGATTGTTACATATAAAGCTCTACATCAGGGGTGTCCAAACTTGGGAACTGGCTGGGGAATTCTGGGAGTTGAAGTCCACCAGTCTTAAAGTTCCCAAGTTTGGGCACCCTTGCTCTACATGGTACAGGGCCTAGCTTTTTTAGAGACTATCTTTCCTAGTATCTCCCAAGCCGCTTTGATCTGGCAGGGTTTCTTAATGCCATGTATTAGGAGTCTGGAAGCATGGTTTCTCTGTCACAGAGCAGCCCTCTGAATTAGGTTTCCCCACAGATGTGATGGCTCCCATCCTATTGGCATTTCTGGGGCTTTATGATACGACTCTTTGCCCAGACCTTTGGCTAGTGTATGTAGCCTCTTTGGAGGGATGAGTGTATGTTGCTATTGTTGCTCCATTTTGCCATCCTTGTTTCTTTTTTTTATTGCTGTTCTACATTTCTTATGGCTTTTTTAATTGCCTAGAATTGTTAGTAGATGAGAAGAATACAAACTTAATAGAATAAAATATTTTTTTAAAAAAATATTACAAGTAGAGCTACTCTCTTTTATTTTGCCTTATATTTTAATGCAAGAGAAACAATACATTTCAATTTCAAACATTAAAAACTGTGTGTGAGTATATGAATATATACCCACATATAGATACACACACACACACACACACACACACACAATGATCCACCATTTATATTCCTTTTTGCTTTAATGTCACCTTTCTAATGTTTGAAATGGAAATGCATTGTTTCCCTTGCATTAAAACATAAGGCTGTCCCATAAAACAGAGAGCAGCGATAGATGGATGGATGGATGGATGGATGGATGGATGGACGAACCAGGGCATGGCACGAAAGCAACACAACTAGAGAATAGGTCTAAGACCCCTTTATTGCTCCAACTGTGCCCCCAAACGTTCCCACATTCACTACAAATCCTGGAGCAAAGCTCTCACATGCACCTTCAGAAGCCTCTGGCTGCAAGTAGTCCAGTAAGTCAGGTTAACCAAACAGAACCAGGGCCAGCAGTCCAATAAGCCAGGTTAGCTAACAGTAATGAGAGCAAGAAGTTCAGCGAAGCAGGCAAACTGGCAAGCAACACAAGACAGAGTACAGCAATCTCCAGGCTTTGGCAACTGCACACGAAGCTCCACAGATTCAATGCTTGTTTCCAACAAATGCCCCTCCCATTGGCACTCCTTATATCTTAGTCTCCAGGTGTGCCTTGTGAACTTTGCATGTTGCTTTAAATACTTGTATTTTAAGGCTTGATACCTTCCAGAGTTAAAGTAGGACGAATATGCATGTTTGTAGTAAATAATGAAGCAAGGGGAAAGCTGATGCTTTTCCTTGCTAATAACAGTCTGATCTATTTATATAAAAAATGTTACTGAATTATTGATTACAACAACTGAAAATTTAGATCTTCTCCATGTACAGAAGAATTATATAATAATACAGACTTATTGATATATATAGGCTGAATGTCCATGCACAAAAACACGAGTCCTCATTTACTCCTCTCCAGTTTGACATTACCAGCAGAACATTGCAAATTGAAAAGGTTTTGATACAATATCCTTAAATATGACAGTAACTAATCTGCTAATTAGTAGAAGTTATCCTTGTTGTTATTTGTGAAGTCATGCCCGATCCATTGCGACCCCATGGACAACGTTCCTCCAGGCCTTCCTGTCCTCTACCATCCTCTGGAGTCCATTTAAGCTTATACCTACTGCTTCGGTGATTCCATCCAGCCACCTCATTCTCTGTCGTCCCCTTCTTCTTTTTCCCTCAATCTTTCCCAGCATTAGAGTCTTCTCCAGTGGGTCCTTCCTTCTTATTAGATGGCCAAAGTATTTGAGTTTCATCTTTAAGATCTGGCCTTCTAAAGAGCAGTCAGGGTTGATCTCCTCTAGGACTGACCGGTTTGATCACCTTGCAGTCCAAGGGACTCGCAGGGGTCTTCTCCAGCACCATAGTTCAAATGCATCAAGTCTTTGGCACTCAGCCTTTCTTATGGTCCAACTTTCACAGCCATACATTGCAACTGGGAAAGCCATAGCCATGGTTGGGAAAACATACTGTATATAAAAAAGAACAAAACCTGAAAGAAGACAATGGAAATAACTTGCATAAGATTGCCAAGAATCTGCATGATGATGTTTATGTAGTCACCAAGAATCAAACACAATAAATACTTAGTTGCAATGCAAGAAATATTATTAATTTAATGAAAATATTTATACACTATAAAACAAGCAAATTAAAACCAAGGAAATGTAAGGTTATTCCATGATCTGTTAAGTGCTTATGCTCACTGAGCATTTAGAACAGCCTCATACTTTATATTTCAAATGAAAAGACATGAAGCATAAATCTCTAATTCAAGACATTTTTAGAATGGGGATTTAAAATGTGTGAATAGTATATGGGTAAATGTTAGTTACATAATGAAACTTAAGCAAAAGGAGTTGTCTTTTGTACTAATAATCCTTTAAAAATATCCTTATTACCTAATATTTAAAACAGTTCTGTACATGGAACCACAACTGAATTATTTTGGTTTGTGTGTGTGTGTGCGTGCATGTGTGTGTGACTTTTTAAAATAATCCGTGTAATGTAGTGTTTAAGTAGCCCATAGGGGAGAAGATGTCTGACCGAGGGGAAACATATATCTCATAATTACAGAGGGACTTTTGGTAATAAGTATATTTATAGGTTCACCTAATCAATAGTCATGAGGGAAGGGTTCATTTGAATAATTCTCAAGTAATAATAAACTGAGAATTTTAGTGATCTGTGTAAAAGGTATTTTATGTAGTTGTATTTCAGAATTTAGAAGGTTTAGTGCTACTTGAGATATTTGGGTATGTAGTTTGTAAGCAATGAGCTGAATAGCTAAAGAAAAGCCTTCAGAGTTGGGAGGTGATATTGTAAGATGTGATGTTTGGAAGGGAAAGGAAGCAGGAAATGTTGTTGGTATTAGAGAAGAATGGAATGTTTAGAAGACCAGAACTTGTAATTTCCAGGATAAGAGTGGCTGCAGTTGCAGTCTGTAAGAGCTGTGGGAAGCGCTCCCTTGATTAGGCAGCCACTCACCGGATATAAGGGGGAAAGTATGATCAAGTGGGTAGAGGTTACAAAAATGCCATGTGTTACACTTTCTAGTGATGACTTGGAGACTACTGTGGTTGCATATCCTGAATTTCCATCATTTAATATACATGATTTATTAATAAAAGGCTGGATTTCAGGATATTGGGTGTGTGGAGTGTGTAGGCGGACGTTCTTAAACTGAAAATGGGTGGGATTTGTAATATTTCATGTACTTTTTCTTCAACGAAGGAATATGTTTGCTGATTATGTTATAATCTAGTTGATCCTATCTTACGTACAGTTGTGAAATATATTTTGATAAACTATAAATTAAGTAATTTATGAACAGTAATTAAATGTTTAATTAATAGTACAACAGAAATACAGATTTAACAATCCTCTTGTAATCATACATTTTAAGAAGTTTTTATAAATTAATATTCCAATTGTTTTTTGAATATGCAATTATTTTTCTTAATTTTACACATATAAAAATTCTATATATATTTTGAAACTTGTGCATCTAAGTTATATATGTTATATATATGCTGTTATATATGTAATTTGTGACTAATGCAGATAAATGTTTGGCTCAGAAATAGTGAGCAGCTTGTTAGTACTAGTGCTTCCCTTTTCTAACTAAGCACATAACATTTCTCAGCTTAAAGGAATAATAGGAATTTAAGGAATGTATGTTTCTTGCATGTGATTGGTCTTCAACAATTCTCTATAGTTGGACAGGCCTTTTCAGGTCTATATGTGTCTCCACCCTTTTCTTTTGTTTATATG
Organism: Thamnophis sirtalis; assembly: GCF_051295495.1. Lineage (NCBI taxonomy): Eukaryota > Metazoa > Chordata > Lepidosauria > Squamata > Natricidae > Thamnophis > Thamnophis sirtalis. The sequence goes on from NW_028261388.1 coordinate 56,781,357, forward strand.
TAACTTGTAATAATACCTAGGTCTTCCTCAGGTTGTTTTCTTTATAATTTCCATCCAATTAAATCAGGATTCATATTGTTCCTTACTTATCTAAGCACTTATCTAAGAGAACTTCAGGATGTGTTGTATACCAGGAAAGGAAAGCAGAAGGTGAATTGCAAAGCATAAGATGAAGGGAATCCTACCGTGATGCAGGGCAAGCTTTCTCACCTTCATGCCTCCCTGATATATTAAGATGGTGTATTTTACATATCTTTATAATTGCTTATTAGCAACAAAATTGTGATGTAATTGGGATATAATATGCCCAATACACCTTGGGATGTGAATGTTACACAAAATAAGATTGGCTTTCTCTCTCTCTTATTGACTGATTAATTTACAATATTTGCAAACTGCCTTAGCTCTGAGGTGGAAAGTTCGAAAAAAGGGCAGCAAATGCACTTTTTAATGTTTGAAGTATTTTTTTTCTTATGACAAATATATCATTAACACTAACATTAAACATAAATTGTCCACCCTGATATATTTTGTCATTTGTTATTTTTTGTACACTTTTTATTTTTATTTGTCAGCTTTTGATGTCTATTTTAGCTTCCTTTTTTTTTCTTTCCCAATTTTGAATTTTAACCTTGGACATAAATAATAAATTTATCAAAAATATTTTTTTCCTTGAAGGATAAGCTTGCAAATGGAAATTAGTGATAATACTTACAGTATATATCTGTAACATCAGATGCAATGTGCCTTTTAAAACATAAGTGGCAAGATATCATTATGCTTGTGCTCTGTTTGGGCTTTTCTCATTGATATTATGCAAGCAACACTTTCTAGGGTAAACATCAATCTGGCCCTATATTTCCCTCTTTATATATTTGGTCGCATCCTTGAATTCTCACTACAGGATTCCTGTTGTTATATCCAGGAAGAATTTATATCCCAGGAGGATTTTTTTGTTTTCTTACCCTTTGACATTATTTAAAGCAGATGTTAGGTTTCCTAAAAATGCCCTAATTGATTCATGATTATCGAGCCAAGTTTCAATACAAAACTAGTCATTTATTAGGAGCACCATAGGCAAGATCTTTTTGCAGTCAGATCTAAGCTTTTTTTGAATTATAGCTGAACTTTACCCCCTGTTCCTTCCCTCCCCTCAGTCTGTGTCATAAATCACATTCCTCAATGAGGTGCACCCCTGCCAAGCCTGCTGCAGTAATCTGATATCCGACTTCAGCCGACAGTATGTGTGGAATGCTCTCCCCCACTTCTTTCACTATGGCAACATTAGGAGTTGACAGCAGAGATGCATTTTGGATATCAACACTTTACTTTTCTGCAAGAATTGCTGTACTTTTAATGGCTTAATTAGAAACAGACACCAAGAAAACGAAGAGTTACAGGTAGGCCTCAATTTATAACCACTTAATAACAGACCCTCTCCAAAAAGGAACTTCAAAGAGCCATAGTGGTGCAGTAGTTAGAATGCAGTATGGCAGTCTAATTCTCAGTTTTCCAATCTTCCAAAGTTGATAAAATAAGCATCCAGGGCTTCCGGGTGATGATGTTACTGTGCCTAGAATGGGGTAAGGGAGCTCCTCTAACCCCTAACTCTAATTTCTTCGTGTGGGCTCACTTTTGGAGCACTGCTGATCCCGAAGAGACCAGCAGATCAAAGGGGATATTCTGCAGACACCGGGGTGGTAAGGCAAATCCCCCGGCAGATAGGAGAAACCCCCCTAAACGGACGAAGAAATATCCTACTATCTGGTTAGGACTGAACAATGGTGGCCGCATAGAAGGAAGAAACAAAAATAGAAACAGACGAATTCGGGTGCTCGTTATTATTGCCGACAATCCAGAGAGGAAAGCAATGCGAAACTGGCAAAATGGGTGAGCTGAGAGAAGGAGCCGGGAGAGAGGCTTTTTTTTACAGTTTAATTTTGCCGAAAAGAAGCAGTACAAAGAGGCTGCGTTAGAACGGACAGGAAGGGACAGCCGCAGGAACCTTAAGATCAGCCACAGTAAGAACAAAATCCCGACATGGACTTCAGGGGATAAAATTTGCCGGAAGGATTTGGAAGGTTTAAAGAAGTGACTGCATAATAGTCAGGTTGGCAAACAGAGTTCCCTTTTTTTCTGCTTACCAGTTCTTCTGCGCTGGGTTGAATTTTTTAAGTATTTGATATTGAGCTGACTAGGAGCTTGGAGCAGTGCCAGAGCGAAGAAATAGAGGTCTGTCTTTTGCTTCGTGGACATCAACACTGACACCAAGGAGAGAGTGACTTAGAGAGACTAATTATTATACTACTGAATATTGAACAACCGACAAAACTGAGAGACATTTATTGATATAAGAATAGGGTGTGATATATAAATTTATTATATTTACTAATCAAATTAATCAAATAGAATATTACTAGTATATTAAATAGGACTGTTTAAGTATTGAAAGGTGATACCAAGGAAGGATAATCGTGGAGTTGTTGTTGAATATTGGTTTATACAATTATAATAATTATAATATATTATTGATATTACTGTCAAGGTATAAATAAGGTAAAAGTTATAACCAGTCGTAGGCAAGGTCAAAAAAGGGGGTTAAAAATGGCAACCTCATCAAAATTAGGGAAAAAGACCATACCCAATGCAAGTTCAGCAACGTCCACCTCCTCAAATAAAAAAACAATGGAGAGTGCGTGGGGGTTGGAGAAAGGGGAAAAGATGGCAGAATCAGTGGGACCAGCACCTACAATGCAAAACATGCTATCGATGCTCCAGATGATACAGGAGACCTTGGCTATAAGCCAAGTAGAGACAAGGAAAAATCATGAAGAATTAAAAAAGGAAATGGGAGAATTGAAAGGAACAATCAAAAATGTAGACGATAAAGTTGAAAAGATACAGAATGCCTTAACAATCAATGAACAGAAAATCCAATGTATGGAAGAAAAAAATACAACACTCAGATCAAAAGATGGGAAAAATGGAAATAGAATATAGGCAACTTAATAAAGAATTGGAATTGTCAATAATCCAACTCGAAAACGAAAAAGCGGCATTCTACCTAAGATTTCAAAACATACCGGAAGAGAAGAAAGAAGATCTGAAAGGAAAAATGATTAATATCCTTACTGAATTTCTGCAAAAAACAGAACAAGAACTGAGAGGAACTATTGATGAGGCTTACAGGGTGAATACTAATTATGCAAGGAGACATAGACTCCCGAGAAGTACATGTAAGATTCACTAAGAAAACTGCCAGAGATGAAGTGTACAAAAAAACCAGAGAAGAGACGATTATACTACAGGGAAAAGAGGTGACCACGCTTAAACAGATCCCACGGAGAATCCGGGAACAAGGCAGGCAATACCAAGTTTTAACAAACGAGTTGAATAAAAACAGAATAATGTACAGATGGCTGGTACCAGAAGGGGTTCTGGTACCTTGGCAAGGAAAGAGATATAAGATAAAGAATTTAGAAGAAGCACACAAATTTTATGAAGAACACTGTAATAGGGAAGGAAAACAAGGAAGCAAAGAGGAACTAGAATACAGAGGTCAAGTGGAAGAAACATCAGAAGACAGCGAAAGAAGCAGGAGAGAAGAACAGAGGCAAGAAAGAGAGAGAGCAGAGAAGGAAGACAGCGGAAGAAGCAGGAGAGAAGAACAGAGGCAAGAAAGAGAGAGAGCAGAGAAGGAAGGCACGTGAGGGAAAAGTCAGATACAAACTAGAAGTAAAAAAAACAATCTCAACTAAAGATGGATCAAGAAATAACAATTATGTCGATAAACTTGAATGGACTGAACTCACTAAAAAAAAAGAGCCCAGATGTTTAATATTCCTAAGAAATTGAAAGTAGACCAGATATGGGTTAATTGGTATAGATGGATGGAGCAAAGAAATAAAAAGCACCGAAAGAAATAAAACAACTCTCAAAAATAATAATTATGAGTAAAACAAGGTGGTCATGATTGGTGAAATCAAATCAGGATGAAAGCTGGCATATAGACTGTAGAATGATAGAGAAAAAAGGAAATGATATGAAAAAAATGGACTTGTGGAAATAACACCCTCAAGAAAACATAAACTGGATTTGAAAGAGACACCTATAACAATAGAAAAAGAAAGGAAGGGAAGAAGGAAGGAAAGGAGGGGAGGAAAGACGTAGAGAATGGAGGGACAAAGGAAGGGAAAGAAGTGGAGGGTGGGAGAGAGAGAGAGAGAAGGAGAGACAGTAGGAGAGGAAGAAGAAATGTGGAGGAGAGGTAGGGGAAGAAGAAAGAAGTAAGGAGAGGTGGGTGGAAGGGAGAGAAAGAGAAGGAGAGGAGGGAGGAAGAGAGAAAAAGAGAAGGATAGAGGGTAGGAAGGAGAAGAAAGAGGGTAGAAATAGGGGAGAAGTAAGGGAAGGAAGAAGGGGAAGGAGAGGAGGAAGGAAGGAAGTAGAAAAGGAAGGGAGGGAGAAAAGAAAAGAAAGAGAAAATAAGGTGAGATGTGGAGGAGAGGTAGGGGAAGAAGAAAGAAGTAAGGAGAGGTGGGTGGAAGGGAGAGAAAGAGAAGGAGAGGAGGGAGGAAGAGAGAAAAAGAGAAGGAGAGAGGGTAGGAAGGAGAAGACAGAGGGTAGAAATAGGGGAGAAGTAAGGGAAGGAAGAAGGGGAAGGAGAGGAGGAAGGAAGTAAGTAGAGAAGGAAGGGAGGGAGAAAAGAAAAGAAAGAGAAAATAAGGTGGTGTCATAGCAGGTGTGAAGGATGGTAAATAATATATTCCAAATTATATCTTATACCCTTTTAAATGGAATAATAATAATATAAGAATGGCAACGAAAAAGAATAACTGTGAATGTATACCTATAACTGCATGTAAGAGAATAGATGACAGTAAAAATATAAAGCACAATATAGGTAAATAATACTTGATCATAAGTAGCTAAGTATAAATAAATAAAGAAATGTATATAAAAATGGATAATGAGTAACGAGATTACAAATGCAAGATAGAAATGTATAGAAAGGAAAACACTAACTGCAAAGAAACCGATTTGGAACTGCTGTATGATATACGATGGAACTTATTGTTCCTATGTTGTTTTTAAGTTATGTGGTTATTTTTGTTAATGTGTTTATGTGTTCTGTTGATGTGCTTATGTGTATAAAAAAAAATAAAAAAAATAAGCATCCAGATTATTGGGGAAAATATGCTGATTCTGTAAACCGCTTAGAGAGGGCTGGAAGGCACTGTGAAGCGATATATGTTTAAGTGCTATTGCTATTATGCTCTGGATTTGAAGTTCCAATGCCCCCCCCCCCAAGCCTTGGTCATGTGACCACGTTTTGAGTGCTCAAAAACAATCCCGTACTTACAGCCATTTGAAGCATCCCATAGTCACATGACCTCAATTTACAACATTTTTGCCAGAAAGCGACTTTGAGTTCTGCTTTCCAGCAGAAAACACCAATAGCAAACAATGACTTAACAACCAGCATATTTGCTTAAAGATTGCTGCAAAAAAGGCCATAAAATCAGGGATGGTCATAAGATGATTCACTTAACAACCATCATGACTTATGACCATAATTACAGACTCAATTATGATTGTAAGGCAAGAAATACCTGTCATTCTTATGTAGCTTTTATGCCAGAGAAACTTCATCTGTGCAACTTACATTGTTAGTTGGCTATTAAAGGAGCCCTGTTGAAAACAAAAAATAAAAATTTAAATAATTACTGTATAATCTTTTTTAAATAACATATTAAAATACACTTTCTCTCTATTGAAGACTTCAGATGGAGCCAATATTTGGTGGATTTTTTAAATGAAGTATTTGAGATTTTAAGGGCAAAATAGCCCCTCTTTTTCTTAAAATTCCCACTCATTTTTGGAGTAGGGCTTTTGATATGGTACAGAAACAGACTTTGAGCTGGCAGAAGCATCTACAACCTTTCTATCAATCCAGAGTAATTTTCAAGTTCATGAGAACATACTATCAATTTTCTTTTCTATTAGTTTTCTCTTCAATTGTGGAAGAACCAGCTTCTTTTAATTAAAAAATAAATAAAAGTGACTTTTTCATATCATCAGTTGATTGCTGATTATTATTACTTGTTATTACTCCCTACTCATTATTACTATGGATTGATGACCTATGTAATTTCAGATGTGAATCTGAAGTATTTCTAGATATGTGCTCTATTAACTCAACCAGAACAGTTCCTCAGAGACAGAAAGATTAATGTGAACTTATTGGCCACAATTGAATACTCAAATTCTAGGCTACTCAGAATAAAGATGTATATGAGCAGAAACCACCCAGAAATCAAAAGTAATCAAAATCTGTAATTAATTCCTTCCTTCCTTCCCTCCCCTCCCCCTTCCTTCCTTCCTTGCTTCCTTTTCTGATATAGGAGAGAGAGAGAGAGAGAGGCGGAGTTAAATAAGGCATCAATTTAGAATTATTACAAAGCCACAAAAGAACAAAACCCATCCCACACCCAATGCCTTTGACACTTATCTTGTTCTGTCCAGGTGGAAACTGTCAGTCTGAGAAAATTCCTGTGCATAGGCTTTAGCAATAAATCTGTAAATCTTCATGTGTGGACCTGGTTTTTCACAGCTGACATTTCCCTCCTCCTCTTTCCCTTCCTTCTTTCTTTCTGTTTCTCCCTCTCTTTCTTCCCTTCTTGTTCTTTTCTTCCCTCTTTCTCTCTCCTCTTTCCTCCCTTCCATTCCCAGCAAGTAGGTAAGTGGCTGCTGCAGGATCGGAAAGCAAGTGGGGGGTTCATGAGCAGCCAGCATGGCATAAGCACAGAGGGATTGACAGAGAGTGTGTGGGTGGGGGAACCTTTCCTGCGAGGTTCCCAATTGACTTTCTCCTTGAAAGCTTCATACAAGCAAAGACTTTGCTGGTGGGAAAGTTGAAGGAACAGCAGCGATTATATCAATTCCTTCTGGCTTCCCCATCAATTTGGGGGAAGCTGTCAGGGAGCATAAAAAATGAGGATCACATGATTTCAGCTGGTCACGGCAGAGGCATTGAACAGCAGCAGCAAAGCAGCAACAATTTGCCCAAATTTCATTCTACTGGGAGTCATTGGTCCCAGCATTCTGTAAATTAGGGCATTGAGTGTCTTTAGTTCAGGGGTCTCCAAATTTGGAAAACTTGTCTAGCTGAAAAATTTCAGGAGTTGAAGTCCATAAGTTTTAAATTTGCCAAGTTTGGAGAATTGAATTAACATAGCTCAATAATGTTTGCCCTATACCAGTGATGGTGAACCTTTTTCGCCTTGGCTGTCAAACCCCCATAACGTAATACCCCCCGTGCTGTGTCCCCTGTGCATGTATGCATGACACACACACCCCGCACATGCTCGCATGGCTTTCTTGGAGCCTGGGGAGGGCAAAAATGGCCTCCCCCGGAGCCCAGAAAAGGCCCATTTTCCGACTTTCAGTGGGCCCGGTATGTCCATTTTTCGCCCTCCCCAGGCTCCAGAGGCTTTCTATGAGCCTGGGGGAGGGCGAAAAATAGCCTAACACGCAAACTGGAAATTCGGAAATGGACTTCTGGGTTGCCTGCTGGGCTGTTTTTCGCCCTCCTGAAGCTTCAGCAGGCCTTGATTTTTGGCTGAAAATCAAAGCCGAAAATCAGCTGGTCAGCGCGCACATGCATGCTGGAGCTCACAGGACAACACCTCCTGTGCCCATCTGTGGCACGCGTGCCATAGGTTCGCCATCGTGGCCCTATATCAATTTCACCCAATGGAAGATTATAGAAAATCAACTAGATAGTAGAATTTTACCAGTATATAACAGGTTTGTAAATAAACCACAATGTTTTAAAAATATTTTGATCACTCCCACACATTTAAGAATGGTTGTGTTACAAAGGATTAACCAACGCTTTGAAACTTGATGGATACTCATCAATCCATTCTATTGCTAATTAATTTTCTGAAATGGTCTGAGCGCCTCCCCTCCAAATTCCCAGGGGAGCTTCCTTCCAAGGTGGGCAGTGTAGGGCAAGCAGAGCATAGTTTGAAAGGTAGCAAAGTCCCATTAAAGGATTTGGAAAGTGATAATCGGCATTTTGAATTGGGCTTAGAGGTCAACCAGCAGTTAATGCTCCTTTCAGAGGATAGATATTACTCTATTGGTGTGGCTCTGCTGCTGTTTGGATTAACTGTATGGTAGTTAGCCGCCAGAACCCTTCTTAGCTGAAGCTGTTTCATATATAAACGATGAATAGTTTTACATTTGATTTTGTTCCTAGGGTTTTTTTAATGAATTTTTGAACTTTCCTTAAGAGGTTATTTTCAGTAATCTTGTTTAGAACTTTGTAATGGTTAGCAAACTACATAAATACTCCTCTCTCTCTCTCTCTCTCTTTCTCTTTCTCCCTCCCTCCCTCTCTCTCTCCCCCCCTCTCTCCCCCTCTCTTTCTGTGTATTTAAACAAACAGCGCTACTGTATACTGGTGGCCAAAGTTTTGCAAGATACTCCCATGAACAACCACAGATTCAGTCTGGGTGGTATAAACAATAATAATGATTTTGACTTTTTAGTTGACTTGTTAGATAAACTAAGAGCATTATTCTTATTTTGTGAGGTGTGTGTCTGATGTTAAGCAAAAGTACATTGTAGCTGTTTAAAAATATTAGAGTGTAGAAATGCTTATAATGACTATTAACTTTATCTATACTTGTGTGTTATATAAAGCAGTGGTTCTCAATCTATTGTCCACAGACCCCTGGGTGACTGTGATGTTGTCTCAGGGAGTCTGCAAAGGCTTGAAGAAATGTTATGAATAAATCTTGAATTAAGTCTTGGCCACAAACGCTATTTAAAGGGGTCTGTGGTGAAGAAAAGGTTGCGAACTGCTGATGTAAAGTATTATTCTGCTTGAAGACTATCCATAGAGTGGCTGGTATATAATCTGTGGCAATGGGGTTACAATATATAAACTGTGATCAATGGAAAAACTAATGGCTAGAATAAAGAAAAGAGACAAAACAGAACTAGGTATTGAATATTTAATCTAAATAATAATTCTTACATCATTACAAACTGGCTATGTGTCTTTTAACAAAGATGTTTAGAATCCTTATTTCCCTCTGCTCTGCACTGGTAAAATCATACCTGGAACATAGTGCATACAATTCTGAGCAATCCACTTCCAGAAGGATATTAGGAAGCTACAACAGGTTCAGAGTAGGATGGAAAACACAATACAGGGATTTAAGAACATAACCTACGAAGACAAGTGGAACAAACATGGAATATTCAGTCTGGAGAAAGAAAAAATAAGGGGAGACATAGCATCGGTGTTCAAATGCATACAAAGGTGCCATACAGAATGGTCAGAAACAATTTTCCATTGCCACAGAAACTAGAATTAGAAATAAAGGATGAATTTTAATTTACTAGATTTCATTTCAGAAAAACTTCCTTTGTTACATTATGATATGCTAATAGGAATGCCCCCTACTTTCTATTTTGTTAGATTAATAAAGGCTTATTTAGAGTGGTGCCCTCTAAGTCTGTTGAAATATGCTGGCTGGTAATTGTGGAAGCCCAAAATTTAAAAATAATGACTGTGAATAAATGTCTGTAAAAGTAATGCAAAAAGTGATTATGCAGTGTATTCTAGAGACTAAACTCCCTCTTTATGACCCTGTAATCCCTTAATTCAGGTAGAGTCGGGGTGACTGGATGGAGCTGAGCATTTGCTGGCCAGATGCCCTTCCTGACGCCACATGTTATGGTTTAACACTGCCTAAGAATTCAGCTACCCTGTATGGAGAAGCTGTATATGCTTTATGAAAACGAAGCTTAAATCTATTTTAAGAAGCTTCCTCTTTAATGTCAATTATTTAAAAGATTTATACAATCTGAAGATCGTAGAAAATAAGAGTATAAAAATATCATGTCTTACGAGATAAATAATACTCTTATTTTCTAAAGGGATGAAGTGGATACTTTGACAAACAAATGTATAAAATAGTTTATTATAATTCAGTTTGCATCTTATCTTAGGCTATCCTAAATATGGTCATGTGTAATAAAGCTGGAATCCACTTAATTTTCCCGTAGATTTGGTGGGAGGAGCTATAGCCGGGTTTAGTCACAGCCTGATTGGTCCAGAGACTGAGGGAAATTTCTTATCCTTCCTTCCCTATTGGCTCCCAGTTTCCTCTCAGTCTTTGGTCCAAGCACTAGCTTTGACTCTTTTGAGGAATTGAATTTTGTTCTTATTTCTAATTCGATTGATTGGATATCCTAAATTTCTTTAAATTTTCGGACTGCTGGCCATAGAGTCTGATCTGTCAGCCTGGTCTTCTACCTCTGGGCCTAGGGGTGCTCTGCCCAGTCCCTGGGTGCACAGGGATGACAGGCTCCCATTTGCAGCTGAGCACAATCTGAGGCTTAAGGGAACGGCGTCTCTACTTCATCCTTTATTGCTTCTAGTCTCCAGAGCGCTGCGGATTTAACAGCCCTGCCGCAACTTTAACAGCCTCGCCGTGGCTTTAACAGCCTCGCCGCGGCTTTAACAACCTCGCCGCAGCTTTAACAGCCTCGCCGCGGCTTTAACAGTCTCACCGCGGCTTTAACAGCCTCGCCGCGGCTTTAAAAGCCTCGCCGCGGCTTCAAAAGTCTCGCCGTGGCTTCAAAAGCCCCACCGCGGCTTCAAGAACCTCGCCACGGCTGGGAAAGGTGTGCCACTAATTGAGCAGCCACCGTGGCTCAGAAACAGCGTGCCACGGCTTGAACAGCAGCCATGGCTTTAAAGGCAGCGCTGTGGCTCGTAATTGGCGCCGTGGCTCCAATCTGCTGTACTCGCGAAGGAAAGCGAAGAGAGAGACTCGGCTCACCGCGAGGCCGTTGCCTCAGAGCCATTGCACCAGCCTCTTCTTGCCATGAGGCATGGTGGCCATTTTGGGGCAACCTCGTGGAAGCCATTTTCTGAGGCAGGGGCCTGCATCACGGCCATTAATTGAGGCCAGCAGGTGATTTCTCCTGTTGGCCACAGCCCACAACGCGGCCAAAGATCAAGGCTGGAGGGCTCCTGAACAGATTACCACCAAGCTCAAGCCGCGTGAATGAGGCATGGCCTCCACAGTTCCCGAGTCAGGGATCCACAGTGAGGTGGCAGAGGAAGGCCAGGGCAGACTGAGAACCAGGGCAGCAGCTGCCAGGCCATCTGCTGACCAGCACCCTTCTAGAGCTGCTGTGAGAGACGAGTTAAGAACGCGGAAGGCCTTGGAAAAACGAGTGGCCAGGGCAGACAAACAAGCACAGACTACTAGGCCCAAATCTCCTTGCAGATCCAGGTCCCCAGTGAGGTCCAGCCCTCATCAATCTGCCTCAACTCCTAGAGGCTTTAGCCCTTCCTCCCCTTCTATCTTCCCTGCTAGACCTCGCAGACAAGTGGCCTCTCCTTCCCTCCCCATCTCTCTGAGTTTGTATAGGGAGGGGGGAAGGGATCCATTGGAAGGGGGGTCTCAGGACTACCTCCTAGCTTCACACCTAGTACCCCAGGGCCCTTCAACCCTTGGGCCTTCAGATGAGGACCTGGAAGATCTCGAGCTCCTGCCTGAAAGTATCAGGAGACTCATTTCCTCTGCAATCACCAAGGGCATTGCTTCAGGCCTTTCCCAACGGGAACATTCTTTGCAGGGAGTGGCAAGGCCTCATTATGACTCTAGGCACCCTAGATCTCCATCCTCTTTTCGTGGTCAAGGTCCAGCTAGGGCCCCTTCTCCATTGGTGGTTAGCGATGGCTCAATACCAGGGGAGGGTGCACATCCAGACCTGGGGTTTTCTGAGGATGAGGACACAATCCCTCCTGATCCCCCAGCCTTTCCTGGCCTCTTTGCCCCCCCCCCCGGCATTCAAACCTCTTCTGAATAAAGCGAAGAAGACTACTTAGATTGGTATTGGGGCCCCACCTGTGTCACAACATAGGGATCCCAACCTGGCTATGTTTATAAATCCCAATACGGATAAGGAGGAAGTTCCAGCCCCTCCACTGTTTCTGGAAGTGGTCAAAAACCAGTGGGCTCTTCCTCTTTGTCCAATCCGGGGAGCAATGACCGCCACTTCTATAATATGGAGCAGGCTTTCTCCCAGGCCCTTCAATTGCAGACTGTAGATACTCCCATTGCTCTTCTCACTAACGCTTCTACCATGGTCTCAGGGGATGTGGCTGATAAACTAAAGCCTGAGGACGAGCGTGCGGAACTTACTTTAAGTAAGAATTTCAACGCTTCCATCTGGGCTATTAAATCGGCTGCTGCTGCTTCCTATTTTAATTGTACCACCATTATGTGGCTGCACCAGTTACAGGACCGCATCCCGATTCAGGATAAGCGTCTTCACCAAGACCTCACCAAAATTATCTCGGCCATGCAGTTCTCTGCGGATGCCACTCTAGATTCTATCAAGTTTTCATCCCGGGTGTTGTCTACCTCGGTAACGTTAAGGCATCTTTTGTGGCTTCACAACTTGCAAATGGACAACAAGTCCAAATGGAATTTGGCAGTGACCCCTTATACTGGTCGCAATCTCTTCGAGAAATCGCTTGACCCAATTCTTGTGGAGAACAAAGACAAGAAGAAGGTCCCTCCAACACCAAGAAGCCGGACTCCCATCCAACTTCTTACCATAGACCTTCTTACTCGCCATCTAACCCGGATTATCGACAACAGCTATATGCCTCCTATAGGTCCGACAAGAGGAGTCACTGTCCTTTTTATCAGGACAGGGGAAGGTACCAGGGACCAGATAATGTCAGATGCTTGGGTCAGGTGCACCATCAGGCACGGCCTTCATCTGGAATTTCTCTCTCTTCCCCCGATGCTCTTCAGGACCTTTCCCCCGTCCAGGGACCCGGAACGGCGCTGCCTAATGAGTCTGGCCATCCAACATCTGCTGGACATTCGAGTGGTGGAACCGGTGCCGACGGAGGAGTATGGGAGGGGTCTATACTCTGACCTTTTCGTTGTCCCTAAGAGCTCGGGGGGATGGAGGGCAATTTTGGACCTGAAGCGCCTCAACTCCTTCCTGGTTTACTGGCGCTCCAAAATGTCATCCCTCAGGTCCATTCTCCTGGGGATCTGGCGGGGTGACTTCATGGCATCTGTAAATTTGACGGAAGCGTATCTGCACATTCCGATACTGCCTGCCTATCGCAGATTCCTCCGATTTTCACACCAGGGCCACCACTTCCAGTACAGGGCCCTCCCATTCAGTCTGGCCTCCGCCCCGCGTATGTTCACAAAGGTCCTGCCGGCATTGGCGGCTCACCTACTTTCCCACCCGGTGAGACTCCAATGCTACTTAGACAACATGCTCGTTCAGGCCCAATCATGCACGCAGGCAATTCACGACCTGAACCATTCAGATGTTACAGTCCCTGGGATTCTCCGTCAACTTCCCCAAGAGCCATCTGTCACCCACGATGAGAATCCTTCATCTGGGTACATCCTGACCTTGGCCCGCTTGCTGGGCAAGATGGTGTCATTCATACGGATAGTTCCCTGGGTCCGTCTTCATTCTTGGACACTCCAATGGACACTCATCCCTTACCAATGCCACCGCATGAGCAACTCGCTGCGGCTCCCAAATGTCAGATCCACCACGCATTCTATCACCGGGCCTTCACTGGTCCCTAAGGTGGTAGTTGTCTCCAGCCCTGCATGGTGGATCCGACATTTGGGAGCCGGATCATATCACAATCCCGACGGACTCAAGCCTCTACAGCTGGGAGGCCCTGGTGGAATCCAAGCTGGCTCAGGGTTGTTGGACAATCTCAGACCTATGTCACAATATAAATTGGCTGGAGCTGAATGCAGCTCGCCTGGCCTTCTTTCATTTTCGAGACTCGATTGTCAATCACCATGTGCTCCTTCTGACAAACAATGTAGCCACAAAGGCACACATAAACCGTCAGGGGAGGACTCATTCCAAGTGCCGCTGGAAGCTCAGAAACCCGGACTCTGGGCGGAGAAAAACCTGGCATCAATAACATCAGAGCACATCTCGGGCATAGCCAACCATCAGGCTGACTGGCTGAGTCGGGCAACAGTTGACCATGGCGAGTGGCAGCTGATCCCAGAACTATTCCACAGGATTTGCCGCTGCTTCAGCACCCCACTGGTAGACTTGTTCACGAGCCTGGCCAATGCTCAATTGCCCCGGTTCTTCTCCCGCTTCCCAGCACGCAACGCATAGAGAACAGATGTCCTCAGAAGTCCATGGCCTCCGGGACTTCTTTATGCCTTCCCCCCTCTCCCTCTAATCCAGGAAACCCTGAGGAAGGTAGTGATAGAGAGGGCACACATCATTCTGGTAGCCACCTATTGGCTAAGACTACCTTGGTTTGCGGACCTTGTCCAACTATCCGTGTTTCCCCCATGAAGGATTCCTCAGGAGGTGATCGCCCTGTGCCAGGGGGTCCTATTCTACCCGGAGCCCCAGTGGCTCCCCCTGACCGCCTGGCACTTGAGCAGTGCCTCCTGAGGGACGCTAATCTGTCAGCCAAGGTCATCTCAACCATTGTAGCCTCTAGGCGCCTGTCGACCACACGGATGTATAATTCAACGTGGTCGACGTTTGTTCTCTGGTGTAGGAGATTCAACCTTTCTCCAACCACCGCTCTGGTTGCTCAAGTGCTTGAATTCTTACAACACAGCTCAGACCAAGGTCTCTCTCATAACACCTTACGGAGGCAGGTAGCTGCACTGTCCTCCTTGCTGGGGTGGGGGACGGCTGTTTCTCCCTGTCCTGTCCCTTTAGTCAAATGGTTCCTTAAAGGGGCAGCGAATCTGTGCCCTCCTCCAGTGCATCAGTTCCCTACGTGGGACCTTTCCCTAGTCCTTAAAGTACTCATGGGCCCGCCGTTTGAACCGTTAAGAACAGTACACCTCAGATTTTTAACCCTAAAGGTGACCTTTCTCGTTGCCGTTACCTCAGCTCAACGAATCTCTGAGTTAGGGGCACTGTCATCCAAGGATGACCTCTGTCAATTCCACCAAGATAGGGTCATCCTTAGACTGGACCCGACCTTTCTCCTGAAGGTGAAGTCCATCTTCCACAGATCACAGGAGGTTATACTCCCTAACTTCTGTCCCTCTCCTTCTCACAAGAGGGAACACCTTTGGCACCGACTGGATGTCCGCCACGCTCTGCGCATTTATCTCAGGCATACATCCTCCTTCCGGCGGTTGGAGTCCCCTTTTCCTTTGCTTTCAGCCCAGCACTCTGGGAGCTAGGGTCTCTTCTGCCACGATAGGCAGATGGTTACGACAGGCCATCACGGTGGCTTATGAAGCCTTAGGCCAACCGTCCCCTCAAGGGATTACGGCTCACTCCACGCGGAGTGCCACTACCATGGTCGTGTGGGCCACTAGAGCCCCTCTGGAGGATATCTGTAGGGCAGCCCCTGGGCTTCTCCAACACCCTTTATCCAACACTCTCGGCTAGACCATTTTGCTTCAGCGGATGCGTCTTTCAGACATAGGGTTCTTCAACAGGTGGCGACCTCCCCTATCCCGCCCTGGTATGTCCCAGCTGTAGCCCCTCCTGCCATATATACAGGAAAAAGAACGTTGGTCCTTACCTGAATGTTTCTTTTATGTAGATTGGTGGGAGGGGCTACATCCCGCCCTAGTATAGAGGTTAGAGTGGTTGAGGGGCATGTTGTTTGTCTTTCTTGCATGATGTTTTCGCAGCTTTCTCCATTCGACCTTGAGGAAACTGGGAGCTAATAGGGAAGGAAGGATACTTTAAGAAATTTCCCACAGTCTCTGGACCAATTAGGCTGTCACTAAACCCAGCTGTAGCCCCTCCCAGCAATCTACATAAAAGAAACATTCAGGTAAGGACCAACATTCTTTCTCTTGGCCAACTTCTTGCCCAGTATGCCCAGATAATTAAGAAAGATATTCTGCTTGTTTTCAGAAATATCAGATATTCTGGAATCCTTCAGTGAATATTTTGGTAATGAATCTATTCTAAGTCTCTTAGCATTTATATATATTTATTATTAACAACATTTCTGAAAGAAGAAATGCTTTATGTCATATGAAAGGATCCTAAGACACCTATCTATGTGTAGAAAAACCTCACATTTTGTTAAAGATTGAAAATTGCTTTGAAAATATGAAACAAACTTGAATGTAATAAATGAATTATGCAAATAAAAAGAATGCAAGCTTAGCTTGAACTTGTTTACACAAGTAGGAAGAGTAAAATTACATTGTTTTTATTGCATTCCTTGGAATTTACACAGTATTATCAAAGTATATAAAAGATTTGACCAACATGTAATTTATATATCTGAAGTGTTAATTAAAATATGCATGTTGGAAAAAAGTCCAAGCTTTGGATGTAATAAGTCCAGATTTCACAATTTGGCAAGTTATTATTTTGGCATCAAGTAGCTGTACTCAAAGCCATCTTCAGGAGGTGGGGGGCAGAGGGTGACAAGTGATGCAATATGTTTTGTGACATTGCTGTGGAAACTTTGCCTCTTATCTATTTGTATGTGATGTCAGAATACAAGTACAAAAGGGTAGAGTTTGCATCATGATGTTGCAGTTCAGCTGTGAAAATGGGAAACATGTCTTGGTGCCATGATCATTTTGGCATCGTTGTTAGGAAACACGTATGGCTGCATTATATTGAAGGGTGGGTTTTTATTTGCTGAAAACTTGGAAATAAAAATCCCATTTAAGAAAAGCTCTTTTCCTATCGATTATGTACATGAATAGCCAAATCTCGTGCAGTTATTTTTGCAGAAAGTTGCACTGAGTTGACCTACACATACATAAATGTAATATAATCTAAGCATGTTTTCATATTTTTCCTCTATACTATTGTCAGTGATTTTCCTAATTTTGAAAATGTCAAAATGTTGTGCTAAGACGAGAGAGATGCTCAAACACTGATCTGTAAAGTTCACTGAATTACTCTGAATCAATATCAGATTTTCCAGTGACTCTATCTCAAAGGTTTACAAAGTAAAATAGAGATGGGTGGAAAGCTTGTATGTTATCTTGTTTTAAAGAAAAGTGGACTTTAAAAGCAATAAATGAATTCATGCAATTAATAATACTTCTGAACTCATATTGGTTTTAAAATTATTGGTTGATGAAATTTCAGTGTAACTTTTCAGTATGTCATCTTATCCTCTCATAACATTAATGAGCCTAAATTCCTAATCATAGTGCATGTTTATCTGAAAGAAAATCACAATTTAGAGGGAAATATTTTGTAGCTCAGGGCTGAAATGAGGGTTTCTTTGTGTTATCAGAGCTTGGTTTTTTTTCTAGCAGATATTTTATTACCGAAACTAAGAATCATCATCAGCGCTCGGAGAGAATGGAGTTTGCCACGCTCTACTAGCATCGGCGATAATACCTAATTTGGATTATGAAAAGTCTGTAAGAAAATAACCAAGCTCAAAGAACATCAAGGACCTCTCAAAGTCACAGTTTGTTCATTTGTCCTTAGGTCTGAATGTGCATGCATATGACATATTATTTTCTATAAATTTTTAGTAAAGGAGAAATCTGATGTGTCAGAATAATGTGGTCTTTTCCCTTCCATCTCTACTAATAAAAATAAGAAAAAAATCAAATATGTGCATATATGGAGTAATATGCACATATATTTAATAGCCTTTGGATTTTAATTTGAAATTGAGCATGATTCAATATTTCATTTCATTTCCTATCCCGGGGGACCAAATTTTCATTCAGAATAACATGTTCTTATGCAATAGACTTTCCATCTCCCAGTTTTAGAGCTAATTCCTTTGGTGCTTGTGGTTGTGACCCAGAATCACAGCTTCACAGCTGCTAGTTGAGAACATTGGGACTTGTGATGTCACACAATTGTTTGCAACGCCTCCCATATCTTCAATTGTAATAAGTGTACGATGATCTTTTATTTCTCCATTTGGACTGCTTGTTTGTTAAAATTAACTCTACAAATTATACTGCCTGTATAATTTATGGACTTTCATTAGCAAACTAATTAAAATAATTAAAATTTGAAACATCATTTGTTGTCAACGTATGCTTTAATGCATAAACTTCTTATTTAACTGAAATTCTGAGAATTTTTAAATACAGACTATAAAATAATGGGATATATTTTCCAAAAGTAGTACTGCATTCAGAAAGGCATATCCCTTTTTCAAATTTTAACACTTTTTCACATGTATGTAAAATGCTTTACTGTACATTTTAGTTTATTCTATGTTAATTCTATCCCTGAAAAATCAACATTGCAATGTAATCATCATATTTATCTTGTACCATTGGTTTAACAAGTGTATTCTCTACATTTGTGGTTTGTTGAATTGTGTTGAATAAAGTGATCTCTCTTATGGTAGAGATTACATGGTCGAAGAGGTCGATTATTTACTCAATTATTTTAATGAATACCTTGGTCTAAAATCTAGCAAGGTTCATTGAACATCACAAAATGGGAATGGGATGATTCCTTGTTTCTTTGTATATTAACTACTTATCATTTAAAACTAATATAAGAACAATCCCTGGTGTGCTCATTGTCTGTAGATTTGGGTTTGTTTTTGTTTGTTGAATCTGCATTTAAAAATTTGCACTTAATATGTATTTAGTTTGTTATGGGTATATTCAGAAAACAGATAGCATTTTAGTTTTCTACTGAAGCATACTATTGTATTCTGGAAGTTATGCTAAATTGATTTGGATTGCTCAGATTTCTCCTATAATGTTTTGATTGTTCTAGTTTTAGACAAAACAAAACTCAGAAGGATCCTGGAATAATATTAGAGGGGAGTTAGGCAAGGCTGGTGCATGTTGCCCCCTCTTCCCATTTGCTGGTCCACCTGTCTTTCATCTTCTTAGCACCCTCCCATGTCTCAGTATCTTTCCTCTGCTCCCTCCCCCCAATAGCAGCCCTATTCCATTTTGTATACAGCTCTTTTTGTTTGGGTATTAGCTATCCCAAACTGATGGTTCTGTTCATGGAATGGTTCATACAAACAGTGTGTAGCTCATCCCTATTCTTTATACACTTTTAAAAATGGAAATGGCATGCCAAGCATGAATTGCTTTAAGATTGTAGTTTTTAAACAAAGCCTAATTCTTAGCATAAATTAATTCTTCAATTTCATACACATTGTTCTTTTTCTGTGCAGGGAAATATGTTACAGAATTTGCATTTAAATAACTTTAATTTCTTTATCAATCTACTATTTAAGACTTCTGAAAATTCATTTTAGAATACCAAATGCCTTCCAACTATAATATTTTGTTTGATTGGATACCATATACAGTAATATAGTATGGAATTGTACAATGTTATATTCTTGAAGCCAATGAAATAAAAAATAGCAGTTAGTGGCACATTGCACTCTAAAGTGAATTCCAGACTTTCCAGGACATGCCTCCCTGGCTTAATCTAGAATACTGCATTCTTGTTTTCCATTGCAAAGTTTGCAAGACATCCAGAGTCCCCCTCCCTATATAGTAGAAGCTCTGAGTCATAAGGGGGTTCTTCTGTTCTGTACTAAAGAGCCTTGCAGTTCTTTAGGGGTGAAGCAATTTGAGTAATCCTGAATGGTTTGTTCTGGCACATGTGCATGTCCATAAACTGAGATGGGTGGGCTGGAGTAGCAGGAGGCCATAGAATGAAAGCTGTTTAATAGCAAATGCAACCGGGTAATTATTACATAATGTATGCAAATTTTTAAGCTTCAAACATAAATTTTATATATTGTAATTCTGGTCTTTAAAAAAGCATTGCATTTTATTTGCAAGTGAGATTAGGGATAAAGAAATATTTTTTAAAACACCATGTTAAACTTGCTGTTCTAGGTTAATACATAATGAAAAAAGTAGCATATAAATGAAATGAGTATGTGTTCCACAAATAGCAATAAGTATTTTATAAAAACAGTGGGGAAAGGTTATATTTGATTCTGGATCCATATGTAAGAGAATTGGTTAACTACCTTGATAAATGGTAGTTTAATTTTCTTTTTCCTTGAGGCTGTTTGTCCTTTTAACTACTTGGTTTTCTTTCATGAATAAGAAATGTTCTCTAATTAAATAAGCACAGAGATGGGGGGAGGGGGATAGAATATCCTAAATGTAAAAGGGAATATACTGATTTATACAGTAAGATTTTAAGTGCTTCAGCTAATTTTTCCATATCCGAAATATGGTTCTGAATGTATCTAGAGCAAGCAAATTTCCTGCTTTAAAGCACTAGCAGAGAGACTGGGCGTTTTCGGTTTCTAATGTTGCTTCCCCCTCCCAATGAATGTCCTTTGTGTAACCCCAGCTAATTCAGAAATCTTTCTGTGTAGTGAGGACTGCCCTATCATGTGACAGAGGCCACTAGTTGCAGCCAGTGATTGGCTAACTCTTACAGAGCTAATTGGTAGCTCTGTATAAGAACTCCCTGCCCTGAAGTTAGAACCTTTACTCACTGCTTAGTTACTGTAGGTTAAAATCCTGAAGCTGGTCACGATTGATTCAGCAGCATGTGATAAAGTTTTAACACTTGTGTGGGCTCGATTGAACCAAGTGGTAGACAATAAAACCAGCTGCTGCCAAATGGGATTAATGAGTATCTCCTAGGAGTTGGTAACTGCCACTTTAAGACTGCTGCTTACCCTCTTTCTATGGACTGCAACTGAGAATCTTTGAGGAGAACTTGACTGAGACAGTTTTCCTTTCTTGTTTTTAATCACAGGAATGAAGCATTGATGATACTTTATCAGCACTGGAAAATGTCTGTAGGGGGAAACCTTTCATTTTGCCTTCTATAAAAATGTTTTGTAAATTTGGCTTCTGTAACTATGACAGTGAAGAACTGTTAACGGAAGCTGAAAAAGGCATCACCAGGAAGCATGGCTTACTGGGAATGGGTAAGTGTGATGCAATATTGGCTCTTGCTAATCTTTTAATACAGAATGCGTTAAAAATGTCCTGAATTTTAGATTTTCCCATACTGAATAATAATGTAATTAAAATCAAGTATACTACTTTTAATTTCCTGAACTTAATAATTCAAGGCAATGTTTTAAGAAGAGGACATGATTTTATTTTGCTTTCTCTGTTATAAATGGATGAGTTTCTATTTTTCCAGGTAGGAGATGTAGGAAGCATTTTTGTGTAGTGAAACTTTAGTACTTTTGGAAAACAAGCATTGTTTTTAAATTGATAATTTCCCTTCCTGCTAATATTACAGAGGTACATTGTTAGAAACTTAAATATTAGTCTAATTTTCTGAAAATTAAAGTTTTAAAAATGTTGCTTTTCACTAACAGCTCCATAACAATAATTTTCTGACATAATTATTTTAATTTAAATTTTAAAAATGAAAGTTTTTGGTAGAGTGTAATTTAGGAAAAAGTGCATAATACATATATAGTAGCAAAGAAAATTTGTTGCAAGGTATTCTGATTTTTGAATAAACTTTCTAAGAAACAAATTTGTCACATCCAAGAGAGAAAATGTATTTTTTTGGTATTAGTCATGCTTCCTTCAATTTGCTCATTTACAGAATGGTTCTCTTGAAACAAATAGAGGAAATAATTAGTGGGTAGTCAATAAAATTAAATAGGAACATAATCAAGAAAAAATACAGTGAACTTCTGAATAGTGTCTTATTTTTATTTTCATTTATTTTCATTCATTTTTTTTTATTAAATGTTTTTTTTGATAGCAAGCTTGTTGCTTTTATGAAGTTTGAAAGTTTTGTGGTGTTTTGAAACACTCGAAGAGGAAGTCAACTTTTATTCTGTAATTTTTTTAGCTACAATTTTTTTTAAATCTACCATTCAGA
Organism: Thamnophis sirtalis; assembly: GCF_051295495.1. Lineage (NCBI taxonomy): Eukaryota > Metazoa > Chordata > Lepidosauria > Squamata > Natricidae > Thamnophis > Thamnophis sirtalis. Next base: position 56,803,197 of record NW_028261388.1, read on the forward strand.
ATTGTTTTCTTCATAAAGAATGTTTTCTTCATAAAGAATGTTTTCTTCATAAAAAATGTTAAAACAATTCTTTCAGAAAAAATGCAGATATTATATAAAATTACACAGGAAGTTCTTAATGAGAAGAGCAATAAAAAAAGACTTTCAGATAAGCATGCTTTTTAAACAACTGTCCCTTTTTAAACTGGAAAGAATGTGAACTCCACTTTGGCAATAATTCTTGCTCTAGCTAAGGTGTGTCCAATAAACACCTGGGAACAGGTACCTGCTGGATATAAGAAAATTTGGAGGAGGCTTTATAATTTCATTTATCATTTATCTTATTTAAACAACCTTCAGTTTATGACATACACTCTAAATTTTTAGAATGTAAAATTATATCTGGATAAACTTGAATGTGAAAATGTGAAAAAGCAGTTGTTGCTTAGAAATATACAGCTATTCTTTTTTGAAAAGTGAGGAATCTTAAGATATCTAAAATAAGAATTATACTGATATATTTGCTGTGCTTTTTAATGTTTACACTTGTATGCCAAAATATCCCTCCCATGTCATGTTTTACCTGACCATGCAAACATTGAAAAAGTGATTTCATTATAAATACTAATTTTGCTTCATCAATCCTCTGTATCTGGGTACTTGGTAAGATCAGAAAGAAAAGGGGCTTTTGTTTTATAAACATGTGGAGGTTTAATTTTCATTCTTTGCTAATCATAAACTTTCCTGAGTGGTGACATGTCCATGCAGCTATCTTGGCAACAGAAAGGAAGCTGTTTAGCCTGGCTTTCTTCCAGGATGTTTTCTAATGTTACAACCCTGTTTTCCCTAGGAATTTCCCACCCAAGTATTAACCAAGCCTGATACTGCTTAGTTTTCAGCACCTAGACAAGATCAATCAGGTGATGTCAAAGAATTGCTGGTATTGAAAAAAAAGTTGGAATATGTTTACTCATCTTCAACATCTCAAATCTATTTAAAATGTAGGTATTTATCTGTGATAATGGAATGTGAACTATTTAAAGGTCATCTCATAATTTTTTTTCCTGAACCAGTTCTCAATCAAATTATCCATGGAACTAGATAATATGTTTATATTTATAAATTAGAGAAGATATAATTAAAGTACAGTAATTATGGAATCTCCTTAAAATACACCACCAGGTTTTTATTTCCATATAGTACTTTAACATTTCACCTTTATATAGCTGTAGAAGATATAATTGGGCATTTACAGATATATCCAGTACTTGTTGGGAAGTGTCCTCAGAATAACAGAGGACACCAAATCTGACCTAGATTTTTCAGACATTTGGTGATAGTTCATTTTATTTGTATATCCTACTAGGACAGCCAGAACTCTCTAGTATGAAAACATTAAAGGTACTTACACTTCTGTTGAAAAGTTAGAACTCCACAACTTTTTTGAACTTAACAGAAGTAAGCTTGTGTGAATGTGCTTTTTAATTGTCATGACTACCTTCTTAAAGCAACTTAAGACATTCTGTAGCAAATTGAGTATATGTTTATGAAGATAACTTTATACTGATTTTTATTACCAAGAGTTAGAGAACAATATTGTAAAATACTAGTTAAGTTTTTAAAATTATTTTACAAGAGATTCAAGTATAATTTCTGTAATTTTGAACAACCTACTGACTAGAACTGTTTTCTAATTTTATCTTTTAAGCATTACATAAGAAGGATTTAAGAATCAGGTTTTTTTCCCAACAAGGTAAAGAGATAAGGACAATATTAAGGTCAGAGCAAAACTGGTATTGGGAGGGACATCCTTTTTTCTTATCAAGAAGTATATTCTAAATGTAATGTTCAAGAATAAATGACAAAACAGCTTAAAGAGCTTCTAGAAACCTGCTTATTAGTGACCTAAAAAGCATGATGAAAAGATTGTGTTTTAATAGTGGTTGATGTCAGCCTTTTAATTTCACTTGCTGTTCACTTGCTTCCTTATGCTTAGCATGTTTTCTATTCATAAATTTCACATTGTTTTCCTAATCTAGAATAAGGTAGGCAAGTGTCCATGTTATCTTATTGTGTTGTCTATTAATATAGACCAGTGGGTCTCAACCTTCCTAATGCCGCGACCCTTTTAATACAGTTCCTCATGTTGTGGTGACCCCTAACCATAAAATTATTTTATGTTTTCCGTAGTTTTTCAAAAATATGTGTTTTCCGATGGTCTTAGGCAACCCCTGTGAAAGAGTCGTTCGACCCCGAAAGAGGTCCCGAACCACAGGTTGAGAATCGCTGATATAGACCATATAAATTTATGATGAATCTACTATCTTTAATGGACTGAAAAACAGTCTAGATTCAGTAATTGCACTGAAATTTAAAGGGAGAAGACGACAATAGCAATTTCTGTCTTCCATTTATAAAATAGTTCAGTGGGAAAAGAGGTTAGGTACAAAGAATATATGTTCCTTGATATTCTGGGCCTCCCTAGAGTTGAAATAGTGAGTGTATATGGAAGAAGTGACAATGGTAAAGTTTTACAGCAGAATGGTGATCAAACTGGTGTCATTTTCTGAACATGAAACCAGGAGCGGCTATCTATGGGTTTCCTTTGGAAGTCAAGAACTTTTAAGACCATTGATTTCTGTGGGGTCAGGGTTTCCAACCATCCTTAGGTCTAAACTGACAAGTATCTTAAATATAGTAGGATCCTCACATTTGCAGCACAAACCGAACATTAATGACCACTAGACAACATGTGACTTATTGGGTCATCATTTAAAATATATTTCCTAACCAGAAATAATATGGAGTAGCTTTGCCAAATTTCAGTGCCATGGAAGTCATGGGTCCCAGATTTTGGATGCACTTTTAAGTTAGCCTATTTGAGGTACATTGATTTCAAAATTGTCCTTTGATGCACCATTTGGTAAAACAAGGTTAAAAATTTAGGGCCATTAGAGCTCTAATATTATATAGATTTTCTTTTTACATCATAAATAGTCTCTAAAATTAGTTTAAACAAGTACCTACTTGGTATAGTTAATACAAAGTCTAAAAGTTTTATGATTCTGGCCCATAAAATTATATTTTGAATGATGTTACTCTGTATAATACAAATTGTACTTACTATAGGAATATACAGTACTGTGTTTTACTAGTCTATTCCACATATAAAATGAAGAATATTCTGATTAAACCTGATACGTTCTAGCCTTTTCCTAATAAATCTGGCAGTATTAATTATTAATAATCTTTGAAATGTGTTTTTATAACATAAAATATTGTCTATTTCTAATGTTAAGGATCACATGAAATACCTATAACACAAATGTATGAAAATTATATTAATTGACAGTCCCCGCTGACTACTTAGAAATAATTCCTGTTGAGTATATTTGACCATCTCCTAAAAGTAAAAAAATTAAAGGATTGCAACCTTGCTTTTCATTTTAAAGGTGTGCCTTAGGAAGTGAGGCCCACTGATAATTATTAGTTCTAAGTGCATATGTTTAGAATTGGGATGTTAAAACAACTTATTTTTTATGTACATAAAATGGATATCCAAACATATAATATACTTTTGAAATATGCTTGTTGTAGGTTGTAGGTACAACATTTTGTATTATGTTACAAAATGCTTTATGATAGTTTTGTGTTGTAAGCATATGAAATTTGCTAAATTTCAATTCCGTGGGAATCATGGGTTTAGGATTGTAGGCACATTCTATAAATTAGCCCATTTGAGGTATCTGTTGAAAAAGTTTTGCCTTGTGATGCACCATTTTTCCTAATTAAATGTTACAGACACAAGTTTTAATACTATGTAACATATTTTAGGTCATTTTAGTGAAAATATCCAAAAAGTACCCTGTTTCCCCAAAAATAAGACTTCCCTGGATAATAAGCCCAATCAGGCTTTTGAGCACATGCACTAAAATAAGCCCTCCCCCCAAAAAAGACCTTCATGAAAACATTGCAACACAGTAGCAGCAGCTATGAGGTGACCATGCTCGCCCCCTCCTACATCTCAAAAATAATAAAACCTCCCCAAAAATAAGGCCAAGTGATTATTTCGAGGGTCAAAAGAAAATAACATCAGTTGATAGGCAGCTTAACTAATAGCTTGTTTGCAAAATAATAGTGAATTTTCAAGAAAATTATTGTAGCTGCTATGAACAATTGTAGATTTCTATACCAATTTATATTTTGCTAAACTAATGAGAGGAAGATGACTGTAAAGGTTTGCAGTCTGGAGAAGCTACTATGCTCAGGTCTTTCTATTTTAGTCTCATATGAGTGAGGCAATATATGTTCTGATCTTATATAAGGATCAAATAACTAATATCAAGTTGAAACTAGAAGGAGACTTGCTATAAGTGCTATATCTCTCCAATTCTGTCAAATGTGCACAGTTCGAGAGGAATTGCACTTTAAAAAAACAGACTTGTAGGTTGAGAACATTTTTGTTTTATTATTGTCTCAGTGATGATCCTGTCTGCATAAAATAGCATTTCAACAGTTACTCTTGCTCTGGTAATCAGTGCACTATAAATAGGGTCAGTCTTTGAAAATGGTGAGGAAACTTCCCTTAATCCAAAGGAAGGAAGCTATGAATATTAATAAAGGCTAGCCAACATGATCATTTCATCCTAGTATTTGGTCATCTGCACTGGCAGTTTGTTTATAGAGCCTATTGAAAATTGTGGTTTTCATTGCTTGGTTCTAGTCCAGGACATGCTATCTGAAAATATTTTAGTATACTAAACTATAGCAGAAATATTTTGATCCCTTTGGTTTTACATCCAACATTCTGTTAATTGTTTTAGTATTTTTATAACATTGTAGTACTTGCTACCTGGTTTATTGTCGTATTACTTGCTCCATTTTTTATTGTTATAGTTGCCTTTTATTAATTGGTTTTATTCTGTTTTCCATTAATATTTGCAAATATGTGATCCATATATAACACCAAAAGTATTTTCTCCACTTCTTTTTTATCTTACAATTCTTCGTTATTTGTTATTTTCTGGATTTGTTTTAGGTTTTTATTAAAATCAGAATAGCTTTCTTTAATAGAAATGGCTAGTATGTTGATGGGCTTGGTGGGCTTTTTATTTATTGAATCTTTCAAAAATATTTTATGACTACTTTTGCTAGATCTTGGTGTTGTCCTCCCTGGATACTAGCTAGGTTCATCTTACCTGTATCAATAATCTATTGTTTGCTCCTGCATCACTTAATATAGCCTGCTTAATATAGGAATGGAAAGTAAGCAGTTCCAACATGCTACTGTATTATAACTCAATATCCCATGCTACCTATAGCATTTTGGATTGGTATTGCTAAAAGCCATTTTTCTTAAATTGAAATGTCAGTGGTACTGAAGTATATATGCCAGTTTTAATGTGTGGTTCCCCTACTTTTAAGTCCTCGCTATTCCTATCTTTGGCAAAAAAATTATAAAATGATTACACATTTAAAATGAGTCAGTTCCTGTTCTTCTGGTTAAAGCTTTGTTGGGAGTTCTCAAAAATGATATTTCAGAATGTGGATGTGGTCAGCCTAGTCACTTTCAAACCATCTTAAAGGAAACTGAGATCAACTGTAGCATTGATATAGTCTAAAATTTATGCTAAGTCACAAGATACCCTGCAAATGTGTTTTAGGATTTTTGGATACATAATAAGTTCACTGTCCGCAATTGTATCAAATTTGATGATGCAAATACAGGGCGGGGCATAACCTTTTCCTAGGGGGTCACAGCAACACTTGTAATAACAACACAAATAATTCATACACCATTCGAAAGCCCATCAAAAACTGAGTTTATTGACACGATTTAATAGTCAGTATGACCACCATTAGCCCTTCGAACAGCATTCAAACGAGGTGGATAAGAACACAACAAATCTTCAAACAGTTCCGTTCGATTTTCCAGATTTTCCAGGGCGGGGCATAACCTTTTCCTAGGGGGTCACAGCAAGATCGACAGCAGTTTACAACTTCCGCGACACCTCATTTTAAAGCCCATAAAAAACTGAATTGAATGAGCTATTAAATGTTAAATTTGTTTCGGTTGAAACTTTGAGAATGAATTTGGAAACTGTGTTGAAAAATCTGGAAAATCGAACGGAACTGTTTGAAGATTTGTTGTGTTCTTATCCACCTCGTTTGAATGCTGTTCGAAGGGCTAATGGTGGTCATACTGACTATTAAATCGTGTCAATAAACTCAGTTTTTGATGGGCTTTCGAATGGTGTATGAATTATTTGTGTTGTTATTACAAGTGTTGCTGTGACCCCCTAGGAAAAGGTTATGCCCCGCCCTGTAGATTAAGAATGCAGTTGGCTCTTAACTAATGTAATTCTTCTAATAGTTAAACAATTTTGACTTGTTTGTAATTATGACATGTCTGTGATTTTGCATTCAAAGTAGTAAACTAAATTGAAACTATTAAAATTTAAAAAGTCATTTATATTATATTTGTGTAATATTATAATATCTAATAATACCATAGTAAACAATAGTTCTTGGGAGAAAATATTTCTAATGATGCTTCTTTCTAGTTTGTATTTTTAAAATAAAATTTATATTTTATTAAGATTATTAATATTAAGAAAATTTTATAGTGAGCAATACTTGCCCCAGCTCCTGCCTATCTAGGAATTCAAAAGCATGCAAATGCAAGCCACTTTGGTAGGAAGGCAACAGCATTCTGTGTGCTGTTTTGTACAGTCATGCTGGCCACATGACTGAGAGCGGCCAAAGAAGAAAGAAGTGAACCAGGAAAGTACAGAGCCCCTCTACTCCCAACCCTCAAAGCCATATTTATCAAAATATAGTTCCTAGTTGCCCCCAATTAATGAAATCCATCTGAAAAAAAATTCATTTGACTCAAGGAATGTAACTAGAGACATCCTGGGGGCAGTCAAAAAAAGAAAGTCAAGGTAGTGGCCGTGACTGCACAGTTAAAGCCTCTCTTCTTTTTACATGCTTATTTCAGTGACATTGATTTAAAAGTTTCTAGTGAGTCAAAAATAAAATGAAGAGGATCCTGGATGTCATTAAATATACATTTATTAATTTTATAAATAAAAACTTTCACTGAATTTTCATTACCTTTAGTCTACTTTAAACCACAGTGTGATTGAGTAATGATGGTTCAACTATTTATTAGAGTTGGAAATGGGCAGATGTCTCGTATATGGATAGCAATTAGAAGAGACACCAGGAACCCCATTATATTATTGAAGCAGTGAAAATCCAGCTAGCGGTGTCACCATCTATTACCAGAGTTGGACCCAGGCTGTCCTACTGGGCTCACAGATATTGCCACCCTTACTGCCATTACTACTATATTAGAAGTCTCCCTTGTGCTGAGGCATCCTGAAAAAGTAAGGGAGCAAGGCAACCAAATGCAGTGTTGTGATCTTGATCTCTCTTTCCCCCTCTCCACCTCCCACTCTCCACTTCCCTCTCTGCCCCTCCCTCCCTCAGGACTTTATGGAGAGAAGTATAACTCCATGATTGAGTGGGACAGGTTGAGAGACACGTAAAATTCTAGCACATTGAAATGCTATCATAGTCAGGATTGGAACTTGTTCTTATTGCCATAGATGCAACTGCTTCCTTGCTACAGCTTTAAAAGTAGGTTCCATAATAGGACAAGTTCATGTACCTTGATGCAGGCCTGGGATTGCAACCATACGTTAATGAGATGTTGAACTGTTCTTTTCCTTCTAAAGCCATAACAAATCTGAAATCCTTGCTATTATACTATGGGATCAGATAGCTGCTACTCTCTTACAGGCTATTCCACTACATCTGCGTGTAAACAAAGTATAGACCACAAAAAATGTGCTGGAGCATCTAATGTAGTTCATGATATTGAGATCCAAGGATTCAACATTGGATTCCAAAACAGTAAATGTGGTATCCTTACTTGATTTTAGAAATGGTTTTCATAGTGTACATGTGGTTTTGAACAGTCTGAAATAATCCTTTCGAAATAGGTAGCAGATAATTAGGTTCCACAAAGGAAGATGTTCTTTTTTTTTGGCTGTGCACCAACGTAAAAGACAGAGAGTGGTAGTTTTGAAACTCTTAATTATGAAAGTAGTCACTTTTGTGTTTTATCCTTCAAAGACAGATTGCAAGAAAAAGCCAGCTATAAGAAGGTTGGTAAATCAACCCTGCTAGAATTTCATAACTGAAAATTTAGAACTGGGCCAGTTCATGAATTCAAAACAAATATAAATGCTATATTTGTTATAAGAATGAGAACAGGTGGGTTGTAGTGATTATGATCTAGGTTGGGTGTCGACAACCTTTGGCTCAGGAGCCACATGTGGCTCTTACGTCCCTCTGCTGCGGCTCCCTGTTGTGTAATCCCACCACTGGCTGGCCCCACCCCTTGCTCTCCCCTCTCAGTCACTGCTCACCTGGCATGAGAAGGTAAGGGAGATGGGGGATGGAGACTTGCTCCATATTCTAGAGTGGGAGCAAAGGCATGGATTTGCTCCACCTTCTGCGTTCCCACCATGCACTGAAATGAACCAAATGGACCGGGGTCTCCCTCCCTGCTAAGTGGCCCCACTGAGCACGCTTGCAAACTCCACCAAGCACGGCTCCAAATATTCAGTTTGCGCATCCCTCCTGGCTCCACCTAACCTACTGCAGTGCCTGGATCCTGTAGCAGGGGGAGCACCTGCCTGTCAGCCTCTGCCCACTTCTCGTCACTGCCATCGATACACCCCTCTGCCTGGGAGGTGCTGTGCCACCGCCTCGTCAGCTGGTGTGGAACACACTGGCGCTGGCAGCCAGAGCCTTCCCAGGGCTAAGCAAGGAGACCCCTGCATATAGAGGTCAACCAGTACCATCGCAGTGGCAGCAGGGAAGGTGCATGCCTTGCCTGCTCCAATCTCACCGGCCAGAGGTGGGGCTCCATGCTGCTGCCTCCCAGCTGGACTGCCATGTTTGCTTGCTGGCCATCTCCTAAAAGAGAGCTGCCCTCGAGACACCCGGGACCCCACCAGGGGGGAAGAGAAGGAGAGGGGGGGCTGTCTCCCCGACAGGATCCAGATTGCCCTATTTTGCATGGATCTCCAATGCTTGGCTTTGCCTGCCAGCCTCTACTCCCTCTCCACAGGCCAAGTGGTTGGATTCACACGACATGTGGAGCTGGGCAGGAGAGGATGGATGGATGGATGGATGGATGGATGGATAGTTGAGACAGGGGGAGAGGTGGGAGAAAGAGATGAGAAAGAGATGAGAGAGAGAGAAATAGATACAGAGAGAGGGAGGGAGAAAGATAAAAAACAGAAAGAGACAAGGGAGAGAGAGGATGAGAGAAAGAGATGAGAGAGGGGGAGAGGAAGAGAGAGGAGAGAGAGAGAGAGGGAGAGACATAGAGAGAGGGAGGGAGAGACCTGTTTCCCATAGAAAAGAAAATACTGGGAGCCACAAAACATGAGCAGGTGTGGCTGCCAGGGTTCATATTACTGGGTGGGAATGAGTGAGATAGAGTTGGCCACACCCACCCAGATTTTGTGGCTCCCCATGTGTTGTTTTCTGTGGGAAACAGGTCCATATAGCTCTTTTAGTGTTTAAGGTTGCACACCCCTGGTCTAGGCCATCTGTGTCCAGCCCATGGCTTTTGAGCCACATGCACCCCTGGACTGCTAGTAATGTAGTTCCACATGATAATAAATATAAAAAAATAAAGCTTGTAATTTATATGCATTAACTATATTCCAAATTTTATGTGTAGCTCCAGACAATTCCTCGTTACTCAGTGCAGACCAGGCAAGCCAAAGTGTTGCATAGCATGGTCTAGGCCAGTGTTTTTCAACCTTTTTGGTGCAAAGGCACACTTTTTTCATGAAAAAAATCACAAGGCACACCACCATTAGAAAATGTTAAAAAAAATTTAACTCTGTGCCTATATTGACTATATATAAAGTAATTCTCCCACGGCACACCTTACACTATGTCACGGCACACTAGTGTGCCACGGCACAGTGGTTGAAAAACACTGGTCTAGGCAATGATTCACATATCCCCAGAACAACTCAATATGAGGAATTCAAGCCAGGTTGGGATAACACAGTGTAAAAATAAATATAGAGCCAGCTTTGGTACCTGGGAAGGAATGTGTGGAATAATTTGGTCTATGGTTCTACATTTGGAGTGGCTGATAAGGAGATGCTATAGGGAAGTCTTTCTTCAGCACCTTATTCTGAGTTGAACCCTGAGGCACAATAGATATTCCTGAATGTATATTTTTAGTCCTTGACATTTTCTCCAAAGGAGATCTAAAAGCAGAACAATATTTTACTGTTTTTATGTAGATCTTGAATACATTTTTCTGCCCTATTGCTAAGATTGTCACTTAATTCACAGAAATATACTTGCATTGAAGTGGGCTGTTTATATAATTATGCATGGAGAAATTTTATGTGCTCTACAACAGGGGTCCCCAATCCACCGGTGGCAGCCCACTACCAGACCGTGGCCTGTTTAAAATTGGGCCACAGGAGAGATAGGCAAGTGTGCGGGTGCGTGCAGCTCCACGCACAGAAGGGGTGGACAAGCATGCACATGAAACTTCCCTTGTGTGAGTGGAGGTACTTGCACTTGCACATGAAGCTCCACTCACGTGAGCAGAGCTTTACCTGCAAGTGCCTATCACTCACATGAGTGGAACTTCACGCGCGAGCACAAGTACCCTCTACTTAAACGTGAAGGTCAAGTCAAGTCATGCAAGTCAAACTGGAAAGGTTGGGGACCTCTGCCCTACAACAAAAATGTTTGCCATTGTTGATTTTGAAGGCAATGAATAAAAAAGAAAAAAGCCCTAAAATGTCTTCACTTTTATTAGATATATCAGCCGAATCTCAATTCCTAATACATTTGCTAGCTATAGCAAATCTAATCAACTTTTGATCAATATGTTATTAGTATAGGACTTCAGCTAAGAAGATGCTCCAAATTCACATTATACCATTGCCATGCACCCATCCAGAACTCTGAACATACATGATAGGGAAGTTGAAAGTGGGTCATCCTCTATGAATTTATATTTTTATATGAGTTTTCTTTATATAGTCTCAAGGTTGCTTTTAACAATGTAGTCCTTGACTTACAACTATTCTCCTTAGTGACCATTTGAAGTTACAACAGCACTGAAAAAAATGACAACTGTCTTGCTTAACAATGGACATTTTAGGGTCAATTGTGGTTGTATGTCAAGGATTATCTACAGTAGAATGCCCAGTAGCTGGAATATTCTGTGTTCTATATGGCTATATTAATGATGTTAAATGTGAATTAATATTAAAACATTGCAATAAAACAGTACTTGGCTGAATAATGGAAAAGTAACAGTAATAATAAGTAGTGTGGCACTTAAACTGACAGGAAAGGTGTATCAGGACAAAGGAAAAGAACCTAAATACTTAAAAGGTGTTAAGTCCTCACAGTTACAACCGTTTTAAGCCACCTAATGGCACTGAAGTCCCCATCACATATTTTTCTCGCACCTTATCCAAGGCTGAATGAATTTTCAGCCAATTGGATAAGGAAGCGGTGGTTTTTCCTGCACTATTTTTTCCATATGCATGTGATGCAGACCTTTTTGTTTTTCTAATTATTCCCATCTTCATGCTCCCTGGCCTTGGATTATGTTGGATAATAATGATAGAGGGCAATAAAGAGATTTATAATGGTTATTTAAAATGTACCACTTGCTCTCTTTTCTTTAAAATTTTAATAGTGGGAATTATAAGAAAAATGCAATAGGTGGGAAGATTCTAAGCTTGCTTTTCCTAATGTATAAAGTTTCCACACGTAGATCTTCCCTTACATGTTTGAATAAAAACTTCTCTCACTGCTCCCCTCCACCCACTAGTGGGTTAATTGTTTCAATTTCCTAACAGACAAGGTCCCCCCCCCCAATTGGTGTTTTAATGAAGTGATACTCCTCCTATGTTTGCACTAGTTTTGCTATGTGTTATTAAAGACAAATCAGAATTTTGATGTGAATGATTTGCCTTTATGTTCTTTCTTTGCTATTAATCCTTCAGTTTTCTATTAGTAATTATCCAGCATTTTTTCCTCTCTGCTTCCTTTCAAATGTTGGGGCTTCAGCTCCCAACATTCCAGCTAAGTAGGTAAAGCACTTCTGGAGGCTTAGTAGATAATTACATGACAGTAGTTGCCAAAATGATTGTAAATCCTATATTATCAGAAATTGCACATAGATATACTGTCTCTCAAGTCTGTGTCTAGAAATTAAATTAAATTAGTTTCTTTCCAGATTATTTGAATTTCTATCTGAGCATAGAAATGCATATAGGTGGTAGGAAAGAGGGAATCCAGATCTTGACCTAAGGGTAAATGCCTTCCTTGTATACAAAATTGTAAATTACAATCTCAACTTCCCTCCATTTGATTATAATCGTAAAAAACAACTTTACAACTTTTAAAGGTGTAATCAAGTGTCTAACATCTTGTTCCTGCTTTATCTCTTATATCTTCATATTTTAAAATAATAATTTTATTGATATCATTAACAACAAACTCAAATTGATGATAAAACTTGAGTTTCCAGTCCATCTTCAGTTTTAGTTTACAACAGTGGTTTCATTTAAAAAATATGTAAGGATAACATGCAAATAAGTTCTACATAAATATTGTGATTACTGTGACTACCTAAAATTTACATGTTGAGTTTTCCCACAACCAAATCTTTTTCAGAGATTTCTTTTCAATGATCAGTTTCTCAGATGTTGACATTTCTATATAAATTAGTCCAATTTAAAACTTCTTGTGGCAAATAAATATTTTGCCAATACATTTGTATTACAATTGGAATGTTAATGAGGTAAGAACAAAAGGTTTTTTCAGTTTACCTTACCAAAATTAATATTGTAATTAATTTAGTTACGTGCGGTGAGGGATACCGTTGGTGAGGCAAGAGCGTGGCAGCGGCGAGAAGCAACCTCCCCGCCGCTGTGTCCGACAGGCGTCTCTCGTTTATGGTGGACATAAACGCGAGATGCCTGTCGGACACAGCGGCGGGGGTGTTGCTTCTCGCTGCTGCTGCGCTCTGCCGCCTCGCCCCCCGCCTCCTCCGTCCCCACTGACATTCTTGGGAGCAGGTCGGGTGGCTGGCTGGCTGGGAGGAGAAGAGCGGTTTGTATTTGTGCCGGCTGGCCGGCCAGGCAGGGAGCAGGTCGGGTGGGGGTGAGTGGCTGGCTGGCTGGGAGAAGAGCGGTGAGTCCCTCCCCAGCCAGCCACAAGGGCTCACCGCTCTTCTCCTCCTCGTCCTCCTCGCTCGGTGCTGGGCTGGCTGCAGAAGAAATGGTGGCTGGTGAAAGAAAAACCTCTCCAGAATCACCCTTGCACTTGCGCAGTCGCTCAAGTGCAAGACATGATTCGCTGCTCCCAGATCAGGAGGCGGGAGAATTAGTGCCTCTTTTGCATATTAAATCTTTTGCTTTTTAACTCCGCCTTAACTTTTAAAAAGCGAAAAATTCCTTAAGCAAAAGAGGCCCCGAGTTCTCTGGCCTCCTCCTAGTTAACACTGAGAGCAGACACCAAGCCACTGTGACTTGAAATCTGGTAGCAACTATCCTGGCTTTAATTCATTAAAAAAATATATTTAAAACTCTTTCCTTTCTCTCAGGAGACTGGGGAGGCTCCGCCTCCCTTGCCTCTAGTGACTGCACGTCCCTGAATTAATTGCATTGTTCATTTTTGAGGTTATTTAAAATAGAAAAGTTTTCAGGTGTCATTTGCTGTCTTAGAGCTTTATAAAGCTCTGGCTTCTATATGATACCATGCTGAAAAATCAAACAGTTGCTTTAAGCATTTGAGATTATCATAGTTCTAAATCCTGAAAGTAGAAAGAAAGATCAAAATACAAGGCTGAACAGAAAGATGTAGGATGCTGTACTTTCAGTGACATTGCTAAATTTCTCAGGAAAGAAATTTTACTATTTGTAATTTAAGGTCAATAGCAAAGTGTAAATCAAATATTTAGAAAAGAGTATGTCTATGCTCACAAAAGGTTCAGTAAATTTCCTTACAATTGGTATTGATTATTGCAGCAAACTTCAATACTAAGACTACACTTGAACACTACATGGAAATTTCAATAACTAGCACTGATGTTACCTAGTTTGAGTAATGAAATGTACTTCTGAAATGAAATGTGTGGAAGAAAACAATCAAACTTGGAGAGCACCAAGGACTCCTTATGAAAATTTCAATTGGTGCAAAGTGCCATGGCAAGGCTACTAAAAAGTGCAAAGTAGAGGAATTACATGATACCCATACTTAAACAATGGTTCTACCAGTAGCTCACATTGTCTACTGAGCACAATTTAAGTAGTTGGCATTGACCTTTAAAACCCTAAACTTTAGGCTTAGGGAATGACTATTTGAATTTAAATATTAGATTTTAATCTGGCACATTCCCAGTTTTTTATGTTTCAAGTTACTTATCAGAATATTGATATTCATGTTCTGTGCATATCTTCATGTACTTACTATTTAATTTATTATTATATAATATTTCTTACAGTCTATATTCAGCAATTTTAAATTTTGGGTGAGTTCAGAATAATGGAATTTCATAGTGAAATTCCTGAACATTCAGATGAGTAACTTGTATTTCAGAATTTTTTGGGGTCACAAATATAATATTTTTCCCTGAGGCAGCTTTGCAGAAATTCAGTAGCAGGGGGAACATACAAAGGTATGAATAATTTGATGTATCTTTCATTCCTCTGTAATAATACCCATAATGGGGGTGTGCATCTTTTCACATGTTCAAACATCTCTTTAAAAATCCCCAATAACAAATGTAAGTTGTACAAGCTGTATCTCTTTCTCTACTGTTACACGGCTGACATTTTTGTCAATTTGCTATGAGAGTGAAGTGGATAAATGTAAAGAAAATATATGTAAGATTTTGCTGTACATATTAATAGTGAAAGCATAGAAAACAAGATCTTTTGGGCTTTTGCAGTAATTGTAGTTGAACTGGGGGTGAATGAAGTTTTTTATATTTAGAGCACATCATATTGCCTATCATTTCCATAATCGGTGAATTTAAGATTTTTTAAAGGGGTGGAATAGGATAAATCAGAATATCTTTATATTGTACCTCACCATAATATATTAGACAAATATTTTGAGTCCTTACAGTTATCATTAAGGCTATTGTGCCTTATTGTTCATAATATCTACTACTGTACAAAATATTAATTCAATATGCAATACTGTCTGGAAATTCTTGTGAGTTTTAACAACATGAAGAAAAAACTTCTGACAACTTTGCATATGCCAGGAATAAGAAATCACATCGAGCTCTTCGTAGAATTAATTCCTAAAAGTTTGCTTTTAATACTTAGGGAATTTGAAACATTTTTCCAAGCTTGCATGTACATATCACTTACAAACCTTCAGGGAACCTTCTATTGATAACCAAGAATAAAGGCAGCTATTTCATTACATTTATCAGCAATTAAAACTAGTTTGAGTCTGCCTTTATGGGCATGCCAGTGGTTTGCCTTTGGGAACTTGTTCTAAAGTATTGTGCCAGCCACCCACCTCTTCAGGCCTGCTCATACTAGTATTGTCTGGCACAATGATTAAAAATACCTTGAACAGGAATTTCCCTGACCACATTCATTTCAAAGTTTAATTTATAGTGCAGTTCATTAATTAGCGTAAGTCAAGTGACTATCAGCTGTTATGTCCAATACAGTCACAGGTTCTCAACTATTTAAAAGTTGGAATCATGACAAAATGATTATTGTAAGATACATTGACATTTGTATCCATAGCTCACTGAGCAGCAATTCTTGTTCTCAAGAATGTGCTTTAATTAGGCACCTGCGTTCCAACAGATATTTTCCTTCTGTGATAACATAACGTTATGCAATGTTATAGTTTCATGTTGGAAAAGAAAAAAATAGCATGTTTATCTTCTATGCATTCCTGCAACCATAGTATTTTAGTCTGGATAAATGTGGGAAGCATTTTGGCGTACTAATCTTTCTTCTGAATTCTTACCTATGATAGAATTAACTGTATCGTAAGAAATAATGTCAACATTAGCGAGAGAGAAAAACTCAAACACTGACCTGCTTCAATTTAAATGCCCAGTTACATTTTCTGCTCGGAGATATGATTTATATTTAATTATCTCTGCTTGTATTGTAGGGCTTCAGGTTTGATTTACAGAATGCTTAGTTTTTTAAAGGAATTATATAACCTTATGGCTCTAAATTGTTACATTGCTTCTTCAACTAAGTAACTTGCCTGGAAATTTTTCTCCCTTTCCTGAATCCCTGCCTACCCATCCCAAATTGAAGTTTAATTGGAGAAGAAGAATGGGAAAGCATGAAGCAATCACCTATTATAAATGCAAAGGAAGCACAAGTCCTTTAAATTCTCACGAGCACCTTGTGAGCAGAAGTTGGAGTCACTATGGCCTGGCTTGAACACACAGTGATCTTTCCAGTATTATCTTAGCCTCCCTGTTTCTTTCTTCTCTGCTAGTTTTATTTACAGTATTTATTACACCATATTCCATTATACATTAAATGGGGGGGGGGAGTCATCGTCTTCATACATATTTTGAATGTACGCAATTGTTAACAATAGTTATGTCAGAAAACTAAGTGGTCTGAAAATAAAGTGTTGATTAATCCTTTTTCCAGATAGGGAAAAATAGCATTGCTTATTTATTTATATGCTTATGAGCACATACAGTACATATATTTTAGTATTGTGCAAAATTAATACTTAGCCTTTACCGCCCTTCCCCCCCAACTTTCCTGGCTGAATTACTATAATGAAATTTGAATGATATGTTTAAAGGTTATTTTGTTGCAAATTCCTCCTTGTTTCTAGTTACTTACAACACATAAAGCTGTATAGGAACACAATTGGATGTAATGTCAGGCATTCCATAGCAGCCAAGAAAATGCTACTAGTAGAAGGAACATTTCTTCCTCTGTTGTTTTCCCAGTAACCAAGTCATAGACTTTATAGAAATATGTGTTTGTGCTGAAAGCCAATAACTATTATAGTTCTGGAACCTTAATAGCTACCATTAATGGAGGGAAATTATCTTTTCAGATTATTCTATTTAATTCCTTAGTCTGTTGTAATGTATTCACAAAAATAGCGAAGGCAGGAAATTGTGTGTGAATGTGTATCCAGTATATACACTTGAATTATTTCCATCAATCCCAGATTCTGAAAAAGAAGTGATGGATGCAACAGTTTTAAGTACTTTTGATAGATTGGCTTTGAAAGCATTAAATCTTATTCCCCAAACCTTTGATTCAGGCTAAAACAGGTCTGAATATGTTGGAAAGTGACTCATAAGCCCTTGAGTCAGCTACTATGGTATTGTTGCACAATAGCGATGTTGCATTTTCCTTAATTTTTTTTTGACCTTACCCTGGATGCACTTGATTTTTTCAGTTTATTTATTGTATCAGCTATCTCATTAATATATAAAGTATATATGAAATATCCTAAATTAGGTTTTTCCAATCAAAAGGACTTCATTTCCCTTTTCAATTGCAAATTGCTTGTTTTTAATTCTTAGGACTACAGAGATATTGTTAACCTAGTCTTAGGCTTTCTATATCCTTTAATATCAAATCTCCAAAAAATTTGCCCTAAACTATACCAGTCTGGATTTAAATGCATTCATTGTGAATAAGTATTAACTGTATTTTAAAGTAATACTCTTAACAAATTTACATTGAATATAAAATGTATTGTAAAGGTTGAACGCTAGATGCTAGGATGACATCTAGAACAAATTAACACCCAAACATACGTATTTTAAAAGCAGTATTATTACATATTTGTTTACTGTATTTAAACTCATGGTCAGGATAACATGTCAGAATCTTCCTCAGATTTTATTCCAATGAGCCCTATAGATTGGGCCGAGAACAAGTATTCAATCTTACATTTCTTAGTGAGTGCCATTATTGAATCTCCTCTGTCTTAATCCAAAATCATAAGGAGATTTTATCACATTTTTCAAAGAAAATTAATTTTTATTACTTACTATTTTTATTACTATACTACGAAAATTCTCCTGTCTTTTTGTATCCTCCTGTTTGCCAAAGTAGTGCATTATATTGGAACAATTTTTGAATCCAGATACTTGAATTATCCTAACATAAAGAATGCATTAAAAAACTGAGACCCAGTACTCCAGTGGAATTTAAAATTTTGCAATATTTATACCAGTTTAGAAAGACTCCACTTGATCATGATTTCCAATGCTCCCTTCTAGCTTCCCACAAGCAAAGTCAATAAAGAAGGCAGTAAATAAATCAGAAATTGCTTCCACTTCCAGTACATTACACATTATTCAAATATTTTTGAATCAAGGTACTTCTATTCCAATAACTTAAAAATGCATAACAAATCCAGGACACATTATTTCTACGAAATTGTAATTTCCACCACACACAGACCAATTTTCCAGAGGAAGGGCGGGAGTGGTCATGTGTGGGTATTCCCAAAGCCTGATTGGTCCAAAGACTGAGAGCAAACACTTAAATACTGGTGCCTTTCAATCCTGGCCCAGTTTCCTCTCAGTCTTTCTTGGTCCAAGTACTGTGAGAATATTCCTGGTAGGTTTTCTGTTGGTTTCATTCTGATCTCTCATTTGGTTCAATTGGGCATTTTAAAACTTTCCCCTAAATTCTAAATTGTGCAGCTGCGGCCCCAAGGGACAGTTCTCTGCCTTGGGCGGTTGGGGAGGGCCCTGTGGGGCATTCTGCCTCTGCCCCCGTGGGCCTGGAGCCTCAGCCCTATCCCCGGGATTGCGAGGGTGCCAGCTCCTGTTTTTCAGCTGCTACAGCGGCAGCTCAGTGTGCTATTGTGTGTGGGGGAAGCAGTGGTGGCGCCACAAGGAGCACACGAGCCACTCGCGGAGCCAGGGATCGATCAGAGTGGCTCCCGCACTTCGCTCCTTCTTCTTGTTGCTTAGAGTGCCCTTTGGGGGAGGGAGGTGCGAGCCTGGTGCTGTGTGGCCTTCCCCGTCTTTGCTGGAAGCGGCGCAGGTGGCTGGAAGCCCGGCTGAGCCGCTGAGGCTTGTATTTGGCCGTAAAACTTGTGTGAAAAGTTCTGGTGGCCATTTTGGATTGCCGCCATGTGCGTGAGGAGCGCGCTTAGCCCTGCAACTGCTCAGGCCTATTCCCCTACAAAAGCCAGCAGGCCCAGGTCCCGGCGGGCCTAAAGAGCCTGGGAACCCTCGTGCAAGCGTTGGAACTGTGAGTAGGCTATGCACGAGGGTGTTGAGATTCCCCAGGGTCAGGTGGTAGACCCGATCCAGGGTGCAGAAGGCATTGTACAGGGAGTGGACCAAGGGATTTCCCCCACCCCTGGGTTCTTTGGCTGCCTAGTGCCCTTCTAGGTCCTCTACCAGGGAGGAAGCCAGACGGCACAGGGCAATTGAAAAAACATTTGCCAGAGCAGAGAGGCAGGCCAAATCAGCTGGGCCCTCATCTCGGGACAGGTCCCGATCCCCTCTTGGGCCTCCTTCTACCCGGTCTTCCCCTAGAGGGTTTAGCCCCTCTTCTCCTTCAGTCTCTCCCGACAGGCCTCTTGCCAATTCTAGAAGGAGGGGCTCTCCCTCCCCTCCCCCCTCGGGTGATCCTTTGGGGGGCACGTCTAGGGAACCCTGTCCTTCGCACAGGTTGGCTCCCCAGAGGCCTAGTTTGGCCTATGGTGATGTGGAGGATTTGGATTAGCTCCCTGAAGGTCTTAAAAGGCTTATTTCTGCTACCATTTTGCGGGGCATTGCCCAGCGGGATAAGGGTTCTTTCTCTTCCAGGCATGGGGGTCTAGGCCAGGCCCAGTATCCTCTCCTTCCATGGTTAGCGAAGCTTCGTTCATGGGGGAGGAGAATCTCCAGGACATGGGTTTCTCGGATGATGAGAATGCGTGCCCCTCAGATGAGCCCTCTTCTGCAGGCCTCTTTGTCCCAGCCATGTTCAAGATTCTCTTGAGCAAGGCAAGGAAGACCACCAAGGTGAGGACTGGGGATCCTTCGGTGCCCCCGCCTAGGGATCCTGACATGGCTATGTTTTCTGCCACAGCCACGAACAAGGAGGAGATTCCGGCCCTCCCCTGTTTATGGAGGTCTTATCCAACCAGTGGGCTTGCCCCTCCAATTTCTCGATTCCTGGGAGTAATGACCGCCGGCACTATAATGTGGAACAAACCTTTGCTCAGGCCATTCAGTTGCCGGCCATTGACACCCCGGTGGCAGCCCTGGTGTCTTCCTCTCCGGTGGTATCAGGCGATGCGGCAGATAAATTGAAACCGGAGGATAAGCACGATGAGCTTATCTTAAGAAATTTTTTTAATGCCACTGCATGGGCTATCAAGTCCGCGGCCTCAGCCTCTTATTTCAACTGCGCCACGGTCATGTGGCTTAAGCAGCTCCAGGAGCGCATTCCCATCCAGGACAAGCGCCTGCACCAGGATCTCATCAAGATCATGGTGGCCTCCTAGTTTTCCACTGATGCGACCCTGGACACGGTTAAGTTTGTGTCCAGTGCCTTGGCCACTTCAGTCACATCTCGCAGGCTCTTATGGCTGTGCCACTAGTAGATGGATAACAAGGCCAAGTGGAATTTGGCAGCTGCTCCGTTCAAGGGGCCTAATCTTTTTGGGGAGGCCCTCGACCCCATTCTGGTCGAGAATAAGGATAAAAAGAAAGTTCTGCCATCTAACGCTAAGAAGCCCGAGGCTAGGTCTCATCCGCAACAATATAGGACTGCAGATTATGACTATAAGCAGCGGTTTTTCTTTCCGCTCTAAGAGGCAGTTTCCCAGGTCGTCCTTTCAGGACAGAAACTGTTTCCAGCACCAGTCCAGACGGCCCTTTCGTGGAGGAGGAGGCTGTCCTTTCCGCAGGGGGAAGTGACTTGAACCCGAGTCATCCCATCGATGGCTGCCTTTCCCTCTATGCAGATCAATGGGACGAGATCATGTCGGACGCTTGGGTCCAAGCCACGTTCATCACGGTCTCAGGTTAGAATTTATCTCCACCCCCGCAAATTTCTTCAGGGCATTCCCTCCGTCCCGGAGCCTGGAGCACCACCGCCTGATGGATCAGGCCATCGTCCACCTTCTCAACATCCAGGCAGTGGAGGCAGTTCCTCTAGAGGAATGGGCCCTGGGCCACTACTCCAACCTGTTTGTGGTTCCGAAGAGCTCGGGGGGCTGGAGGGCAATTCTGGACCTCAAACGCCTGAACCGTTTTCTGGTGTACACACGATTCAAAGTGTCCTCCCTCAAATCTATCCTTCAGGACATCAGAAAGGGGGACTTCTTGGCTTCAGTGGATCTCACAGAGGCCTATCTTCACATCCCAATTCTGGCTGGTCATCGCAGGTTCTTGAGGTTCTCACACGGGAACCGTCACTACCAATACAGGGCTCTTCTCTTCGGGCTGGCCTCGGCTCCCCGGGCCTTCACGAAGGTTCTGGCAGCCCTGGCGGCTCATCTGCGCTCCATTCCGGTTCAGCTCCAATGCTATTTAGACGATGTCTTGGTTCAGGCGGGGTCCCCCCACTGTAGGGAGGAGGAACCGATTAGGTGGTTCCACCCCAGGCGCCTGATGGACTCTATTGGTTTTCAGACGGCGCTTGGTGTAATACCTGACGCTCTCGTCCACAGTCTGGAGGAGACCTTGGTTGCTGCTTGGAACTCAGCGGCGGCGGGGGCTCTAAACCGGATTGTGCCTTTACAGCCTCTCTGAGGTAGCGGATCCAGGAGAGCGCCTTGGTTCACCGAGGAACTCCGGGAGATGAAGCACCAAAAGAGACGCCTAGAGCACCGCTGGAGGGCCAGTAAGTCTGAGTCAGACCGAGCACTGATGAGAGCCTTTATCAGAGCCTACCTTGTGACAATACGGGCGTTGAAATGGATAAAATTGTTACCTACCAACAGCTGCTAGACGACCAAAACAAACTAAACCCCAGGGAAAATTTGGCTGATAAGGGAATAAACATTGATTGGTGGCCATATCTTCAAATTCAAAACAAACACAAATTCGATCTAGCACAACCCGGCTTCCAGAACAAGAACCAGGAATTAGATAAAATTTTAATTGGACCAGATGAGAAATTAATTTCAAAAATATACAACTGCTTACTGATTCGAAAAACGGAAGCAGAAAGAGTAAAAGAAGTCATGGTAACCTGGGCCCAAAACATCGGCCACACAATAGACCTAGACGACTGGGAAAGAGTCTGGGAATGGAACCTAAAATTGACAAAGTCGACGGCCTATAAAGAAAATATATATAAAATGTTCTACCGCTGGCATCTTCCACCGACAAGACTGGCGAAAATGTCTTCAAAAGTTTCGGCCATATGCTGGAAATGTAAAACAGTGCTGGGCACGTACTACCATATGTGGTGGACGTGTCCGGTAGCCAAAGCATATTGGAAGCAAATACTAGGATGGCTGAATGGAATCTTGTCAATTAAACTATGTCTTAAGCCGGAAACTTTTTTATTAGGGATAATAGATCAAAAAATTTGCAAATCTGACCAATACCTCCTAGTCCATATTCTGACAGCGTCAAGGATTGTTTACGCACAGTGCTGGAAGAGTGAAAATGCCCCCACCAACACTATGGTGATGAATAAAATTTTAGAACTAGCAGAAATGAACAGATTGACGATGCGAATTAATGACAAAGAAGATACAGACTTTTATACAGTCTGGGAGAAGCTGTACAAATGGCTTGATGAGTCAGTGAAGACTTAGACATAAAAAGAGATAGCTGACTAACCTAATACGATTAAACCAATAACTCAAATGAACAATATACAACAACTGAGAGATAAGCGAAAGGAGAAATGTATCAGGGGCGAGAACCCACCGTCGAGCAATTTTGTTACACTACAATGTTGGGAAAACTTAAAAAAGCTGATAGGAAATCCGCTATAACTACCTGCATGAAATTAGCGATTAAACTTCATTTTAGATGAGGCGAGAGGACTTATAATCCTTGCCTCTTCAAGCAAGGAAAGGAAAAGAGAACCAGGTTGTCCCCAGCAGAGGAAAATATGCAAATGTAACAAAGGTTAGAAGGGAGGGAAGGAGGACAGTAGGGAAGTCAGGATGGAGAGGAGAAAGGAGAAGAATAGGAAAGGCAGAAGAAGGGGGGAAGGATAAAGAGGAGGAAGAGAAAGAAGAGAAGGGAAAGAAGGTGGGAAGAAAGAAGGAGAGAAGAAAGAGAAGAAACTGGGGGAGGAAGGAGGGAGGGAAGAAGAGAGGGTAGTAAAGAGGGAAAGAGGGAGGGAAAGAAAGAGAAGGAGTGTTCAAATATATTTTATTCATTTTCACATTCCATTTTACAGTCACTTATATACTGGATGTTTGCTATAAGAAAAGAAATAAAACAAAATAAAAAAGAAAACACAACTCATCATCATTCACAACCCCACCTGACACTTCCATCCTCCATACACCCCATCTTCCCCCTCCAACTTTCCTTTCCTCCCTCTAACACTCCCCTCCTACTTCCCTTTCCCCTCAAACCTTCCTTCTCCCCTTGCTATTCCCCTTACGCCCTCCTTACATTCCCCTTACTCCTTCCTTACTCCTCCCTCTTCTTTCCCTCTACCTCTCCCCTTGGTGTGTTCCTTTATTCAACTGATGTTTATTAATATAATATGATAAAAAAAATAAACCAAGGAAAAAAAAATAAAGAAAAGAAAAAAAAAAAGAACAACCGTATACAAGTGCATTCTTTTTCTTATTGAAACTATATTAACACCCACCCACCCACCCACCATAAATCCCCATCCCTAATCCCCCCGACTTCCCAGGGCCCACACCTGGCACTGCCCTCTGTCAAACCCCTTCTAAAGTATCTTATGATCATATGAATTAAAAATAAAAGTAATATATTAAAAAAAATAGATAGAAAGAAAATACAAATTATAAAAAGGAAAAGAAAAGAAAAAAAAAGAAAAAAAGAAAAAAAGAACTCTTTGTATTAAGCTCAGCCCCCCATCTTTATTTATGTTTAAATAGTATAAATCATTCTATATGTATTTTATTCTCGTCTCTTGCTTCTTTGTTATTTACCCCAACCTCCTGTAGACTCTCCAGTTCATCTTCCTTAACCTTATATTCAGATAAACATTTATACAAATTTGTGCAGACATCAGTTTACAATCTAGCTCAAAATAATCTCACCAAACTTTCCCTTCTAGTAAAATTTAAGCAGCGTGGATCATTCCACATATTCAAATATTACTTTACACAAGAATCAGTTTGCATTCTATCTTAAAATAATCTCATCAAACTTTCCCTTCTAATAAGATTTAAACAACGTAAATCATTCCGCATGCATTTACCCTCGTCCCTTGCTTCTCTGATATTTACCACTATTTCCCATAGTCCCTCCAAATAATCTTTCTTAACCTTATTTTCAAACAGTAATTCACACAAGAGTCAAAATTTATACAAATTTGTGCAGACATCAGTTTACAATCTAGCTCAAAATAATCTCACCAAACTTTCCCTTCTAGTAAAATTTAAGCAGCGTGGATCAAATATTACTTTACACAAAAATCAGTTTGCATTCTATCTTAAAATGATCTCATCAAGCTTTCCCTTCTAATAGGATTTAAACAACGTAAATCATTCCGCATGCATTTTACCCTCATCCCTTGCTTCTCTGATATTTACCACTATCAAATTTATGCAGACATCAGTTTACAATCTAGCTCAAAATAATCTCACCAAGCTTTCCCTTCTAATAAAAATTAAGCAGCATGGATCATTCCACATATTCAAATAATACTTTACACAAGAATCAGTTTACCTTCTATTTTAAAATAATCTCATCAAACTTTCCCTTCTAATAGGATTTAAACAGCGTAAGTCATTCCACATGCATTTTACCCTCGTCCCTTGCTTCTCTGATGTTTACCACTATTTCCCATAGTCCCTCCAAATAATCTTCTTAACCTTATTTTCAAATAATAATTCACGCAGGAGTCAGTTTACCTTTTAACTCGAAATACTCTGGTCAGACTTTCGCTCCCCCTCCACCTATCTCGCGTTACCCGGCTCCCTCCTCCCAAGCTAAAGTTCAGTAAGGTTACCATCTCCACTCTCTTCACTTTAGAGTACTGGACAGTTTAAATTAAAGTTCAGACATACAAGTCCCGTAAATATACATTCAGCATCCCCCACCAATATCCAATTCCGCTTTTTCTACCGGAGAGAGGTCGCAAACCCCCATTCAATCCACAACTTTGACGAATATTTTGGAATGTCTAAATCCTCGATCTCCGCTTTTCTGCTTCTCCGAGAGAGGGAGAGCTACTCCCTCCATCTTGCAGCCATGTGGTCTGCTGCTTGCCTTCTCCTTCGGCTTGTCTTTCCTCTTTTCCAAGTGAATCAGGAAGTCCCGCCTTCAAAGTCTTGTAGTAGAAATCTCGAGCCTCCGAAACAGAATTGAGACGAAGTCTTTGATTCTCAAATGTGACCGTAATGCCGGCTGGGGCCTCCCATTTATATTGAATCTGGTGATTTCTAAGCTCTTTAGTTAAGAAAGTATAGTCTCTTCTTGCTTTTAACATCTGGGATGGTATTTCTTTGAAAACAATCAAATCCTGCCCATCAACTCGCAACCTGTTATTGTAGAACTTTTGCATGATCGCGTTTCTGGATTCTTTTGTGGAGAAATATATAATTATGTCCCTCGGGAGCTGTCGCTGTTCCGCTACCAACGAATTCTGGCGATAAATTTTCCGAATCTGCCAATCAAAATTAAGTCCCGGGCTTCCCACCGCATGGCTGAAGGCTTCAACAAAGGTCTGTTTCAAATTCTCTCGCTCCTTTTCGCGCAATCCTCTGACTCTTATTGCAAATGCCTTCTTGTTAAAGTTTATCATAACGAGCTGTTCTTGATTATCTCTAATTTTTTGTTGTAATGTTTGGATATTAGTAGTCAAATTAGAGTTAGCCTTCTCCAAACTTTCCAATTTATTCTCCATTTCAGCGGTATAATCTGTCAGAGTAGACACGGCTGCAAACGTATTCGCCTCCATTTGGGCAATCTTAGACTTTAAATTATCATATAGCTCCAATACAAATTCTTTAATTTCCTGTTTAAAATCATTAAGCATTTGGAAGAAAAATTCCTGTGTTAAGAATTCTCCAGTAGGAGACAAGGGCTGCGATTTCATAGTAGATTCTTTAAGGACATTTGTAGAGAAACGCTTCGGTTTTGATCTGGGAGCCATTATAAATAGACAAATAAACAGCGCTCTCGCTCCCCTCTGTTTCCAAAAAAAAAGTTATTTTGTTTGTAGATTTTAGATAGTTAATAAGGAGTGGTCTGCAGGAAGGTGAAGCCGGCTAAGTACGTCCCCTATCAATCACCAACGGAAAAAAGTCGCCATTTTGAAGTGCGTTTAAACAAAGAAGCCTCTAGGACAAATGAGGCTGGTGTTTAAGATAGTAGTAAAAGCAAAAATCTCTCAGGGGTGGGACCCGCTCGTATTAATCATAGCTTCAAACAATTTTGCTTTGTCCTGAGGGGGGGGTCACCTGTCTAGGGCTGCAAAAAAAGCAGCTGAGAAGAACTGGCTGGAGATAAGAGCTCAGCTTACGCTGGATCTAATCTCCGTCCACAGCCAAAAAAAAAGAAAAAGGCTGTGAACTACGAATAGACCCTAGCACCGAGCTACTCCCTGCCCCTTTCTAGCCAAAAAGGGGTGATATCTATGATCTTATTTAGATATACAGACCAGATCTCTGAGAGGAGCTCCGTTGAGCCCTCTTCGGCGACAGGCTCCGCCCCCAGGAAGTCCGAGAGAAGGAGTGTTGAAAGGAAGGAGGGAGGAAAGGAGGGAGGTTAAGAGAAAAGAAAGGAGGAGGGAAAGAGGAAGGGAAGGAGGGAAGGTATGTGTGAAGGAGGGGGGGATCGAGGGAGGGAAAGGAGGGGGAAGGAAAGGAGGAAAGGAGAAAAGAAAGGAGGGAAGGCAGGGGAGAAGGAAGTAAGGGGGGAGGGAAGAAAAGGGTATGGAAAAGAAGAAATGAGGGAAGAGAAGAGGGAGGGAAGGAATAAGATACCTAACCTTTGATGTTTATAATGATTTGATAGTATGGGAATGTCTCGAAATGTAGTTGTATTGTTTTTTACAAGTTATGGATGTTGTATTTTCTTTTTACCAATAAAATCTTTTTTTTTTTAAAAAAAGAAGAAATGTGCTCATTTCACCGCTCTTATTGAGTCCGCTGAATCGCGCCCAGCCGCCTTGTTTAGAATAACCCGCTCCCTCCTGAAAGGGAGGGATGCGGATGACCCTTTACAAGATAGAGCTGAGGAGTTTGTTCAGTTTCTAGCGGATAAAGTCGCTCGGATTCAGACAGACTTGGACTCCAATTGCTCAGAGCCAGCCGAGGTACCAGGGGAAGGTCTTGAGCAAAGTTTATGGACTGAGTTTCAACTTGTCATGCCTGAGGACGTGGACAAGGCCATGGGAGCTGTGAGTGCCTCCACTTGTATACTGGACCAGTGCCCCTCCTGGCTGGTCGCGAACAGCAGGGAGGTGACACATGGCTGGATCCAGGTGATAGTTAGCACCTCTCTCCGGGAGGGATCCTTCCCGCCCCGTGTCAACTCAGTGAAGCGGTTGAAGTGGTGTGTCAGTGCCTGGAGGCTGTTAGGATCTGGATGGGGACGAACAAGCTTGCACTCAATCCCGACAAGACCGAGTGGCTATTGCTGTTCCCTCCCAAAAATTGGCCTTGTACTCCATCTCTCAGGCTGGGGGGTGAAATTATACGCCCCTCAGACAGGGTTCGCAATTTGGGAGTCCTCCTGGACCCACAGCTGACTTTAGAACATCATTTGTCGGCTGTGACCAGGGGGGCATTTGCCCAGGTTCGCCTGATGCACCAATTGTGACCCTACCTGAACCGGGAGGCCCTTAGAACAGTCACTCACACTGTTGTGACCTCAAGACTGGACTACTGTAACGCGCTCTACATGGGGCAGCCCTTGAAGAGCATTCGGAGACTTCAGCTTGTCCAGAATGCAGCCGTGCGAGCGATTATGGGTGCACCTCAGTACACCCATGTCACACCTATCCTCCGTGAGCTGCACTGGCTACCTGTTGGTCTCTGGCTTCAAGGTGCTAGTCGTTACTTTTAAAGCCCTACATGGTATTGGACCTGGGTACTTGAGAGACCGCCTCCTGCCAATCACCTCCCTACGACCAATTAGATCCCACAGATTAGGCCTCCTCTGAATACCATTTGCTAGCCAATGTCAACTGTCGACCCCTTGGGGGAGGGCCTTCTCTGTGGCTGCTCCGGCCCTCTGGAACGATCTCCCCGTGGAGATCCGGACCCTCACCACTCTTTCGGCTTTCGGCAAAGCCACTAAGACCTGGCTGTTCTGGCAGGCCTGGGGTTGATGAGTTCCCGGCCCCACTTAAACTGTTGTGACTGTTGTTTTGTTTTAACTTGTTTGTCTTGTGTTCTGTTTGTATTCCCCTTCCCTTTGTTTTGTTAGCTGCCCTGAGTCTCTGGGGAACAGGGCGGCATACAAGTTGAATAAACATTCCAAACATTCCAACATTCTTCCTCAGGCCATTTCGGACCTTCAGCTCACCATCCAGAGTCTTCAGAGCCTGGGTTTCTCGGTGAACTTCCCCAAAAGCCACCGTTCCCCTTCCACGCGCATTCTTCACCTGGGGACAGTCATAGACTCTGTGTCAGGGGTAGTGCGGCTGTCCTAGGAGCACCAGAGCAGCCTGCATCAACTGGCAGAAAGTGTTCGCGGAAGTCGGTTAGTTTCAGTCCTCCCTCTATCTCAGTTGTTGGGCAAGATAGTTTCTTGCATCGGGATAGTCCCATGGGCCAGACTTCATCTTCAGCCTCTCCAGTGGGAACTCATTCCTTTTCAGAGGGGGCGATTGAGCAATTCTCTTCGGACCCTCCGCCTCCCAGTGGGGGTCCGGGTCTCGTTGGAGTGGTGGCTTTCTCAGGCCATTCAGCAGGGCTGCTGGTTCTGGGAGCCAGACAGGGTGACCGTCAGTGACACTTTCAGACCTCAGTGGAAGAGCATCATGTACTCCTCCTTACAGACAGTGTGGCCACCAAGGCCCACATCAATCGTCAGGGGGGGACCCACTCTCGGGCTCTCTGGCTAGAGGCTCTGAGACTGGGTGCCTGGGCGGAGAGGCGCCTGTTGTCCTTGGTGTCGAAGCACATCTCTGGGCTCTCCAACATCCAGGCGGATTGGCTGAGTTGGGCAACTCTGGACAATGGTGAGTGGCAACTCCATCCATCATTGTTTCAGAGGATCTGTCAGAGGTTCGGCACTCCTCTGGTGGATCTGTTCGCCTCGCCCGTGAACTCACAACTTCCCTGGGTTTTCACCCATTTCCAGTCTAGGTCTGCGGAGGACACGGACGCACTCAGGAGTAGGTGGCCCTCAGGCCTTCTGTATTCATTTCCTCCCATCCCCCTCATTCCGGGGACCATCAGGAAGGTAGTAGCAGAGAAGACACTGGTCATTGTGGTGGCCCCTTATTGGCCCAGGAGGCCTTGGTTCGCAGACCTAGTCCAGCTGTCGGTGGCTCCGCCGTGGAGGATTTCACGGGAGGAGGTGGTTTTGAAGCAGGGGGTCCTGCTTCACCTGGAGACCCAGTGGCTCCATCTGACCGCCTGGCTCTTGAACGGGGGCTACTAAGGGGGGCTAACCTGTCCTCCGGGGTCATTCGTACCATCGAGGCCTCTCGGCATCCATCAACGACCCGCGTTTACAATTCCACCTGGGTGGCCTTTGTCCGGTGGTGTTCTCCTCTTGCCATTTCTCCCAACAGGGCCACTATTCCCAACGTCTTGGACTTCCTGCAGAGGGGCCTTGACGATGGGCTTTCACTGAATACATTGCACCGCCAGGTGGCCACTTTGTCTTCGGTCTTGGGGTCTGTGGGATCTTCTCTCTCTCATGTTCCCCTGATCAAACATTTTCTGAAGGGGGTGGCTAACCTTAGGCCTCCCCCCGTCCACAGGTTTCCCACATGGGATCTTCCCCTGGTTCTCAGGGCTTTGACGGGGACCCCATTCGAACCTCTGGTCTGTTCATCTACAGTTCTTGTCTCTGAAGGTGGCTTTCCTGGTGGCGGTCACCTCTGCCAAGCGTATTTCAGAACTGGGTGCTCTGTCTTCCAGGGACGACCTTCACCATTTTCACCAGGACAGGGTGGTGCTTCACCTTGATCCTACCTTCATCCCGAAGGTGAACACTCCTTTTCATAGGGCTCAGGAGGTCGTCCTGCCCGACTTTTGCCCGGGCCTGTCCAATGATAGGGAGAGGCTCTGGCATTGGTTGGACATGCACCACGCGCTGCGGATCTATCTCCGGCGGACTGAGGGGGTCCGTAGGTCGGAGGCCTTGTTTGTTTCATTCCAGCTGGTACGTGACGATCTAGGGTGTCCTCGGCCACCATTGGCCGTTGGCTGCGTCAGGCCATTGTGGAGGCCTATGGAGCAGCTGGTCGTCTGACCCCGTTGGGCATTACAGCCCACTCTACTAGGAGTGCCGCGACCACGGCGGCGTGGGCCACAAGAGCTCCCTTTGAGGACGTTTGTCGGGTGGCCACTTGGGCTTCTCCGACGCCATTCATCCAAAATTATCGCCTGGATGCCTTTGCTTCAGCGGACGCATCCTTTGGTTGGAGGGTCCTGCAGAGGGTGGTGGCTGATGCTCCCCTTGGGCCTTAGGGGTCTTTTGTTCTCCCTCCCTGGGACTAGTAGCTTGGGAATGTCCCACACATGACCACTCCCTCCCTTCCTCTGGAAAAAGAACGTTGGTCTTCTCTGAACGTGTCTTTTAAGAGGAAGGGAGGGAGTGGTCACGACCCGCCCTGAAGTTTCCATGTTGGGGCCAAGGGGAGGACCCGGTTGGTTCCCGGGGGGGTTGTTGTTGTTTTGTTGTTTCAGTTCTACCATTCGCCTTCGAGGAAACTGGGCCAGGATTGGAAGACACCAGTATTTAAGTGTTTGCTCTCAGTCTTTGGACCAATCAGGCTTTGAGAATACCCACAAGTGACCACTTCCTCCCTTCCTCTTAAAAGACACGTTCAGGTAAGACCAACGTTCTTTTTATTCTTAAATTTCTGGCTATTGCAGCATCCCTGACAGGCATATAGCTGGAAAGAGGAGTAGACATCATGGTCAAGACATGGCACCAAACTTTGGAAAGCAGCAAGGAGGAGGGAAGAACAAATATCTCTGATGGAAAAATTTAAAGTTCATTCTGGTCACACCACACTGCACTACCTTTGTCTCAAGGGATGACCCAGTCAACTGGACATAAATTGTCTAGTTGATTATAAATACAAACTATTTATTTTTGCATCTTCAAAAAAAAAATCCTGTGGTAACCACATCATCCAGTAAATGACATAAATGGTAATAAAACATAAATATGCTGCTAATTATTAACCAAAATTAATTTCTCATGGTCAGATCACTTTTTGCTAAGTTGCAGTAAACACTTCCAAATTTTCTGTGAGATTTTAAGGTACTTGCAAATGGATCTGGATTTGGATCTGGAGAAATTCCATAATTCAGTACAGGAGAAATATACTGAGGTGAGCAATGAACTGAACACACAGTTATCCTAGGCTTAGTAGTCCATAGGTTGCCTGGGTTTACACAGGCATTGCAGGCAATGAAGCAAGTAGGCAGATATCTGGAGTGTCAGCCATGGAAATCAATAAGTGTATTCAGTATTCAGCTTAGTATGCAGCTTAGAACATAATGCAGAATCCATGCTGTTGCTGTAAAGGAAGAGAAAAATAGACTTTTCTCTGATTATACCCTGTTGAAAGTCACTTGAGGGAGCTGTTCCAAAAACTATAAACATTAACCTAATCCAATAAAGTTGTGGAAGTTAAAATGTCTTTGGTAATGACATTTAAACTCCAAAGAACGTTTACAGATATTGCCCATATTCCTGTTGGGATAGAGGTTATCTTTTCTGACAGTTGAAGAGACAACATTCATTCTATGCCAGTAATGGCTAACCTTTTTGCCATTGCATGCCGAAAACGAAGGCCGAAATCAGCTGGCCAGCACTTGCATGCTGACAGGGCAACGCCTCACGTGCCCTAAGAAATGGCTCTGCATGCCACAGATTCGCCATCACGGTTCTATGCCATTTTATGAATGTTCATGTTACCTTAGTTTGTAGATAGACTCTTTGGACAAGATCATGCTGTAACTTGTATTTTGTTCACGTTTCTCTTGAAATATATTGGCAAATACATTTTATAGAGGGATGTATTATGTTTGTTATCACCACTCTCGATTGAACAGATGTGCCAGCTCCTTTAAAGGCAGTACCCAATCTACCATTGGTTGCTGAGAAAGAGTGTGGTGCAACAACAACTCAAAGCATTATTGGATATTGGAGACAAATCCCAAGCATGTCTCGCTGTGGTAGGACTTTGAGCTAGCTGATCCAGATGAAGCAGGCAGGGTCTTAATGACTGTGAGCTTGGTGCCTATGTTCTGGGCCCATGCCCTTATAGTTCATTAAGGCCTCTCAGGAGATGGCATGTGATTGGGTCTGAGTGGTGGTTACTCCCAATTTGTGGGAGTAGGTAGTATCACTTGTCTTGAAGAAAAGAGTGGATCCCCTTCTCAAGAGGCTTGGACCCAATCATGTTAGACAACTTTTTTCTAGTCTCCAACTTTTCCTTTTAATGGAAAGAGTATGGTGAGGGTGATTAAGAGGGTGCTGCTCAGCTTCAGAGAACCCTGGATTAAATGGGTTACCTGGAGCCTCTTCAGTCAAGGTCTAAACCTAGACTAAAGAGGTTCCAGATAACCCATTTAATCTGAGACGGCACTAGTCATGCTTTAACTGGCTTTAAGAACTGGGAATTGGAGGCACCATTTGAAGTGGTTTTCCTGCTCTCTTTGTAGTCATTTCCAGCCCAGGGGTGTGTGAGAGAGATCAAACTCCAGGCTCCTGCTTTCCTATTTAACATTTACATAAACAGTTGGGTGAGGTCATTCAACAGCATGGAGTATGGTATCAACAACATACTGATGATACCCAGTTGTACGTTTCCACCCAAGGCCAGGCAGTGCTGCTATTTCAGCACTGATAAACTACCTGGGGTTCTGAAAGTCTGATTAGGGAAGAACCTTCTTGAAGAACCTGTTACCAAAACAGAATGACTTTAGATTTTTGATGTCCTAGGGCCTGATGATATGCCATCATTGATTCTGGGTACGTGGCACTCCTCTGGTCTGAACTGAATTTATAGTCTTTCTATAGTCTTTCTGTTGTGTTCGCTCTTAGAGTCTTCTGGGTGCAAGTGAAGGTGCTGACTATTGCTTTGAAAGCCTTACATAGCATGGCACTAGACCATCTCTCCCTAAATGTATCTGTGATGGAATATACATGTAGAGAAGAGGTGGGAGCAGGGAATTTGGCAAGAGCATCATGGTTTCTCAGGGAGGAATAGTACATTCCAGAGAGAAGCCCAAAGTAAGAGACTGTGCAATCGCAAGTTGGATGGGGGAGAAAGGAATCTCTCAGGGTATATTTTTTAGGTTAAAATGTTATAGCTTTAGTCTGGCAACAGTCTGTCCAATAGATGTAAACAAATAGAATTTATTTATTTATTTGATTTATGTGCCACCCATCTCGTCTAAAGGACTCGATTGGATTTCACTGTGTTATTTTTGGGCAGCGTGACAGTATCTTCCTATCCCAGTTTAGATAGGATATGCCCTAAAATGTTCCCTAAAATGTTGGTGGGACTTAGGAGACACACCTTTTCAGTGGTGGTCTCTACCTTATGGAACATCCTCCTCCTTCTAGAAGGCCATAAGACTTGACTCTTAATCCAGACACTAGATGAAAGGGACTATGATATAATATAAATGTAAAAGCTAAAATATGGTTATTTGTAATTATATTGTGAGAAAAGTATCATTTTTTTGTTGGACCTTCTATATAAAAGATCGTTTACCTTAATATTAATATGGCTTGTTTTGTTCCTAAAGCTAAGATGGTTTCACTGGAAAAGCCATATTGGCTTGGCTTTTTTTGAAGATCTTCTGCTTCCCAAGAAGATTTGAAGTTGCTAATATTAAATGGCTCAGTCCATTAGGATTGTGGTATAGTTTTACCCAGGTCACTCTTGGTTTATCATTTGTACATCCCTTTTAATTATTCAGAGATCAGATAGTTTCATTTGTATGTTCAATGTAGCATCATTTTCCATATCATCCTTGTAGCCTATCATTTTAAAATCAGTTTTCAGATTAATCTCAATTTTGTCCAGTAAAACTTGTTTCTCTTCCACAACAGCTTTTAAACTGTCTGTCCCTCCATCTATCCCTCCCTTCTTCCCTCCCTCTATCCATTCATCTGGACCCTTAGTTCATTTGTAACTTTCCAAAATTCAAAAAATAAATATTTTAATGTCCTGAAACTTGTATTTAAAACTTCTTTTGCTAAGGACTGTGGGAAACTTACCCAGTGCTATAAAATTTGTCCATCCAAAGGTTCCTAATAGTAATTAAGAAGCAATTTCCAAAAGTGATTAGAAAAGGAAGTGTGAGAACCTACTGGTCTTTTGAAAGCACTGACTGCTGTCTGACGAAAAGTGCTTATTCCCTTATCTCTGAGACAGTGTCCTCATGAGGAGCAATTGGCTGGAACCCTTGTGGGGTTGTCAAGGAGACAATCTTCATTCCACTATGGTCATTGGCTCCACTTTTAGAGAAGCCATCTTCACTTTGCCATTTCTTCCCTCTAAGTCCAATTTTGTGGCTTTTAATTTTGTGAGTCACCCAGTGGTGTGCTCTGGATTGCCATGTAAATCTAAAAAAAAATTAATTAATTAATTAATTGATTGATTGATTGATTAAAGGCATGGAGAAACTACTCAAAGCACCTTTGGATAACTGGATACAGGTAGTCCTTGATGTACAACTGGTCATTTAGCAACTATTCAAAGTTACTACCAAAAAATGCTTATAGCCCAATTTCAAAGTTACAATAGGTGAACCCCCTTCCCCACCACAGTCATGTGATCATATTTTGAGTCATTTTGAACATTTGCTGAGTGTCACAATCATGTGATTGCAATTTGTAAATATTTTTAGTTGGTTTTGTTCCTATTTGTGCTCCTTAACGTCTCTGCAGCTCTTCGTATGATTGACTGTAGTATCTTTCTAAACATCACTTTTCGCCTATTGTAATGTGCTGGATGTTTTTGAGATAGTCTTGGAAGATTGCAATGAGTCCAGAATGTAGTTTCCAGATTTCTGTCATATATCTTCAAACAGAAGCCATAAAACTTGTCTCAAGCTGTAATAACCCAAATAGATTTCTGAGTTTAGGTGTTAATGTATATCCTGGTTTGCTCCCCCATTTATAGTTATGACTGTTCTTATCAGTTGAATCTCTGGAGTTATAATCAGAAGCCAAAGATAAACCAAGTGTGCCCTGGAGGAATTATTAATGGTGGCACCTACAAAGACTAATATTTTTAATAATTCTAATTTCTTTCATTAGCTTAAATATAGTTTGAAAATATTTGTAATATTTGTTTGCTTTAGTCTTTCACATGATACTTGTAATATTTAGTCTGCCATCTTTTTTGCTGACGTCTTATAAGTATATGGAAGTAGCCTATAATATACATACATTTTAATTTTCAAATTTTCTTGTAGTATAAATTTTTGTAAGATATAAAGACATTATAGTCACTGGATAATGAAAAACTTTATAAAAGTCAAAATAATTAAGTGTGATTTGACTCAAAATGAAATTCTTCCCAGTTGGTTTGACTCCTTTAGTTCTAACAGATAACTTTCCTCACTTCAGAAATAATAGAATAACTGGCTTCATATAGGCTCTCTGCACTATTCGTAATATCATTTGATTATGATCAAGCTAAATAAATAATTATTCAGAGAATAAGGGAGGTGGAGTTTGAGATTGAAGTTAAGAGGCTCCCCCCCAATACAATAGAGTTTGAATAAACAGAGGTTTATGGAACCAGCAATTTATCTGCTAAATCTACCTTTCCCTAAACTGAGAATCCCATCCTCTAAAGCTAGATTTAACATTCTTCCATCTGCATTTCTTCAAGGCAAATATAGTAAAATCCCTGTACCTGAATGTATTTGCCCATGTGGTGAAGGAAGGAGGAAGTTGAAATTATTTCACACATATTATTTATATTGTAAATTTTATGGAGACATTAGTCCAATATACATTGTGCTCCTAATAGATAAATTCTCTAGGAGACCAGTTACATTTTACATGAGTCTTCAGGATTTAGAACCATGTTTGCAAAAGCTACATTTTGTGTTGCTTCAATAAAAGTAAGATATATTTGGTTAAAGGCAACCTTTACCTTTGCCTTTACCTTTGGTTTAAATATTACTTTTGGTTTGATACATCTTAGTAAATTGTTTGTGTTATATAGTTTTTATTGTACACTTATTAATGTTTTATATTTAGATCAGTATGTATAAGTGTTCCTTTAAATTCTGCTGATCGTTGACTAAATAAATATTGATTTGACTAATTCAAATTGTACTTGAAGAAATACACAAATAATTCTCAAAATATGCACAGTAACTGCTCTGCTGTATGCTACTTAATTTCCAATTTCTGTTTCAAAAATACTAAAAAATTGTGTAACTTAATCTGGATCATAAAGCATTGTTAAAAAAATGACTCCAAAATATGTAGTAGTAAACTTATTTCACTCTCTTGCTTAAATATTTTCAATGTTTTTGCTGAATACTGGGCTAATTTAGATTAAATAATTCTTAAGGAAAGGTATCAAAATTTGCATTTTGCATGCAAAAGAATTAATAATTCATTACTTGCCAATATTGTTAAATACTAACAATTTGAAAACAATAATCTAATAGAATTAGTATTTATTGCTATTTGATATTTTTGATATTTTTAATGTATATAGCAATAGCCCTTAGACTTATAAGACACATCTTTTTCCCTCAAAAAAGAGGCTGAAAATCTGGGTGTGTCTTATACACTGAATGCAGCATTTTTTGCCTGCCCTCTTCACCAAAATGGCGAAGGCTTTCATAGAGCTCCTGGGGACTGGGGAAGGCAGAAATTAGTGAAAAACGGGCCATTGTTTGCTTGTCTCCCCCCCCCTCCCAGAGCACTCTATAAGCCTCTTTAGGGCTATTCATTCCCTTTAAAAAAAAAAAACGGGCCTGTTTTCATGAAAAACGGGCCGGTTTTGGGAGATTTGCAAAGTGCAAACACTTTTTTTTTTGCCTCTTCAAAACCTTGGTGCATTTTATACTCCAATGTGTCTAATACTCTGAAAAATATGGTACATCTTCACAGTGCTTCATAGCCCTCTCTAAGTGACTTACAGAGTCAGCATATTGCCCCCAACAATCTGGGTCCTGGTTACCAACTTCAGAAGGATGGAAGACTGAGTCAACTTTGAGCGGGAGAGACTCAAGCTGCCAAACTGCTGGCAGTCAGCAAAAGTAGCCTGCAGTACTGCATTCTAACCACTGCACCACCATATAAATATTCTGTAAGCTACTTAGTCACTTGATGGAAGTGGCATATAATAAAATAATAAACCTCATTATGAGATATTCATGAATTGTTCAATATAGAGACCCAAGCCACTCACATGCAGCGATTAAATCAACCAGTTTATCATGATAGCAAAGATTTCTATTGCTAAGCAATTGGTATTTGTTTTGGGGTTTTTTTTGAGAAATTTTTTTATTGTTTTAATTAAACAGAAAGAAAAAAAATCATCTTTCGTTACATCTTGTTGAAAGCGTATCGATTGGTTACAAATATATTCCCTGCGTTTCTTCCACAGTCCTTACATATACTTCATTTAAATCATGTTGTACATTTTAAATCAAGAAAGAAAAGTTATACATTTTACTATCCCTGTACCTTAATTCTCATTTGGTTACCATTGTTTAAACATGTTTTTATCTAGAATCATTTATATTAGAAGACACAACCATCTACTGGCGTTCATTTGCAATTTCAATTTATCTCCAATACCATTACACCTTTATGACATATTCTAAAATTAATTCGGTTAAGTAGGATATCTGAGCATTCCCCCCCTAACACACCTGTATGTATCATTAAATATTGTCCATTAACATTTCATTGTTGTTATTGTAGTTAACTAAAGGTTATTTACTAATTATCTCACCTCTCCTCTCCAGGCCCACACAATACTTTATAACCGTCTTTAAACAATGATTTATTAACAAGATTTATAGGACTTTTCCCTCAATCCCACATTAGTTAATTACGGGCTAAGAAAAAAAAACATTAGACATTTAAGACAATCTAAGAAATATTAACATTTCTACTTGACAATTGGTATTTGTTATAGCAATCCTTATGTATAAGGAAGTACATAATGTTTAAAAGTGTCTGAATCTATTTATCATAAAAAAAATATTCTGGGTAATTATTCTTGTTCTGTTTCCACAGGTTGCATTTGACACAATAACGGCACGTGGTGGCCCAGGAATCTCAGTTGCTCATCAGTCGCTCAGTAGTCAGTGTAGATTCTGTTTCTTCGGTCAGCAGCTACATCTGGCTACTGGGTCTCTGAAGACATCTTGTAGCAGCTTGTCACTGTACTCCATTCCTGATTGTTGGATAACCTGAATTACTTTTTAAACTATCATATATAAGATAAAATTATTTAATAATAATTAGAATATATCTGCAAGTATTAAAAAGTTATTCCAGACACACACAGAGAGATATTATATATTATTTCTGATTGAATTAAACAGAATTTTCTTTTAGTAATGCCCATTATAACAAGTTGCAATAAACAGTAGGCAGCATCTTTAAAAATATTTTCACCAATTATTGCAATCTTCCATTAACCAAGTTCCAGTGTCCTTTATACTAAAGATGAAATGTTTTATCCACACGTATGATTTATTGGACACTATCTTTAGAAAGTAGCATACATGGATAGAAATGTAGGCAAAATATGAGAGGATCGGAGAGCAATGTGGCTCAGACCATCCATTGATATTGTTTCACATCCTAATATTTTTCTTTTCCATTTCCCATTGTCCTTCTCCCCAAGCACCTGGAAGAGGAATGGTTCTCAGAAGGTTGGGCGCGGTGGGGGGAGGTTTGCAATGAGGATGAAACAGCATGTGGCCCTACATTTACATATAGGGACAGGAGATTAAAAAAAAAACATTGCCAGGAATCTTTTTAAGGATTTTGCATGTAAATATTCCTTCAGATCAGAAACGAAAACAGATGTTGAACAAACACCCTAATCAAAATGTTTGCACTTTGAAACTGGGTGGTCATTGTAGTAACATATATACTTGTGAGACAGACAGACAGACAGACACACACACACACACACACACACACATATATACATCATGCATATGAAGAGCAGTTATGCACAGGGACATTAGAACATAGGAAGTAGGCATTGTTTCTGTGGTGAATGGAATTGATTCATCTATTTCAAATAATAATAGTTGAATGGGCTCTGAAGATAATATTGGGGTGCCTCCATCGGTTCTAGTTGGCCTGTTTAAACAACATCCAGTATCATGATGAAGATAATCCAGCTTTTTGGCCTTCACCTGGCATACAATGTAGAATACTGTGTTTGTTAAGCAACAGCTACATTGTCTGCTGGGTTTCAGGCTGTCTGGAAGTACAAAAGGAAATTGTCATGATACTGTTTTATATTCTGTTATTTACTTATCAGTACAAACTTAGCTTTATAAGAATAATATGCTGGAGTCTTTCTTAATATTAAATAATTTAAGTACTTCCATTATTGTCTTTTATCATTTTTATTTCAAATTATAATGCATTCAAAAGGATACATTTTACATTAGCTATGTTGCACTTTAATTGAAAAAATAGAAGCATGCTAAATAATAATTCAAACATATTTGTATAAGACCATATAGATAATCTTGTGGCATATACATATAAAGATTATATGGTAGAGTTGTTAAAATATTCATGACTGAATAGGCATAGCAACTAAGTCAGCCAATGGGAGCTTAAACAGATCTGAGTGCGCAGAGAATTGAAACAGAAACTTAAGTAAGAAGTCTGGCCTTGGCTTAGCTGTTTTAAGCTCTATGCTGAGAAACAAAACTCAAGCAGTCTGCTGGTCTGAGAAATAAAAAACTCTAGCAGTCTGTCTGTGCTTGTCTACTGATACGAAACTAACTGCTTGTGTTTGCCTGTAACTCTCCTGCCTTGTGTTCACTTGTTGGCATTATACATTTATTCGTCTATTCTTAGGTATACAAAGAAGTTAATGAATCCTGCTGCATCAGTTATCTGTGTGTGCTACTGGATTTGAATTTATGCAACAAATTCTGACAAGAGTTCGCTAGGAACTCTGTTTCTTTGTGGAGTGCAGGCTAATAGACTGTATTTTTACCTGCTTCAGACCAGAGACTGCCAAGCCTATAACAAAGTTTCTTTCCTTGAAGAAGGCTGCTTTCAGTGCAGGGATGCTGTACCAGCACCAGCACCAGCACCAGCACCATTCTGGTATAATCCCAGCGATTGAACCAGATTATCATATCTTGGAATGTGAAATAAAATTTATCTTTGGAATTGGATTCATCTTTAATATTCCACTATGTTTTTAAAAGCAATATAGTTTCTCTAACCCATTGCTCCATTTTCTGACAACACTATAAGAACTATACAATATTGGATTGGCCTACAAGGCTATGCTCTAACAATTTATAATTTAGATATAGAATTTCATATTATAATACTTTCTACTTAGACATTTTACTTTTTGCCCATGAGAAAGAAAATATATTAGGTATAGTGATAGGAATGAACTATTATTAAAGACATATGAGCCACACTGTTTGTAAAATTAATGTCTAAAAAGTCTGCATTTCAATTATGACATTTGTCTATCTTTGTAAATATGGCTTGTCATCAGTGGTGGGTTGCCAATGTTTTTACTATTGGTTTGGGTGCGCGATGCATCTGCCCATGTGCAAAAGTGTCTGGGCTGGTGGACGGAGCTTCCTGCCACCGCTACTACCGGTTCGCACGATCTAGGCCAAACCAAGAGCATTCCACCTCTGCTTGTCATGCAATGGCACCTGTGTATTAATGCTGCAGAACTGATAATGAATCATTAGT
This sequence comes from Thamnophis sirtalis, assembly GCF_051295495.1. Classification (NCBI taxonomy): domain Eukaryota; kingdom Metazoa; phylum Chordata; class Lepidosauria; order Squamata; family Natricidae; genus Thamnophis; species Thamnophis sirtalis. The sequence continues at coordinate 56,844,475 of NW_028261388.1, forward strand.
TGATCAGTTGTGCAATAATGTTGCATACCACCATTTACTTAAGTAAATAGGAATGCTGGCGTTTGGGAAATTTAATTAAATTTTCTACATAGCATTTTGCCCACCATGGTGCCGGTTATGGCATGATTTCCTATTTTCTAGTAATAGAAACTTTAAAATGGAACATAGTGACCAAAGAAGCAAAAATTACCTGGCCACAAAATATTTATCTCTGCAGGCCAAAACTATATCTGCCTGGCTCCCTGTCTACTGGCTTGTTATTCCAGAAAAGTAAGCAATTGATTTTTAAAAGTGCCAACATGTGTATTTTAAATCACATTTTACATTTCAAACACTATCTCCTTGAAATAATACCTTCACTGAGCTATTCCATTATAACTTCAAGATCATTCCTTTCTTCCTTTCCTTCCTTCCTTCCTTCCTTCCTTTCCTTCTTTCTTCCTTCCTTTCTCCCCTGAGTTAAAAACAGTTCATATCCCATCAGTTACACATGTGAAGTGAGGGGGTTTGCCCCAATGTACAACACCAGCTTAAATAGTATGAAGTTGAATTTGCTATTTCTTCTTATGTATTCTCTTAAAATGTTCTATAAGGTGTACAGTATGTACAGTCTCCCTATCATCCATGTGCATCCCTTTTCACTTCTTTATTGTATAATAGTCCAACTATTCCTCTGGCTGGTTTTCTGTTTCAGTTATTTATTCAATTTCTATAACCAGCCATCTCAAGCAAGAGACTGCAACACATTTAAAGCACATTATGCCTTACAGTTCTAAATTTTTCCTTGTGTTAATTCATCATACATTTTATTTTTGTTTCTTGAAAGAAGCCTTGTTAATTTCCACAGCTTTCTGGATGCTTTTGAAGAGCTATGCTAGCCTCTTCCTTGAGTTTGCTGACTTTGTTTTACATGTGGAGGCATTCCAGATGAGCTTCAGTTAGCAACGTTTTATATAACATCTAGGAATCATGAATAGATTTTGCTTTCTTGACTTTTCATTTCAGTCTCTCTCATTATTCCCTAATTCTGGGAAGTTTTCCCTTGCACAGACAATGTAGAACTTTGGCTCCTTCTGGCAAATTCCCACTTGCATGTGTGCTAAGTGTGATAGCATTACACTCACTGTTTCCTATCAGAGTTACAACACATCTCTCACCAAACCATGATAGTGACTAAGGATTAAATCAAGATCAGTTCTTTTAGAGCACATGTTACCTAGAAATTGGATTTTTAAAAACGTGCTTCAGCATGAATGTAGCCACTTCTAAGGGTTACTGAAGAATTGTTGTTACAATTCCTCCTTTACATATGCCTTTGATTTTTCACCAGTAGCATTTTGTTCAGATTGGGAATACCAGATACTTAGATCCAATTTGTACTTATAGCTACAGATAGACCTCAGCTTATGTCCACAATTGGGATCAAAACTCCATTGGTAAGCAAGGTAGTAATTGAATTTTATGACTTTTTGCTGTAAGGAAATCATACAGTCATTAAGCAAACCAGTCTTTCTCCCATTGACTGTCAGAAGCCAGCTGGTCACAAATAATCGCATGATCCCAGGACAATGCTACCATTATAAATATACTCTGGTTGCCAAGTGCTTGGATTTTGATATTGTGGGAATACTGTGATGATAGTGAGTGTGAGGACTAGTTCTTCAGTGGTGGTGTAACTTCACTAAATAAATGCTAAGGACTATCTTTATTGTCATCCTTATTGATTCTGTGGACAAATTTTATCTTCCAAAGTTTAAGCACCATTTAACTACATTTTCGTTCCAATTGTGAACATGTCAAGGACTATGTGTAACTGAGTTGCAAGCAATTATTACAGGATCACTGTTTGGAATTTACCATCAGTACTCTTAGGTAATTATTGTCACTATGTACATACTTTATTTTTATAGATATTGTATGATGACCTGCTCTATTGTGTGAATTGGGTTTTTCTCCCCCATTTTGAATTCAAACAAAATTTTTATAGTTGCCTAGTTTTTTTTTTAAGTAGAAAATGAACGCACACAATTATACATCCTACAAATCAAAACGAGAGACACAGAACCAAATACAAAAAAGGAAAGGTTGAAGACTCAGATGCATATTGCAACTGTTACATAAAACTTAAGAATACCTCTTGCAGTAGTTAATTCCAAAGGTTAACCTCTGCTCAAGAAGTACAGTATGCCCCCCCCCAAAAAATCCAGTCTCCTTCCAGATAGTTTCATTGGATTATTTCTGATCCTAGTGTTTTAAAAGAATAAATGCTTCCTCTTTTTCATTTGTTTCCATACCATGCATGATTTTGTACAAGGTGATAAAGTCTGCTCCCAGTTAGTTTGGGATTCCCAATTAGAATTCCAGATATTTTAGCCTTTTCTTGTTAGTCTCTTCATAATTTACAGCTGTTACCATAGGTGTCCACAGGATAAGGGTAAATGATGAAATTCTAAATTCCTCACTATAGTGTCACAAAGCAAGTGTGAAAGGACAGAGCCTTTTGTTGTTTTAGCTTAATTGTAGTTAGGAACCACACCAATATCTGCTACATCCTTTCTCAGTGCTACAGACTGGTACTACACATAGTATTCCTTGAGAATCAATTTTACCCTTGTTTCCATTAACTTATTTTGTTCAGGCTCTTAAGTGGAACAGCCTTAAGTTGTTAGCTTTATCAATATTAAAATAGCATTTACCCCTTACTGTTAGAGCACCCAGGGGTTTCATTCACCCTCGATTCATTTTTATTTCATAATTCTTAAATCCAGTCTCAGGGTTTTGGGAAGCGTGCATCATCAAACAAACCAAATTAACAAAATTATAAACCAAAAGGAGTATTTAAACAGGGGAAAAAATCTAGAAAGAAGACAGCCTATTTGTTCGGGCCCAAAGCCCATTTCAGTAAAGCAGCTCTAACTTCTTTACACAATTGCATCAAGGTGGGGGCTGGATCTGCTTCTGGGGAGAGCATTCCGTAAGGAATTACATTACATTACATTACAGAAGAAGTAAAATTTGTCACCCATTACTTTGCAGGGCAGTCATGTAACTGGCAGTGACCAAAGATATAAAGGCAGAAGACGGATATAAAGGCAGAAGACAGATCTGTAACAGGGCAACAAATTTGGTTCCTACATTTTCTGCCATCTCAGGGATGGGTGGAAAATGTCTTTAGTCAGTAGTGGAGAAATGTTAAAAGTATGCATTTAACTTTCTGGAGGAGTCTAATGCCAAGAAAGACAGAAGAAAAAAGGTGAATGGGTTCAATTACACTGAATTATCAAATCATTGGTACCCAAAAATTTACTTATGGCTCAGAATTGCATTTCTGTGTTGATGATTATATGCTGTCAAGTCATCGTTGACTTTTAGTGACTATATAGATATTCTCCATGTTGAATGCAACATAATGAATAAAGAGAAGAGTGGTGTAGTTAAGGCATCAAGCTAGAAACCAGGAGACCGTGAATTCTAGTCAGGCCAAAGCCAGCTGGATGACCTTGGGCCATTTGTCATTCTCTGCCTTCAGAAGGAAGCAATGGCAAACCACTTCTGAAAAACTTGCCAGGAAAACTGCAGGAGCTCCAGGCAGTGTCTTGAGAATTGGACATGCTTGAACAGAAGAAGAAAAATAAAGAATTGAAGAATAGATCCAATTGCAATGTGAAAGTTGTAATCTGCAGTGAATTGTAACTTTCAAAATGATACATCGAGGTATCTTTGGGTACAGTGACTTCATTGTGTTGATTTTTATGTTACATTCCATATACCGTATTTATCGGCGTATAACACGCACCGGCGTATAACACGCATTCCCCATTTTAACACAAAAATTTGAGTAAAAATTTTTTTCATTAAAAATAAATGACTTGGAAGCTCGGAACTTAATGTTGGATTAAAATTTATAACATTAGAACATGAATTACTTCCCCACCCTCTTCTGTCACATCATTTTCCCCCCTCTGATCCCCCTGTACCACCTAATCCCCCCCCCAGATCCACCTGTACAACCTAATCCCCCTGTACCACATAGTCCTGATACCACCTGTACCATATAACCCCACCCCCCCATATCACATACTCTTTCCCCCTGCGCCACATAACAAGCCCCCCCCACATAAACCCCTATTTCTATATGTTTTTGTTTTCACCACAGTACCTGGCCTGTGTCGCTAGCAGACTCAGGTTACTCTTTAATTGCGCTGACGAGTAACGTCCTCAGCGTAACGTCAGGGACGTCACTCGTCAGAAGTACGGTGGCCTCGGAGGGTCCTGAGGAGCAGCCTTTAAAACAGCAGCGCGGGCGGCTGCGGACTCACAGCTGATTGGGAGAATGCCGGCGCGTACACTTGGGACCAGAGAGCAGGCGGGCGGGAAGGTAAGCACCCGCAATGATGGAGAAAAAATACAGGCAGCGGGTGGCTCTCTGGCCGCTGCGAGCCGCTGCTGCTAGGATGGGGTTAAATCAGGCAGCGGGCGGCTCTCCAGCCGCCGCTTGTTCAATGATGGGGTTAAAGCGAACAGCAGGTGGCTGGAGAGCTGCCGCCACTGCTGCAAGGTAGGGGTTATATCAGGCAGGGTAGCTGGAGAGCCGCCGACGCTGCCATGAAATGGATGCTGCACTTCTATGAGTATCATGGGCGCCGGTGAATCAGCTGGAGCAGGCAGTTTGGGACCCGGCGTATAACACGCAGTATCGGCGTATAACACGCAGGCAGGGTTTAAGCTTGCAATTTTAGTTTTAAAACTGCGTGTTATACGCCGATAAATACGGTAATTGCATGTATTGATTTAAAATTCTTATTTACCTCCATCTCCAATTTATGATGCTCCTTGTTATCTTCTTGTACTCCATAAAATCTTTCTGCACTAAACAAATTGTTCATAGATAGTAATAGGAGATGTAAGTTTTAATCAAATTGTTACAAATAGCATACAATAAATACAAATTACATTAAATAGCCTATCCTGAAATAATTTAAACAGTTTGTGAGTTTAGCAAATAAATTAAAATTATTGCCCTATGAACATATATAAACTTGGCAGTTAATTGTCCCCATAATAGGCTGTAGCAGAATAACTTCTTGGTAGTAGCAAATAGTTGGCCAATTTTTGCTTGAAAGCCTCCACTGATGGGAGAATCTATTACTCCAGGAGGTAGACTGTTTCATTGATTATAAACTCTTACAGATAGGAAAGTCTTTGTTTTCAGCTTGAATCTTCTGCAAAGGTTCCATCCATCAGATCTTTTTTCTAGCCTAGAGCATTAAGGAATGAATCTACTGTCTCTTCTGTGACAGCAGTTCAAGTATTTCCACACTTCTATTAAGTCTCTCCTTACCTTTAGGCAAAACACTCAGTTTTCTTAATCATTCTTAAAAGGATTTAGCATCTGTTATAAGCACCTCACTATCTTTGTTGCTCTTCTCTGTTTGTGGCCTAGACAATGCAGCACAGAATGGAATTATCACTTCCCATAATCTCAGTACGATACCTTTCTTCATTGCAGTAGTTTTTTTGGCAGTTGTAGCACAGTACTGGCCCATGTTTAACCTGTGGTCTACCAGAATACTGAGATTCTTCTCATATTACTGCCAAGCCATGTGCCACCTATGTTGTCATCCCCCCCTCAAAAAATTACATTTATTACAGTTGGATTTTTAGATAGAATCTAATGTTCAAGTCTATTGAGAGCCTTTTGATTCTTCAGTTTGTTTTTAATTGTTTGCAGTATCTATCATCTGCAAATTTGTTGAGCATCACTTTATCTAAGTTATTATGAAAATATTGCAGAGCATTGGGTCAAGGAAAGAATTCTGAGGAACCTCACTGCATTTCTCCCTCCATGTAGGCACATTCATTAAGGATCAGATGCTGGCTATGTTTGCTGAGGCACCTGTGAGTCCATCTGGTAGTGGCATCATTCATCCCACATTGTTTCATTTTACAAAGAAGGAACTATAGTGGATTTCATTAAATACAATGTTTTATAAATATATTACAGTCCTAGTATTCTCTTGTTCTACTTATGTAATAACTTTGTCAAAAAAGCACTCCACACGGGGCCACCCTTGAACAGTGTTTGAAAGCTACAGCTGGTGCAAAATACAATGGCACATAGTTTTGGAGGTCCATAGGATGGCACATATAACATCACTGCTATGTGAGTTGCATTAGTTATCAGCTTGCTTATGGAACCAATTCAAAGTTTTTGGTTATTTAAAGCCCTATCTGGCAAGGGTCCCAGGCTATCTGAGAGAGCTGTCCCACCCCGTGGGACTAGCCCACCCACTTGCACCAGTGGAAGAGGCCTGCTATGGAGCCCCATCTTCTAAAGAATTCCAGCAGGTGAGATCAAGGAGAAAAGCCTTTTCACTATGGCCCCAACCCTGTAGAACATTCTATCACTGGGGGGTGCCCACTGCAGGAAATGATTGATGGGATAAGAAGTCATCATCCCTGTGCTATCTGTTTGGTTCTGGAAGTGGGCAGCGTATAAATTTAATAAACAAAAAGCAGAAACATTTATCTGGCATCTATTTTAATAAACCCATGCTAGGTTCTAGTGATCTACTTGTTCCTTTCTAAGTGTTTGTAAATCTGTGTGTGTGTGTGTGTGTGTGTGTGTGTGTGTGTGTGTGTCTGTCTCTCTCTCTCCCCCCTCCCCCTCAGAAAAGATAGGGTGAGAGAATCCTTTGCTTCCATCAAACAGCAACAATCATGAATCCATACTCATGCAAAAGGTTTTATATTTCGAGTCTGTTCCCATTATCATATGCTTTCATATATAATGTATAAACTTTCTCATGTCCTCATTGACTTTGCTAAAAAGATTTACACCTCTGCCTGGTGTAAAATTACAATGCACGTCCCAAATTTTGCTCATTATCATACAGACATACTTAATAAATCTATCCTGGTGTAGTTATCACATTCATCTTTACTTTTGTAAAAGGGAACAAAAATAGTATTCTTAAAATTATGAGGCACATATTCATTTTGCATAGACACTCCAGAGTTGAACATTCCTCCAGTTATACTCAACATCTGTAGAGTTACATTTTTATTTTCAATTTTTTTAAAGCATTTTACTTTTTTCTCTTTTTTTCTTGGAAACAAACATCATTTTAAAAATCATTTTAATTCCATTTATCTATATATAACTCTAATTCCTACACAAATTTCTAAAATATTCTTTCTAGCATTTCCTCACTTTAGTTTCTTATCCTTACTTTTAGTCTCATTTCATGCCCTCTGCTGGAGGCCATTTGTTTAGCTGTTTTACCCATTTTCCAAACAATTTTTGCTTTTATCAAAATCACCCTGCATTTTCACTGCCTCTTTTAAACTGAATAGTCCCCCCCCCACTTGGTGGGCACATGTTAACCCAATTGTACCTGTTCCAAGATCACTCTGAATTGATGGAAGTCAGGGGAGGACCCAAGAAAAGACGCAGCTGACTTACAGTTACTAGAGGTGCTACTTGAGGATCTCATTTTGTTCTGAATTGTCTCTTCTAATGCAAAGTGTGTCATTATTTTAACAGCAAACTTTCTTTTAGTCATTTTGCCTCCATTCATATTTGATCTCATCATTCTCAAAACATTATTTTTTATGCTTTCTATTAGCATAATCTGACCCATCTCTGCATCATTTTGTACTGTGGTTATTTAGTCTCCATTCCATGCAACTCCTACATTCCTCCTCATTATGTCTACTTTTCACTCATTCTGTTGGAAGAACAGTTTACCTTCTTTTTTAAATACAAGACTCATACTTTCTCTTCCTGCAGTCATTCTATCTTTTCTCTCATTTCTTTCCTATCCACTTTTGACAGTAACCACAAATTATCTTTCCACATTTAGATCCTCTCATAGCCCTTGTATTTTTCATTGACCATCAATTCATTAATTATTCTTGGGTCCCAAATGGCATATATATTATATATTATATATTATATATTATATATTATATATTATATATTATATATTATATATTATATATTATATATTATATATTATATATTATATATTATATATTATATATTATATATTATATATTATATATTATATATTATATATTATATATTATATATTATATATTATATATTATATATTATATATTATATATTATATATTATATATTATTGGGTGGGAGCTTGGCTGTGTCCTGATTGGGTGGAGGTGTGTCCTGATTGGGTGGAGGTGTGTTCTGTTCTGATTGTTTGGGGGGTTGTGTTTCATGTAAGGGTAGGAGGGGTTTTAAAAAGGCTAATTGTGCATTTGCAGTCTGGCTTCTGGTTTTGGGTCGTGCCTCCTCATCAGTTTGTGTTTTTGTCTGTTTTCTTTGTGGATGTTTGGTGGTGATATTCTGTGTGGCTCTTGTGAGTGTGGGCCTGGTGTCATTCATCATGTTCGGGACTCGAACCACAGACAGAATCAGCAAAATCCTCCGCAAACACAACATCAAGACAGCATTCTGCACAGACCGAAAAATATCCACCATCCTAAGAAACCCCAAAGACAAAATTGAGTTAGAAAATCAAGGAGTATATGAAATCCCATGCACCACCTGCACCACCACATACATTGGACAAACCAACAGAAGAATAAGTGCACAAATTGAAGAACACAAAAACGCAATCAAAAAAGAGGAACCAACTTCTTCCCTGGTCCAACACCTTAAAGCCACAGGACATAAAATTGATTTTAATAAGACTAGAACTATCGCCAAGGCCGAACATTTCAACAACCGAATAATCAGAGAAGCAATTGAAATAGAAAAACGCCCACACAGCATGAACAGGCCTTTTGGAAGCCTGCCCTTATTGATAAACGAGTCCCGAACATGATGAATGACACCAGGCCCACACTCGCAAGAGCCACACAGAATATCACCACCAAACATCCACAAAGAAAACAGACAAAAACACAAACTGATGAGGAGGTACGACCCAGAACCAGAAGCCAGACTGCCGAACACTGTAAGTACATGCATAATCAAGCCAAGTCTTACTCCAGGTTTATTTACCATATTCTGTGCCAATCAAAATCTTTAATATCAAGAATATCAACTTGCTATTTATCGACGAACAAAAAGCATTCAACAATGAGATTTTATGTTGTGCCAATTAAAGTTAAAGTACATGGAATTTGGTGAAAACTTCATAAATATGTTTAAGGCAATTTATTGCAATCAAGTGGCTAGCGTGATAATAAATGGGGATACAACACAGACCTTAAAAATCCAAAAAGGCACAAAGCAAGGGTGTCCATTATCACCACTATTATTTGTATTAACATTTGAGGTCTTGACTAGGATAATTCTAAAAGATGAGCAAATTAAAGATCTAGAAAGTAAAAAGGAATTATTTAAGCTTCAAGCATTTGCAGATGACCTGGTGTTTATTATGGAAAAACCATTGCAGTCTGGTATGAGTCTAATGGAAGTACTCGGAGACTATTGGGAAGCAGCCGGTTTGAGGATAAATAAAGAAAAAACTAAGATGTAAGTGAAAAATATGACAAATGGGCAGAAAAATGAATTGGTTGAGAGAATAAACATTCAAATAGCAAAGAAAGAGATATTTAGGAATACAATTAACGCCGAGATGCGTAACACTCAGCAGATAATTACAATAAACTGACCAAATTAAGGTGGATTTAGAATGGTGGAAAAATTTACAGCTCTCCTTCATAGGGAAAATAGCAATAGTCAAAATGAACATCTTATTCAAAATCCTTTTTTTATTTCAAAATATACCAATAAGATTGGAGAAAGAATATTTCAGAAATTTAAATGAAATAGTATCTAAATTTATTTGGCAAGAAAAGAGGCCCAGAATTAAATTGAAACCTTTACAGGATTCCAAGGAAAGAGGAGGATTCGGATTGCCCAGTTGGGAAAGATACTATCAAGCGGCAGCATTAACATGCGTAAAACATTGGATAGGACTTAAAAATAGAAGACTTAACATTGGACAGTCATGATATGCAAATGGGGTGGCACGCCTTCTTATGGGATGGAAAACATAAAGCCCACCACTACTTCCAGAGGCACCATATAAGAAGAGCTCTACTTGATGTGTAGTTAAGGATTAAACAACAAAGCTACATGGAAACCCCAAACTAGTTATCGACATTGGAGATGTTCGTCCATCTGAATTTTATTAATTTAGGGAAAGTAATTACTTATAAGGCAATACTAAACAGAAAAAGGTGAACTAAAATCTAGAAGAGAATTATATGAGGAAGGAGTAGAACTGGAATGGTGGGCTTACTTTCAAGTCCAACCTCAATACGTAAAAGAAAAAAAAATGAGGTATTAAGAACTAACCCACAGAATTAAATAAAATTTTACTAGGTGAAGAGGAGGAAATGGTTAAAAAATTATATCAATATCTATTGGATTATACAATGGCAGAAGAGCAGGTAAAGGAAATCATGTTAGCCTGGAGTAGGAGCTTTGATTACAGCATAGATTTGGACAATTGGCAAGACTTATGGGAAAGAAACCAAAAGTTAACTTTAGCCACCTCGTATAAGAAAAACTTATACAAGATGTTCTGTTGGTGGCACATCCCACTCACAAGATTAGCAAAAATTAACAAAAACTTATCACCACAATGTTGGAAATGTAATGCTGCACTAGGGACCTTCTACCATATGTGGTGGGAGCGCACGAAAGCTAGGGCTTTCTGGCACAGGATAAAAAAGTATTTGGAAGAGATGCTAAATCGAAAGATGGAGTTGAGGCCAGGATTATTTCTATTAGGGATCACAAAAGAAAAACATGGCAGAGGTGGGCTATATTTAATGCTACATATTTTAACGGCAGCAAGACTGGTTTTTGCACAAAAATGGAAAAATAAAGAGACTCCCTTGGAACAAGAAATAATAAATAAGATGCTGACCTGTGCAGAAATGGACAGACTGACTCTAGAGCTTAAAGGCAAGGGAGAGACTGGAGGCCTGGGGATGGGCTTCAGCATTCCCAGACAGTCCCGAGCGGCCTTCAGCGTTGTCGGGCGGCGCCCCCCCTCCCCTCACACAGACGGCGGCTTCCCAGCGTGTTATGAGCTGGGGACGGCGCTGGCTGAGTTCGGGACGGCTGAGTTTGGGGCGGCGCTGCCACTGCTGCTTTGAACAATCTTGTGGCTTGAACGATCTTACGGTGTGAGCGAGTGGCATCGAGTGGCCTGTGGGATCCCCCCTCCCCCCTCCCCAGGAACATCGATTGAGAGCGCCACGGCTTGAGAGAGCTGCGGCCGTTGGGAACTGCGCGGCCCTTGCTGCGGTCATTGGGAGCGCTGGGGCTAAATTAAGAACACTGCGGTTCGAACGCTGAGGACGCCGAGGACGTGTTTCCATACTGGCCTCGGCGGCGCTAGCGGGCGGCGAGCGTTTTTTTTTCCCGACTGCGCGGTGCTGCCGGCGAGAGACTGAGATCTGGGCTTGTGTTAGACCTGCACCTTGCCCTGAGGAAGGGGTGGCTGAGTTTTTCCATCTACGTTGCCGAGACTGGGTGGCTGGTTTCTGGCCACAGCTCTCTTAGGCCTCCCCCCCCACTTCTCTCTGGTGCAGCCTCCTCTCTGCTCGCCACTGTGGGCGGCATATGGATGATGGAGGCGTTTCTTACTATCTCTTGGTGCCTGCAACATCTTCTGACTGTGCCCACCCGGCTTGCCCGTCTTGCTGAACCCTTGGGGACCTTTTTGGACTGCCATCACCCCGGAGGGGGAGAAAACGGCCTGGGCGCCCATCGAGGTTGGGCGAATCGGACAACTGGCTACAATTGCCACCACCATGGCCCTTCCGGACGCCTTTTCTCCCCTCTCGGTCTGGCTCAGCCTTTGTACTAACGCTGCCTTCTTCTTCTCCTGCTTACTGTTTGACTGAACTTCTCTCTCTCGTGGATTTGGTGAGGGGAGAGGGAAACATGACACCCCCCTGTACGCCTTCTGTGAACTGTTGCTGGGCCTTAACCACATCATTCCATCTCCCCCCTATTCTACAATCGTCCACCCAATTACGGTTTCTCTGGACCTTTGACTTTGGGTGCTTTTTAGGACCTGAGGAAGGGAGAGGGGCGGAGCAGCTCTCCCTCCTCCTTTCGCACCATTGACTATCTGAACCGTACCTGCGCAGTGCTTCGCACATTTTAGGAATGTAGTGTGAATGGTGTGCCTGGCTGATGTTTGTACCCACCTTTTTAACTTCATATTGTTGTATTTTTTGTGTTTAATTAATATATGTGGGGATTGCATTGGTGAGTGGCTGTGTATGTATGTGAGGACTGAGAGTACAGCCTAGTGCCTCCTCCACTGAGTGCTATTGCAGAAGTGGTAGAGGGCCCAGGCCTACCTCCCGTCCCAGAATGAGTGATAAAAATTGCCTGCTGGGTGGAGCGGAGGCTGTGGGAGGGGATATGAGGTCTACGGGTGCGGGGGTGGGACGAAGCATTACGGTCACTAGGGGGAGAGGCAGGTACGACGGGAACTTCAGGGCTAGCCATTACCGGGGAAGGAGGGTTCGCTACATCACAGAGATCCCTCCTTCCGGCCCCGCTAGTTCCACTCCAGGGCCAGATGGCGAGAACTGTCAGGGCCCTGGTCTCAGGCTGTTGTTGCTAAATGCCAGGTCTGTGGTTCACAAAGCTCCCCTTGTCCGGGACCTAATTTTAGACGAGGGGGAAGACCTGGCATGTATTACTGAAACCTGGCTGGGCCCGGAGGGAGGAGTCCCCCTCACTGAAATGTGCCCAGAAGGATTTCAAGTGCTTCATCAGCCACGACCCCAGGAAAGGGGTGGGGGAGTGGCTGTCATCATCCGAAGGTCTTTAGTTCCTCGTAGGATCCCTGCTCCGGAGCTTGTCGGGTGTGAGTCCCTGTTGATGAAGTTGGACCTTGGTGGTCAAGTGGGTTTGTTGCTAACGTACCTACCTCCCAACAGCGTTGCAACAGCCCTCCCCTCGCTCCTCGAGTCAGTAGCCGAGTTGGCGGTTCAGTTCCCCAGGCTTATAGTGCTGGGGGATTTCAACCTGCCTACACTTGGCGAACACTCTGACGAGGCGCAGGAGTTCATGGCTTGCATGACAGCCAAGGACTTGACCCAAGTAATTCGGGGTTCGACTCATTCAGCAGGTCACACGTTTGACCTCGTATTCCTTTCGGAGCAGTGGAGATGTGATCTAGAGTTGAAGGGCATTAAAACCTTGCCCTTGTCATGGTCTGATCACTTCCTACTGAGGCTCGACTTTCGGAAACCAATCCCCCATTGTAGGGAGGGGGAACCGATTAGGTGGTTCCGCCCCAGGCGCCTGATGGACCCTATGGGATTTCAGACGGTGCTTGGGGAAATACCTGACACTATCGTCCACAATCCGGTGGAGTCCTTAGTCACTGCCTGGAATACAGCGGCAGCGGGGGCTCTAAACCGGATTGCGCCTTTGCGACTTCTCCAAGGCAGTGGATCCAGGAGGGCCCCTTGGTTCACCGAGGAACTCCGGGAGATGAAGTGCCAAAAGAGACGCCTAGAGCGCCACTGGAGGGCCAGTAAATCTGAGTCAGACCGAGCACTGATGATAGCCTTTACCAGAGCCTATCTTGTGGCAATACGGGTGTTGAAATGTGCTCATTTCGCCGCTCTTATTGCATCCACTGAATCGCGCCCAGCCGCCTTGTTTAGAATAACCCGCTCCCTCTTGAAAGGGAGGGATGCGGATGACCCTTTACAAGGTAGAGCTGAGGAATTTGTTCAGTATTTAACAGATAAAGTCGCTCGGATTCGGACAGAGCTGGACTCCAATTGCACGGTACCAGCCGAGTACCGGGGGAAGGTCTTGAGCATACTTTATGGATTCAGTTTCAACTTGCTTCTCCTGAGGAAGTGGACAAGGCCATGGGAGCGGTGAGTGCCTCCACTTGTATACTGGACCCGTGCCCCTCCTAGCTGGTCTCGACCAGCAGAGAGGTGACACGCGGCTGGATCCAGACTATAGTTAACACCTCTCTCCGGGAGGGAATCTTCCCGCCCCTCCTAAAGGATGCGGTGGTGAGACCCCTCCTGAAGAAACCGTCTCTGGACCCAGCCATTTTGAGCAACTATCGTCCAGTCTCTAACCTTCCCTTCGTTGGGAAGGTTGTTGAGAAAGTGGTGGCCTCTCAACTCCAACGGTCCTTGGATGAAACCGATTATCTAGATTCCTATCAGTCAGGTTTCAGGCCTGGTTACAGCACGGAAACTGCTTTGATGATTGATGGCGCTGATTGATGATCTCTGGCGAGCCAGGGATAGGGGTCACCCCTCTATCCTTGTGCTCCTTGACCTCTCAGCGGCCTTCAATACCATCAACCATGGTATCCTTCTGCGACGGTTGCGAGAGGTGGGAGTGGGAGGCACCGTCCTCCGGTGGTTCTCCTCCTACCTCTCGGGCAGGTCGCAGTCGGTGTTGGTCGGAGGGCAGAGGTCGACCCCAAGGCCCCTGAATTATGGGGTGCCGCAGGGTTCGGTCCTGTCCCCCCTCCTATTTAACATCTACATGAAGCCACTGGGTGAGATCATACGCCGGCATGGGATTAAATACCATCAATATGCGGACGATACGCAGCTGTATCTGTCCGCCCCGTGCCAACTCAGCGAAGCAGTAGAAGTGATGTGCCAGTGCCTGGAGGCTGTTAGGATCTGGATGGGAGCAAACAAGTTGGCACTCAATCCAGACAAGACCGAGTGGCTTCGGATGTTCCCTCCCAAAGATTGTCCAACTATTCCATCTCTCAGGCTGGGGGGTGAAATTATATGCCCCTCAGAGAGGGTTTGCAATTTGGGAGTCCTCCTGGATCCCCAGCTGACTTTAGAACATTATCTCTCGGCTGTGACCAGGGGGACCTTTGCCCAGGTTCGCCTGGTGCACCAATTGCGACCCTACCTGGATCAGGAGGCTCTTCAGACAGTCACTCACGCCCTTGTGACCTCAAGACTGGATTATTGTAATGCGCTCTACATGGGGCTGCCCTTGAAGAGTGTTCGAAGACTTCAGTTAGTCCAGAATGCAGCCGCGCGAGCGATTGTGGGTGCACCTAGGTACACCCACGTCACACCTATCCTCTGCGAGCTGCACTGGCTACCCATTAGTCTCCGAATCCGCTTCAAGGTGCTGGTCGCTACCTATAAAGCCCTAGATGGCATCGGACCTGGGTACCTGAGAGACTGCCTCCTGCTGATTACCCCCCTCAGACCGATAAGATCTCACAGGTTGGGTCTCCTCCGGGTTCCATCTGCAAGCCAATGTCGGCTGGCGACTCCCCGGGGGAGAGCCTTCTCTGTTGCAGCTCCAGCCCTCTGGAATGACCTCCCCATGGAGATCCGGACCCTTACTACCCTCCTGGCCTTCTGCAAAGCCACCAAGTCCTGGCTGCTCCAGCAGGCCGGGGGGCTTGTGAAACACCCAGCCCCACAGAAATTGTGAATGTTGCACCTTTTTTTTAAAGTGTTGTCTTGTCTATTTATCCCCTTTCCCTTGTCTGCTGTGAGCCGCCCGGAGTACTCCGGGAGTGGGCGACATACAAGACAAATAAAATGAAATGAAATAATGAGACAGAATATCACGAAATCTGGGGCAAATGGTACCAATGGTTGGAAAGGCTGGTACAGAAAAACACAGATAAGTTAAGAATTGGAAAATATGGTATTAAGAATGTATGATAGGTAGGAATTGGATATGTATCTGCATGATTAATAATTACATATAAGAAATGGACAGGTAATCTGACTGACTACACACACCTATGTAATGGATTTAAAATGTAATTGTTGTAAGATCTAACCACTATATGGAAATGTTTATGCCAGAAATGTCGCACTATGTCCAATGTTTCTAATGTTTATCTAATAAAAAATTGTGTGTGTGTGTGTGTGTGTGTGTGTGTTGTATTTGTGCTGATAAATAAAGGGAGACTAGTATAGCTCTATTTCAAGCTATTTAGCTCTCATCAGCTAGCCATACCCTTACTGGGATTTGAACCTGTGCTGTATTACATATTAAGCAGTTGTGTTAACCACTAAGCCACAAGGTTCTCCTCCTTATCAGCTGAGCCAGGGAAGTAGGTATGTATTTAGTGTCCCAACCCCTGGTATGCCCAAATATGGGAGGAAGCATACTGCTTCCATTCTCTGTCTATCGGCTCGTCATAAGAGACCATCACGACAGAAACTCAATATTTTTACTGTTGCCTTTGTTACATTTGTGTTGTATTTGTAGGAATATCCTCTATCCCTGGCCCGCCAGAGATCATCAATCAGCGCGACCAAAGCAGTTTCTGTGCCGTAACCAGGCCTGAAACCCGACTGAAAGGGATCCAGATAATCTGCTTCATCCAAGGTCCGCCGGAGTTGAAAAGCCACCACCTTCTCAACAACCTTCCCTACGAATGGGAGGTTGGAGACTGGGCGATAGTTGTTTAAGATGGCTGGATCCAGGGAAGGTTTCTTAAGGAGGGGTCTCACCACTGCATCCTTTAGAGGGTGCGGGAAGGATCCCTCCCGAAGAGAGGTGTTAACAATCGTCTGGAGCCAGCCACGTGTCACCTCCCTGCTGGTCGAGCGACAAGTTGAAACTCGCTCCACAAAATCCGATCAAGACCTTCCCCCGGCATCTCGGCTGGTACCGTCCAAGTGGAGTCCAGGTCTGTCCGAATCCGAGCTATTTTATCCAACAGAAAGTGAACAAATTCCTCAGTTCTACCCTGTAAGGGCTTGTCCGCATCCCTCCCTTTCAAGAGGGAGCGGGCTATCCTAAACAGGGAGGCTGGGCGAGATTCTGCGGATGCAATAAGAGTGGAAAAATGCGCACATTTTGCCGCCCGTATCGCCACTAGATAAGTCCTAATAAAGGCTCTTAATTGTGTTCGGTCGGATTCGGAGTTACTAGCCCTCCAGTGTCGCTCTAGGCGTCTCTTTTGGCGCTTCATTTCCCGGAGTTTCTCAGTAAACCAAGGAGCCCTCCTGGATCCACTGCCGCAGAGAGGCCGTAAAGGCGCAATCCGGTTTAGAGCCTCCGCCGCCGCTATATTCCAGGCAGCGACCAAGGACTCCGCCGGATTGTGGACCAGAGAGTCAGGTATCTCACCAAGGGCCATCTGAAATCCCATAGGGTCCATCAGGCGCCTGGGGCAGAACCACCTAATCGGTTCCACCTCCCTACAGTGGGGGATTGGTTTCCGAAAGTCAAGCCTCAGTAGGAAGTGATCTGACCATGACAAGGGCAAGATCTTAATGCCCTTCAAATCTAGATCAGAGAAACACGAGGTCGAGTGTATGACCCGCTGTATGAGTCGGACCCTGAATTACATGGGTCAAGTCCATGGCTGTCATGGAAGCCATGAACTCCTGTGCTCCATCAGAGCGTTCGCCGAGCAACGGCAGGTTGAATTCCCCCAGCACTATAAGCCTGGGGAACTCAACCGCCAGCTTGGCTACTGACTCGAGGAGCACAGGCAGGGCTGTTGTAATGCTGTTGGGAGGTAGGTACGTTAGAAACAAACCCACTTGACCCCCAAGGTCCAACTTCACCAGAAGGGACTCACACCCGACAGTCTCCGGAGCAGGGATCCTACGAGGAACTAATGACACTCGGATGATGACTGCCACTCCCCCACCCCTTTCTTTGGTGTCGGGGCTGGTGGAGCACCTGAAACCCTTCTGGGCACATTTCAGTGAGGGGGACTCCTCCCTCTTGGCCCATCCAGGTTTCAGTAATACATGCCAGGTCTGCCCCTCGTCTAATATTAGGTCCCGGATGAGGAGAGCTTTGTGAACCACAGACCTGGCATTTAGCAACAACAATCTGAGACCAGGGCCCTGACAACTCTCGCCATCTGGTCCTGGAATGGAGCTAACGGCCAGAAAGAGGGATCGCTGTGACGTAGCGAACCCTCCTTCCCCGCTAATGGCTAGCCCTATAACTTCCGTCAAACCTGCCTCTCCCAACTATGACCGGGATGCACCGGCCCATCCCCGCACCCATAGACCCCACTTCCCCTCCCGTGGCCTCCATTCTCCCCGGCAGGCCATTCATATCATTCATTCTGGGATGAGAGGTAGGCCTGGGCCCCTTACCACTTCTGCTTATGCACTCAGTGGAGGAGGCACAAGGCTGCACTCTCAGTCCTCTCATGCATACCCATGGTCACTCTCTCATACATTCCCCACTATGATCAATTAAAAAGAGTACAAGAATACAATGGGTAATATAAATTAGTTAAAATTAAGTGGGTTCATGCATCAACAATCATACCATACACACTCCATCCATAAATTGCGCAGGTCTTGAAAGTCCAGTCAAGTGGATTTGTGCAGATATGGAGGTGAGGATCAATGATAGTAAAGGAGGGAGAGTTCCTCCGTTCCTCTCCCTTCCTGTATGTCCGGAAGAAGCCAAAGAGGGGCCAAGGGCCCAAAGTCTATAATGACTGGGGTAGTTGCAGATGGGGGGGGATATAGGCGCCAGTTTGAAACAGGAGGCAAGTTCGTAGCCTCGTCCCCCCCACTTCTCGTTGTTAGTCCAGAAGAGGCACAGTCGAAGAAGAGCAGCGTGCAAGCCCCGCAGCAGCAACAACCCGGAAAAGGAGGCTGCAGCAAGAGAGAAAGGGGGGGGGGAGGCCTGGAAGAACTATGGCAATTGCAAGTCCCATTCTCCCAGTCCCAGTCCACATAGCTACAGCACCTCACCACCCCCTCCTCGGGGCGGGGTGGGGCGCAGACCACCACTCCACAACGTCCAGCCCAAGTCCAACAAGTCCAGCAGTCCCAATATAAATCAAAAGAAAGACCTCTCTCCAGCAGCACAGCTAAAGGCGCCCGCTGTCTAAGCAGCGGCGCCACCGTCGCCTACAGAACGACGACGACGCCGTCGGCCAGCAAGGGGATGTAGAGAACATGGGAACGCTATCCAGGGGCCGCCCGAACATGACCTCCCAGGCACTCGCCGCCCAAATGACACCGCCGCCGCCGTGCGCAGAATGGTGCCAACGCCGTCGTCAGCCAGTAGAGACACGGAAACGCCATCCAGGGGCTGCCCGGGAGCGGCCCCCTCCAGATAACCATCTGCCTGGCTCGTCTGGTGGTCGGTCTTTTGCATAGGTTCCTCTTTTTCGAAAACCTAAGAATCCTAAGAATCTGGATGTTTTCCGCTCCTCGCAAGCCCGAGCGTTCGGCTCGGGCAGCCATCTTCCATCTCGCACATGCGCAGGAATCCCAGGAAGCTCTTTAGAATTGAGATTACACAGATGTGCTAAGATGTTTGATTTATAACGCAGTTGTGATGGAAACAAAAATTAAGGAGGAGATATCTGTTGCTCATAAAGAACTGTCTGACAAACTTGAGACTCGGGTTCAGAAGATCAGGGATGACATGTTGGGGGTTGTTAATTCGTTAACAGAATATGTCTCGGGAATTGAAGACAGATTAGAAGATCTTAATGATGCCAATATTAACTTGGTATCGAAAATGGATGTGGTGCAACAAAAAGTTGGAGATGCTGAAAAAGAAATTATTATGTTACAGTATAGACAAACGGAATTTGCATTAAGAATAAGAGGTTTATGTGAAAATATCCAGGAAAATTTGAAACAAATTCTCTCAGAAGCCTCCGATAACCTGATGGGAAGTCTAGGTGGGAATTTTGAATGGCAAATCGATAAGGTTTATCGTGTTAACTCCTGTCTTGCCAGACAGAAGCAATTACCAAGAGATATCGTGGTATACTTTACTACAAGAGACATGAGAAATATGATATTGCAAGAGTCTTATAAACCCGGTCACGATTGGGAGGGGCAGGTATGACGGGAACTACAGGGCTAGCCATTACCGGGGTAAAAGGGGTCTCTACGTCACAGCGATCCCTTGTTCTGGCCCTGCAAGCTCAACTCAAGGACCTGGTGGCAAGAGAAGCCAGGGTCCTGGTCTCAGTTTGTTGTTGCTAAATGCCAGGTCTGTGATTCATAAAGCTCCCCTCATCCGGGACTTAATACTTGACGAGGGGGCAGACCTGGCATGTATTACTGAAACCTGGCTGGGCCACGAGGGAGGAGTCCCCCTCTCAGAAATGTGCCCAGAAGGGTTCCAGGTGCTCCACCAACCACGACACCAGGGAACGGGGTGGGGGAGTGGCAATTATTATCCGAGGGTCATTAGTTCCTCGCAGGATCCCTGCTTCAGAGACTGTGGGGTGTGAGTCTCTTCTCTTGAAGTTGGACCTAGGGGTTCAAGTGGGCTTGCTTTTGATGTACCTACCTCCCAGCTGCATCACAACAGCCTTGCCTGAACTCCTGGAGTCAGTAGCCGAGTTGGCAGTTGAGTTCCCCAGACTGATAGTAGTGGGGGACTTCAATCTGCCATCTCTAGGTGAATGCTCTGATGGGGCTCAGGAGTTCATGGCTTCCATGACAACCATGGACTTGACCCAGGTAATTCAGGGTCCAACTCATAGAGCGAGACACATGCTCGACCTAGTGTTTCTCTCGGGGCAGTGGAGATGTGATCTTGAGCTAAGGGGAATAGGGATCTTGCCCTTGTCATGGTCAGATCACTTCCTGTTGAGGCTTGATTTTCGGAAGCTACTCCCCCACTGCAGGGAAGTGGAACCGATTAAATGGTTCCGCCCCAGGCACCTGATGGACCCGCAGGGATTTCAGAAAGAGCTTGGAGAGATACCTGACTCTCTTGCCCAAAATCCGACAGAGTCCTTGGTCGCCGCCTGGAATACAGCGGTGACTGAGGCGCTAGACCGGATTGCGCCTTTGTGGCCTCTCCACAGCAGTGGATCCAGGAGGGCACCTTGGTTTACCGAGGAACTCCGGGAGATGAAGCACCAAACGAGACACCTAGAACGACGCTGGAGGGCTAGCAACTCCAAATCCAACCGAACACTATTAAGAGCCTTTATAAGGACTTATTTAGTGGCGATACGGGCGGCAAAATGTGCACATTTTTCCACTCTTATTGCGTCCGCAGAATCCCGCCCAGCCACCCTGTTTAGGATAACCCATTACCTCCTGAAATGGGAGGAAATGGGGGATGCCTTACAGGGACAGGCTGAGGAATTTGCTTAGTTTCTGTCAGACAAAATCACTCAGATTCAGACAGACCTTGACTCCATTTGGACAGTACCAGCGGAGATGCCGAGGGAGGGTCTTGCTCAGATTTCCTGGAGTGAGTTCCAGCTTGTCACCCCTGAGGAAGTGGACAAGGCCATGGGAGCGATGAGTGCCTCCACCTGTTTACTGGATCTGTGTCCCTCCTGGCTGGTCTCGACCAGCAGGGAGGTAACACGAGGCTGGCTCCAGAGAATTATGAACTTGTCTTTGCGGGAGGGATCTTTCCCACAACCTCTGAAGGAGACGGTGGTAAGGCCCCTCGTCAAGAAGCCTTCCCTGGACCCAGCTATTCTTAAAAACTATCGTCCAGTCTCCAACCTCCCTTTTTTAGGGAAGGTTGTTGAGAAGGTGGTGGCCCTTCAACTCCGATGGACCTTGAATGAAGCAGATTATCTAGATCCTTTTCAATCTGGTTTCAGGCTTGGTTACTCCACCGAAACCGCTTTGGTCGCACTGACCGATGATCTCTGGTGGGCCAGGGATAGAGGACATTCCTCTATCCTAGTGCTCCTTGACCTCTCAGCGTCCTTCAATACCATCAACCATGGTATCCTTCTGTGACGGCTGGAGGAGGTGGGAGTGGGAGGCACCGTTCTACGGTGGTTCTCCTCTTACCTCTCGGACAGGTCGCAGTCTGTGTTGGTTGGAGGGCAGAGGTCGACCCCTAGGCGACTTAATTGTGAGGTGCTGCAGGGGTCGGTCTTGTCCCCCCCCCCCCTCCTATTTAATATCTACATGAAGCCACTGGGTGAGATCATTCATCGGCACGGGATTAAATACCATCAGTACTCGGACGATACACAGTTCTATCTGTCCGCCCCATGCCAGCTCAGTGTAGCGGTGGAAGTGATGTGCCAGTGCCTGGAAGCTGTTAGGGTCTGGATGGGAGTGAACAAACTCGCACTCAATCCTGACAAGACCGAGTGGCTGTGGATGTTGCCCCCTAAGGACAGTCCAGCTAGTCCGTCCCTAAGCCTGGGGGGAGAAAATTTACTCCCCTCAGAGAGAGTCCGCAACTTGGGGGTCCTCCTGGATCCACAGCTGATGTTAGAACATCACCTGTCAGCTGTGACCTGGGAGGCCTTTGCCCAGGTTCGCCTGGTGCACCAGTTGTGGCCCTATTTGAACCGGGAGGCACTGCAAACAGTCACTCACGCCCTCATCACCTCAAGACTGGATTACTATAATGCGCTCTACATGGGGCTCCCCCTGAAAAGTGTTCAGAGAATACAGTTAGTCCAGAATGCAGCCGCGCGAGCAATACTGGGAGTACCAAGGTACACCCACACTACACCTATCCTCCGCGAGCTGCACTGGCTCCCTATCGGTCTCCGAGCACGATTCAAGGTGCTGGTTATTACCTTTAAAGCCCTACATGGCCTAGGACCCAGATATCTGCGAGACCGTCTTCTGCCGCATACCTCCCAACGACCGAGAAGATCGCACAGGGTGGGCCTTCTCCAGGTGCCATCAGCCAGACAATGTTGGCTAGCAGCACCCCGGGGGAGGGCCTTCTCTGTAGCCGCTCCGGCCCTATGGAATGAACTACCCCCAGAGATCCAGACCCTACCCACTCTCATGGCCTTCCAAAAGACTATCAAAACCTGGCTATTCCGGCAGGCCTGGGGCTGTTGACCTCTCGACTGAGGTCCAGCCCCGATTAGACTGGGTCCATGATGTGTTTCTTTTAATCTGCTTTCTTCTGTTTGTTTTTAACCTTTCTTTTAAAATTTATTTCTGTAAGCCGCCCGGAGTCCTTCAGGATTGTGCGGCCTATAAATTTAATAAATCCAATCAAATCCAAGCTCCAAATTGGGGGTCAGGAGGTGACTGTTTTGAAGGAGATGCCACCTCAAATGCTAAGATCTAGGAAAGACTATGCTTTTTTAGTTGAAGAGCTTAAAAATCATCAGCTACAGTTCAGATGGGATGCACCAGTTGGTCTAGCACTCATTTACCAGGGGCAAAGATACCGTCTTAATTCAGTATGGAAGACCCGGGACTTTTATAATAATATATTGAAGGCTGGACACTCCGCCCCACCTGGACCTAGAGAAAGAGAACAAGAAGGACAAGACAGACAGCAAACTACACAAGGTTCAACAAGGTCAGATCAACCTTCTTTCTCAGAAGTGCAAGGAGCCAAGGAACAAAGACAAACCCGTGTGATTACCAGACAAATGGATCAAGAACTAAAGAAGCAACAATCACAACAAACACCTGTTACCGGTCAAGTTGCTACAGCTACCAGCTCAGAAGCAGTGGGAGGAGCCAGACCAAAGGTTAAATTCCAGGAAGTCCAGATGGCTCTAAAAAAGCTTCCGGGACCCAAAGATGACAACTAAGTTCCTAACGTGGAACGTTAATGGATTAAATTCCCCGCAGAAAAGGAAGAAAATAAATCACTATCTTAAACAGTTCAAGAATGATATAATTTGTTTGCAAGAAACTCACATTAGATCAACTGATCAAAAATACTTGATTAATACAAGACTTGGACAACACTTTATAGCTTCTGCCTCAGAGAAGAAAAATGGTATAGTCATCTACTTAAGGAAGGATATGAAAACTGAATTAATTGAAGCAGACTCCCAAGGAAGATATATTGCAATAGATCTGGTACTAGAAGGGAAAAGGACATTGTTACTGGGAATATATGCTCCCAACCAACAACAAGATGGATTTTATAAAAAGCTCCATGCCAAATTAGTACAGTGGGATTATAGGTCCTGCATACTATTGGGTGATTGGAACGGTGTTTTGGACACCAAGAAAGATAAGAAGGTTTCTCGACCAAATACTCAAATGCGAGTGAAACTACCTAAGTCCTTTTTTGATATGATGGATGATTTTGAATTGAGAGATATTTGGCGAGAAAGAAATGCAGAAGAATACGACTTTACCTTCTTTGCTGATAGGCACCAATCTTTTTCTAGAATTGATTTCATACTAACTACCAATGATTTGCTTTCTAGGGTAAAGAAGACAAAGATATGTGCCAGAGTTTTATCAGATCATAACCCGATTTGGATGGAGTTGGGAGGTGTGACGCATGCAAGAAGGTCTTGGAGACTGAATGAAAATGTATTTAGATATGAGAAAAATATTAATGAATGTAAAAAATTGCTAACAGAATACTTTGTTTTTAATATGAGTAAGGATACATCTATGGAAATTGTATGGGATGCAAGTAAAGCGTATATGAGAGCAGCTTTGATAAATCTAAATAGATTACATAGACGCAAACAGGGGGGAAAGCGAACAGAATTGGAAGATGAAATTAGGAAGAAAGAGCAAGAGTTAACTTTAAAACCAGGAGATAAAAAGATTAAAGATGCCTCATTAAAAGACCAATTTAACATGCTGATCTCAGACCAGGTAGCTACCAGTCTGTTATATGCGAAACATAATACTTTCTGCAATGCAAATAAATCTGGTAGATGGTTAGCATATCTGATTAGGAAAAAGGAAAAATCTCATAACGTAATCAAATTACACTACAGAGGGAAAGAAGTGTATCAACAGGATGAGATTCAAAAGGTCTTTCATGAATTCTTTATAGCATTATACAAGGGTGATAAAATTAAAGGTCTAGATATAGAAAGATACTTGGATAAAGAAAAAATACCCATAGTCAAAGAAGAGCAGAGGGAAAGATTGAATCAACCAATAACTTTGGGGGAAATCCTACAGGTAATCAAGCAGTTAAAGGCAGGGAAGGCACCGGGTACAGATGGTTTGACAGCAGCTTATTATAAAAATTTACAATTAGAAATGGTAGAACCCCTTAAGGAATTATTTAATAAGATTCAAACGGAAGGCAAGGTACCCCCATCTTGGAAGACAGCTTTTATATCCCTGATACCCAAAGAAGACCAAGATATTACTCAACCAAAAAATTATAGACCCATTTCATTACTTAATGTAGATTATAAAATCTTTACCAAAATGCTAGCAAACAGGTTAATGTTGGTTATTCAACAATTGATCCATAATGATCAAACAGGTTTTATTCAAGGGAGACAAATGAGAAGTAATGTAAGATTAATTGTTAATGCACTAGAATATTTGGGAAAGAATAACCAAATTCCAAAAAATAACCAAAAAATGCAAATAGGAGAACATTTTTTACAATCAATCAAAGCAATATATCAACAACAAATAGCTCAAATTATAGTTAATGGAAGTTTAACAGATTCTTTTCAAATTGAAAAAGGTACAAGACAGGGTTGTCCCTTGTCCCCATTATTGTTTATCATAACTTTGGAAATATTGCTGAATAAAATACGGGGCTTGGAGGGCCTAAAGGGAATTAAGATTAGGCAGCAAGAATATAGAGTACGTGCTTTTGCAGATGATTTGGTTATAATATTAACCCAACCACAGGAATCTAGTAAGGTCTTAATGAATATGATTAATCAATATGGTCAAATGTCAGGATTCAAAATAAATTTAGGGAAAACAAAGATATTAGCTACAAATATGAATACTAAACAAAAGGAAGAACTAGAAGGAATGATAGGATGTGAAATAGTTAAAAAGGTCAAATATTTAGGAGTTCATATTTCGAGCTCAAATGGGAAGCTATATAAGTATAATTATGAACCACTTTGGCATAGTATATAGACAGAGATGAAAAAATGGGAGAAGTTACAGTTATCCTTGCTGGGAAGAATAGCAGCAGTGAAAATGAACATTTTACCTAAATTTTTATTTCTTTTCCAAATGCTACCAATACTTAAAAAAGATGCGAACCTGTTAGAATGGCAGAAGGGTATTAATAAATTTGTATGGGCAGGGAAAAAGCCGAGAGTAAAACTAAAAATAATGCAAGATGTGAGTGAGAGGGGAGGTTTGAAATTACCCAATTTAAAATTATACTATGACACAATAGTTTTATCTGTAATTAGTGTTTGGATTAATTTAACAGATGATAGAATACTTAATATCGAGGGGCATGATCTGGTATATTTTTTGGCATGCTTACCTGCTATATAACAAAAAAGTGGATAAGAATTTTAAAAGTCATATTTTAAGGAATGCTCTTCTGCGGGTCTGGAAAAAATATCAATACAAATTAAATGATAAGATACTCATGTGGACAATTCCTAGACATGCAATAGAAAATATGAACATAGTACAAAAACAGGATATAATTACTTACAGACAGCTTCTTACCCTAGAAAGGGGCGTATTACAACTAAAATCCTTGGATGAATTAAAAGAGGAAAAGGTAATCCAAACATGCTTCCAGTATGGGCAGGTGGAAAACAGATCAAAAAATTGGTTTTATGCAAGTCAAAGATAATTTATTTAAACAAATAAGAGATCAAAGTTTAATGCATATAAAGAGATTATATAATTGTATTTGTATTGTAGTGTATTTTATTATTTGTATGCCGCCCTTCTCCGGGATGACTCAGGGCGGCGAACAATTCAAGGGGGGGGGGGGGAACATAAAAGACAAAATACAAATAATAAAAGTAGACAACAGTCGCACAACCATACATGTCGAGAGGGGAGGAAACCCCTCCTGAAGAAGCCATCGTTGGACCCAGCTAGTTTGAACAACTACCATCCAGTCTCCAACCTTCCCTTCATTGGGAAGGTTGTTGAGAAAGTGGTAGCCTCTCAACTCCGACGGTCCTTGGATGAAGCCGATTATCTGGATGCCTTTCAGTCTGGATTCAGGCTTGGCTACAGCACAGAAACCGCTTTGGTCGCACTGACCGATGATCTCTGGAGAGCCAGGGATGGAGGTCATTCCTCCATCCTGGTGCTCCTTGACCTCTCAGCGGCCTTTGATACCATCGACCATGGTATCCTTCTGCGATGGTTACGAGAGGTGGGAGTGGGCGGCACCGTTTTTCGGTGGTTCTCCTCCTACCTCTCGGACAGGTCGCAGTCGGTGTTAGTTGGGGGAGAGAGGTCGACCCCTAGGCCCCTGAAATATGGGGTTCCTCAGGGTTCGGTCCTATCCCCCCTTCTGTTTAATATCTACATGAAGCCACTGGGTGAGATCATTCGACGGCACGGGATCAAATACCATCAATATGCGGACGATACTCAGTTGTATCTGTCCGCCCCGTGCCAACTCAGTGAAGCGGTTGACATGATGTGCCAGTGCCTGGAGGCTGTCAGGGTCTGGATGGGGGTTAACAAGCTTGTACTCAATCCAGACAAGACCGAGTGGCTGTTGTGTTTTCCTCCCAAGAATTTGGCCGGTATTCCATCACTCAGGCTGGGGGGTGAAAATTTACGCCCCTCAGACAGGGCGCGCAACTTGGGAGTCCTCCTGGACCCACAGCTGACTTTAGAACATCACCTGTCAGCTGTGACCAGGGGGGCATTTGCCCAGGTTCGCCTGGTGCACCAGTTGCGCCCCTACCTGAACCGGGAGGCACTCGCAACAGTCACTCATGCCCTCGTGACCTCAAGACTGGACTACTGCAATGCGCTCTACATGGGCAGCCTTTGAAGAGTATTCGGAGACTTTAACTCGTCCAGAATGCAGCTGCGCGAGCAATTGTGGGTGCACCCCAGTACACCCACGTTACACCTATCCTCCGCGAGCTGCACTGGCTACCGATCGGTTTCCGGATACGATTCAAAGTGCTAGTCGTAACTTATAAAGCCCTTCATGGTATTGGACCTGGGTACTTGAGAGACCACCTGCTGCCAGTTACCTCCCAAAGACCCGTCAGATCTCACAGGGTCGGCCTCCTCCGGGTTCCATCCACCAGCCAATGCCATCTGGCTACTACCCGGGGGAGGGCCTTCTCTGTAGCAGTTCCGGCCCTTTGGAATGAACTCCCCGCGGAGATCCGGACCCTCACCTCTCTCCAGGCCTTCCGGAAAGCCGTCAAAACCTGGCTGTGCCGGCAGGCCTGGGGTTGATGAGTTCCCCTCCCCTCTCAACTGTTATGGCTGTGTGATTTTCATGCATTTTAATTATGTGTACTGTTGTTTATGTTCCCTTTCCCCCCTGAGTTGTTTGCCGCCCTGAGTGCCTCCTGCATACAAATAAACCAAATACAATACAATACAATACAATCACCCCCAGGCCTGCCGGCAAAGCCAGGTTTTGATGGCTTTTCAGAAGGCCTGGAGAGAGGTGAGGGTCCGAATCCCTGCGGGGAGTTCATTCCAGAGGGCCGGAGCTGCCACAGAGAAGGCCCTCCCCTGGGTAATAGCCAGGTGGCATTGGCTGGTAGATGGCACCCGGAGGAGGCCAACCCTGTGAGATCTAATGGGTCTCTGGGAGGTAATTGGCAGCAGGCAGTCTCTCAAGTACCCAGATCCAATACCATGAAGGGCTTTATAAGTTACGACTAGCACCTTGAAGCATATCCGGAGACTGATCGGTAACCAGTGCAGCTCGCGGAGGATAGGTGTAACATGGGTGTACCGAGGTGCACCCACAACGGCTCGCGCGGCTGCGTTCTGGACGAGTTGAAGTCTCCGAATACTCTTCAAGGGCTGCCCATTAATAATGTATTAATACAGATGGACTCCGAAACAGAATTAGTTAAAGACTGTATGATAAAGTGGGCTCAAAATATTGAAGAACCAATAATGCTGGATACATGGGAAAGGATTTGGGTAAGAAATGTAAAATTTACACAAGCCCAAAACTTGAGAGAAAATTTTTACAAGATGTTTTATAGATGGCATTTAGATCCTAAAAAGTTGGCTTCTATGTACCCAAACTTACAACCCAAATGCTAGAGATGTGACTCTCTGGACGCTACATATTTTCATATATAGTGGACTTGCAAAAAAGTTAAGGCATTCTGGATAAAAATATGGTGGATTATGCAAAATGTTCTTTAAAAAAGGATAAAGTTTACCCCTCAGTTATTTTTGTTAGGTATAATTACTGATTGTACAGCTGTAGAGATTAATTTGATTTTGCACTTAATAACTGTGGCTAGATTGTTGGTGGCGCAATACTGGAAGAAGAAAGATTTGCCCACAATTCAAGAATGGACATTGAAAGTTACAAATCTAGCCGAGATGGCTAAAATATCTGCATATCTTAAGGACTATTCAGATATAAACGAGACTGGAAAAAATGGATCGATTATACTCAAAATAAATATGGGACTAAGAAATTCCAGATCGCTTATGATTAAGATCAGGAATGATATAAATTGTTTAAAGTTAGTCTAGCAAGGAGGAGCTAAGTTCAATTTAAAGATGTTATCAATTTTCTATTCTTTTTTCAAATATATTTTAGACTGCTTTTGTTAAAGATTTATACCGTGTATGGGTTCTGGGAAATCAGGGGAGGGAAGGTTGGGGGGGAGGGGGGGAGGGACGTATATTAGGCTTGATGAGGGGTGTTAGATTTTAAAGTAATATGATTGGACATGTATACTGTCTACTCTTATTTTTTCTTTAAAACTAAGATATGTTAAGTATATTGATATGGAAGCATAAATACCATCAACATAGAATGGAGTTTGCTCAGAAGCTGAAATACACCAAGTGAATAAGAGGAAGGGTGGGAAGCAGAGGAGAGAAGAAAGATAGGAAGAGAGGGATAGATGAGAGGGTAAGGGGGGAAAATGAGGAGAATAAGGAGGAGTGGAATGAGGAGAGAGGAGAAGGAGAAAGGAAGGGGAAGTAGAGTAGGAAAGGATGATGGAGGGAAGAAAGCAGGTAAGGAGTGGGAGGAGAGAGGCAGAAGAAAGTGGTGTATGGAGAGCAGAAGAGCCAATAATTGGTTTCTATCTTTTTTAGTTTTTTTTCCCCAGGAGTTGATGGCAAGATGAACTGATGCAATCATTAATTAATACAATATGATATTGGCTATGTAATAGTATGCATGTGATTATATGTTATGTAAATGGAAAATAAAAAAGTATTTTTTTAAAAAAAAAGATGTCTGATTTATTAAATTGGAACTTTAAGGATCGTTTGGTCTGATTTAATTCTACATGATACTTGGAATGCTGACATCTGCTTTCATAGAAAGCAAATAGATATTTTAAAGATTATTGGAGCAAAATAGTGGCGGTCACTTTACTGACCACCTAAAAGCAAATAAATTACCAGATCCAGATGGTGTCTATCCAATATTTCATAAATAATGTAAATGTGAGATTGGTGATCATCTGACCAAAAACATCACATTTCTTTAAAATTGCCTTCCTATTAGAAGACCAATAAAAAGGGCCAATATATATATTTTTAAAATGGGATACAAGAAATATTTAGATTTTCTGAAGAATAATCTGGTTCTGGAATATTTGTTCTTCGAGAGTGTCCCAAAGTCTGTGACACTATTGCTGTGGAGATCTGTGATTTTCCAGTTGTTACTGATATACTAGGATACAACATTCCTAAATATAGTATTGTTGTGCTAAAGATGCTGAAAGGTATAGTTCAGCAACATCTGAGGTCTTACAAAACTGTGCAGCAAGCAGCCAAAAAAGCCAATACAATCCTAAATTGCATCAACAGAGGGATTCAATCAAGACCAAGGGATGTACTAATACTATTGTACAAAGCCTTAGTAAGACCACACCTAGACTACTGCAACCAGTTTTGGTCACCACACTATAAAGAAAGATGTTGAGAATAATGCAGAGAAGAGCAACAAAGATGATTAGGGGGCCGGAGGCTAAAACATACAATAAACAGTTGCAAGAACTGGGCATGGCTAGTCTAGTGAAGAGAAGGACTAGGGGAAACATGATAGCAGTGTTCCAATATTGAGGGGCTACCACAGAGAGGAGGGTTATTTCCAAAGCCATTTTCCAAAGCACCTGAAGGCCAGACAAGGAATAATGGATGGAAACTGAACAAGGGGAGGTTCAATCTAGAAATAAGGATAAATTTTCTGACAGAGATTAATCAACCAATGGAACAGCTTGCCTTCAGAAGTTCTGGGAGCTTCACTGGAAGCTTTCAAGAAGAGACTGGACTGCCATCATCAAAAATGGTGTAGGGCCGGGATAGCGAACCTATGGCACACGTGCCATAGGTGGCACGTGGAGCCATTTGTCAGGGCACACCAGGTGTTGCCCTGTCAGCTGAATTCAGCCTTTTTTAAAGCCATTTTTTTTGCCCTTCCCATGCTCCAGAGGCTTTATAGGAGCCTGGGGAGGGCGAAAAGAGCCTCCCTCGCCACCACCACCCTGAGGCCCTCTGGAGGCTTCAGGAGCTTCCCTGAAGCCTCCGGAACCGACCCTACGAGCAAACCAGAAGTGACTTCTGCTTTGCTCGTAGGGTCATTTTTTGCACTCTGGAGGCTTCAGGGAAGCCTCCTGAAGGTCCCTGAAGCCTCCAGAGGGCCTCCGGGGGGGGGGGGGGGGAGGCTGTTTTTCCCTGCCCAGGCTTCTATAAAGCCTCTGGAGCCTGGGGAGGGCAAAAAAAGCATGCACAAATTGGGAGGGAGTGCCTCTCGTGTGCATACGTACTGGGGGGGGGGTGTCGCAAGTTGCGTTATGTGTGTGGCACACCTACGCACAACCCCCCTGCATTTCCCCCCCTTTATGGCAGGCAAGCCAAAAAAGGTTCACCATCGCTGGTGTAGTGTCTGCTGGTGGGAGGAGGGTTGGATTAGATGACCTATGAGGTCCCTTCCAACTCTGTTAATCTGCAATGGTAAAATACTCCCTGATTCAGTTTCAAACATTCAAACATTTTTGACAAATTCTGTCACAAACTTGATAGTCATAAGATGAGAGGTTCTACTGTAGCGGGTAGCTAATTGGAAAGAAATTATGGACACAATGTGGATTAGGGTTGTGAACATTCCATAGATAATTCAGAATGAGAGTGAGACTGTAAAAAGAATATGCTGCAGCTCTAAAGCATCCACTTACAGACAAAGTCCAAAGTACATTGTCTGAATCATCTGAGTTTGCACAGGCCTAATATGGATATTTCTTACAATAGAGGATTTAACAACAGCATTCCTCAAACATTTATATTTGGATTTTAAGATGATGACACCACTTGCATTAACTGAAAATAGTGAATGCTTAGAAGAGTCCCTTAAGAAAGTAAAATCTGAAAGCAAACCCCTAGGGTAATGTTAAATATTAAGACTTTGATCATGCCAAAATGCATACATAGCTGGACATCAAAATAGAAAAAGAGGAACAGAATGCTAGAAAAATAAAGAAGCAAATTTCAGGGGGGAAAATGTCAGCCTCTGCTTTGCTGTTGCTTCGACTGCCATGAAACGGGGAGGGAGGGCATGGTATTTGGGAAGGGTTACTCATTGTGCTGGAGGAAGGTTCTGGAGTTCAGCTGCCTGTCGGACTACGCATGCGTAGGAGATTACCGCATGCGTAGGAGATTACTAACGGCACCGACATTCCATCTTCGTGATGCCTTTTGAAGTTATCTCACACCTGACACTTGAGAGAATTATGATTGGACTGTAACTGTGATGCCAAGGAGTGGGGAATGGGCTATTCTATATATCAATCGCTTCCGCGCCTAAATAATCAGACTTTGCTTCGCTATGCCTTTAATCATTTATAATTAGTAAAAGTACACGTGATTTCTACTCATGGAGTCTCGTGGTCTTCTTTCCTAATTATCTAATGGAGAGGATCTGACAAAAAGTCAATAACAATTTAAGATTAAGAAAGATAAGGACATTTGAATGAATACAAATATTGGAATAGTTAAAATAATAGCGTATCTCAATGAAGAAAAGAAGATAGATACATTTAAATCATGTCACTTCCAGTTTGCTCGTAGGGAGCACCATGCGCAGCCCTCCCGGGCCTTGTTTTCAGCTGCAACAGCCTCCTATGGCCCTCTGCCAGTGAAAACTGGGCCGTTTTCGCTGGCAGAGGGCTGCATGAGACACTTGTGGCCGAAAGCAGCCCGGGAGGGCTGAGCACGGTACTCCCAAGCTCCATTTTCACTGGCAAAGGCATGGTGGGCCGGTTCTTTGCTGTTTCCAGGGCGGGTCCATAGGCCAAATCTAAGCATCCCACAGGCTGGATCTGGCCCATGGCAAAGGTGGGTTCCTCCTTGTATGCCAGAAGAGGTAGTGAAAATCTGGGGTACCGGATAGGACCGATAGTAATAATGGTGGCTTGGTCATGCCCCCGAACCTGTTCTCCCATCAGAAAATTCATCAGAAGCTTTTTTTAAAAAAGTTTTTTTCCCCTATCAGTTCAGGCAAGGGGGGAAAGAAACTTTAAAAAGTAAGAGAGGGAGGGAAGGAAGGGAGAAAGAAAGAAAGAGAAAGAAAGAAAGAAAGAAAGAAAGAAAGAAAGAAAGAAAGAAAGAAAGAAAGAAAGAAAGAAAAACTCACTTTTCAGCTGGGAGATTCAGAAAAGCAGAAAAGCAAATGCTGTCACTTTAAATCGGAACTGAGCATGCCTGGCTGTGGAATTCCGGGAGTTGAAGTCCACAAGTCTTAAAGCTGCAAACTTTGGATTTTAAATTGAAAAGCTGCTCAGAAGGAGGCTTGACATACAGCAATTATTTGGGGGGGGGGTGGCTTCCCACAGAGGGAAGGTAGAAAGAAGGAAGGAAGGAAGGAAAACATCACAGCAATTTAGGGCTAGAAGGCAACTCAGAGGTCATCTAGTCCAACCCCCTGCTGCAGCAGGAAACCTTTCATTGTCTGGATTATTTTGGTGCCTCTAACAGAGAGGAAAATTGCCAGAAAGGAGTTTACTAGGACAAGACTGCCATGCAGAGGAAGGCAGAGATAGTCTTTGACGTATGACTTATCACATTCCGGCGTTCACGTTGCATACAAACAGAGATTCAGTTTGTTTGGTGAAAAACCTTTATCTCTATCTAAGAAACAACGTGATAACCAGCACTAAATGACAATGATACAAAGTAATCAAATCCAAGTCAGTTCTAACCAAGTTAACACCATCACCCATATATATCTATATCTATATCTATATCTAGATCTAGATCTAGATCTAGATCTAGATCTATATCTATATCTATATCTATATCTATATCTATATCTAGATCTAGATCTAGATCTAGATCTAGATCTAGATCTAGATCTAGATCTATATCTATATCTATATCTAGATCTAGATCTAGATCTAGATCTAGATCTATATTTATACCATTGCCCCACCCAGCTCCACCCACAACTCCATCTAGATGACACCCACCCACCATCACCAATCACCATGACCCACAACCTCAGCCACACCCCCACTCTCTGTCATCATAGCCTCTTTCCTGGTTAGCTGCATCCAAGCAAAAGAGTTACATCAGAGTAGGCAGTTGCACTTGAGTAGAAGAGTTACATCAGAGTAGGCAGTTGCACCCGAGTAGACGAGCCACATGCAGTTACAGGAGCAATCAACATCAGAGAAGCAACATCAATGTGGCAGTGTTAGTGGCATGTAAGCATGGTCGAGCGGGCATGGTGATGGACAGGTTCCCCCTGGATGGCAGCCTGAGGGCTGACATGACTACAATTGAGCCCAAAATTTTGGTTGCTCAGCAAGAACGTTGTTAAGTGAGCTTCATCACATTTTACCCAATCCATGACATCTCCTGGTGAGTGACATCAAGTTGGCCATGTCCACCCAGTCACATGACCACCAAACCACACCCACAAAACAGGCCACACCCACAGAATAAGTAGTAAAGCATTTTGAAGCCCACCCATGGCAGTGGTGGGTTTTGGCAGGTACGCCCCAGTACAGGCAAACCGGTGCCTGCTGGGAGTAGCAGGCACCATACCGGAACTGCTTTGGAGGGCCCGCCCACCCGCCACATTCCTTACCTGTATTTGAGCCAACTGAGCCATTTGTGCACACACATGCAGTGTACAGCACCTGTGTGACGCTCTGCCAAGCAGCTGGAGCATCGCAGGGTGGTGGGTGCGCATGCGATTGCAGCATATGTGCACATGGTGGATGCCCAGGCCCATCGCAGCATCCAGTTGGCGACAGGATCCGGAACCCACTACTGGCCCATGGGCCTTAAGTTTGACACCCCTGCTCTAGACAGTACTAGAGCTGTACGCTAGTCCTAATTGTTACTAGGGATCTTGAAGCTTGAATGTTCAGGAGAAATCCTCAAAAAAAGGAAATGGCAAACAGCTTATTTATTACTGTGGGGTCTGTTTTGTTGCAGACATTTCATTAGCAAACTAAGTAACATCATCAGTGCTAGTAGAAAGTAGGGTCTGCTCTTATTACATATACTAGCAACCACTAATTTGGTCATGAAACCCCTGTCAGAAAATAACCAAGCTCAAAGAGCACCCAGGACCCTGAGTTATAAATATTATTTTCTTTTGGTGATTTATCACTGCCAAGAAAATGACATATACATATAACATGAAGTCACTGGAAATCCAAATTGATGTCAGATCCCTAGGAACAATTGGGACTGAAGGACAGCAGAAAAGAATTCTTTCTTATCTGGTTTAAGGTTTACTAAGAATAACATTGTAGTGATGTGCAATAATTTTAGCAAAGTAACTTTGCTTTAAAATGTGAAAGTATTTATTGGCAGTTCAAAGCCATTAAGATTCTGTTTTTCTTCCACTGAATACTTTTGATCTAATAGCAAGGATGCCAATCTCTTCTAAGAATCAGTTCTTGTGCTTTGTTGACATAACAGTCACTAGCTTCATTTTCTGTGAGAGAGAATCCTCTTTTCTCTATTTGAAGAAAGCTTTACCTTTAAATATAGTTAGAAGTCAGCACTGAGGCCACAGCTTTGCTGATTACAGCAGGTTTTATAGGATAGTTTTAAAATGGGGTGTTGAAGTGTTCAGGAATTTTTTTTTTCTGAATTGGCAGAAAGGTATAGAAATGGAAATTTGGTCAACATCTGTTGATGCAGCATCCTAATTCAAGAATACTATAAAAGTAGCGTGGGACAAAGTGGTATTTCATATCCATTCAAAATATAATTTAGTATTTGAAGTTATCTATATGTTTTATTTAAATTAGCAAAACTAATAAGCTAAAAAGCAGTTCCAAATTTATTTTAGGTTTCCTCACATAGCCCCAATTAATGACATGAGAATTAAGACAAAAATGATGGTGAAATATTACTAGGATACAGTAAGAAAAATGTGTGTGCATAAAGTCAAGTAAATATAAGGTGACCAGACGTCCCACATTTGGCGGGAGAGGCACGCTTTCTCATAATTTTTCCCACGTCCCAGGCCATTCCCAAAAGATCCCGCTTAATTTTGGCGCCTTCTTCGATCACTCGCTCCCCCGCCCATCCACTGCGCTCGCATGGGCGGGGTAGCGTAGCAAGTGAGCAGGCGGATGGCGGTGGGATCGCCGCCCGGGAGCCGCCAGAAGCCTTCCTGCCCACCACCGGCTGCACTGCAGCTGACTTGCCCCGGGCGGGCTGGGAGGCTTTGGGCGTCCAGGAGGGAAGACCTGCGAGCGGATGGTGGTGGGATCACCGCCAGAAGCCACTCCCGGCTGCAGGTCCCTGCCCTGCCGCGTCCAGCGCGTCTTCAACAGCAAGCAGGTTGCCCGCCCGGCTCGCTGCCGTTGCCCCTCCCTAGCTGGGTCATCCCAAACGTGCACGACCCAGAGCTCCCCGCGCCTAGCTGCATGGCACACATGCGCGGGCATTCAAGGAATCCGGCCGGATTCCTTGAATCCCCGTGCGTGTGCGCAACGCAGCTAGGTGGGGGGGGAGCTCCGCTTGGGATGACCTGGCTATGCCCTCCATAGCTGGGTCATCCCAAGCAGAGCCCGCCTAGCTGCGTTGCGCACACGCGCGGGGATTCAAATAATCCGGACGGATACCTGGAATCCCCGTGCGTGTGCGCAACGCAGCTAGTCGGGGAGAGCTCTGCTTGGGATGCCGGGTCATGCTGTTGAAGACGCACTGGACGCGGCAGGGCAGGGGCCCGCGGCCGGGAGCAGAGCCAGCCACTGCTGCAGGGATCGGGTGCCGCAGCAGCAGTACTTGGGACTGGGCGCCCTTAACGTAGCAACCCTGCATTGCTCGTAATCTTGAGGCTCCACGCGAAAGGGCCGAACACGAAGGAAAGGAAGGCACGTCGGGCATCCAGATCGCAGTGAGGAGAAGGAGGAGGAAGGTATTTATTATACTTGTATTTATTATACTGTGGATTTGGTCTGCATCAACCTGCCGCCTCCCCTCACCAGGCAAATCGCGGTGAAAACTCTGGGTGAGTCTCAGCGGAGAGCTTGGCGGGCAGCTGGCTGGACTTCTAAGAGGTGGGGGGAGGAGGCAGTGGAAGAAGCAACAGCTCCTTGAAATGGGGGAGCAGGCCTTTCTCCATTCAACAGATCCAATATACAGAGTTTTATTTTTTGGCCAGTGGTGGGTTGCAATTTATTTTACTACTGGTTCGCTTGTGCACACATGCGCTCATGCGATCGCACAATGCTTCTGTGCAAGTACGGAAGCGTCCAGGCAAGTGGGCAGAGCCTGCCGCCACTGCCACTACCGGTTCTCCTGATCTGGGGCAAACCGCCAGAAACCCACATCTGCTTTTACTATATATAAACAATTATTACATTAAGCTCTGTATTATCTTTGAAATATTGCTGTTGACTGGACTCTCCACTGAATTTGTTCCAATCTGGTTCCTTTTGTTTTACAATTTTAATGTATCTCTGTTACCATCTTTTTATGGAGTTACTTCTGGCCAGGATTTATATATACCATATTTTTCAGAGTATAAGACGCACCCTTTTTCCTCAGAAAAGAGGCTGAAAATCTGGATGCATCTTATACATAGAATACAGCACTTTTTGCCTCCCGAAGCACTGCCCCCTTCACCAAAATGGCCATGCATATCCTTATGGAGGTTTTCAGAGAGTTCATGGGGGCTGGGGAGGGCAGAAAAGAGCAAAAATGAGTTGCTTTCCCCCCCAGCCCCCAGCAGCACTCTATAAGCCTCCATAAAGCTATGCATAAAATTATTTTTACAAAAAATGGGCCTGTTTTTGTGAAAAATGGGCCATTTTTGCTCATT
Source organism: Thamnophis sirtalis (assembly GCF_051295495.1). Taxonomy (NCBI): domain Eukaryota; kingdom Metazoa; phylum Chordata; class Lepidosauria; order Squamata; family Natricidae; genus Thamnophis; species Thamnophis sirtalis. The sequence continues at coordinate 56,882,575 of NW_028261388.1, forward strand.
TTTTGCCCCTCGCCCCGAGCACTCTGCAAGCCCCTCCCCAGGGCTATTCATGCCTTTTTTTAAAAATAATTTTGGAGGAGGTTTGCAGAGTGCAAAAACTTTTTTTCCCCTTTTGGAAAGCTCTTTAACTGATTGATGAGAATTACTGTCAGCCTCTGCTTTGCTGCTGCTTCGGCTGCCATTGAAATGGGGAGGCGGGGCATGGTATTTGGGATGGGAATTATGATGTGCTGGAGGAAGATTCTAGATGCTGCCTGACCATCTTACTGCGCATGTGGAGGAAGGGAGTTTCCCGCCAAGGTTAACTGTCCAGCATTGCATCCTGCTGATGTTTTTTGAAGATATCTCCCACCTGACAGTTGGGTGAATTATCATTGGACTATGGACTGGGGTGCCAAGGGGAGGGGATTGAATTATACATGATATTCTTTGCTTTCACGCCTAATTAACCAGATTCAGCTTAGCTTTGCTAAGCTTCTAATTAGTAGAAGTACACTTAATTTCAAACAAATGGAGTTGAGTGGTTTCTTTCCTGATTATTAAATGAAGTCGCACCTGACAATTACATTGATCAAGTGCTGTGCCAGCAGAAACAAAATCTTAGGTGCTGCAGATTGTCAGCGATTTCCTTCTCCAGCACATGGATAAATATACCTGGAGACATCTACCTACCTACCTACTCTCTCTCTCTCTTCCTACCTACTGTATTTCTCTCTCTATCTCTCTATTTCTCTCTCTCTCCCTACCTACCTATTGCATTTCTCTTTCTCTCCCTCTCTGTCCCTCTATCTACCTACCTACTTTTTTTAAAATTTGCCTCTTCAAAACCTTAGTGCATCTTATACTCCGGTGCATCTTATACTCCGAAAAATATGGTACATAATATTTCAAGGGTAACAAGTATATATTTTATTTTATTCCTGCAATGAATAGCATTATGCTCCCAGAATTCTTTACAACATGAACTAAAACATGGCACAAAAAGAAAAGGTGATGAATAAGAGACATGCATTTCTGTACCTTTTAAGCAAACTTCTATGTGTTCTCCAATTAACAAGCCAAGAAAATCAAGATCTAAGTCTCAAAAGGATAAATAAGCACAAATACTAAGAACATTTAATTTTATATTTGGACTATGACTAAGAGAGGAAGTTAAACCTGTAAGCAAGTATTTTAATATATGACTAATTCTACTTATTAGATAAGATGATCTGGCAACTTCATAGAGCAGCTTTTTGCTGAAGTTCTGGCACTATTTGATTTACTGTCTGTTTCATACTGCCTATCTGTTCTTTTCCATCTGTTGATGTTCTGTGGCTTGTTCCTTATGATAAATACTTGCTCATTAACTCCATGTCCCTTTTTCTAGCTTCCTTCTTTTCAGCTTATAGCAATAGCACTAACAATAGCACTTAGACTTATATACCACTTTACCAGTGACGTGCGGTGAGGTTTATGGCTGGTGAGGCACTGACACAGGGGTTTCAATTTTTTTTAGACTTGTGGACTTCAACTCCCAGAATTCCACAGCCAGGCATGCTCAGTTCCGATTTAAAGCGACAGCATTTGCTTTTCTTCTTTGCGAAAAAGCTTTCCTTCATTCTTTTTTTTCTACCTCCCCCTCCTTCCTCCCTGCCTCCCTCCTCCCTCTCTCAAACAGACACACACACAGAGAGAAGTTGGATCCCTCTCTCACTCACTCAATCTCAAACAAACACAAACACAGAAGTTGGATTAGATATATTTCCAATGGCTTGAAAGCAGCTCCTCTGCCATACCCCCCCATTCCCCTGCTGCCTTCCAATCCAAGCCTTTGATTGCAGGTGGAGCCACGTTGCCTTTTCAAACTTGTAATCAGTGAAGCTGGGCTTATATACTTTTATCCAGGTGTGTGTGTGTGTGTGTGTGTGTGTGTGTAAAGGCAACTTAGCTCTGCATGCAATCAAATTACACTTTGGGAGGGATCTACACTTGAGGATGAAGTTTGAATTCCCCCCCTCCCTCCAACCCACACATGTATCTTTTCCAGCTGTTTCAGAGAGGATTTCAACTCTCCTCTTGCCTGCCACCATGAAAAGAAAAAAAATGTAAAAGGAAAAAGGCAAGAGCTGAGATCAGGCTGAGCTAGTTGCTGCCAGAGTCACCATGTGGATGATTCTGCTTAACTGTTTAAAAAAGCCTCTAAAAAAACGCCCTCTACAGGAGGCAGGAGAATGGCGTGCCTCATTATGTCAGGAATTTTTTGGCTTTTAACCCTTGCGTAGCTCTGCTCAAGTGATCATAAAGACAAACTAGATGAGGCACCTCGTTCTCCTGCCTCCTCCTGTAGAGGGCACTTTTTTAGAGGCTTTTTTAAACAGTTAAGCACTAAGCAGAGTCATCCACTGTGACTCTGGCAGCAACTAGCTCAGGCTTTTTCCTTTTACATTTTTTTTCTTTTCATGATGACAGTGGTGAGGCTCTGCCTCCCCTGCCTCCTCTGACTGCATGTCCCTGCACTTTACAGTGCTTTTACAGCCCTAAGTAGTTTACAGAGTCAGCATATTGCCCACAACATTTTACTGGGTCCTCATTTTATGCACCTTGGAAGGATGGAAGGCTGAATCAACCTTGCGCCTGGTGAGATTTAAACTGCTGAATTGTAGGCAGCCGGCAATCAGCAGAAGTAGCCTGCAGTTCTGCACTCTAACCAGTGCACCACCATGGCTCAGAATTATCCTTTATTTTGCCTGAAATATTTTCTTTTTTGCTGTCCAAGCTGCTCTTTTATAGCAGTTAGCAATAGCAGTTAGACTTATATACTGCTTCATAGGGCTTTCAGCCCTCTCTAAGCGGTTTACAGAGTCAGCATATTGCCCCCAACAATCCGGGTCCTCATTTTACCCACCTCGGAAGGATGGAAGGCTGAGTCAACCTTGAGCCGGTGAGATTTGAACAGCCGAACTGCAGAACTGCAGTCAGCTGAAGTAGCCTGCAGTGCTGCATTTAACCACTGTGCCACCTCGGCTCTCTTTTGAGTAAAACTATCTACACTGGAGAGAAGGTCATAGGAATGACCAAACCACCTTATTTGAAATGAGTACAAGAAGCCAAAATCAAACTCTTTCATTAACCAGGCCACATACTTGGCAGTTACATCCCTAATACCAATTGCATTCATTTGAAGATATTCCCATTTTTGTACCTTTTTTTCTATATTTATGTTCTTTAATTCTAACAGAATTAAATAGAAAGAGATTGATCCGATAAAGCACTAGTCTATCTTTTGCTAAATCTACTAGAATCTACATTTTCAAAAACAAAAACACTGCTATTTCAAAATAAATTATTTAATAAAGAAGAGTCATTTGCTGTTAAATATCAGCTGTGTTTTCAGTATGTAAAGTTTTGTAAGAACTATTGAGTCACATTATCTCTCCACCTTATTATGACATGTCATATATTTATATGAATAATTTCAGGGACTATGAGACTAATATTTTAAGCCCTGCAATTCAAGACTTGATTTGTCATATGTGAGATTTGTTTTAATCACACTGCCTAATCTAAAATATATTTTCATATTCTATCCTTGGAAATTTGTTGAAAGTATAATAATAGTAAGAAGATAATATAATCCACTTTGAAATCTGAGAATAAAATGAGAAGGAAATTGGCAGCATCCTTATTCTACTCAATGAGTACCCAAAAGTATCCTCACTAGATTCCATGGCGTTTATTCCCCTTATCTGTAGAATTTCAGACTAAAATTCATGTACTGAGCATTCAAATCAGATAGACTGAGAGGAGCCATACATTGAAATTGATTGTACTGCCTTTCTAATGTCTGAATATCCAATGAATGGCAGGGAATGTGTTAATATGGAACAAGACTGAAGCTGTACGTTTAATATATGCTCACATAGTATGTTGAAGATTGCAAAGTATGTAATGCATTACTCTTTTTCTTTTATTTTAAACATTAAAATAAAACAACACTGGTTTCTTCAGATTTATATTCCTGTTGTGCTGTTGCTGAGCCTGAAGGAAATTAGCTCAGCAATTGAATTTAGAATCATGGATCCACAGACGCCTGAAGCAGGTCCTGAGCTGCTGCAGAATCCTTGTGTAGAAGTGCAGAAATATGGTTGTTCACTTTAGCCATCCCTTAACTAAAACAGGAAATCTTTTTTCCCCAGACACTGACCCTCATTCAGGTATTGTTTTTCAAGTCTTCCACTAATAGTCAAATATACCTGAAATCAACTTACCTTCGCTATTGGTTCGCAAATGTGAGATGCGCACAGTGTCAAAACTGGGACGTGATGATGTCCGGGCGGGTGAGTGGAGCCTCCCGCCGCCACCTCTACCGATTTGCCAAAACCGGATAGAACTGGCTGAATTGTACCAGTGCCTGAATTAATTTAGAACACTGGTGTGCTCGGAGAAATTAATCTAGTTTAGACCTCATCTGATAGTCCATATTTCAATTGGTTAATAAGTTTAAAACTTTACAGACCACATCAAGAATTAACAGCTGAAACTCAGCAGCATGCTTATGCATTATATGCTTCCTCTGCCTGGGGCAATTAATTTCCTGGTTGAAAGTTACTAGCTTGATCAGCTCCTCAAAATTATTTTCACATTGCAAAATTAGTTTGGCTGTTCAAATGTGTTCGGGGTCAGGAGGGTTGCCCATTTTTCAGCTTATCCAATCATTAAGAAAATTATAAATACTATTTGAGTTTGGTTGGTGAGAAAGATGCCAGGGAGATGTTTCATATATTATGCATTGATTTTTATTTATGTATATAATGTAGAGAACTGCTTGGCTCCAAATGATCAGACAACTGATTCTTTAAAAGCAGGAACAATACAATAATTAAGAGACACATTATAGTTTTTTCCAGAAAAGGAAAAAAATAAAGGTAACAAAAGAACAAACTAACAACAATATAACAAAGTTATGTTAAGAAAGCCCAAAAATGTGCTTGGATTCCCACATATTTCTCATACAAAAAAGTAGGTACTTGATGTTGGAGAGTTGCAGCTACTGCAGCAGCTTCACTGATAATGCTGGATGTTGTTCCATGACTGATATGGGTACCACTAGTTTCTACTATATCTGCTAAACTGTCTAGTTCATTATGTCTGTCTGGGATGCCATTTCATGCTAAAGCAAAGTATTACAAAACAGTGATTAGCAGGTTACTAAGAATATGTAGCCATCTTTTTTCCTTCATCTCTAGATAAAGGACCTCCTCTTAAGGTGATGGGACAGAATCTGCCTGTCAAAGATCCCTTGAGCATGGCAAATATTGTGCTGACCCCTAATTCAGGAATTTATTTATTCAGCAGAAGATACATAGATACAGCTTTGCTGGATCATTTTTTTAAATTGGAGTCCAGATAAAAAAAACATATACACACAGAAATTAAGGATGCTTAAAGTCCTACACTAGAGCATATTAGTCTGTCTATCTGTCTGCCTTCCTCTCCTTTCCTGAGACAAGAGATTTGGTTATATTTTTGTGGACCTTGAGTGGTATATGAACTATATTGACACAATGAATTTTCCTAATCAGGGTTCTTCCAAACTGCTTCACGAACTTTATATTTCTAAGTGTAGTGAGTGATCAGGATAATTTCTGTGTCAAAATTAGGGGGGGGGGGGGCAGAGTGTTAAACAGTACAGTCAAAGACAGCCTTAGGCATTGGATATTCAAGAATTGAACTGTAACAATTCAGTTTTGAAGATAACTTTAAGAAGCAGCCATGAAATATTCTCTTTCAAGGAAAATTGAAATTACCTTCCTTTTTCATCAGGATATCATATTCTCGTGGATCCCCTCCTTTATACCGAACAGTCGGCAAACATGCTTTCCAAATGGAAAGTTTGAGAGTCTCTGTACAACAGGGGTGTCAAACTCAAGGCCCGCGGGCCAAACCTGGCCTATGGGGTGCTTAGATCTGGCCCACAGGGCTGCCCTGGAAACAGCAAAGGACCAGCCTATAGTGCCTCTGCCAGTGAAAACAGAGCTTGGGAGGTTCGTATGTTTTTGGCTGTGATGGCCTCCTGCAGCCCTCTGCCAGCAAAAATGGGAAAGGAAGAAAGGAAGGAGATTATAATGAGAGTGTCGGAGGGAAGTCTTGCCTTATCACTTGGCTACCATAGTTCCCTATGACATAAGGATGCTGGTCAAGAAGGCCATGGCATTATTTATGAGATTAGCTTCATATAAAATAAATTTCAGTTGTGCAGTTTCAGTTCTGCGGTTTGCAAAATAGTGAATTCCATGCACAAATGGAACAATTGTATAGTAATTTATGAGCAATGTATCATGGTAGATATCTCATGTTTCTGGTATTAAATCAAATCCCAGGCTAAAAATAATTAGGTAATAGATCAACATTCTTCTACCGACTATATTTGCAGAGAATAGACTATATTTAGAGAATACTTAACAACAATGAGTATCTGGAGATCTACCACAGAGTCTTGAGAAATATTCTAGTCTGATCTTAGAATGATAGTGCAAATGATTCCACAAAAGCACTAATTTGTTTTATATACTTACAGATTTAATAAACCAAAATTGCTTATTTTTTCAAAAGCCATTGACCATAGCTTCCCTCTCAAATAAAAATCTTGCCTTCCTTTCCACGGGTCTCAGTTTTGCCTTAATGTACTAATACTGAATTCCAACATAATTTTATATTAATATAAAGAGCACCATCCAAGCCCAGACAGGAGAGTGATATTGGAAGACACAGAGGAGCCCTGAGATTTGCAAGGGAAAACAAATATGATAAACAAAAGAGGGGAGAAGAAAGAGCCAAATGAGGATAAAATGCTGATTCACTATCAGCAAGAAAAAAAACCCTAAAAACAAACTCATTTTCTAAGTGCTAATCTTAATGCAATCAAAAAGAGCACCATTCACACATAAAAAGACTGGGCAGTTTTCAGGAAAACTATAGAAATGCAGACATATATTAGGGGGTAAAAATGAACAATTGGTGATCTCTGTTTTGCTCCATTGTACCTTGGTATAACTCAGGCAGCTATCGTAATGCCATTGATATGTGTTGTGCCACTTGGAGGAGGCATCAACAAATGCAGATTAAATGATTAGATCAATTTGTCATTTTAATAGATCTCTCTTCTTCTCCCATATATTTCCAAGAAAGCTGATTAAACAAAGGTTTTGAGTGGATAAGGGCAACTGACTGGAGTTTAACCAAGATAAGATGAAATACCATGAGTTGAAAAAAATGTGTCTAGATGGAATTATTACATGGAGTTATAGTCTCCTGAAAGATAAAATGCATCATATGAGGTTTTCCTCAATTTGTGGCTTACATGACAAATGCACTGTTGTCTTATCAAAACAATATTTGAAGAACTTTGGCTAATCTATCAGCTACATCCCTTTATAGAGAAAGTAGAGTTTGTTCATTTAATAAGTGTTCAAAGTTTCAACAGCCTCAGAAAAAAGTGGCGTATGATTTGTACTTGCACTTAAGACCATCACACCATTCCCTGTGGTCATGTGATTGCAATTCCTGCAGTTGGCAACTGGTTTGTATTTACAAATAATTGCAGCATCCTGAGGTCACATGATTGCAATTTGCAACCTATCTTCTCAGTTTCCAGCAAAAACTACCCATTGGTTAAGCTAAATTGCTAACAACATGATTCACTGCATAATTCACTTAAGAACAGCATGATTTGCTTAACTGCCATAAAAAGTGTCATACAATTGGGTCCAACTTGACTTATGACTTCAGTGACATGATGGAAATTTCAATCCCAATTATGATCATACACTGGGGACTAGCTGTAATCTTCTGGCCGGTATAACCCAAACATATAGTCTATATGTTTAGTCTTTGTTATATTTGTGGGGGTCTAGGGAAGTGGAGCAAATTTCTGTACCAGTTGCACTACATTCAAGATTTATAGAAACTACAGCCACAAAATTCAGCTACTAAGTTCAACTGTAGAGTTTCTCCTCATGTGCTTGTCATTTTGATCTATTAGAGGGATGGTCACATTGTACTACAATCTTTTTTTTCCTTCTAATTTTTAAATTATCTTTGAAATCTTGCTTATATGTGTTTCCTTTTGTTACTGTTTTAAATCAGGTACAACTCCACCCCAACCATGGAAACTCACCAAGTGATTCTGGATTGCAATCTATGCCACATTGTGGGTGGGGAGGATGGAAGAGAGAATGTAATGTGGACTACCTTGACTTTCTGGAGGATAGGTAAGATAGAAAGCTAACAATAAAACAAAAAACTAATATTGTACTTTTAAAAAGCTAACTAAGTGGAGGCTTGATACTTTGCCTTCAAAATAAGCATAATTATATGCTGCTTTAAAGTCTAAAGGCATCATTTTGTTAGGTTTTTTTTACAACTTTGATTTATTTTTTTATTGTTAGATTTATATATCACCTCTTCTCTAGAGCAATATAAGACTTTAATATGCATATTTACTTGGAAATACATGAGTGGAACTTAAAAAACCCTTTTCAAACAAGCATAAAGTTTCCTAGCAAGTTTTTTCCATCTATATTAAAAAATATTGAATATTATCAGGATATCAAAAATCAGATTATAGTACTATAAAATTGGCTTACCTAATTATATGAGGACTGAATGTTTACCAGTAATAACACTTAAGAAAAAAATAACTTATTGATCATATATTAAAATATTCAGTACCAGATTCAAGTGCTTTCATGATTCAAATGTATTTGTTGCTGTTGGGGTAGTATACCACTTTGGAACTGTCAAAGCTATGTGATTAGCTTTAATCATAAATGTGATTAGCTTTTTATCCTGATGTTTCCATTTACTTTAAAAAAGAAAACAAACCAAGCAAAAATGTTATTGCATTCAATACTTTCACAAAAGCCAAATGCCTTGTTTCAAGACACTTAGCTGTACATGTCATGAAATAATCAATGGGTAACTATAGCTTCAAAAAACTTTTGAAAAAGAAAAAAAAACATTGAATATTTATATTTAACAACTTAACTTACTACCACAAAACCCAAAAATGTTTTTATTTATTTTTAAAAGATCCAGAATATGTTTGAGCCTTTATGACTAAGAGATTTTTCCTCAAATGTAATTAAGATTTCCTTGGTCATTTGTAGCCATAACCACAAAGTTAAACTGTCCCTTCTGTTCTTGAGAATTTCATGTTTGAAAAATGCACTGAACTTCAGTTCCTGCCAAACACAGAGATGTTCAATTCAGTTCAAAGCCACAGCCCAGGTACGTGACTAAGTACTTAGTCATATAAACAGTAAGTACTCATGCTGTATTACTAATTGTTATCTTTCAGGCCAGCATTAGATTGCTTCCTTTTAAGACCAGACTCCAGAGCACTTCAGTACTGTTATACAAAGTAAAGTCTATTCATTTTATGAATTCAGAAATATAAAGCACAGAAATCCTGACAACAAAAGCATGCTTTGCTTTAAATGAAAACTCATAAAGCTCTGGAACAATGTTGTTAGCGAGTTAGAATAAAGATTTCAACAAAGGCAGTTTTTAAAAAATTACTGTAAAATTTTATACAATGCTGAGAGATCCAAGAGTAACACATTCTCAATTTGTATGAAATAATGAGACAAAATTGCAATAAAAGTAATTATGTAGTGAAATGTGGAACTCAATAAAGTGGAAATGTTAATGTTTGGTGCCTACATTATTAGTCAAGTACAATTTTGTTCTCTCCTTTTCCAGGACTAAGTGCTGAGTAAGGAAATTTCTCAGAAAATGAGAAATTATAATGCCTCCTGAACATTTTTAATTTAAAAATAAGGAAGACAGCTGCCTTTCCATCACTTAGATTTCCAAGCCTAGACCAATAGTTTAAATTTAGTAATAACTTTTTAGTAATAGCTTTTGTTTAAGAGTGTAGGAAGTTATCACCCAGCCCTCTCCCAGAAAAATGAAATATCCTAGGAAATATTGAAAAGGCAGAATATTTATCTGGATGTGAAAAGAAAGAAACATGTTTTAAAAGACAGAATAGCTGCCTGTAGCTTCCTGCCCATCCCCACTTTGTTAATGGACCATTAAGAAGGCCAAGCTAGTCCATTTTACATAATAAAGACTTCTCCACTTCAGCTACAGGAAAGCATGATAATATTGGCCCCGACTACCCACATGGCATCTGAGAACTCAACCAAACCTGGATTCAAAACAGCCCAGAGAGTTGCCCCTGCATGGCCAGCCCCATTGGGAGATTTCCTTAGATGCCAAGATTTTGGCTGAGAGTAAGGAAATTGTGTGAGAAATGGGCTTTGCTGAAAGATAATACAGGAAAACTAATTTGGCTACATGAAGGTACTTAAAAGAATAGGAAAAAAATGTTGGGGTTTCTTTCTTTTCTCTTGTCTGTTTGTCTCTTTCTCTATCTTCTATGCAACCACGTGGTTTGTTTGTTAAGATTTGTGCCTTCCCTAATTTAACAAATTTGTGCTGGGAATGACTAGGATGTGTAAACCTGAGAGTTCTCTTTTCCCCCCCTCTTATTTTCTCCTTGTCCTTGTGTAAATGTGTGCCTAAGTCTTTGTGCACCCTCAAGGTAATTGTAATTAAGATGTCTCCAATCCAAAAGACAAGAATTTTAAAGTGTTCAAAGAAAAAAAGAGTAAACTGGCAGAAATTGCCTTCGCTCAGTTTGTTGGGTCCAGAAAACTGAGTGAAGGGATGGTAGTCTTTATTTTGTGTCTGTTTAGCCAACAGAAACAGAGTAAGGAAAAGTATTTTTCCCCTTTCTTCCTTCCCTATACCTTAAAGTAACAACCCAGGAAATGTTTTAAGTTCATTTACAAGAAAAGTTTCATCCTTGCATTTATTGTGTGTTTAAATGATTTTACCTGTTTATTTCTTTCCTGAAGCATGTGAATCCAGACCCCATTTCTCATCTGTGATATCTCCATAATGTTACCAGTTCATCTGTTTAGTAACTGATTATTTTACTTTTTTAAAACTCTGCCTGCAAGCTTTCTACCCACCCCCCACGCCCCTCCCTTACTTCTAATCCTCCAACAATGCCTTTTCTGTGGGGGAGGGAACCTTGTTCTCATGTTTTTCAGCCCTGGAAGATTGTACTCTTCAGGTGAGTATAGATTTTTTTTCCTTTTGGGGGGGAGGAGGAGAGTGTTGCCTTGTGTGTGCATGTATGAGATAAAGGAAATTCATACTAAAGGTTTGCCTTCAACCTGAGTAAAAACCCTCTGCACATCTATCTGGCCAACCTATTCTATTCTATCCTAAAGTAGAAACCTGGCCTCTAGATTTAGATTTTGTCAACAAATATGCTGATTTTCTGGCCACCATCAGATGAACTGAAGAGAAGCTCTACCTGAATTTCTTCCCCAAAGTGACTGAGGAGTCCACAGGGATACGTTAGAAAGCTGTTGCAGCAGTAATAGTTGTCTTTAAAAAGTAGAGCTCAAGCCCCACCCAGATGTAAACGATGTGTTAATGAAAGTCTCCATACATCTGCCAGTGATTGCTGGGAGAGCTAAGAGTTTGGATTTTTAAAAATATGCCAGTGCTCGCTGGGAGATTCAACCTAGAACCCTGGCCAATGCAAACAATGTGTGGACAAATACCTCTATACATTGTCTCTATACATCTTGATCTTTAAAAATATACCAGCTCGGGCTGGGAGGTCAAGATAGAAGAATTTGAATCTTTAAAAATTAGCCAGTGTGGGCTGGCAGATCCAAATTTTGAAATGGAACATCCCAGGGCAGAGACAGGTATTAACAATCTAGTGCTTAAGGAGATAGAACAACGGGCGGAACTTCGAGCAAAAGTAAGAAATTTAGCAGATAATAAGGTAAAGCCTGTCTGAAGACCTAGGTAATTGGACTTAATTTGATGTAATGTCTGTTAAAATTCTTAGGTGTGCATCTATACTAATAACATGTAGAATTGAATGGTGTTGAATTGATTGTGATATGTTTGACCAGTGAGTAAAATAAATAACCTTGGGCTTGAAGCTGTGGGGAAGGGGAGTGTAGTTAGGATTTAAACTGCTCTCTGAGTTAACCCACTGCTTGGAGAATGAGCCACATGTTCCCCAATAAAAGAAAATTGAAGATTTAAAGGGATAGAGCCTCCCCCAGGCCTGCAAGTGTTGTTCCATGGTATTTGTGCATGTATGTATGTGTGTGTAATCATTTCCAGACCTGGAGGGAAGTTGAGATCCCTTAATAATAGAAAATGGAGCTCATTGGCTTATGTACTGCTCCCTGAAATAATTGTAATAACTGCTTTGCATGAAGAAAGAATGAAATGGGTTTTTTGTATGGGAAATTAATTTACACAAGCAGTCTCATTGCAGTGTAAATGTGAGCATGTTGATGGTAAAAGTTGGTGTGAATGTACTTTGATTCCCTTTCATATAAAGAAACAGTAAGTTGCAAGGTTGTTTAATGGTATGTGTGTGTATGCATGTGTGTTATTGTTTCCAAACCTGAAGGGAGGATGAGATCCTCTAATAAAAGAAAATGAACCTTGGTGGCTTGTGAAAAAAGCTTCCTGAAATACTTATTATGATTGGTTGGCATGGGCAAGCATGATTGCAGTATGAATATGAGTGTGTGTCCCGATGCCCCAGGGAGTGATAAGTGAAGGGATCCAGAGACCTGTGATTGCCTTTGTGAATCCCCCCCCTCTTCCTTCTGGGTCATTCTTTGAAGGGAAGCAGGAAAGGTGGGGAGAGTGAATGTCTGCTCATTTTACCATGAAATGCCCCCCAGTGCAATGATATCAATGAAATGATACCAGTGAATGCCTCTGTGCATTCCCCCCTTCTTTCCCTCCTTCCTTTTGGGTCATTGAAGGGGACTGAAGTTTTTCTGCTCATTTAACCACTTTTTTCTCTCTCTTCTGAGAAATTTGGAGTAAATGGGTGACCTGCTCCTGCACCTTTACCTTTCACTGTTGTGATCTTTTCATCTGCATATAAAAGTTATGCAACTACATGTGAAAGAGCAACGGAAAGGGAGCCGGCTGAAGATCTTGAGCAAAGGTACTTGATGCATAGTTTAAGGGAGGATGAAGAAGCCGAGGGGGGTTGGGCGCAAGAAAACCCAGAACCAGCCTCCCCCCCTCCAGCTAGGGCGGCTGAAAGAGTGGGGGGGCAGGCAAAAGTCCCTCCCTTAACTGTAAAATACGATGGAGATCCTAAGAGTTTAGGTCTTTTTATCATTCAGGTCTGGAATTATATGGAATTCTATGGACCTGATTTAGAGACAGATGAAATGAAAGTAAGGATGGTGTTAATGTCCTTAGAGAAAAAGGCAGCCGAATGGATGGTGGGCCTACACAAATCCAATTCCCCTCTCCTGAGGAATTTTAATGATTTTATGGCAGCCATGAAGAGAAGGTTTGATGACCCGTTGACCGAGAGACGCGGGCGCCTGAAATATATGGCCCTGAAGCAGGGAAATAAAATGGTGGCAGATTATGTCCAGGAATTTCAACAGTTGTCAGCCTATATGAGGGGGTGGTCAGAAGATGCTTTGCTGGATCAGTTCGCTGAGGGATTGAATAAAAAAATATACCAGCAGTGCATAAACAGACGCATTCCCCGCCGGGTGACTGCTTGGTATGAACACGTGGCAGATGTTGAGTTGGATTTGGCCAGGCTTCAATGCATGAAGGAGGGAGAAGCGGAGAAATCCCCCCCAGCAGCTCCAAAAGCCCCCCTCTGCCCCAGAAGTGAGGGAAAAGGGAATTTCACCGGCAAAACCAAGCCTTTCACATGCTTCCGCTGCGGAAAGGAAGGCCATCACGCCATGAATTGCCACGTAAAATTGGCTCAGACCGCTCCACCCCCTCCCCGAAAAGAGGGAAGAGCAAGTAAGGCCCCGGGCAAGAAGAGAGAGGCTGCGTGCGCCGCTGAAAATGTTCCCCAGCATTTCCAGCCAGAGGAGGAGGGAGGCGTTAGCTCCAGCTTGTCTGATGAATCAGATGAGGAACAGTCTCATCTGATTGGGTAAGTTCCAAAAGGGGCCCCATGCTTATCCCAATTGAACTAAGAGTGCCACCTTCTGGTGCAACTGAAAAACTTTTAGCTCTCCTGGATTCGGGCTCTCGCTGTATGATAAGTCCTGAAATGGTGGAAAAACTTGGCTTAAAATGGAGAACTTTGAAAACCCCTATTGTTTTTTGCCAGATTGATGGTTCTAGGGGGTAGTCCTGCTCATTTTTCTACGGAGCCCATTGAGATGAGAATGGGGACTCATCAAGAATTAATCCCTTTTATTGTGGCACCTGGCATGGACCGGCCCCTTATTTTGGGGCTCCCCTGGCTTCGTAAGTACAATCCTCGCATTAACTGGAAAAAGGGGTGGTTACATATTCACACTAGCACACCCCCTGAATGGGAGGCTGAGACTCCAGATCCTGCTGATCCTAACCCCACATTGGCAGCCAGGGGGCAGGAGAGGATTGAAGGGGAAGAAAAAATTCCGAAAGAATATTGGGATCTAAGGGGAGTGTTTAGTGAGAAATCTTCTGATAAACCCCCCCCCCCCCCCCAGGCCCACTGATTGCACCATTGATATTTTGCCTGGGGTGAAGCTTCCCAAGCCCCAAATATATTCAATGTCCCCTAGGGAAATGGAGGAAATGAGAAGATTCATTGATAAAAATTTGGAAAGGGGTTTTATTGAACCGGCTAGACCCAAGGTGGCGGCTCCTGTGCTATTCAGGGAAAAGAAAGATGGCTCCCTCAGATTATGTGTGAATTTCAAAAACTTGAACTGCATCTCAGCTCAGAACCTGTACCCATTACCACTGATGAAGGACATGCTTGCCCAACTGGGGAAGGGCCGCATTTTCACTAAACTGGACTTGAGGGAAGCATACTATAGAGTCCGTATTAAAGAGGGAGACGAGTGGAAAACAGCTTTCAACTGCCCCCTTGGCTGTTTCCAATTTCGTGTGATGCCGTTTGGCCTACGGCGGGCGCTTGCTGTCTTCATGCAGTTGATTAATGAGGTTTTACATTACCATCTTTACAAAGGTGTAATGGTCTATTTAGACGATATTCTTATTTACACGGAAACACGTGAGGAACATGTAAAGCTGGTTCGTACTGTGCTGAAAAAGCTTCGGGCCACGGAGCTTTACGCCAAATTGTCCAAATGTGAATTCCATCAGGAGAAGGTTGACTACCTGGGCTATCGTATCTCCCACGTGGGTGTTGAGATGGACCCCGCTAAAGTTAAGGCGGTCACTGAGTGGGAGGCCCCTCGTACAGGCAGGCAGTTGCAAAAAATTTTGGGGGTTTGCCAATTTCTATCGCCAGTTCATCCCCTCTTTTGTGAAAATAGCTCTTCCCATAACTAACCTTTTGAAGTCCAAAGGTGGGGCGAAACCCAAGCCTAGCAAGCCGTTGGACTGGACCATGGAATGTCAAGCTGCCTTTGAGAAGTTGAAATGGCTTTTCACCGAAAAACCTGTCCTCAAGCACCCGGACATGGACGCGCCTTTTGTGGTTCAAGCTGATGCCAGAGACGTGGCAGTGGGGCCGTATTGCTTCAAGCCAATAGTCAAGGTAACTTACAACCCTGCGCATACCCCTCTCGCAAACTGACATGGAGAGACGTTGGGCTATTTGGGAGAAGGAAGCGTTTGCTGTTCGTTGAGCTTTAGCCACTTGGCGCCATTTTCTGGAGGGCGTCAAACACCCGTTCGAGGTGTGGACTGACCATAAAAATTTGGAAGCTTTGAGAACTCCCAGGAGACTTTCTCCTAAACAGATGCGCTGGGCTCAGCATTTCAATTGTTTTAATTTCACCCTGAAATACATTCCGGGGGGGGGGGGAGAATTTTATGGCTGATGCTTTATCCAGGCTTCCTCAGTGCAACTGTTCTAAACTCAGCATGGTCCAGCCTGTCATTCTCATGGCGAGGCTCACTGCTCCAGTTGTTACTAGGAATCAAGCACGTTCTAAAGTGGAGATGTCCCAGGACTTTTTTTCCAATCTCAAGAAAGCCCTCCCTGATGATGATTGGTTCCAGCAGCACGTGAATGAATGTACTATGAGGGATAAGTTGCCCTGGATTGGGGCAAAACTTTACGTTCCTGCGTCTCTTCGATTAATTGTTCTTCAGCGGGCTCATGATTCCCGGATGGCAGGGCATTTTGGTTTTGTTAAAACGCTCCATCTCATCAAGAGACAGTTTTGGTGGCCTTCTTTGAAAAAGGACGTTAAACGTTATGTTGCCAGTTGTCCTGTTTGTGCCGCTGCTAAATGCCCGCCGGGGAAACCGCAGGGACTGCTCCAGACTGTAGCTCGCCTGGTCGCCCCTTGGAAGGAGATCTCTATGGACTTCATCGTCGAACTTCCTGAGAGTCAGGGACACACCATTATCTGGGTGGTTACTGACTTGTTCTCCAAGCAAGTCCATTTCATCCCTTGCTCGAAGATTCCTTCTGCGAAGACTCTTGCTAAGATGTTCATCTCCCACATTTACCACTTACACGGGGTGCCCGACCGCATCATTTCGGATAGAGGTGTGCAGTTCACCTCTATATTCTGGAAAGAGTTTCTGAAGCGGATTGGCTCCGCCCAGGGCTTAAGCTCCGCCCACCACCTTCGGACTAATGGGGCTTGTGAGAGGACTAATTCGGTTCTGGAACAATATTTACGTTGTTTCATCAACTACCAGCAGGATGATTGGATGGATTTGTTGCCGCACGCGGAGATGGCTTATAATAATTCTGTGCATAGCAGCACTGGCTTCACCCCTTTCCGTGTGGTGTTTGGCCAGGATTTTGTGCCCATTCCTGAGGTTCCTCGTGAGCAGCCGCAAGTATCATCTCTGTCCGAGTGGAGCGATCGTCTTCGGCGTGTTTGGCCTTTAGCTCTTCAAACTTTGGACGCTGTGCATCGCGCACATAAGAAACAGGCTGATAAGAAGCAGACTAAGCCGTATGATTACAAGGTTGGTGATCAGGTTTATTTGTCCACCAAGTTTCTTCAGACTTCACAAAAGTCAAAGAAGTTGGGGCCTAAATATGTTGGCCCATTTCCTATTATCAAGATCATCAATCCTGTTTCTGTTCGGCTGCAGCTGCCTAAACACCTCAACTGGGTTCACCCTGTTTTTCATGTTAACCTCATAAAGCCTGTTTGCACTTCATTGTTACGTCCGCTTGTTCCTCCACCGCCCGCTCTGCTTTTGATTGACGGTGAACAACATTTTGAGGTTCACGAAATTTTGGACTCTCGTAAACGCCGGAACCATGTCCAGTACTTAGTGGCTTGGAAGCATTTTCCCCCTCTCACGCCGAATGGGTGGATGGGTCCCATGTTCGGGCCCCTCAGTTACTCCACAAGTTCTATTCTACTTATCCTGACAAGCCCTGATTTGGCCAGTTTCCTGACAATTTTTTTTCGTCTCTCTTTTCTCTCTCTCTTCCTCTCCACTTTTCCCCTTTTCATGTCTTGTTGTTCGTTTGTTTGTTTGTGCTTTCTCGTTTCTGCAGGTCTGACCGCCTTTTTCTGGAGGAGGGCCGGATGTCAGCCTCCGCTTTGCTACTGCTTCGGCTGCCATTGAAACGGGGAGGGGGGGTATGGTATTTGGGAGGGGAATCATTGTTGTGCTGGAGGAAGTTTCTAGACTCTGAACTGACCACCTTACTGCGCATGTGGAGAAGGAGTGTTTCCTGCCAAGGCCAACGGTCCAGCATTCCATCCTGGTGATGCCTTTTGAAGTTATCTCACACCTGACATTTGGGACAATTATGATTGGACTGTGCACAGGATGCCAAGGGGAGGGGAATGAATTATACAATATAATATTCGCTTTCGCGCCTAATTAACCAGACTTAGCTTAGCTTTGCAACTGTTCATTTATAATTAGTAAAAGTACACTTGATTTCAACAAATGGAGTCCAGTGGTTTTCTTTCCTGATTATTGAATGAAGAAATGCTGACACTAGAGAGTAATAATTGGATCAAGCGGTCTGTCTGGACTTATTAATTGGGTGCATGATAAGATTAACTGACGAAATGGCTTCAAAGCAAGCTAAAAGAACTATAACTTCCAAGAGCGCAGGGAGTTCCCCTGCTCCGACAACTAAATTACAGTCATTGCTGCCCCCCAACAACCCCCTCCTGCTGGAGAACCTCTGACTCAAGAAATATTGCAAAGAGTTTTAAATGATGCTTTAAAATTGAGTGGTATTAAGATCATGCCCTTGTCATGGTCTGATCACTTCCTACTGAGGCTTGACTTTCGGAAACCAATCCCCCACTGTAGGGAGGAGGAACCGATTAGGTGGTTCCGCCCCAGACGCCTGATGGACCCTATGGGATTTCAGACGGCGCTTGGAGTGATACCTGACACCCTCGCCCACAGTCTGGTCGAGTCCTTAGTCACTGCTTGGAACAACGGGGGCTCTAAACCAGATTTTGCCTTTGCGGCCTCTCCGAGGTAGCGGATCCAGGAGAGCTCCTTGGTTCACCGAGGAACTCCGGGAGATGAAGTGCCAAAAGAGATGCCTAGAGCGCCACTGGAGGGCCAGTAAATCTGAGTCAGACCGAGCACTGATGAGAGCCTATATCAGAGCCTATCTTGTGGCAATACGGGCGGCAAAATGTTCACATTTTGCCGCTCTTATTGCATCCGCTGAATTGCGCCCAGCCACCTTGTTTAGGATAAACCGCTCCCTCCTGAAAGGGAGGGACGCAGATGAACCTCTGCAAGGTAGAGCTGTGGAATTTGTCCAGTATTTAACGGATAAAGTCGCTCGGATTTGGACAGACCTGGACTCCAATTGCACGGTACAAGCCGAGGTACCGGGGGAAGGTCTTGAGTGGAATTTATGGAATGAGTTTCAACTTGTCGCGCCTGAGGAAGTGGACAAGGCCATGGGAGCGGTGAGTACCTCCACTTGTATACTGGACCCGTACCCTTCCTGGCTGGTTTCGACCAGCAGGGAGGTGACACGTGGCTGGATCCAGACAATAATTAACACCTCTCTCCGGGAGGGATCGTCCCCGCACCTCCTAAAGGATGCGATGGTGAGACCCCTCCTGAAGAAACCGTCTCTGGACCCAGCCATTTTGAGCAACTATCATCCAGTCTCCAACCTCCCCTTTGTAGGGAAGGTTGTTGAGAAAGTGGTGGCCTCTCAACTCTGACGGTCCTTGGATGAAACCGATTATCTGGATACCTTTCAGTCCGGTTTCAGGGCTGGCTACAGCACGGAAACTGCTTTGGTCGCGCTGATCGATGATCTCTGGAGAGCCAGGGATAGGGGTCAGTCCTCTATCCTAGTGCTCCTTGACCTCTCAGTGGCCTTCGATACCATCGACCATGGTATCCTTCTGCGATGGTTGCGAGAGGTGGGAGTGGGAGGCACCGTTCTTTGGTGGTTCTCCTCCTACCTCTCAGACAGGTCACAGTCGGTGTTGGTCGGAGGGCAGAGGTCGACCCCTAGGCCCCTCAATTATGGGGTGCCACAGGGCTCGGTCCTGTCCCCCCTCCTATTTAACATCTACATGAAGCCGCTGGGTGAGATCATACGGTGGCACGGGATTAAATACCACCAATAAGTGGACGATACACAATTGTATCTGTCCGCCCCGTGCCAACTCAGTGAAGAGGTAGAAGTGATGTGCCAGTGCCTGGCGACTGTTAGGGTCTGGATGGGAATGAACAAGCTTGTGCTCAATCTGGACAAGACCGAATGGCTATTGATGTTCCCTCCCAAAGATTGGCTAATTACTCCATCTCTCAGTCTGGGGGGTGAAATTATACGCCCCTCAGAGAGGGTTCGCAATTTGGGAGTCCTCCTGGACCCACAGCTGACTTTAGATCACCATTTGTCGGCTGTGACCAGAGGGGTCTTTGCCCAGGTCTGCCTGGTGCACCAATTGCGATCCTGTCTGGACCGGGAGGCACTTCAGATAGTCACTCACGCCCTCGTTACCTCAAGACTGGATTACTGTAATGCGCTCTACATGGGGCTGCCTTTGAAAAGTGTTTGAAGACTTCAGCTAGTCCAGAATGCAGCCGCGCAAGCGATTGTGGGTGCACCTAGGTTCACCCACATTACACCTATCCTCCGCGAGCTGCACTGGCTGCCCATTGGTCTCTGGACTCACTTCAAGGTGCTAGTTATTACTTATAAAGCCCTGCATGGCATCGGACCTGGGTACCTGAGAGACCGCCTCCTGCCAATTACCTCCCAAAACCGATTCGATCACACAGGCTCGGCCTTCTCCGGGTTCCATCTTCCAGCCAATGTCGGCTGGTGACTCCCCGGGGGAGAGCCTTTTCTGTTGCTGCCCCGGCCCTCTGGAACAAGCTCCCCGTGGAGATCCGGACCCTTGCTACCCTCCCGGCCTTCCGTAAAGCTACTAAGTCCTGGTGTTCCAGTGGGCTGGGGGCTGTTGAAGCATCCAGCTCCGCTTCTATTGTGACTGTTGTGTATTTTAATATTGTTTGTACTGTCTTATTTATCCCCTCCCCTGTTTTATTGTGAGCTGCCCGGAGTCCTTCGGGAGTGGGCAGCATACAAAACCAATAAACGTAAACAAAACGAAAAGACCATGCAGCCGTGATAGAAATTAAAATGCAGGAAAAGATTTCTGCTGCTTTCAAGAAGATTTCGGAAGAAGTGTTGGGATTGGTGCAGATTCGTAATCAAGAAATCAGGGAAGATATTTTAGAAGCCTTTATATGCTTATCTCGCTATGTCTCAGGATTGGAGGAGAAAGTTAGTGACTCTAATATTAATCTGGTAACTAAAATGGATACGGTCCAAGGCAAGGTTGATGATGCAGAGAATGAAATTACAATGTTGCAGTATAGACAGATGGAATTTGCTTTGAGAATAAGGGGCCTAAAAGAGAAAAACCAAGAAAACCTGAAGGAGATTTTCTCAGAAGCCTTTGATCAATTGTTGGGCCGGCCAGGAGGGGGCTTTGACTGGCAAATGGACAAGATATATCATGTTAATTCATGGCTTGCCAGACAGAAACAACTCCCAAGAGACATTGTAGTGTATTTTGCCACAAGGGACATGAGGAATTTGATATTACAAGAGTCTTACAAAACCAAGCTGCAAATTGCAGGCTAGGAGGTGATAGTTCTGAAGGAAATCCCACCCAAAATGTTGAGATCTAGAAAAGACTATACGTTCTTAGTGGATGAACTCAAAAAACGTCAGCTACAGTTCAGATGGGAAGCTCCAGCCGGATTAGTAGTCAACTACCTGGGACAAAGATATCATCTTAACTCAGTTTGGAAGGCTCAAGGTTTTTACAGCAATATACTGAAGGCTGGACATCCCCCCCTCCAGGACCCAAGCAAGAAGGACAGACCAGACAGCAAGAAACTCAAGGATTATTGCAGGTGGACCAAGTCCGGACACCTCTGCTGGAACTAGAAGGAGCCAAGGAGCAAAGGCAAACCCAAGTGGTCACTAGACGTATGGAACAAGAGTTAAAGAAGCAACAAATAAACCAGGTAGATGACTAGTATCAATTGCTGCTTCACTTAATAACCAAGAAAGAAACCACTCAACTCCATTTTGTAGAATTAAGAGTACTTTTACTGATTATAAGTAATTAGAAGCTAGGCAAAGCTGGATCTGAGCAAAGGCGTGCGTAAGCATAGATATCAATACATGACCCATTCCCCTCCCCTTCGTAACCCCAGTCCATAGTCCAATCGTATATCTCCACAGCTTTCAGGTGGGAGACATCTTCAAAAATCATCATCAGGTTGGTATGCTGGACAGTTGGCCTTGGCGGGAAACTCCCCTCCTTCCACATGTGCAAATGAATGGTGAGAACAACTCCCAATTAACAGTCCTCCTGTACAGAATATTTCCCTCACCCAAATACCATGCCCTCCCTCCCTGTTTCAATGGCAGCCGAAAAGCAAGCAGCAAAACAGAGGCTGACAGCTAGCAAATATGACCAGGAAGAAACAAAAATCTCGTAATATACCGAAAATATATTATAAAGGAAAAGAAGTTTATCAACAGGATATGATCCAAAAGGCTTTCCTTGAATTTTTTACAGGATTGTACACGGGTGATAAAATACAAGACTTAGATATAGATAGATACTTGGACAAAGAAAAAATACCTATAGTTAAGGAGGAGCAAATGGAGAGATTGAATCAACCAATAACTTCGGGGGAAATCCTTCAGGTAATTAAACAGTTAAAGGCTGGGAAAGCACCGGGCACAGATGGCTTGACAGCTGTTTATTATAAAAATTTACAATTAGAAATGGTAGAACCCCTTAAGGAATTATTTAATAAAATCCAAGTGGAAGGAAAGGTACCTCCATCTTGGAGAACAGCTTTCATATCCTTGATACCTAAAGAAGATAAAGATCTTAGTCAAGAAAAAAATTATAGGCCTATATCATTACTCAATACAGATTATACATTTTTTACTAAAATACTAGCGAATAGGTTGATGTTGGTTACTCAGCAATTGATTCATAATGATCAAACCGGTTTTATACAAGGGAGACAAATTAGAAGTAATGTAAGACAAATTGTTAATATATTGGAATATTTGGGAAAGAATAACCAAGTCCCCCAACGCTTATATTTCTAGACGCCGAGAAAGCCTTTGATCGAGTGAATTGGCAATTTTTAATGAAAACAATGCAAAAGATGCAAATTGGAGAGTATTTTCTACAATCAATCAACGCAATATATCAAGAACAAACAGCACAAATTATAGTCAATGGAAGTTTAACAGAATCATTTAAAATCGAGAAAGGTACAAGACAGGGTTGCCCCCTATCGCCATTATTGTTTATTATAACTCTGGAATTATTGTTGAATAAAATACAGGGGTCAGATGATTTACAGGGAATTAAGATTAGGCACCAAGAATATAGATTACGTGCATTTGAGGATGACTTGGTTATAATTTAACCCAACCAGGGAAATCTACCAAGGTTTTAATTAATATGATTAATCAATATGGCCAAGTATCTGGGTTTAAAATAAATCTAGGGAAAACAAAGATGTTAGTTAAAAATATGAATATTAATCAAAGGGAAGACTTAGAAAAAAATAACAGGATGTGAAATAGTTAAAAAGGTTAAATATCTAGGAGTTCATATCTCAACTTCAAATGGGAAACTATATAAGTATAATTATGAGCCATTATGGCATAGAATACAGGTAGAGATGAAAAATTGGGAAAAACTACAATTATCTTTGTTGGGAAGAATAGCAGCAGTGAAAATGAATGTCTTGCCTAAGTTTCTATTTCTTTTTCAAATGATACCAATCCCTAAAAAAGACGCAAATTTGCTTGAATGGCAGAAGGGTATTAACACATTTGTTTGGGTAGGGAAGAAACCGAGAATAAAATTTAAAATAATGCAAGACGTACGTGAGAGAGGAGGCTTGAAAATCCAAATTTAAAACTATACTATGAAGCAGTAGTTTTATCAATAATTAATGACTGGATTAATTCAACAGAGGATAGATTACTGAATATCGAGGGGCATGACTTGATATATGGCTGGCATGCTTATTTGATATATGACAAGAAGGTGGATAAGACATTCAAAAGTCATATATTAAGGAATGCTTTATTGCGTGTCTGGAAAAAATATCAATATAAATTAAATGATAAGATACCTATCTGGGCAATTCCCAGACATGCAATAGAGAATGTAAGTATAGCACAAAAACATGATGTAACTACATATAGACAGTTTCTTACTACAGAAAGAGGTGTATTACAGTTAAAACCCTTGAATGTACTAAAAGAGGAGAAGGTAATCCAAACATGGTTTCAGTATGGACAGTTGCAGGCCAGATGGAAAAAAGATCAGAAAATTGGTATTACGAAAGACGAGGACAATCTACTAAAACAAATCAGGGATCAAAGTCAAATGCAAATAAAAAGGTTATATAACATTTTAATAGAAATGGATTCTAAAGCAGAATTAGTTAAAGACTGTATGATAAAGTGGGCACAAAATTTTGAAGAACCAATAATGATGGAAAGATGGGAAAAGATATGGGTAAGAAATGTAAAATTTACACAAGCCAAAAACCTGAGAGAGAACTTTTATATATGTTTTATAGATGGCACTTAGATCCTAAAAAATTGGCTTGAATGTATCTGAATTTGCAACCTAAATGCTGGAGATGTGATTGTGTTGATGCTGCATATTACCATATATGGTGGACTTGCAAAAAGGTTAAAGCATGTTCGATAAAAATATAGTGGATTATGCAAAATATTTTTAAAAAGAGGATAAAGTTTACCCCTCAGTTATTCTTGTTAGGTATAACTACTGATTGTACTGTTATAGAGACTAACTTGATTTTGAACCTAACAACAGCAGCGAGACTGTTGGTGGTGCAATATTGGAAGAAGGAAGACTTGCCTCCTATTCAAGAATGGACATTAAAAGTAACAAACTTAGCAGACATGGCTAAAATATCAGCATATCTTAAGGATCACTCAGATGAGAAATACAAACTGGAGTGGAGAAGATGGATTGACTATATTCAAAATAAATACGGGGCTAAGAAATAGGATAGCTTATGACTGAAAAAGAAAGGAATGATATAACTTGTTTATAATTAGCTTAACAAAAGAGGAGTTAAAGCACAAATGTAAGATGAAGCTAAGTTTCTTTTAGTTTATTTTAGAATATGATTGTTAAAAATTTATACCCTGTATTTGCTCTGGGAAGTTGGGGGGGGGAGGTTGGGGGGGGGAGATGGGCTCAGGTGGGGAGGGTGGGGGAGGGAGGTAAATATTTGTAAAAGCTTTTTAAAATTTTCAATTAAAAAAAAAAACCTGACATGAGGAAAAAACTTAGCCAAGCCTGGGACAGACTCTACCAAGCCTGACTGACCACTCTTACCAGCAAGCTAAGCCTAATGCCATCCAGCAGATATGAAAGAACGGACCCTGAGATGGAGAAGTAAAGACCAAAAGACTCTTTTCTATCCCCAGAAGACAGCTGTAAAGACTAGGGGGGAGGGTGAAAATTGATTGTAAAGTTTTTTTCTTTGCCTCCTTCACAGAAATTCATTGTAAGGTTTCTTTCTTGTCTCATTTATATTGTAATCAGTTTAATGTATTCATGTAAGAATTGTATTTGAGAATGGCTAGCACAGCAAGTTCTGAACACCTTAGATTTCTGTCTAGTGGGAGGGAAAGTTTGTCCAAAATGTCTGTATTTTCTGTATTGTAGAAGGAGCTACACACACAAACACACACACACACACACAAAGGGGAAAAAAAGAGAGAGGGAGAGACCCCATTCAGAATTGATTGAAACAATCTCCTTGACTTAACTCCACACAAGGCTTTTCCTAGGTTGATTTTTGCCCTGGCACAAAAGACTAAACAGTGATTTCTCCCTTTTAATCCCATGGGGGAGGGTCAATTCCCCTCAGGCAATTCCCCCAGTTGAAGAGCTAGCAGAGAGGATCTCCAAAAAACCCCAAGCCCTCACTGTGACAAAAAAAAACCCCACGCTGCCCAGTAAAGCAGGATATGTTGCACTGGTGGTCTCATGAGTAGGAGTCCCCAGGCTCATTGTGTGTAATTTTACAAATACTAAATAGCATGGATTGCACACTAGTTAAACTCAATTTGACCTCACTAAAATAAGAGCTAGAGCAGGTTCAAGAACCATCCCTTCGAAATGGGCAGCCTGTAACTTAAAGGGAAAGCATGGCTGTGAATAATTCTGCTTGCTTAAAACCTGTCTGGAAGCTCACAGAATGTAATATCTGATACTAATTGGCATGGAAAATTGGATACTGTAATTTTCTTTCCAGAAATTGTGCCCTGCGCATGTGCGAGGACCAAGATGGCTGCGAGGCTTTTTTCGCCGTGAGCTTTCCGGCGAAAAATGCCCAAAAAATCTCCAGCAGCAATTTCAATCTTGAGAAAGAAGGCTTGCCCGGGATGTTTAAGATTCTGGGGACCCAGGAAGACAAGCCAGCGGTAGGGGTTGCCACTCTGGGGCGACCCTGGACGACGCCGGCTCCAGCGACTCCGGCGGTTTCCATGTTTTTCCGGCCGTTCCGGCCGTTCAAGAACGAGGAAAGGGACCCTAGCCGGATAACAGCGACGGCGCTTCCCGGTGGCTTTATCGCCTATTCCACCTTCCTGTCCTGTCTACCAACGGCGAGGACGGCGAGGACGAGGTCTTGGGGAGACCGCCCCTGTGCCGTGCAGATTGTGGCGATTCCAGCAGTTTCGGAGGCTCCGGTGATTTTTACACTATTTCGGCCGTCTGACACCGAGGAGGCAGGCTTTATTTTGAGAACAGCAGCGGCGTTCTTTGGCCATTCCAGTGCCTGTTCCGCCTTTTCGTTTTGCCTGCCCCTGACGGTGAGATTTTGGGAACTCCCTAGGGTGGTTTTACCCCCAGAAAGGAGACTTCTGAGCTGGGCTATCATTGAGACTGCGGGTGGACAGATGATGGCGGCATTGGGCGTTTCCATTGAATCCCCGCAGCACTTTCTAACCAACATTGCCCAGCTTGCTGAACTTCCGGTTTCCTCATCAAACCGACAATTAAACCGACACTATTTTAGAGGACGTGGACTGGGGTTGGGTGTCTGTAGGGACTGGCCAATCTATGGGACTGACTGTGACTGCCATCACCACAACCCTTACAGACGCCCCCCCCCTCCTCCCTGCCTTCCCCCGTGGCTTAGCCTCCGTTTTTAACATCATTATTGTCTCTGTTTTAATATCATTATTGCTGGCTGTGAAGCCATCTGTGGAGAACTATTTGACCCCCCCGGAACTCGCAATTTTAATAGAACCTCTGCGCATTTTATAATTCTTTCTTTTCTTTCTCTTTTCTTTAAAAAACCCCTCTCTCTCTCCCTTCTCCTCTTCCTTTTTCCTAGCTTTGAATCTTAATCTTAAACAGGTATGTTGAGTATATGGGATTGAACGTGAGTGTGTGAGTGACCCACTTTTATTGCTATTATTGTTGTATTTTTGTATTTTAATTTCATGTGGGGACTGGTTGTGTGAGTGCTTGAGTATGCTTGACTCGGAGGACCTGCCGGGGAATGCGGGGGTCACTGGGGTGGTTGGGGGGACCATGGCCACGGGAGTGGGTCGGAGCATTGCAGTCGTAACAGGGAGGGGCAGATATGGCGGGGACTTTAGGGCAAGCCATTACCGGGGAAGGAGGGTTCGCTACATTACAGAGATCCCTCCTTCCGGCCCTATGAGTCCCACTCCAAGACCAGATGGCGTGAGTAGTCAGGACCCTGGTCTCAGGCTGCTGTTGCTAAATGCCAGGTCTGTTGTTCACAAAGCTCCCCTCGTCCGGGACTTAATTGTTGACGAGAGGGCAGACCTGGCATGTATTACTGAAACCTGGCTGGGCACAGAAGGAGGAGTCCCCCTTGTAGAGATGTGCCCAGAGGGATTTCAGGTGCTTCATCAGCCGAGAGCCCAGGGAAGGGGTGGCGGTGTGGCTATTATTATCCGGGAGTCTCTGTTACCTCGTAGGGTCCCTGCTCCGGAGCTTGTCGGGTGTGAGTCCCTGCTGATAAAGTTGGACCTCAAGGGTCAAGTGGGTTTGCTGCTAACGTACCTGCCTCCCAACTGCATTGCAGCATCCCTCCCCTCGCTCCTCGAGTCAGTAGCCGAGCTGGCAGTTGAGCTCCCCAGGCTTATAGTTCTGGGGGACTTTAATTTGCCATCGCTCGGTGAAGGCTCTGACGGGGCGCAGGAGTTCATGGCTTCCATGACAGCCATGGGCTTGACCCAGGTAATTCGGGGCCCAACTCATACAGCGGGTCACATGCTCGACCTCGTATTCCTCTCGGAGCAGTGGATGCGTGATCTTGGTCTGAGGGGTAATGAGATCATACCCCTGTCGTGGTCAGACCACTGCCTACTGAGGCTTGACTTCCGGAGACCAAACCCCCACCGTAGGGAGGAGGAACCGACCAGGTGGTTCCGCCCCAGGCGACTTATGGACCCTTTGAGGTTCCAGACGGAGCTTGGGGTAATTCCCGACACTCTCGCCCACAGTTCGGCGGAGACTCTGGTTGCCGCCTGGCATTTGGCGGCATCGGAGTCTCTTGACCGGATTGCGCCACTATGGCCCCTCTGGGTCAGCGGATCCCGGAGACCTCCTTGGTTCACCGAGGAGCTCCGGGAGAAGAAGCGCCGGAGGAGACGCCTAGAGCACCTGTGGAGGTCCGATAAGTCCGAGGCGAACCGAGCACTTCTGACTACCTGCACCAAGGATTACATCCGGGCACTAAGAGTTGCCAAAAGAACGCATATCTCCGCCTTGGTAGCATCCGCCGAGTCACGCCCAGCCGCCCTGTTTAGGATCACCCGCTCCCTCCTCAATAGGAGGGATGTGGGAGACCCCTTGCAGGGTAGGGCTGAGGACTATGCCCAGTTCTTGGCGGACAAAGTTGCTCGGTTTCGGTCGGACTTGGACTCCACCACCGTAGATCCAGCCGAGACACAGGGGGATTACTTGGCAAACCATCTCTGGGTTGAGTTCCAGGATGTTGCCTCTGGGGATGTGGACAAGGCCATTCGAGCTGTAAGTGCCTCCACCTGTATTCTGGACCCATGTCCCTCCTGGCTGGTTGCCAACAGCAGGGAGGTGACACATGGCTGGATCCAGGCGGTCGTGACCGCCTCCCTTCGGGAGGGGCACTTCCCCGCCGCACTTAAGACGGCGGTGGTGAGACCCCTCCTGAAGAAACCATCCTTGGATCCAGCCATTTTAAACAACTATCGTCCTGTCTCCAACCTCCCCTTTATTGGGAAGGTTGTTGAGAAGGTGGTGGCCTTCCAGCTTCAACGGGCCTTGGAGGAAGCTAGTTATCTTGACCCCTTCCAGTCCGGCTTCAGACCAGGTTACAGCACTGAAACCGCTTTGGTCGCATTGACCGATGATCTCTGGAGGGCCAGAGATGGAGGCCATGCGTCCATCCTGGTTCTCCTTGACCTCTCAGCGGCTTTCGATACCATCGACCATGGTATCCTTCTGCGACGACTGCGGGAGGTGGGGGTGGGAGGCACTGTTTTGCAGTGGTTCTCCTCCTACCTCTCGGACAGGTCGCAGTCGGTGTTGGTCGGGGGGCAGAGATCGTCCCTGAGGCCCCTAACATACGGGGTGCCGCAGGGTTCGGTCTTATCCCCCCTACTATTTAACATATACATGAAACCGCTGGGCGAGATCATTCGGCGGCACGGGATAAAATACCATCAATATGCGGACGATACGCAACTGTATCTGTCCACCCCGTGCCAACTCAATGAAGCGGTGGACGTGATGAACCAGGGTCTTGAGGCCATTAAGAACTGGATGAGCGCTAACAAACTGGTACTCAACCCGGACAAGACCGAGTGGCTGTTGTGTTTCCCTCCCAACAATTTGGCCGATATTCCAACACTCAGGCTGGGGGGTCAAATTTTATACCCCTCAGATAGGGTCCGTAATCTAGGAGTCCTCCTGGATCCACAGCTGACTTTTGACCATTAGTTGTCGGCTGTGACCAGGGGGACATTTGCCCAGGTTCGCCTGGTCCGTCAGTTACGGCCCTACCTGAACCGGGAGGCTCTCGCAACAGTCACTCGAGCCCTTGTGATCTCCAGGCTGGAATACTGCAATGGGCTCTACATGGGGTTGCCCTTGAAGTGCATCCGGCGACTGCAGTTAGTCCAGAATGCAGCCGCGCGAGTGATAGTGGGCGCACCGCGGTTCGCCCACATTACACCCATCCTCCGCGAGCTGCACTGGCTACCTGTCGATCTCCGGGTGCGCTTCAGGGTATTGATGACCACCTTTAAAGCACTCCATGGTAGTGGATCTGGGTACTTGAGAGACCGCCTTCTGCCGATTACCTCCCTTCGACCGATTAGATCGCACAGATTGGGCCTCCTCCGGATTCCATCTGCCAGTCAATGTCGACTGGCGACTACACGGAGGAGAGCCTTTTCTGTTGCAGCTCCGACCCTGTGGAACGATCTCCCCGTCGAGATTCGTACCCTCACCACCATCCAGACCTTCCACACGGCCCTTAAGACCTGGCTCTCCCAGCAGGCCTGGGGATAGGTTCTTAATTTACCCGCCCGAGTGTTGACTGTTGAATGCAAGTTGTGTTTTATTATTTTATTTTGTTCACTCACTGTTTGTCTTTTGGTATTGCACCCCCTTCCCTGTGATTGTAAGCCGCCCTGAGTCCCCTCAGGGAGAAGGGCGGCCTATAAATCTTAATAAAATGTCTAAAAAAAATGTCTGGTTGCTAGACCTTCATGGTTGAAAGCTCTCTGGGAGCCACTGAAGAGATCCTTCTGCTGTCTGTCTCAATGCCTTTTCATCAGTAGAATTAAGACTCCCTGATCTGACCAATTTTAATCTTTTGTCAAGAATATGTGCGTTCCACGCACATGTTTTGAAAAAAAAGGAGGGATTGTAGGAAGTTATCACCCAGCCCTCTCCCAGAAAAATGAAATATCCTAGGAAATATTGAAAAGGCAGAATATTTCTCTGGATATGAAAAAAAAGAAACATGTTTTAAAGGACAGAATAGCTGCCTGTAGCTTCCTGCCCATCCCCACTTTGTTAATGGGCCATTAAGAAGGCCAAGCTAGTCCACTTTACATAATAAAGACTTCTCCACTTCAGCTACAGGAAAGCATGATAATATTGGCCCCAATTGACCACATGGCATCTGAGAACTCAACCAAACCTGGATTCAAAACACAGCCTAGAGAGTTGCCCCTGCATGGCCCCATGGGAGTCTGACAACCAATCAAAATACATTTCTTACACAGGAACAGGAAACAGAGAGGTGGGACTGAACAGGTTATAAAAAGCCTAGCAAGCCCCTTCCTCAGCCCTTCTCTTCTTCTCCACCAACATTGAAGCATGTGATCTGTTTTCTGTTCAGGGCTCAAGCCATGTGGTCCTGTCCAACAATAAACCATCTTTCCAAGCAGCCTCCATGTCTCCAGTGTCTTTTTCCCCACTTGGAGCTGAACCCAGAAGGACATTTCTTTCATCAAGAGGAAAGAGAAACACAGTCAAACAAATGTCATTCTTAAGAAGATAGATATTTTCAGTCCTGGCATGAGTTGAGCAACTTACTAAATCACAAGCATTACAAAGAAATAAATGAAAATAAGAAATTGCAATCTTATTTTCATTTTAAGTAAGATATAATTATTACTCTGGTAGTAATAAATAAAGAAATAAAAATAAGATAAGAATTAAATAAGAATTAAAAATAATTCACTTTAAGTAAAATAACATTATTCTTGTTAGTATAAGTGTGTCTCTGTGGGTTCATTCATTATTTTCTTTTGTAACATATACCAGTAGGCTGTTTACTGTAAATAGACTAGGAGGAGTTATTTTCATTGCAGCGAGTAAATTCTTTTAAGAACCTCAAAGGAAAAAAAACACAAGTAAGTGTGTGGTTTGATCATGAAGCTGAACTCATCACCCAAAATTACTCTCCTTCTACCCCATGATGGAGCAGAAAAAACATGTCTAGACATGAAGCCTATATGATACCTGATCCAACAGGCATCTTTGCCAAGCTTAACCAAAGTGCTGAAGTAACATAGCCAAGAAGCAGGAAAGGAAAGTTTTGAATTCCTTGACACTAGTAAATCAAAAATAAATATTTTGAGGGGGAAATAGACTGCTTTTGGCGTAGGTACACATAATAAGCCTCTCAGCAGTCAGAACCAAAATGCAGCAGACTGTTCTGTTACCTTTTATAAGATTTTTTTTTATTAATTTTTTTTTTATTTTGTTACATAAACAACACATGCCCACACCAGTGGGAAAAGAAAAAATCAAAACACAAAAAAGACAAAAAACAAAAAAACAAGGCAGGGGAAAAAAAAGAAAAAACAAAAGAAAAAAAAACACAAGTATATATTATAAAAAAGTATATCAGCTGGTTACAACATGTTTTTGTGCATCTCTTCCATTAATTCATATTAATTCAAATATCTTAACTCAAAAGTTTACCATATTGACATCATCATACCTCCACTTTTAGTTGACTACAGTTATTTAAACATCTTTCATCCTTAACTATGCCAAAGATTTAATCCATAACCACATGCTAGCATTTCATTTACTTGTTTATAAAATCCTCCATTGACATCAAATCCTCATATCTTGTTTTAGCTAAACATCCATTATATTTAATACCAATAATTCCATCCTTCATGTATATAGTTTATTATCATTCTCCTTTCTTTATGTAATTATATCGTATATCATAACATTTTCCCCATATTAGTTAATGTTTAACTATATATAGTTTTGTTTTATTTTTTAATA
Organism: Thamnophis sirtalis; assembly: GCF_051295495.1. Lineage (NCBI taxonomy): Eukaryota > Metazoa > Chordata > Lepidosauria > Squamata > Natricidae > Thamnophis > Thamnophis sirtalis. The sequence continues at coordinate 56,914,941 of NW_028261388.1, forward strand.
GTGATAATTATTGTGATTAATAACCTTTGTATATGGTCCAAAAATATTTCTAACCTTCCCTTCTCATATCCAATTATTATTTATCATATCAACTCCACATTATATACATTACTATCATTATCAATTATTATTCAACTATGTCTATTACAAGTAAAATTAATTAGGTTTAGCTAATTTTGAATTGTATTCTTCCATCTATCAGACTGTGTCTCTCCAATAACAAAACCTCCTTAATCCTGTTGCCATCCATGGAACAAGTTCTCCAAACGTCTTTATGAGCAAGTCCAAACAAGAAGATCTTCGCACCTTTTTGCTTAAGGTGCCTCTCATATAATGTCGTTGTCCTGCGTTTATCCCACTTTTCAGCTTGTCTTTAATTCTCAGTGGTGGTATCAAAAGTGCAAATGATGTTTCATAAAGTATAAATTCTTTAATGCTTCTCATTCCTCCTGCGCTCTGTCTTTCGAAGTAAATCTTCTGTATGGCTGCCCCCCCTTCAAATGTTCCGTCTTTTTCTCCCTCAGAGGTAAACCAGATGCCCGGAATGTCAGCAGATTGAAGATCTTCAGGAACATTCAAACATTCAACATTCTCACTTTTTTCTTCATATTTTGATGTTAAAAACAGCAAATAATCCAGTTTTTTTCAAATCTGTCGTACGTGTCAGAAATCTTTTGTAGTGCGGAAAAGATCATTTGAAATGAATCATTTGAAATTTGAACAGATGCCATCTTTGCACGCAGTTAGTATTTTCCCTTTAGAGGCTTTAAGGTATTTGCAAGTAAAAACAAGCTGGGAGCTGTACAATCTTATCTGATCTTAGACCAACCCAGCCAAGCAATAAAAATGTCAAGTTGTAGGGAGCCAAATTATAGTAAATTGGTTTACAGCCCACTTACAGAGAGTCAGAGGAGATGTTGAAGTAATCTTTCGTTTGTCCATGTAAGTAGCATTTAAAACATTTAAGAAATAGGGTAACCACCGTCCATAAACCCATAAAGAGATCCAATTCGCCGCTAGATTCTTCTGTTCTTTGGTTTCAATTAGCTTAAATTTTTATGCGGACCGTGTCTCTCTGAGTAATAAAATCATCTTACCAGCTGGAAACACTCACACCATTTTTAGGGGCAACTTGCAGTTTCGGTTAGCTTACGGCTAATCCAGAAGTCACTGGCAAAGGAGGTTAAATTCCAAGCCCCCCAGAGACTTTGCGAACATCTCTGGGGTCACTGGATCTCCTCCAACCTTTCACTGTCTCTCCGGGACAGCTTGGGTTCAAATGAACCGTCCAATTCCTTCGGAATAGAGGAATTTCAGGAATAGCCTGAAAATCCGTCTTCTCACTGCTAAGCCCCGCCTTCTTCCCCCTTTTTATAAGATTTTTCAGGTTGAATTGTTCTTTCCTTCCATCTGGCTTCCCATCCTAACCATTGTTAGAAATGTTAAGCCAAGGAAAGTATTCTACTCAACAATTTTGATTCTTTGCTTCAGTTAAATTTTAAAATGAAAAATTAAAAAGTTTTGGCAAATAAATTCATAGGTCCTGGCTACTAAATACTGAAGTCGGATGATGAAGGCCCATATATTTGGGGATTAAATTAGAGCCCTTAATAAACGAGAAGAAATCAGAGAAAAATCAGCTGTTTGAGAACATATTTTCATTTCTTATTGCTTTTGTTCTATGTACACTTGCTACCCAGCATATTTGGACAAAAGACATAAAATGCAACAGGAATGAAATCTAATAATCCTACAGCAGTGCATGGAATTGATCAACCTCCACCTTATCTTTTCATTACCATGAACAAAATAATTAATGACATTGAAACACCTACTTTTACTCTTTATTTTTTATTTATTTATTAGTCACCCATTTTACCACAAATAACTCTGGGTGGCTTACAACATTAATACAATACAATACAATACAATACAATACAATACAATACAATACAATACAATACAATACAATACAATACAATACAATACAATACAATACAAGGGGGGCAGCATGTGGAAGAAAAATGGCTTGCTGGCAGAGCTAGCTCAAATTTCAAATGCAGAGGTTTCTCTGCATGGAATGAAAAGGCTGCTTTGCTGGTGAAGTAAATTTTATTTGCAAAGCATAGGACTTTCCCTGATCATATTGCTCATCTACCTTGTTGCTAGGCTGCATGGGAGGCTGGATCGAAAAAGACTCGCTTGTAGACTTCTCTCACGTGGCCCAGCAAGAGAGACCTGGTCCCTTCTTCCTTCTCTTGAGCGCTTCAGATCTTCAAAAAGTATGCAAGAGATTGTGAGCGGTGGAAGAGACTCCAGTGGCTGTGGGGACGCCAAAGGGTTAGAATTAGAATGAGAGAGTTGTTAAAGATGTTCATTTAACATTTATCCCAACTTTCTACAGTAATAGGCAGGCTGCATTTCTATTATACTCTACTACCTGTAGAGATAAAACTTTTCCCTGATCTGTATTCACAAGCAGATTCATGTAGGCCACATAAGTAGATTTATTGCATAGAATTTAAAAAGATGCATACAAGAAATTCTCCATCTAACATACAAAGCAATCTTGTTATTTATATACTGTAGGTTACTCCCAAGATTCAAATCATAAAAATCACAACAGAATCTTATAAAGCTGTCTTTATATGACATGACAGCAATACATCGTGAGAATTTTTGTTTCTCTCAATATGCCATTAATCAGACTAAACATTCCATATATGATTCATTGTAGATCTATTCAGGATGCTGTATTAACAAAGATCATATCTTAATCAGTGTGTTCTCCTATATTGTTAAGCCATAATTTGATAAACTATGGTTTGTTGAATACATTATAGTTGGCTATGGAATATCATTTGAAAAATGCTGTCATAGAGCAATATCTGAATTCAGCAACATTGAGAGAACTTTAATGCTCATGCTAGAGAACTGAGATCCTAGATTTTGTTGTTTTCTACCAGTTATTCTAAGTTTTGATGATTTTATCATTCAAAGTAAATAGTTGTTTATAATGAAAATATAGGAAAATATTTGCAAAAAAATATTGAGGACCATCTCATATCATTCATGATCATTTACTTATTAAGCTCTGCCTTATTTTTTACTGATTTTGTTTATAGCAGTATTTCCAATTTGATTCCAAATATCATCTGAACCATGCTCTTGGGGACCATTTTGAAGTTATGAATTAAAAGAACACTTTGCAGATCAAAATGAATTACATCTGATAAGAGCTAAATAAGGGGGAAAGTGAACAAGTAAGTGAGACAGGAGCTTTGTTTTAGAAGAATACAATTCCCTAAAATAATACTATTATCATCATTATGAATTCTGGACAATCTGTTTGGACCTCTATATAGCATTTAAGATAAAATATTCTTCATTTATAACATGCTATCATGATGGTCAAACAGTGATTGAATTTAAATTAACATTTGGTAACTGTTGTCACAACACAGTAAATACATGGGAAATTCATAATCTGAAATAGCATAATAAAGAAGAAAGATTTTGACCACCCCTTAGTTTTATATCAATTAAGATATCAACATATCTTTCTGATTACATATTATTATGTCTATCATAAGTATTTCCAGTTAGGAAATCATTAGCTTTTCTTTCAACAATTATGGATTTTCTATATTGCTCTTCCCTTTGTTTTAATTTAAACAGAGTATCTAAATCAATGTGAATGCCATTTTGTAGGCAAATGTTTTCTCACTATTTTCTACATTTACAGTTAAAATGGATTGAGATACTCTTTTGGAAACAATTGAGCATAGAAATTTTGTAAATAGTAATTTTCTATCAGGATTGTCTCCCGTTCAGAAAGTAACAGGGTTGGCCTATTCTCATGCCTTTAATAGACACCTGATAAACAAAAAGCAGCAATGAAACAATACAGACAGTCCTCAACATGATCACAATTGAGCCCAAAATTTCCATTGCTAAGCAAGAAAGTTGTTAAGAGAATTTTGCCCCATTTTACAAGCTTTTGTGCCACAGTTGTTAAGTGAATCACTACAGTTGTTAAGTTAGTAAAGTGGTTGTTAAGTGACTTCCCCATTGACTTTGCTTGTCAGAAGGTCACTAAAGTTGATCACATGACCCCGGGGGACTGCAACAATCATAAATGCATGCCAGGTGTGAAGTCCTCCGGGATTGGGTGGCCTATAAATCAATTTAATAAAATAAATAAATAAAATAAAGTCTCTAAATTTTGATTATGTGACCACAGAGATGTTGCAACAGTCTTAAATGTGAAAAACCTTTTTCAGTGCCATTGTAATTTTGAATGGTCACTAAATGAATGGGTTGTAAGTTGAGAACTACCTATGTATTGGTAGATAATTGCAAGAATTCAAATTTCCTGTGAATTAACAAATGTTTAAAAAAACTGTTTTCTAAATGGAAGAAGAAACTAAAGAAGGAATATTTATGTTGGTAAATCTAATTTCTACAACGACTGCAATGATTTTCAAATTGTATAAAAAGTTGGGGAAATGTGGAAAAATTTGCAACTTGTCTTTAAAGATTTGTATCTGAATTTGGTTCCATTAATCTTATATTTAAGTTATACGTAATAGTTCTAAATCCTGGAGTCCCTCAGTAGTTCATAATGGTTCTGAAAACAGCAATACTTAAAGATTAATGCTGATGAAAAATAGTTTGGTCTAAACCTGTGGAATAGTTCACAGAAATATTCTACCATCTCCTCTAAAATTAAATTTGCTTTGGCCATATTTAGCTTCAGTAAAGAGAACAGAATTTGGCAGTGAACAAGACAGCATTTGTTTCATAAGAAAACACTAATTGCTGCAGAGGATGGAGAACAAACACTTATACATGTTCTTGGTAAATATGTATTATCTAAATCTAATCTATTGTTTAGATGGGAATAGTTTGTTTTGTTTTAGAGACATACTGCTTACAAAAATATTAGAATCAGAAATGACAGTACTAGATATTGAGTTAGGTCATCTTAATTAACTCACATGTCCAATACAGTGATTAAAAGGTTGTTAGAATTGCCATGTATTTTAGTCCTGAAGGATTTTCTGTTGAACAGTTTGGTCTCCAGAACTGAGGTTCAGATGGGGCTTTGCTCCAACATACACTTTCCCTTCTCCTTAAGTTGGCTTTGGGCAATAGCTGTATTTGTCATTTAGCTCCATGCCTAATACTAATTTTCAGTTTGTCGTCTTTGACTCACAGAAACTCTTTCCTCTGTGAAAAGGATGCAACTCCCAGCTGACCATTGAAAAAATGTAACAGGCAATTCATTTCTTTCCTGATAGCACCAAAGATGAGAAGCGGCCAAGTTGGAACAACTTGCTGAGGAAGTCCTGTCATTTCCAAAAGGAAATGTGATTCACTGTACAGGGCATTTTTGGGAGCTTGAATCAGAGATGTCGAGGAAGTGAATTCTTGGACAGCTTAGCCCAAAAAAGATCACATGGCTGTGGGTTAACAGTGACTTTCCCAACAAATATTTATGACTTTCTCTGCTACACAAAGGAAGCTGCAAAAACTCAGATTACAAGGCAACTGAAGAAAACAGAAAGTAAGAAATGGTTTAAACTCGGAAATATGGGGGAGTGGAGGGGGGGGGAATCAGTTCTTGAAAAAATAGCTCATTTTGAAACATGAAAAGCTATTTCATATTTTTTTTATAAAAACCAGAGAATATAAAAAAGCTGAATTTCACATTGTAGTGTTACATAAATAGTTTATATAAACTACTATATTTCAGCTCCATGCACAAATAAAAAACTAGGTAATCAAATATGTAATGTAATATTTATGTGTAACACAACCTCTTTCACTGTGCTTTTATTTTTTTATTATAGTTTAAAAATCTTTTCAAGTAGCTGAACCATTGTAATAAAATTAAGACTTGATCATGATGACTAACCTATGAGAAAGAGACATTGTTCACTGCCATCACTAATATTTAGAAGATACAGAGTCAATCTTTGACATATCTAAATTAGATTACTATTGTAATGTTAAACAGAGAGGAAGGCTAATGTGTTTGTTTGTTTGTTTGTTTGTTTGTTTGTTTGTAGCTGCTGTAAAAAAGGTTTGAAGTTGCTTCAGTTATTTTCCCCACTTTCTTTAACTATTGTTTCTATAACTATATATTTCTGCATTTGTCTTTTATTCATGTGAAAAGTCCCAATCAAATTATATTTTAAAAAAGACATATCTAAATTAAATTAGACTTATCTAAAATTCTGGAGAGCAGCTGCTAAATTTTAGATAATGTTAAACTACACAGTCCAATGGTTAGTTATAATATCAGCTGTAAATGTAAGCAATCGATAGATTGTTCCAATGAGGTTTTTTTTCAAGTTTTCTCCCTCCCCATCTTATACACTAAACTTGCATCTCAAGTTTTTTTTTTAATGTTAAATGTTAATGCTACTTTCAGAAGTTTATATTTCTCACTCATTTATAACTATAAGTATTTAGCACATGTGTCCTATAAATGAGTTAAATACCTTACTCCTTTATTAACATATGAAAAAATAATTGGAAGATAATAGCTCAGAAACCTACTAAGCTGCAGTTAAGCTTGGAAAAAAGCTTCTAGTTAAACTAAACGTACCGTTTGTTACCTGGACAGCTAGATGCATAGAGTGCAGAGAGGAGAAGTCAGTACTATAGATCCCTGCCCTGATTTAGGAAATCCAGATCTTAAGCCTCCATAGCCTGCTTTCTGTACTGATTGAAAGCTAAGGATGGCTGATTCTGCTGTTTTTGAGGATTCATCAAGTTCTTCTGACTCTGTGTCGGTTGATCCACTTTCTCTCCCGTTCAAAAATGTTCATGCATATCTCCATATACGTTGTAGCAATAGGCTGAAATCAGAAAATAAAAGATGGTCCTTCAGAGTTGGCATACATTTTCTGGCCGTGATGGAATTGTTTCACTACTGGTGCCACCTATCTTCCAGAAAGATGCCAGATGAGACACTATATGTGTGTGTGGACTCCTACAACCTATGGCCTTACTTGGCAAGTATGAAAGAAAAAAATGAGCAAAATGAAATTCCATAGTGTTACCTTCTAGGTCTGAAGCCTGCAATACGAGACTAGGGAAATCAGCCCTCCTTCTCTGGAGATAGATTTATCTTACAGATGATAAATAAAATTGCAATACATTCAGTGGCATCTATGAGATGTCTATTTCCCTGAAAGGTGTAGATTCAAATCCATTTGAGTAAATGTGAATTTAAAATGTTTACTTTTGACTTGATATATGCCTGACATCCTGGCAAACTATGAAGGCAAGTGGGATTCACAATATACATTTTCATGCCCTCATCTCCAAATGCATCTATTTTAATACATATTTTCCCTCACAAATACACTTTTAAACCAATTTTCCACAACAAAATTAAGCTTCATGGTGAATATTTTTAAATATATTTGATATGTCCACTCAAAATAATTCTCCAGATATCTTACAAAATTTATTATAAAAACTAAAATATAAAGAAAGCCATGGTGACACAGTGGTTAGAATGCAGTACTCCAGGCTACTTCAGTTTGGCAGTTCAATTCTCACCGTCTCAAGATTGACTCAGTCTTCCATCCCTCCAACGTTGGGTAAAATGAGGACTCAGATTGTTGAGGGCAATATGCTTACTCAGTAAAACTCCTTAGAGAGAGCTGTAAAGCACTGTGAAGCGGTATATAAGTCTAAGTGCTATTGCTATTGCTGTAAATCAGCAGTAAAACAAAAGAACAGCTGACGTATATCCTGTTTCAGGTTAAACCTATTAGACCTGTTCTTACCCTAGGAAGCAACTGTAAACAATTAACAGTAATTTTTTTTTTGCATGAGCTGTCATGCCTCCATTCAGTTTTGTTTTCCAGATTAAATATATTATCTTTCTTCCATTTTTCATCAAATAATATTCCATTCAGCTGACTGTTTTTGCTCCCCACACCCATTATTTCAATTCTCCCTCCCTCCCTCCCTCCCTTCCTTCTTTCCTTCCTTCCTTCCAAAAGAAGTAAGAAGAGTCCAGAAGTAAATGCAATTTGCCCGTTCAAGTCTGAAGAAGAAAAGTGAAAAATATCATGTCTGGTGACTTGGAAGCAATGATTTCACTAATACACAATAAAATCACATAAACTATTTCTGTAGCCTTATCATACTGTTCTGTCCCAAGCCTCTAATATATACTGATGCAGACCTGGCTGTCTGCCACAACTAAGGAGGGAGATAAGCAATCCCTTGCCTAGGAGCCCAGAAAACTATTTCTATGAAAACAAGGCTTGAACGCATGAAATTCTCCCAATCTTTCTCTATGCCTGGATTAGTAAACTGTTGTTTCCTGCAAAATTCCCCTCCCATTGCCCCACCTATAAGCTCTCCAGGAGGGGCCAATCAGTAGCCACCTGTTCCTATTTCCTTCTGTGAGCCTTTTTCCAAAGTTGCTCCCTCCTCCTATCACCCCTATGCATAGGTACCTCAGGGACAGCCTCCCTCTGTTCTTCCACACTGCTCCCTGACTCAGATGCCATCTGGTGGCCAACAGGCCTTTCTAATCCCTGATCTGACTCCAAACACCCCCCAGAGTTTCTCAGCCTCCAGGGCAGTCCCATAGTGTTCATCGCTGTCAGATTCCACCTGTTGGATATGTTTGTGATTGCCTGCTGATTAGTAACACTTTTCATCTCTATTGTTACAAATTCAAATATCCCAGTCTAAAGCTCACTTTTTTTATTCCTTTTTCTGAATTTTGCATTTGTCTCTTTTGAATTTCATTTTGCTATTTGCATTCCAGTTTCCTTTCTATTAATATCACTTGTAATGCTGTCCTGTCATGTAATGAGTTGATTATGGTTGCCAGTTTTGTGTCATCAGAAATTTCTTTCCATCTCTCCATCAAATATAGGGGAGTAAAAAGATGATCATCAATTTTTTTTAGATTTCATTATGGGTGACAGTACCGACAACCCTCTGCCAAATGAAATAAAATAAATTAAGCAGAGGAATATTTTTTTGTGTGAAATGGCTAAGTAATAGCAATAGCAATAGCAGTTAGACTTATATACCGCTTCATAGGGCTTTCAGCCCTCTCTAAGCGGTTTACAGAGTCAGCATATTGCCCCCACAGTCTGGGTCCTCATTTTACCCACCTCGGAAGGATGGAAGGCTGAGTCAACCCTGAGCCGGTGAGATTTGAACAGCCGAACTGCAGAACTGCAGTCAGCTGAAGTAGCCTGCAGTGCTGCATTTAACCACTGCGCCACCTCGCCTCGTCCTAAGCTTGTGTGCCAAAACAAATTTTTTATCTGAGCCTTCTCTACTTTCTTCCTCCACTCCTTCCCCTTTCTTCTTCCCTTCCCTTTCTCCTACTCCTGCTCTTCCCCTTCCTCTTCTTACCCTCTCTCCTTCTCTTTCTCCCCCTCCATCCTCCTCTCCTTACCTCTTTCTTCTTTCCCCCATCTTCCTTTCATTCTCTCCTCCTCTCTCCCTTTCTTTTTCTATTGTTGTTGGTGCATATTTCAAAACTCAGTTTATGTTTTCTTGGGATGGTATTTCCGCCAACCCAGATATAATTTAGTATCATTTCTTATTCCCTTACCTTCACTAGTCTACCCTAGTTATGTTCCCCCCTTTATATCTCACTCTTGAATATATACTTATATATTTAATATTTCCTTTTCTATTTTTCTCTTCTTCCCCTCCCCACTCTTCTATTTAATAGTGCATCATCTGAGTGCTTTATCTTCTCCCTACTTTCTTTTCTAGCTTGCTTTCTCTAGCCAATCATAAAATGTTCCCCACGTCTTGAAGTACTCTGATTCCTCTTTATCCTTTATTTTCATTGTCAACCTATTAATCTCTGCACAATCTAATATCTTTTTTATTATCTCTTCATCTGTTGGTAGCTTATTTAATTTCCAGTTTTAGGTAAATACAATTCTTGCTGCTGTTACATGTATAATCAAATAGGTATCCTCTTTCTTGAATTTCTCTGGGATAATACCTAGTAGAAATATATCTGGTCTAAATTATATTTCTTGTAACATTTTCTTTAACCATACTCTTATTTTAGTCCAATATTTCCTTGCTTCTGCACATGTCCACCACATATGATAGTATGAACCTATTGCTTGTTGACATTTCCAACATTTCACTGACTTGTCTTTAAACATCTTTGCTAATTTTCCCGGTGACATATGCCATCTCTAAAACATTTTGTATAAATTTTCTTTGTAAACTGTTGACATGGTTAATTTATAATTCCTTTCCCATAGTTGCTGCCACTTTTCTAGTTCAATCATGTGGCCAAAATTCTTTGTCCAAGTTGACATTGTATCTTTAACCACTTCTTCTTCTTCTATCATAGTTCTTAATAGGTAGGTATATAGTTCCTTGATTATTCTTTCTTCTGTTCCCATATGTATTTTATCCAACTCTCAACTTCTTAAGTTAAAACATACTTTCAACTTTCAACTTTAATAAGATTTGTATGCCGCCCACTCCCTTGGGACTCTGGGCGGCTCACAACAAAAGTAAAAACATATAAAAAATTTAAAAATACAATTATTAAAATTAATCTATCATCCATTGAATCAAGTGGGGCTGTATATTAGTCAACAGCCCCAGGCCTGCCGGAACAGCCAGGTCTTGGTTGCTTTATGGAAGGCCGGGAGAGTGGTAAGGGTCCGGATCTCTGCTGGTAGCTCATTCCACAAAGCTGGTGCAGCTACAGAGAAGGCCCTCCCTCGGGGAGCCGCCAGCCGGCATTGTCCGGTCGACGGCACCTGGAGGGGGCCCAACCTGTGCGACCTTATTGGTCGTTGGGAGGTGAATGGCAGGAGGCAGTCTCTCAGGTAGCCAGGTCCAATACCATGTAGGGCTTTAAAAGTAATGACTAGCACCTTGAAGTGGGTCCGGAGACCAATGGGGAGCCAGTGCAGCTTGCGGAGGATAGGTGTAACATAGGTGTATCTAAGTACACCCATTATCGCTCGCGTGGCTACTCCCTTTTATCTTTTTCATATCTTGATTGTATTTGCAATTGTGACAACCATCCTCAGCCACATTGGTACTTCTGAATAATGTTTCCCTTTCACTCTTTCCCATATTGTTAATAATCCATTCCTTACATAATGTCTTGAAAATAGCTATGTGTTCTACTTTTATACCACAAAAAAGCATGCCAACCCAATTGCAAATCATGACCCTCAAATGTCAATAATCTTGTATTTCTCAGTAAAATCCATTCTTTCATCCAACTAGTCCCGCTGCTTGATAGTACAATTCCAAATTTGGTAATCCAAATCCACCTTGAATCCTTGCATCTTGCAACATTTTTATAGTAATTCTTGCTTTTTTCCTTTGCCATATATATTTCCCCACTATTTTATTCATATTTTCAAACAATTTTTTCTCTAATTTTATTGGTATTGTTTGGAATAGCAACCTTGGTAATATATTCATCTTTACTACTGCTATTCTTCCCATCAATGATAATTGTAGCTTTTTCCATCTTTTCAGATCTATTTGTATTTTATAATAGTTATCCCCCTTTAGTGTTACACACCTTGATGTCAATTAAACACCCAATATTTCACTTTTTTCACCACGTGTAAGTCCAATTTCCCCATCAATTCTCTTTTCTGTTTTTCTGTCATATTTTTCACCAGAATGTTTGTTTTATCTTTATTAATCTTCAAGTCCGCTACTTCTCCATATTCTTCTATTATTTTAACTAGTTTTGGCTCTATTATGGATCCTCCATAATAAACACCAAATCATCTGCAAACGCTTGTACTTTATATTCTTCTTTCTTGACCCTCATATCTTTTACCTCTTTATTTTGTCGTATTTCCCTATTCAAAATCTCTACTGTCGGTATAAATTATAATGGCGATAGTGTCTATTTGTCTAGTTCTAGTTGTCTAGTTCCCTTTGTAATCACTAGCTGCTTACAAAAAAAAACCAAACCAAAAAACCAACATCACTTTAGAAGAAAGAAGTGAAGGGATTATTTTTAAAAATCCAGAAAAAAAAATTTATCTCAAAAAACCTCCTTGAATTCTCCAGATATATTTGTTTGCCCTGAATTTTATTTTTTTAAACACTCTCCTCCTTCTCCACCTGGCAGCCAATAGGCTAGCAGCCTGTGCCGGGATCAAGAGGAGCCACTGGAAGAAGGCTTCTAGCATCAGGAAGTCCAGGGTGGTTCAGAAGGATGCTGAAAGGTGCCAATGAACCCTGGAAAAAGAGCTAGGAAGAGCCATGAGGGCTGGAAGTGCCCAGACCCTGGGAGAGATTTCTGCAGGAGGGGCGGAAGCCTCCCACCCATCTGTTAGCCAAGCAATTGGTTCTCCATTGGATCACAGCACCTCTCAGTTCTTGGTCACCAGATGGAGCTAGAGAGAGGCTTTCCACAATGCAAGTGGAGCCAAGAGATGTTTTTTCTTCAAATCTAATGGATACAGTCCCGGGAACCAGTCCCTCTCCACCAGCTACTTTTACCCCAACTGTGGTTGGATTACACCCTGGGGATGAGGAGGATACTTTGCAGTTGCCAGACCATCTTCAGTCACTGGTCACTAGAGCAGTGGTAAAATTCATTTTTTTTTACTACTGGTTCTGTGGGCGTGGCTTGGTGGGTGTCATGTGGCTTGGTGTGGGTGGCAGGAGAAGGATACTGCAAAATCTCCATTCCCACCCCACTCTGGGGCCAGCCAGAAGTGGTATTTGCCAGTTCTCTGAGCTACTCAAAATTTCTGCTACTGGTTCTCCAAACTACCCAAAATTTCCGCTACCAGTTCTGCAGAACCTGTCAGAACCTGCTGGATTTCACCCATGCTTTAGAGCCATTTCGCAGGGAGTAGCTTCTGGTCTTCAACAATTGGGTTTTTCTGCCAGGGATCTTCCTATTTTGCGAGGGCATCATGATTTTCCTAGGGGTCAGGAGACATGGCTAGACCCACCCAGGTTATCTGCTCAGACTGCATCTGTGAGGAGTGAGGCCTCCTTTGTGGAGGAGGGAGAATTCACAGCACTCTCAGAGGAGGAGAAGATCCCCCCTGACCCTTTGCCATTTACTGGACTCTTTCGGCCTGACTCTTTTAGATCACTATTACATAAGGCCAAGGAGGTAATGGAGCTGGGTTCTCCCCCAGTCCTTGACACAGCCCAGGGCGCAGGTGGTTCAGATCATGGCCTATTTTCAGAGCCGGACATCATGAATGAGGCTGTTCCAGCACCCAAGCTCTTCCTGGATGTGGTACAGAGGCAATGGTCCAAGCCTGGGGTTGGTCCTTCCCCATCTAGTGTTGAGAAAAGGCTGTATAATGTGAATTCAGATCTTTCAGAGATTCTACAAACACCATCTGTAGATGTTCCGGTGGCAGCCTTGACTTCAGCATCCATCCTGTGGATGCCATAGATGGCCTTAAGACTGATGACAAATTGGTGGAGCTAGCCTTCCGCAAGCCCGCCAGGTGGCAGCATGGGCAGCCTGAAGGCAGCCACTTCAGTTTCCTTTTTTACCAGGGCCTCCCTGCTCTGGTTTCATCAGATGAAGGCTAGGATTTCATTGAAAGAGGTCAGGTTGCACCAAGATCTTAACAAATTGGTGGCAGTGGTGGAATATTCTGCTGATGCCTCTCTGAATGTGGCCAAATTTTCCTCCAGGTCTATGGCACCTTCAGTGACTGCCCAACGTCTACTGTGGCTTTGCCATTGGCAGGCAGATAACAAAAACAAGTTGAGGTTGGTGTCGGCCCTGTTCATGGGCAAGAAGCTGTTTGGTGAGGCTTTGGACCCTATCCTGGTGGACACCAAAGGTAGGGGCAAGGCCATGCCTTCCTTGTTTAGACAAAGAGACAGATTACCATCTCCTTATTTTTGCAGTCAGTGATTTCAGATGCCAGACTCAGGCATTGACTACCAGCAGGCCCATCGACCATTCTCGGGAAGGCAGGACAGACAGCCTGACAGATCGGACTTCAGGAGTTATCAGCAATTTCAGGACAAGCAGCCTTTTGGAGCGGCAGGAAGTCAACCCTTCCATTGCTCTAAGTGACTGCAGAGCCAACCCTCTCATCGGAGGATGGCTCAGCCTCTATCTACACCAATGGGAGGCTACAACATCGGACAGGTGGGTCCTTGTTATGGTATAATTTGGCCTAACACTGGAATTTCTGTCCAAGCCCCCAGAGTTTTTTCTCAGCTGCCCTGTCTCCAGGGATGCAACAAAGAGAGGCCTGATGGACACAGCTATTGGTCATCTGCTGGAGATCCAGGCCATTCAACCAGTCCATCAGGAACAACAGGGGCTGGGGTTTTATTCCATCCTGTTTGCAATTCCAATTGTGGGGGTGGGGGTGGAGAGCAATTCTAGATCTTCTCAAAATTGTTGGCAGCAATTGTTGGTAGTGGCCCACCTGCAGTCCTTCCCTATCAGACATCAATGCTACTTAGACAACATCCTGATCCAGTCATCATCACAGACTAAGGCAGAGGTAGACCTTCGGGTCACTGTTCAGGTTCTCAAGGATCATGGCTTTTTCATCAACACCAAGAAAAGTCATTTCATTCCAATGACACAACTGCTCCACTTAAGAGCAGTCATAGACACTTCCCTGTGTGTGGTCTACCTCTCACAGGAGAGGAGACACAGTCTGCAGTCATTGATCCAATGCATTTAGACAAACATCACAATGACACTGGCACTCTTGTCCCAGGATGTCAGCCTCTGCTTTGCTGTTGCTTCAGCTGCCATGAAACGGGGAGGGAGGGCATGGTATTTGGGAGGGGTTACTCATTGTGCTGGAGGAAGGTTCTGGAGTTCAGCTGCCTGTTGGACTACGCATGCATAGGAGATTCCCACCAGGACTAACGGCACCGACATTCCATCTTCGTGATGCCTTTTGAAGTTATCTCACACCTGACACTTGGGAGAATTATGATTGGACTGTAACTGTGATGCCAAGGGGTGGGGAATGGGCTATTCTATATATCAATCGCTTTCGCGCCTAAATAATCAGACTTCGCTTCGCTATGCCTTTAATCATTTATAATTAGTAAAAGTACACTTGATTTCTACTCATGGAGTCTCGTGGTCTTCTTTCCTAATTATCTAATGGAGAGGATCTGACACAGCTCCTGGGCAAGATGGTTTGTGCATCTCCATAGTCCCTTGGGCATGTCTCTATGCCAGGGTCCTGCAGTGGTTTCTCCTTCCTATCAGAGGTCAGGCAGGAGCAACTTGCCAGTCAAGGTCAGGGTCCCTCGGAGAGTCCTTTCAGTGGTGGTTTCTTTCTCCCCCTTTGTGGAGAAACAGCGTTCAAGTAGGACCAACACTCATTCTAGCTTTTTACTTCAATCCCATTCCTCAGAAAATTCAAAATCTATGACTATTTGTGGGAAAAACCTGGCAGGAGAGAAATGCAGAAGCCAAGCTTTGGTTCCTGGTTATCATCCTGATTGATCTTCTGCCTGAGACAATATGACAACCATAATATAAGCAGAAAGTATTTGGAAAGAAGCCTGGACTTAGCATATATTTTTTAAAAATAGCAATGAAAATTCAAAGCATATTGCCAAATTCTATGCAACTTTAAAGTTCTATTGGGAAATTCATCTTCCTGTACATTACTACCTTGTTTCCCTGAAAATAAGACCTCCCAGGATAATAAGCCCAATCGGGCTTTTGAGCGCAGGCACAAAAATAAGGCCTCCCCAAAAATATTGCAACACAGCAGCACCTCAAAAATAATGAGACCTCCCTGAAAATAAGGCCAAGCACTTATTTTGAGGAAAAATGGTAGGTGGAATATTTTCTGACTTGTTTCTATATTTATTCCAGGAACAAGGCTACAGTTTCATTCAAAGAAATGACCTGCCAGCTTCAACTCAGTTCTACATTCTAGGATGTTATTTAACTTTTCTTGCCATCCATTGCATCTATACTATATATCTTAATAGTGAGCTTTCCAGCCCATGTTGCAGCCCTGAAAATGGTGTAATAAATTGCACTTCTAGCAGCATATAAGTCACATTGCAGGAAGGAACTAACCTGGTCCTCGTTCACTTTGTAGTCAAATGGGATATGGAAAAACTGTTGGACTCAAAGGGGTTTTGGTTCTTTCAACTCAATGGGATCTGGAGCAGGTGACAATGCCTAATCATCTTTGGCTGATTGAACTTGAAAAGCTAAGCAAGGTCAAATTGGTTATACATGAATAAAACATTTAATGCTTGTCATTTAATGTTTGGAGTTTTGTGGGTCAGATTTGGTTGATCTACATGAAAGGGCAAGTTGATAGTCATACATGAAACTTAATTATGCAGTACTCAAAAAGCTGGACAATAACTCTTTGGTTGTAAAGTTCAGCTTTGCTGAACATTAAAAAAAACTTGTTTTGCATATGAAAAATTAATCACAAGAATTTTTTTAAAAAGCAAAGGATCATAAATGGCTGTATGGCATAGGAATCAATGCAGAATTCTTCCTAATCCCTTTATGAGAAATAGAGATGCAAATGTGAGCAAAACTACATATTTAAAAAGTTCTACTTTTTGAAAGGCAATGAGATTACATTTGCTCTTAAATTCTTAACGTTGATAGATTTTTGCAACAAAGCAACTTCCATAAAGCTTAATGGGAAAAGAATGACAAGTTTGGGGTTTTATTTATTTAGGAAAATTTATATAGCCAGTTACTCATGGCAACTCTAGGTGGCTTACAAAAAAAAACACAATGTAAAAAAGCATAAAAATAATAAAATTACAATAAAATTATAATCCCTCAACACCATCCCCTTGGCGACAAAAAAAAAACACTCAGCCATTTAATGGGCTCCATCCCACTCTGGGTGTCTGAGGCCTGCTGGCAAAATCACATCTTCAGGGCCTTCCGAAAGAGTGTTGGAGTGGGAACCAATCTAATTTTTGGAGGGATGATGTTCCAGAGTGAGGGTGCCACTAGGGAGAAGGCCCTTCTTTTGAGTCCTACCTGATGTACTTCCTTAGGAAACTTCCTTAGGATGTGACTGGCAAGAGATGGTCCCTCAGATAACCTGGTCCCAAGCCATGAAGGGCTTTAAAGGTGACAACCAGGACCTTGAATTTCACTTGGAAGCAAATTGGCAATCGATGCAGCTCCCACAGGAGAGGTGACACATGTGCACACCACAGTCTGCACAAATCCATTCATGTTCTAATATCACTGGGCAACAGAAAAATCAAATGTATTCAGGGGTATTAAAGACATTTCAGTTAGGGCTGCCAACAATTTTTGAGTAAATCTGTTACAATATTCAGGTTAATTAATAGTTGAGTAAATAGGGCAATTTTAATAATAATGGGGCATTTTAATTCCTGTAACTGAAAAATAAAGACTAATTGGTTTATTTTCTGGAATTATTTGAGTTGTTCTATGTGAGGATAAGAATCTAAATGGTAGCTTTTCCTTCTAATAATATAATTACTTTGATATTATAATTTAGACTGATTCCTTCAATATCGGAGATATCCATATTCTGCTAAAATAAGAAATTCTAATTCTAATTAATTCACTGATAAATGTGTGATTAATTGAACAATATCCTAAAACATTGTAGGCATGTAAGTTAACCTGGAAAGCTGAAACTTTTACCGTGCAGAATTTTTTGCATCTGTTGTCAGTTACAATTAATCCATACTTAACTGTGCATTGACCTATCTGCTACATTCCTGTTCTGACAATCTGAACATGGTAAAAGACTGGGAGTGAGTTGTAGGGCTTTGCATTCTGTGAAGATGTCATATTCAAAGCCATCAATGAATTCCTCTGTGATCTCACTAGATTCTTTCATCCTATCATGTCACCTACTATGCCCATGTGAGATATGGACAGAGCAGTGATATAATAGGTTTTGCTTAAAGATAAAGCACAATATTTTATAACTACTTTCTCAGCTTCATGTAGCCATACTCTCAAACCCCTAGCTTGAGTTTATAAAGCTGTTTACAGATAAATCCTATTACAAGTAATAGCTATACCACCACACTCATTGTTTTGAACAGAGCTAAATGTTACCTTCATTAACCCAAAAGCCTTTTATGTCAGTTTATAATGGAAGAAACTTCTATTAAAAAGCAAAGGGCAGCAAGTCGAAATAGCCTACCTGCATCTTCTGTTTTCAGTCTCCAAAGCCAACAATGTGACCTTCTTATTTAACCTTCCAAATATGTTGAGACTTTCATAGCAAGTGCAGAACTGAATTATTTAGTCAAAGTTATTTCCCATCTTTCCTTCAGGAGCTCAATACTCTACATACAGCATTCCTTCCTCCGTTTCAACAACCCTGGGAAGTGGGTTGAGCTGAGAGAGAATAACCAGTTCACAATCACACCGGTGACATTCAACAGCTCAGGATAGACTTAAACCTGGATCTGCCTGTCCTGGTACAATCATTTAACTGTAACCCTGAGATCTTCATTTAGCCCCAGAAAAATGTTTTTCATAATTTCTGTTCACTGGATTTAAAATATCTATCTATTCTAACCATGTGAACTCTGAGTTCCGAGCACTCTTTTTTGTTTGTTTCTGTGATAATTATAAGAACATGTTTGCCCATGATGTGGCAACAAAAGGATGTTGGTTTTCTGCTGGCAGTTTTTTTTTAAACTCCCCACTCTGGCAATAGTGCTACAGTTTCCCATCGCAGTGTTAAGCAAGCAGATTTTGGTTATTCTCTAAGGCCAGGGAAGATTGGCCAGGACAAAGAACCATGTTGAATTGTTACTGCTGTGATCCTTCATGGACAACTGTTAGCTCCTTTTCATCACTGAGAGTGTAAAGTGACCCAAGGCAGAATCAAAAAGATGGGAAGATATTTCATGCTGTGTAGCAATTCTCCAAAAGGCAAATGTTGCACGACAAATTTTGGTCTCAGATTGGCTCCTGTAGAGGTGAAATTAATAAGAATCATGGCTTTATGTAGGAAGGAATTGAAGGTAAAGCTGAAGCTAAATTATTTACTAAATTATAGATTTGTTTGCAAGGTATTGTGAGCCAACTTCTGTAAAACAAGCAAGGAGAGCATCTTCCATACAGCTGAACGCCTTAGAATTTTGCTTGGATGGGACTCTTTACCTGCAGAATTTAATATTTTTGGAGTGCCTGAATTGAGTCTTCCCTCCCTCCCTCCTTCCTTCCTTTCTTTCTTTCTTTTTCTTCTTTCCTTCCTTCCTTTCCCCCCCATTCCCTGCTCAGTTACTTCTTCCAGAGATGTGTCAAAGACAAGATGGGGCTGGAACTAAGCTCCTCTGCTTGTCCTGAACTGCCAGAGCAAACACATCAGGAGCCTGTAAGAGATGCTGTTCATAGAATGAGCATCTCTTACAGGCTCCTGATGTGTTTGCTCTGGCAGTTCTGCCTTGATTTAGTGGCTTCATGCAGTTTTGGTTTTTAAATGCCCTGTACTTTTGTAGTTTTTGGGTTTTTCCCTTCCCCTCCTTGAGTTTGTGCGCCGCCCTGAGTCCCGCCGGGAATAGGGCGGCATATAAATAAAATGAAACTCGAAACTTTTAAAAAATAATTGGTCTTTTTATTTTACTTTTGCAGCCAATGCAAACATCTACAGGAGCAAATTATGCTCTTTGATTCCAAACAGAAAGTTGGATTTGCACATGGAAAAGGCTAATCCCATTACCTTCATCCCTAGTAAAACCTAGTTTCTAATCTGATCTGAAATTTGGAGCTGGTAGTCTACAATTCAGTCCATAAATGACTTACTTTCTGTACAATAACTCTTCTTGACTTTCCTCTTCTAAGGGGATATATTTTATCCAATTACTTTCTTTTCCACAACATCCATGTGGCAAAATAAATATATAAATAAGTATATGATGAGGAAATGGCAAAGAAGAACTAGTTATTAATTTCCACCTATGAATTTGGGAAGGATAAGGTAGACCTGGAAACACAAATCATTTGGAGAGAGGATTCAGAGCTCGTTTGTTGATACCCTGAGATCTGTCCATGGTCCTGCAAGTTTTTTGTCTGATCTCTTCAACACTGGGTTTCCTGTTTCTGGACTATCCTGTTCACTCATTATAGTTGTTGATATCACATCAAATTGATTGGTATCTTTTTGCTTACTGGGCAACTGTGGAGATTTCCTTCTTAGGGAAGGACCTCAGGGTAGGACATTTCTTGGTATTCTGAGATGGCCTTTCAGTTTCTATTATGGTTGTATGAAGATTTCTCTTCTAGTGCATATTACTCAGTGCTGAATATCATGCCATTGACTGTGCAATTTAATGACCTTCTTCTCAAACAAATTTTACACATCAATGTATAGATCTAATTAAAAATTGATATATGCTTATGAATTGTAGAACTTGTGGCATTCCTTATTTCTCCTTTTATCAAAGAGTTCCAAACCAGTCCATTATATCTACCAACAGGTATTTTTCCATATCTCAGTTTGAGAGGCTAAATGGAGATTATTTTAAGGCAGTGAATTACATGTCTGAACTATTTTTGCAGGTTTAACTGTGGGTCTTAAAATAGCTAAGAGATCACATTATTTCTATATATCATAGAAACTGTATCTTTAGAAGAGATCCTTAGCACTTGGCTACCACAGGTGCCCCCAACATGAGTGACGTCGAGCTGGTCATGCCCATCCTGGTCCACCAAGGTCAAACACAGCTTTCATGCAGCCCTCAATGAAATTGAGTTTGACACCACTGCTTTAGATGGATATAATCACTCATGGTTGATCTTCAGAACTAAATGGATCAGAAGTATGATTCTGATAAAAGAAAGCAAGTTATTTTTAAACAATATATAAATACTAGTTAATTGCACAAAATGCAAACATGAATATAAATGCTACTTATTATGAACGTAGTTTACTGTTGATGCCAAATCTTGCTAATGCTCTGACAGATGGGTGACTAATGTCAATCTAGATATTAACCCATTTATAACTTTCCAAGAATAACATTTTTGTCATTTATCCTTAAAAATTGCTAAGTCCTTAAATTTGCACTTAAATTTTCATTTGTTAAGGATTGAAGGAAATTCTCCCAGTGAATGCTAACAACCTTGCTGTTCTGAGAATTTTTAATACTTAAAAAGCAGAAAAGAGTAATACAAAAAGTGACTAGGAAATTAGGCTTGGCCAAGGTTTATGTCCACATAGGCCACATTACAGTTGTGGGTTAGATTGAATCCTTTAATTTCCAGGCATACTACTCACCAGCAATGTTCCCTCTAAGCTGTGCGGCTGCACAGCCATGCGGCCACACATGTAACAAGAAAATGCTGGGCAGCAGTTTCCAACTGCCACACAGTGTTTTTTAATGTCTTAAAATATGATTTAAAATATCCCCCCTCCCTCCACTCTGCACCAAACTCTCTCCTCCAGCAGGTGAAGTCAAGGAAGACTCTGCCCGGAGACCAATGATGCTGCAGAAGGGAGAATTCCCATTGGTCCTCTGGGGCTTCGTTGGTTCCTGGGAAAATGCAATTCGTTGGTTGTAACCTGCATTTCTCTGCACATCTCGCGTTTCTCAGGCATTGCATCGTCTGAAGCCCCGTTCTTGGCTTAGCAGGCTTTCTGTGATCCCTTCACTTTGCGGCGAGAGGGAAGCAACATAGAGTTGGACTGCCTGAGCCAAAGGGGTCCACGAGTTCTTGAGACTTGATTTTTGAGCAGTACCAATCCATTCCACACTTTCCTTTCCCTTTCTGTCCTTCTTCTATCTCCCTCTTCCTCCTCCTCTTCCTCTTCCTCTTCCTCTTCCTTTCTCTTTTCCTTTCCTTTCTCTTTTCCTTTTCTTATTTCCTTTTCCCTTTCCTTCCTTTTCCCTCCCTTCTTCATCCTTTCCTTTCTTCTTTCCCATTTCCTTTCCTTTTTCCTTCTTTTCCATTTCCTTTCTCCTTTCCTTCTCTTTTCCTTTCCTTTCCTTATTTCCTTCCCTTCTTTTTTCTTTTCCCTTTCCTTCCCTTTCCCTCCCTTCTTAATCTTTTCCTTTTCTTCTTTCCCATTTCCTTTCCTTTCCCTCCGTCCCTCCCTCCCTCCCTCCCTTCCTTCCTTCCTGGGGGGTCTGAGGGAGAGGAAGGGGACCCTTTTCCTCCTTACCCCCCTCCCCAACATCTGCTCTGATGGCAATTATGCCTAAAAAAATTCATGTGCTCAGGCATGAAAATGTGCCGCTCAAACACTATACTTTTCTGCACACACTGAAAAGAAATTAGAGGGAACATTGCTCACCAGTTGATTGCAAAAAATATATAATTCTTGCAGCATGTTCTAAAGAACACATATCCAAAGTAACATGTCGTTAATTCCACAATATCTCCTTTCTGTGGAGAGATTTTGCTTGCCAGGGTCTGTCCTCTGATGAGCAGTCTCAGCCATAATGTCATCCCACTCCCTCAGAGAGGTCTACTTTTTTCTGTCTTCACCTGAAGTCCCATTGCCTCTGAAACATTGTGCCAGTTTCTGAAATAAGAAATGCACAGGAATAGATTACTGGTTTATCACCCACATTTTAGCTGCAAAAGTGCCAACAACCAATGAATAGGAGCAAATAATTAAGATCTTCCAACTGGATGTCACCAATATCTTTTCAGCTCAGATTTGGTAGCCCTAATTACGATGACTGCTTGCTTTAAAAGACTCATTCATGTTACCAATCATTTTTCCAAATATGATTCCAGCATAAAATACAATTTAAATTGCTTTGCTTATACAAACTATAAAAATACATTTTAGCTGTGCTTTTTCAGACTATTAATAGAATGTCATCAAATATTCCAACTCACACTTGCCAACATTTTTCTCACAGAAACACATGTTGCAACCTATGTACTAGTTAAACCTGTATATTTAAAAATACTTTTGCATACGAATTCTTTTGAAGACTGTTTTGCACAACTTCTTTCTTTTGTTTATGTAAGAAGCATACATGATGAAAGATTTCCCTCATTAATGAAGATAACATAATCCTTATGCTCAGAAGGGCTATTTAGGATGATCTGACAATTGTCCTTAATTCTAACAGCAAGTTTGGGCATTGTTTCCAAACAGAACCTGATCTTGGTGAAAAACAAAAATAATAAAAAATAACATAATTGAAATTGAGAATTATTCTCCTTTGCATACTTCTGTTGTCAAACTGCAATAGTAGCAAATATATAATGATAGTGTTAGTTTATTTCTGTCAAATTAAATTAATATGAAGCTGGTTTACACCAAGTCAAATTATTAATTGATATTTATCCAGATTTCACAATACAAGATTAATTTCTTCCACGCAATGTGAATTTTCTCTGTTCAAAACAATTTACATCCTACACAGCTACCAACTCTCATTTAACTTAAAAAGTGAAACAAGGGCTGCTTAAAACTGTGCTTGAATATTTCAGGGTAATTTCTTCAACCAGATCTATGTAGATTGATACATGTTACCATTTCACCCATTAAAGATAAAGATGGAAAAATTCCAAGGTTGTTCATCTGGAAACCAGTGTTAATTTTTCAGCCATATAGGAAATAATGACATGAGTATATTAACATTTACTAAATAAAAATCTTAACCTTTTGAACATATATTTCTCAAGCTTTTTTAATCTAATCTACTTAGCAGGATACATTGACATCTTTCAAAACACAGCTTTTGAGAAAATGCTTCATGACTCAGTCAATGTAGAGGAGGGGTGTCAAACGCACATCATTATGTTGCTGTCACATGACATATCATAACTTTTTTCCCTTTGCTAAAATGGGTGGGCATGGCCAGCACATGACACATCCATCCTGTGGGCCATTACTTTGGCACCTCTAATGTGGAGCATAAATGACCCAAATCAATTAACAATCTATATAATTTGGAGCAATGCAATCATAACCACCATTACAACTATATGAGTTTTATTCTACCTTGTACTGATGGATCAATCAATCAATCATTTTTGAGCAAATTTCTAGTAAGGCCTATTATCTCTTGCTCTGAAAGTAAATGTACCTATTTCTTACAATCCGTGCTAAACTAATATATCAGAACTTCCCCCTAAAAATGGAAACTGTGAAAGTGATATCATTTGAATGTCTTCTCCACATTTTAGCAAGCTATTTAAAAAATTAAAATAATTTAAATGTGAGAATACTTCTCTTCTCCCTGAACAATCTTCAGTTTATTTCAAGTTGTTAATGCAGCTATTTTACAAGGCAATTTTTAAAGTTTTCTATATATTTTGTTATTGCCTTCTCAGATAAATTAAAGAAGAATTTTACATATTTTACTGCTATTTTGGTAGATTTATAAAAAAGTAAAATGCAATCTCTTTTGGCTCAGACTAAAAGTATAATGATAATAATAATCCAGTTACAGAGAAAGAACTGGAAAAAAATCACAAAATGCAAAAACCCTCAAACAGCAGTAGAGCATGTAGCAAAAGAAAGCAAAGATAGTATCAATAGTAATAGGCACCTTGAGTGCAATCCCAAAACATCTGGAATACAACTTTAATATCATTGGCATTGACAAAATCACCTTCCCTCAATTGCAAAAGGTAGTTTTACTTGGAATAGCTTCCATCCTTTGACAATACCTTTAATGGCATCTGTAAGTAAGTAAGTCAGTAAATTTTTATTACGGTCAAAGACCAGTAATACACATTAGTTTTTACATTTCGTTAAAAAATACTGACATTAAGATATAATTAAAAGGTATTGACATTAAAAATGGAAAATAACATACATGTTCTCAGATTGTTCAGGTCACTCCCTGGTTTACCTGGGTGCAACGCTGTTTGGTATAGGAGTAAATAAAATGGTTCAAAGATTGTTAGAGATATGTCCAGATAATTGGTACAAGATGACAACTATACTTTTGTAGCTAATTTTATTCTTATGGACATTGCAGCATCACAGAACTTTGCCACTGCATACGTGGTAACCGGGTTAGTGCCCTGGAGGAGAAAGCCTAGATAAAAATTGTCTGCCCTCCCTGGCAATCTCTCTAATAAGGGGAGAATATATACAAGCTCTGTATAGCTTGCAGTGTAATAGAACATGTGAATTATCTTCCACTTCTCCTTTACCGCATATACAAACCCATTCTGCTATAGGTGTTCTCTTATACCTGCCCTGGAGGAGTGCTGAAGGAAGAATGTTAAATCTGGCTCTGAAGAAAGCTAGTCTTTGTTTTGGGAAGATCAGGTCATTTAGATATCTTGCCGATTCCCACACACCCTGTTTGATTCTGTCCCTACTGTGGAGAAGCAATCTATTTAGTTCTTCTTGGAATTCCATGTCCTTCATTCTATTAATTACTACTTGCTTTGCTTGATCAAAGCCTAGGGACATTAAGAATACCAGTGAGAGCCCATAAGAGCCCAGCTTATGATCAATTGCCTGTTTCCGGGGGGGTGGGGGGGAATTGTCAGTCAACACTAGTGGGGATAGTCCCTCTGGAAAGAAATGCATTTTAAGCCAATGAATGATCATCATCTTCCAGGCTCTTACCTGAATTTGAGGCATGCCTGTCTCAATTCTTAACTGGGCATTTGGAGTTCCATTGGGTGCAACTAAGATGACTCGTAAAAATTTGGTTTGTATGGTTTCTAACAAGTCTCTCTTTGCAAGGATTCCTGTTTGTGCCCCATATAGAATTTGCACCAATGTTTTGGCCTCGAAAAGTTTTAAGGCAACAGGTACTAACTGCCCTCCACCTGTGTAAACCTCACCGCACGTCACTGAAACGTACAGTCATTTGTCTTACACACAAACCTGCCCGATTAGCTTTAGGGTCTTTAAATTGTCTGGAATGCAAAGATTCTCCTGTTACATTTTCATCATAATGAATCTTAAAATGGTACACATTTAAATTGCAAGGATGTATTGTCACAATACCCCCTTTAGCTCTCCCCCACCCCATTGCTTGGGACAGCCAGGATTGAGTTAACCCAATAGCCATCTAACTGAATCTCTGTGGAGGCCCAAGTTTCCTGCAAGAAGAGGATGTCAAATTGTTATATATAGCTAAAAAAGAGTTGGTCTTTTGATAGAACAGACCAACCTGCTATATTCCAGGTTATAAGGGAAAGTGGGTCAACTTTTGCATCTCATCAGGAAGCTTGATTTATACAAAGGAAAGTTGTCTGGCTGTTACCATGGATTGAGGTGTCATCGCACACCGAATTGGCCTTCTTTAAAAATAGTGAGGACCCGTCTAGGTCATGTGTAGACTCTTGAGGAACTTGTTCAGGGTAAGAGGTTTTAGCAGCAGCTAACAGAGCTTGCCATTCCGATGCCTCTTCTCTGGGTGTAGGACAAAGCATTATTAGATCGTCTTTCATTCTTTGAGATGGTGGCTCTGATGTGGATCGCCTCTCAGTTTCTTGGTTTGGTGCTAAAAGTGCTGAATGTGTCATAGGATATTCACATAGGGATGAAAACATCTCCATCTCCACTGGGATCTCTAATACCCCATTTGGGACTTGGCTTCTATTTTTCACGATCTTGTATTCATGTAATCCCTTGTCCTCTGGAGGAGAAGTGAGAGGCTCAATTATTGGGGAACCCAGATCTATAAGTGGCTCTGCTGTGTCCATTGTGACCAATAAGGATTTCTTTAAATTTTCTAACTTGTATAATATATTGTCTTGTTCTTTCCTTGGGAGACTGCCAAAAGCATTAATGAGACCAGCTTCTGTGCTGTTAAGTATCTCTTCTCCGGGTAGGGCTGGTTGACTCCCATTGTCCTTCTCTTTTTTTTCCAAGGCTGAAAATGAGGAGGAGGCAGCCATCTTGGGAGCTCACATGTTAGCTATTAACAGAGTAATCCTTTCCTCACCAAAGACTCTGATGGGAAAGATTTGGAAGGAAGCTAAATATGCCTTCATCTTGAATAACATATGTGGTATGGTGGGCTGTTTGAAAGACAGGAGAATCCGCTTCCAATTTGGGTCCTCAGGTAACCACTCCACAGCACGGAGATCAATCATGCCCCTGTGACAGTGAAGAAGCTGGCTTAGGGAATTTAATTTTGCACTTCTGGAATTCCAACGTCCATAATTAAGTCCGTTCAACTAGATTCTAAAAGCTATCCATTGGGTTTGTAGTGAGCGATGTGATTGTTGTAATTGAGGGAGGGATGCTTTCCTGATTTCTTCTTTATTGATACCTTTTCCTCTCATTGCCTTGTCTGGGGAGGGATTTTTTTCTGAGACGACTGCCACTTTTTATCCAACTCTTTAACTATTTCTCTGGCTCTTTGCTCTTTTTCCTTTTCTTTATCCTGCATATGGGAGTTAACCAAGTCTTTTGCAAGATCTTTGGTGGGGATACCTGAGACCCAATATTGTACTTGAAGAAAAACAGCTAAATCTTTTTTCAATGTCTCTACATCATGTTGGGTGGCAATTAATTGTTCAAATATTGAAACCACCATTTGCGCTGTGAGAAGGCATTGCTTTGCCATAAACTCAGTTGAATTTTCCCAAGGTAAACTATCTATATTCTGAATTATCTGGTTGTTGGTCGCCTTTTTTGCCTTTAGCTCAGCCTCCATATAGGAAGTTATTGGGCTAGTTGTTTGTGAGAAGAGCTGGCTTTCAGTTTGTTCCCCTTCCCCACCAGATCGGGAAAGTCTAGTAAATGCTGTTTTGGCACATCTTTTTGCCAGTCCTGTTCTAATCTCTCCAGATTGTTGGGGATGTGGGGGTTAGTTTTACTTACAGATCTCTTGCCAACAAAGAGCTCCTCAATTCTTGGTTGTTTTGCTGTCTTCACTGGCAGGAGAGATCCTGGGCTGGTGCCATGGTGTTTCTTTCTTTTTCCCATGCTTATCTAATTCTCGGCAGCAACCAAAGTTTTTGTTTGTATTATGTTCTACGCTGTTATCTCCACCAAAAAATGTTAGTTAAATAAAAAAGGATCCAATGGGAGTACTAAAAATTGATAAAATAAAATAAAACTGGGAGGCACTAATGCAAACATGCTCCAGCTGCACCAACTGCAGCTCCGCCCCCCCCTTAGTGGCATCAGACAACATCTGCTTATTCCAGATCCTTGGGAAGGCCTCTATAGGTGGATAAAAATGGCAGATCCAGTCTAAACATCTGGATGACCATAATCTAGCATTATTTTTAAGCAAACATCATCCACAGCTTCCCAGCCACAGGTGTCTCCCATTGATCTTCCTAGGCTTGCTGTTCTGAAACATTCTGGAGTACTTTCTCTATATTATGTCAAAATCTATTCGCCTTGATGTTTCTTCTTATATTTGTTTTTTTCCCTATGCTTAAGTGCTCCTTCTTATAAAAAGGAGGTTGTTTCAAACACTTTTCTTTTTTCTTTTTACATCTTTAATGTCATTATACTGTATACCTCAGTCCATTTTCATGCCACACCACTATGCTGCTGTTACCTAGCAGTATTCCAGACCCAGGTTTTCAAGATGAACATGTTTGTAGGAATTGCAGAAAAAAAATCCTTTCAAAGTAGAGGAAGTGGAAAAGAAGGTGATAAGAGAAAAGCTTATGCTCCTTTCCACTTTCTTTGCAAATTTTCTCTCCCAAGGTTGCTTTGCAAGTGAGAAACAGTAATCAGGCTAAAGTTACACATTGTTCCCTGTAGTAATGTTTAATTCCACTTCTGTTGCATTTAAATTAGTGAGTGTAATACCTGTTAGAATGGATATGGTTGTACTTCTAAAATCAATTCAGAATTCACCAAGATTTAATTTCTTCAAAACAGGCTGTTAGTGAAATGAGACAAAGCATATCTTAGTCCTTTGTATCTATGTTGCACTTAAATCAAGACCTCCCTACTCTTTACTAACTTAATTAAAATATGAAGATCAAAAGGGAGCAGGAGAGCTGAAAATCTGAAGAATGCTATTATTTATCATATTTAGAAACTGCCCATCTCCCTTGTCTGTGATGCAGTGGCTCAGCAGTTAAGACACTGGGCTTGTCAGCTGGAAAACGGCAGCCTACGTTTGAGACCTGAGCTCCAGCAATAGGGTGAGCTCCTACCAACCTAGCAGTTTGAAAGCGTACAAATATAAGTAGATAAATAGGTACCACTTTGGTGGGAAGATAACATCTCTCTGTGACCAAATGCTGGCCACCCAACCATGAAAATGTGTTCGGACTGAATGGCCCTTGAAATGGAGATGAACACCGCCCCCTAGAGTGGGCCATGATTAGCAGAGTAAACTCTACAGGGACTCCTTAACCTTTACCAGCTCCCTCATAGAGGAATTCTGGACAACGTATAAATACTCATATATTCTTACTAGCCATTAGGGCTCTGGTTGATTGGAGCCCTAAACGCTAATTAGGCACCTGGTGCTGATAATGTCCTGCCAGAAATAATCAAAAATAACACCAGTTATACTATTATACTATTTTCATATTATTCTGCTGGGGAGATATTGACCTTTTTCTTTTTTTTACTCCTTTTGACTTTTTGACTCCCTACCTTCCTTTTTTTGTGGCTTGAAATATCCTTGTTTTTTGCTTTTTTTTCTTACCCCATGTTTTCTTTTTGCACTTTTTTTCCTTTTGAAGATATTGGGACATCAGTGGATGGCTCACCCTAATTTTGAGCAATTGGACTGAAGAGTTATTTTTTCTTTTCTTCTTTTTTCCTTCCCTCTCTCTCTTCTCTTTCTTTCATTTTCACCCCCTTTCTTAAGTCAGATTTTCACTCTCCCCCTTTCTTTTTCTTATGCCCTTTTCTCATTGTACTTATAACCTTACACCTCCAAAAATTGTTGAGCATGAGTAGAAAAGTAACTCCTGTTGGCTCTACAACAACAACCCCTGCCTCCTCACCGGCGGGAGGTCAGAGGTCAATACAGTCAATGCTTCAGCAAGAAAAAGAGAAAGGAGCAAACTTTGCGACAATCATGCAAGCGATACAGAAAATGCAAGTAGGACTTGATAGTAGGGATGATAAGTTAGATACAATTGTAAAGAAGTCTGAGAGCATGGAAAAAAGAGTGGAGATAATAGAACAATAAAATCAAAGCATAGTACAAAAAGTTGATAAAATGGTAGGAAAAATGGAAAGTATGCACAACTGGATGATGAAATATGAAGACAGGATTCAAAAAATTGAAGGTAAAATCCAAGAAGGAGAGAAGAAAACTGAGAAGTTAGATAGTAGACTGAGCGACGTGGAAAGGGAGAGCAGTGGAATACTAAGATGGGAGATGGATAGGTCTGAATTTTTCTTAAGATTTCAAAACATAGAAGAAAAACGAGAGAACTTAGTACAGATAATATCCAAGATCCTGATAAACGTATTAGAGATATCCCAAGAGAAGATGATAGATGCCATAGACGAAGTCTTCTGAGTACATACAAGATATGCAATGAGAAATGCTCTTCCAAGGGAAGTTCATATAAGATTTACTAAGAAAACAACCAAATTACAAATTTTACAGAAAATGAGAGATAGAAAATTAGAATACAAAGGCAAGGAGATCTGTTCTGACCCCCCCTTGCATGGCTCGTTAACAAACACACAAATAACTTAAAAGGACTTTTCTTTATCAGTTTTCAGTTCAAACTGGCTTCGAGCCCAGAAATAACATAAACATAAATCTCTGATAAGAAATTCAAAAGAAAACTCTTACAAGCAATATGCACTTCTTCCAAAGTCTCGCCAGTTCATCCTGCAAGGCCTCAGACAATCCATTTTGGAACATGTCCATTAAAGCAGGTTCATTCCATGTGGAATCTTGGCTACGTAGCCTGAATTCAGACACATATTCCTGCAATGACCCAGTACCCTGCTGCAAGGATTTCAAACTTCTGGCAGCTGTTTCCCCTTTGATTGGATCTTCAAACATCCGTTTGAAATGCTGGCAGAAGCCCTGAAAGTCATCCAGCAGAGGGCTCTGTTGCACTAACAAGGGCGTGGCCCAATGGGCAGCCGTGCCTGAGAGCAAACTGATCATGAATCCCACCTTCGTCCGGTCAGTGGGGAAGTCCTCCGCTCTCAGGCTAATAAACAGCTGGCATTGTCCCAGAAACGCATTAAACATTGCCAAACTTCCCTCATATTTATCTGGCAGGGCAATTGGGCACTTCCTCCTTGGCTTGGGGGGGGGTCTTGCAGCTCTCTGCAACTGCTGAATTTGATCTGACAACATTGTTATTTGCTGTGCCATTAATCTACTCTCTGCCATGAGTTGTTCCATAATTACTGAGATTAAGGCTTGTTTGGGCTGGAGTCAATCTGTTCTGACCCCCCCCCCCTTGCACAGCTCATTAACAAACGCAGG
The DNA here is from genome assembly GCF_051295495.1 of Thamnophis sirtalis. Lineage (NCBI taxonomy): Eukaryota > Metazoa > Chordata > Lepidosauria > Squamata > Natricidae > Thamnophis > Thamnophis sirtalis. The sequence continues at coordinate 56,946,240 of NW_028261388.1, forward strand.
CAAATAACTTAAAAGGACTTTTCTTTATCAGTTTTCAGTTCAAACTGGCTTCGAGCCCAGAAATAACATAAACATTAATCTCTGATAAGAAATTCAAAACAAAACTCTTACAAGCAATATGCACTTCGTCCGAAGTCTTCACGGATCAGTTTACATGAAACACCAAAGCACTTGTCCAAGTGTAACAGGCATAAATCATGATTAGTAATCAAACAATCTTTTACCAAACACGGAACACATGAAGGAACGTTGACTCCAGCGACTGGGGCGTGGCAGCATCCCTCCTTTTATCCCCCAACTTGCTTCTAACCACTCCCAGCTGCCTAATGAATTTTGTATCCCGAAAAAACTCTCAGCAGAAACTGCTGAATCACAACACTGAATTTTGTATCCCGAAAAAACTCTCAGCGGAATTGCTGAGTCACAACAGAGATTGTAGTTCTCAAACAAATTCCGAGAGAGGTGAGAGAGAGGAGAAGAGAATACCAATTTTTGACTAAAGTTCTGATTAAAAAAGGTGTTAATTACAGATGGCTCATACTGGAAGGTCTACTATGTACATGGCAAGGACAAAGGCACAGAATAGATACAATTGATAAGGCAGAAGCTTTCTATGCAGAATATTTTACAGAAATGGCTGAGAAAACTGGGAAACATGACTCTCAGTCACCTACAACTGAGACTGAAAAAGTAGAAGGATCTGTAGGCGGAATTGAGAAAGAAGAAGGTGCGGTGGGGAAACATGACTCTCAGTCACCTACAACTGAGACTGAAAAAGTAGAAGGATCTGTAGGCGGAATTGAGAAAGAAGAAGGTGCGGTGGGGGGTGTAAGCTACAGAGAAAAATGAGAATCCAGATCTACTAGAGCTATAAATCCTGTATATAAAATATAAACATGGAGGAAAGAAAAATAATTACAATTAATATCAATGGACTTAATTCAACAACTAAAAGAAAGAAAACATTTCATAAATTAGAGAAGTTAAAACTTGTCATAATTTGCCTACAAGAAGTACATATCCAAAAGGGATATGAACATCTACTAATTCAACCAAAGCTTGGGAAAATGTTTTCAACATTGGCAAACTGCAAGAAAAGAGGACTGATCTTCTATATTAAAGACAATATTCCAGCAAAACTAATTTATGCAGATGAAGAGGGAAGAATTTTGATGGTGGAAATTATGGATATCAAAAAAACACTTCTAATTGGAATCTATGCCCCCAATGAAAAACAAGATGAATTTTACAAAAAATTACATAAAAGAATTTTGGACTTAGACTATGTTGATATTTGTATGATGGGAGATTTTAATGGCATTGCGAACCAGAATATGGACTATAAAACACAAAAAACAAAAAAGCTAAAAAGAAAATTGCTGCCGAAATCTTTCTTTAGGATGATAGATGAAATAAATCTAAAAGATATATGGAGAGAAAGAAATGCCAAAAAACAACAACACACTTTTTATTCAAATAGACATTCATCATTTTCTAGAATAGATATGATATGGGCTTCAGCAGAATTGATCTGCAATATACAAGAAATTGAGATTGGAGCAAGCACTTGGGCGGACCACAACCCAATCTCAATTAAATGGAAAGGCCAAAGGGCAAAATTTAGATGGACATTAAATAATACCATATTGAAAGAAAAAGACTTTGTACAAAAAATGGAAAGAGAGCTAGTCCTTTTCTTTAAAGAAAATAGGAAAGAAGATACATCAATGCAGAATCTTTGGGATACAATGAAGGCTGTTACTAGAGGTCTGATAATAGACTATACAAGGAAGAGAAACTTAAAGAAAAGACAAATGCATAAAGCTTTCGATAATGATTACAAAATACTTGAATTACAGAGATCGCCACAAAAAAAAGATGTCAAGATAAAAATGGATATAATTAAACATAAAATGGACCTACTGGAAAAGGAAGAACTGGCACAAAAAATTAGAGGTGCTAAACAGAATTATTTTGAAACTTTGCAGATTCAAATTACAAGTAAGGTTAAATATTTGGGGATATACCTATCACATAGATGCAGTACTCTCAAGGAGGACAATTGTACTAGACTAAAACAACAAATTGCGACTGATTTGATGAAATGGGAAAATTTACAACTATCAATGATGGGAAGAATTCCTACAATTAAAATGAACATTCTACCTAGAAATTTATACCTGTTCCAGACAATCCCAATCAGATTGGGTAAGGATTTTTTTCAAGACCTAAATAAAATAGTTTTGAAGTTTATTTGGCAAGGGAAAAAAGCTAGAATAAAACTTAAATTGTTACAAGATGCTAGAATTAGAGGATTGGGCTTACCTGATTGGGAGTTATACTACCAAGCAGCAAACTTGATGTGGATTAAGGAGTGGATAACACTAAAAAATTCTAGACTATTGAATGTAGAAGGTCATGACTTACTGTTGGGATGGCATGCTTTTTATGGTATAAGGGAACTAAAGCACATGGCTATTTTAGAAGACATTATATAAGGGAGGCTTTGTTATTAAACTGGGAAAAGGTTAAAAGATTACACTACTTAAAAATTCCAGTCTGGATAGCAACGATTGAAGCATTTTCATATCCAATAATATATAAAAAGGAACAAACAGTTAGATATGTTGAAATATTGAATGCAGAGGGTGAACTCAAATCTATCCAAGAGTTGAAACAAGAAGGGATAGAAATGAATTGGTATTCATATGTACAGATACAATCTAGATATAATGAAGATAGAAAATCCAAAGGTTTTTACAATAAAATGACTGAGTTAGACAAAATTTTAACAGGTACTGATGAAAAAGTAATTAAAAAACTATACAGATATTTATTGGAGGTTAAATTACAAGAAGAACAAGTTAAAGAAACTATGATAGCTTGGGGGAAAAACTTTAGGTATAGGATTGATTTAGAAAAATGGCAGAAACTGTGGTCTCAAAATTATAAAATGACAATGTCTACTGCATATAGAGAAAATTTGTATAAGATGTTTTACAGGTGGCATCTATCCCCAACGAGAATTGCAAGAATGTCCAAGAATAAATCAGAAAAGTGTTGGAAATGTCATCAGATACCGGGCTCATATTACCACATGTGGTGGACTTGCATTGAAGCTAAAAGATACTGGACTAAAATCCACATGTGGTTGGAGAAAATTACACACAAACAAATAGACTTTAAACCAGAGGTCTTTTTATTGGGAATCATACCAGAAATCTATAACAAAGACTTAAAATATCTGATTGTAAATGTGTTAACAGCAGCCAGAATCGTATTACACAAACAAATAGACTTTAAACCAGAGGTCTTTTTATTGGGAATCATACCAGAAATCTATAACAAAGACTTAAAATATCTGATTGTAAATGTGTTAACAGCAGCCAGAATCGTATTTGCAAAAAACTGGAAAAATGAAACAATACCAAAACAGGAAGAAGTTATTCGAAAAATAATGGACTGTGCTGAAATGAGTAAATTGACACTTGAAATTAGAGAATAAAAAGACAAGCAATTTTATAAGATATGGGACTTGTTTTATCAGTGGCTAGGGGAAAAAACTGGGAAATGAAAAATGTTTTACTCATGTTTTAACTGAAGGAGTTAAATGATAACACAATTGTGCTGTGAAATAGATTAACGACACAATGAAAAACTGATATATCTATGAATTGAATACTTTAGAATTTTTTGCTTTAAAAAGGATAAGGATAACAACGATTTTATGTATACTTGATAGAGGATTGGTGATATAATGTATAACCTTAAGAACATATTACAATGATATCTTGTTGTTGATAAATAATTTTAATAAGGGGATAATTAAAAATTGGTATATATATATATGTAGCGACTATTTAGAATATTTTGTTGAAAAATGAAGGAATAAGATTTCTGTTTGAAGGTATGAGCTACAAGGATAATAATGAACATAAGGATACCTGATAGTTGATTGGTGGAATTATGTATAATGGAAAATAGTGATATATAAATATAAATGGTTGGTAAAAAAAACTTTTCTTTCACATGGGGATTATATAAAGATGTACTGTTATTAAATAGATAATTAAGAATGTAAGGTTACTATGATTTATTGGAAAAAAAATAATACTAATCGTAATTGAACATATACTGTACAATGAAAGTGAGGCATTTAGTTATACTAGATGAAAAATCTGTGATGATAAATGTTATTCGAGAATATGGATGTTAAAACACCTGTAACCAAACGACATGCTGTATGTGATGATGCTTTTTTTTATTTATTGTTGTATGTCTGTGTTGTCTGTGTAATAAAAATAAAAATTTATTTAAAAAAAATAACACCAGTTGGTGGGCTCCACTTTTAGTATCTCTGTTTACATTTATAGATAAAACAAGCCATATGCCTAAAGTGACCAGATTTTCAGATTAGTAAAGAGGGATACCATTGACTGGGGGGTGGGGGGCTTGATTAAAATTTTTATATTTTGTCAAAAGGTCACACAAGGCGATTACATGACCCCAGGATACTGAAACCATCATAAATACGAATCTGTTGCCAAACATCAAAATTTTGATCACGTGACCATGAGGATGCTGCAATGGTTGCTAAGTGTGAAAAATGGTTGCTAAGTGTGAAAAATGGTCATCAGTCACTTTTTTCAATGCCATTGTAACTTTGGTCACTAAATGAACTGTTTGAAAGCTAAAGCTAGCTTGCATTATAATGCATTTTCAAGAGAGAGAAGCTAAACTTATTAGAATTGAAATAGAAATGAGTAGAGTAGAGTAGAGTAGAGTAGAGTAGAGTAGAGTAGAATAGAGTAGAGTAGAGTAGAGTAGAGTAGAGTAGAGTAGAGTAGAGTAGAGTAGAGTAGAGTAGAGTAGAGTAGAGTAGTTTATTAGCCAAGTGTGATTGGACACACAAGGAATTTGTCTTCGGTGTACATAAAAAATAAAATAGAACACATTCATCAAGAATCATAAGCTACAACACTTAGTGATAGTCTCTCTCTCTCTCTCTCTCTCTCTCACACACACACACACACACAAACACACACACACACACACAAACACACACACACTCCTCCTCTGGATTCAATGGGACGTTTAGAAAATCCCCCCTCCTGTGCACACACTCCCTCTTTCTTTCTTTCTTTCTTTCTTTCTTTCTTTCTTTCTTTCTTTCTTTCTTTCTCTCTCTCTCTCTCTCTCTCTCTCTCTCTCCCTCCCTCCCCCCTCCTCTGGATTCAATGGGTCGTTTAGAAAATCCCCCCTCCGTGCACACTCCTTCAGCCTCTTTCTCCCCTCTTTCTGGATTCGCTCCAAAGTTTTTAAAATTACCTCTTCTGTAGAGACCAGGTTATCAGCCACATGAGACATACGCTGTGTTTCTATGGCACAGTAATCCTCTCCTCAAGCAACACGCAATGCAAATTTAGAAGCCCCGAGCAGCCGAGGCAAAGCAGCAGTCCGGGGGGGAGGGGGAGGGGCTGAGCTTGGACAGCCTTGGAGGGAGAGAGAGGGGGGAGGGAGGGGCTGCTCAAAGCAACAGAAGAAGAAAAAATCCGTGAGGGAAGTCCGCGGTCTCCACATGGAGTAAGTCTTCTCCTCCCTCAGCCATTGGCAACAGCTCCCAGGGATGCGCGGGCGGGAATGCACTCGTCTTGAAGAAGAATATACGCTCCCAGTTGCTAGGAGAGCCTCGGCGGCTGGAGGCTTTTTCGCAACTTAAAAAAAATTGGGGCTTTTAAAAAAAAACTGGGACACGGGAAAAATTGTTCAAAAGCGGGACTGTCCCGCTGAAAGTGGGATGTCTGGTCACCTTACATATGCCAAGAGATTGGGGAGTAGCAACAGTGGTGGGTTTCAAAAAATTTTGGAACCTCTTCTGTAGGTGTGGCCTGCTTTCCGGATCCACTGGTGGAACCTCTTCTAACCAGTTCGGTAGATTTGACAAACTGGTTCTACCAAATAGGTGCGAACTGGTAGGAACCCATCTGTCAGCCCTTCTTCATTCAAAAATCAGGAAAGAAAACCACAGGCTTCCATTGGTAGAAATCAAGTGTACTTTTACTAATTATAAATGAATAGAAGCGAAGCTAAGCGAAGACTGATTATTTAGGCACGAAAGCAAATAATGTATTGTATAATTCATTCCCCTCCCCTTGGCATCCCGTGCTCAGTCCAATCATAATTCTCCCAATTGTCAGGTGTGAGATAACTTCAAAAGGCATCATCAGGATGGAATGCTGGTTCCGTTAGCCTTGGCGGGAAACACTCCTCCTCCACATGCGCAGTAAGGTGGACAGTTCAAACTCTAGAATCTTCCTCCAGCACAACATTCAGTCCCCTCCCAAATACCATGCCCCCCCTCCCCGTTTCAATGGCAGCCGAAGCAGCAGCAAAGCAGAGGCTGACACCACCTCTGAGTAGCAATTATCATACCAATTTATAAAAAAGGTAACAGAAATGACCCAGGCAATTATAGACCCATTAGTCTTCTAAGTGTTATTAGTAAACTGTATGTCAAACACTGTATGTTAAACTGTATGTAAACTTCAGGATTGGCTAATTTCAGGGGGGATAATCAAAGACAAACAAGCCGGTTTTAGAGAAGGAAGATCAACAATAGATCATATCTTGGTACTCCACCATTTAGTACAAAAATACACGTATTAAAAAAAAATCCTCTCTTTTTCTGGCCTTCCTTGATTTTAAGCAGGCCTTTGATTCAATGTCCAGGAACACCCTGAGGGAGAAATTAAAATGCAATACTGTTGATAAATACCTCCTCTTCCTCATACAAAAATTGTATGCCAATTCCACCTTGAAAGTGAGGTACAATCCCCAAGGGACCTTAACCGGCCCAGTAAGGATACAAAAAGGGGTATGGCAGGGTTGCATCCTGTCCCCCTCCCTCTTTAACTTTTATATCAATCCCCTGATGAATCTCTTACAGAACCCTGATCTCCATCCTCATAACCTAGCACAATGCAAAATTCCAATTCTCCTATATGCTGATGATGCCACTATTATTTCACAAACTCCTGTAGGACTGAAGAGAGCAATTAGGGCAACACTTGGCTATTGCAGGCAAAACAAGCTGGTCCTTAACTTTGATAAATCAAAATTTTAGTTTTTACTAAAAGATCTAGCCAATACTCCTGGAAAATAAAAGGACATTGTTTGGAACAGGTTAGAACATTTAGATACCTTGGTGTGGTTTTCCACTCACAGGGGACATGGAAGGCACACCTTGATCATACATTGCAACCAGCCAATAGATCCTCAAATGCAATCAAACACTTCTTTGGAGGGCAGTTAGTACCTGTTGCCTTAAAACGTTTCGAGGCCAAAACATTGGTGCAAATTCTATATGGGGCACAAACAGGAATCCTTGCAAAGAGAGACTTGTTAGAAACCATACAAACCAAATTCTTGCAAGTCATCTTAGCTGCACCCAAAGGAACTCAAAATGCCCAGTTAAGAATTGAAACAGGCATGCCTCAAAATCAGGTAAGAGCCTGGAAGATGATGATCATTCATTGGCTTAAAATGCATTTCTTTCCAGAGGAACTGTCCCCACTAGTGTTGACTGATAACTTCCCCTCCCCCCGGAAACAGGCAATAGATCTCAAGCTGGGGTCTTATGGGCTCTCACCAGTATTCTTAATATCCTTAGGTTTGACCAAGCAATGCAAGTAGTAATCAATAGAATGAAGGACATGGAGTTCCAAGAAGAACTAAATAGGTTGCCTCTCCACAGTAGAGACAGAATCAAACAGGGTGTGTGGGAATCGGCAAGATATCTAAATGACCTGATCTTCCCAAAACAAAGACTAGCTTTCTTCAGAGCCAGATTTAACATTCTTCCTTCAGCATTCTTCCAGGGCAGATATAAGAGAACATCAATAGCAGAACGGGTTTGTATATGTGGTAAAGGAGAAGTTGAAAATATCTCCCATGTTCTATTATACTGTGAGCTATACAGAGTTTATTGGTCTGTATGTATTCTCCCCTTATTAGAGAGATTGCCTGGGAGGGCAGACAATTTTTATCTAGGCTTTCTCCTCCAGGACACAAACCCAGCTACCCAGTATGCAATGGCAAAATTCTGTGTTGCTGCAATGTCCATAAGAAAAAAATTGGTTACAGAATTATAGTTGTCATTTTGTACCAATTATTTGGACATATCTCTAACAATTTCTGGACCATTGTATTTGCTTCCATACTTATCGGCTTTTCACCCACGTAAACCAGGGAGCGATCAGAACAGTTTGAGAACATGTATGTTATTATCCACTTTTAATGTCAATACTTTTTAAATATATTTTAATGTCAGTACTTTTTAAATATATTGTAAAAAATAATGTGTATTGCTGGTCTTTGACCATAATAAAGATTTGTACTCATAAAAACATAAAAACTATATATAAAAATTATAAAATAACAGTTAACAAGAATAAAATAATTAAAAATTCAGAATTAAAAAGACACTAACCAGCCCCATGCCATCAATATTAATAGTGTATATTAAAAATTGATTTTTCCACAAAGTGCAAAAATCAATAATAAAGGGCAAACATTTTGCTGCAGACAAGAGCTTAGCCATGGGGTACAGTATGTAGTCGCATCTTCTCAGTCTCTCCTACAAATATGTGCATGGCTGCTCCTTTCTCTGGCTCATTCTTTTTCTCCATATCTATCTCTCCAGGAAAACTGAGCTAATTACATTTTTGAAATAAGAGGCTTAACCAGTCAATCTGACTAAAGCCAAAAGACTGCATTATGGTTCAATTAAAATCAGTATTTCTCCATATAAGTACCTGCCCCCCAGCTGTGTTGAATTATTGAAGAATGCTCCTCCCTCAATGACTCAAGCTTACAGCATTTGGGGGATTCACCCAATTTCCTTCCAGATCCACTAGAAGTAAAGAGCTCATGCTCCATCACAAACTGAAGTAATAACACTAGGACCTTTGCTAGGGTGGGCCAGCATCATAAATGAATAAACAATGGGCAATGTAAGTTCCTGAGTGAGTCATGTACGTGACTGGAGTAACATTAGGGGAATTGAGAACTGAGGTGCATTGAACATATACAAGTGCTCTTGTATTCATGCTCTAACTTAAAAATTAAAGAAAGAGCTATGGTTGTATTTGATTATATCAGAATGTTCAGGAGATACAAATATGAACAAAGACTATGTTATATTATGAGTCTAAAACAGATTTTGTTTTATTCCCAAAGTGCCACATTGGCAGAAAACAATCAGAGGTGGTGTTCAGCCAGGTCTGACAGGTTCTGGAGAACCAGTAGCAGAAATTTTGAGTAGTTCAGAGAACCAGCAAATAGGCTGGCCCCTTCCCTGCTGCCTCCCAGCTTCCCAGCTGATCTTCTTTTTTTGCCCTAAACAGGAGAATGGAGCTGGAAAGCAGGTTAGTGGAGTGGCGAGGGAATGGGATTTTGCACTATGTTGAATGTTGAATGTTTATTTAATTTGTATGCCACCCCACTCCCGAGGGACTCGGGGCAGCTAACAACCAAAAAGGGGGGAGGGGATACAAATAAGACAAAAGGCAAACAAAGTAAAAACAACAGCAGTCACAACATTTCAAGTGGGGCTGGAAATTCTTCAGCCCCAGGCCTGCCGGAACAACCAGGTCTTCGTGGCTTTGCGGAAAGCCTGGAGGGTGGTGAGGGTCCGGATCTCCACGGTATCCTTCCCCTGCCACACCCACAAAGCCACACCCACAGAACCAGTAGTAAAAAATTTGAATCCCACAACTGAATACAATGGCTCTCTAATCAAAATGAATCAAAATCTGCATCTACTTTGAAGTTTCATGCATGATCCAAGTCTTTGTAGCAGATGAAGAGAGAGGTCAAATTAAACTCTTCAGGATATGAACAACATCTTGGGACTGGTGGATACCATTGTATTGTAAAACTATGTTGTGGCACTATAGTTCTGGTATAGTGTTCTTCTCTGGTTGTTCAAAAGATTTAATCAACCATCAGAGAGATAAATGCCTGCTAAGCTGTGGAAATTCATAAGATCCATACAGAACAGTGAAAAGAATTTTTATCGAAGAAATTGCATTGATTGATACAGTTTTTCTTATATATGAGGTTATAAACACATATTGTAGTAGCTTATATTCAGGCAGCTAATTGCAATTTTTCTTCCCAGTCTAAATGTGTTTTTATTAAACAGTTGGGAGAAATTTTGGAATAAGTTGTCAAAATAACATTTTATATCATTTTGTACAATCTGTTAAATTGCATCTTGTAGCTGCATTTTTTCCATAGGGGAAAAAGCAGCCCTACAATTATTGTGGATTTAATACGTTGTAATTTTAAGACAACTTGATGTTCACCACATAGCTAAAATTTCAGCTTCTGGCATCATAACCTTCTCTATTGAGGTTGGAAGGGCAGAGAAAGAGGGAAGAAGAAATAGTATGAAGAAGAAAAAAGAAAGGTATCTTCCAGGGAAGGAGCTGTTGACATGTACTTTGGAACAGAACAGCCACAGTGATTGTTCTCAATAGAGTACACTCACTCTGGTTGTTCTGCTCTATGTCATCAGCTACTGTATTTTGCGAATGGGATCAAACAAAATGTTTTCCTCTTCATATCTTTTTATTTGCCCTCTTTATCTGCCCTTTCAACAACTATTGTGACAGAAAAAATCCAAAAAATCCAAAAACAAAATTTTAATATAGATAGAGGAAAAACTTGCATAGAGTTGACTTGCACAATTTTAATATACATAGAGGAAAAGCTTCAAAAATATATATTAATTTTGAAAAATGGTTACAAAGCAACATTAAATGTTCTGATCTCATCTGAATTTTCTGGTAAAAGCTTGCAGGTTATTTGGTCTAATGTTGCCCTCTTGAGGCTCTGATATTTGTATGAAAAGAGAACAGGAGAAAAAAAATCATGGTGAGTAAATCTGAACTTTTAAAAACCTTCAATTCATTGTGACTCCATCTCTGAGAATATTTTTGATCATTTCCAGAGGCTCCTCTGGAGTTAACACAAAGCTAAATTGGTCTGAAAAGAGGATTGCACAATGCTACTCCAAATTCAGGTAAATAAATTGTAGCGTTATCCTAGACCTTATTTCACAGCAAATTCAGTTGTATGCATATTTATACACATTTTATACTGCATTAGGTAGAAGTTGTTTATTGATTTATTGCAGTTATTATTTTTGCCTTTCCTTTGAAAGCTCAAGACAGCAAACACTGGCAGTCTCATTCTGTCCTCAAAACATTCATTCAACACAGCAGTAGAGTTTATTGAGAAATAACGAGGAGCCCATGTTATCTCTATTGAGGGTGGACTCCATAGCTGAGTGAAGTCTTGTCTTTGAATTGCTTCATTCTAGTCCAGTTCTTTGACCACTAGAAAACACATGTTCTTTTAGTTCAATGTGCAGGATTATAATCTAAGTGTGAGTAATATCAATTCTTCACAGGATCAATGTGAGAACCATTTTGTGAATTATTTTCCAAGAATTTTAACTTTTACTTCATGAATTTCATATGAAATAGCATATAAAATCCACATGATCTAAAATTTTAACAACCTTTCCTCCGAAATGTTTATAAACATTCTATAAGGCGACTTCCGGTTGTACTTCCAGCACCCTCAGTAGCCTGATCAAGCTCTGTAGTCAGCTCCAACCTCTCCCTATCAGAGGGTCCAATTTTGGACCATAGCCCCCCTGAAGGGGGGGTAAAGTTAGGTAGGACTGCCTGGTAGGTCAAGGAGAGCCACATCTTTTATGAGTTTGGATGAAGGACGAGGCAGGAGACAGGCTGCAGTAAGAACAGCTTTGTTTATTCACAACAGAACTATGTACACAGCGATTCAGCACCTTTCCCTGCTTGACAGCTATTTATACGGAGCTGTCAAGCAGGAAAAACCAATAGGTGCGGCCCTCACTTAGCCAAGCCGTGTCCTAGCCAATCAGGATGTGGCTTGGCTTGTTGCTAGTCGCTAGGTCGTAAGTTGAGGATTTTTTCAATCCTCAACACCCCTTCCCTCCTAGTGAGAGCGCATGCGTGGACGTAGCACAAATGTACTTGCTCAAATAGGCAGGGCGATGCTGGACCACCCCGAATGCCTCAGATGGATCGGAATCATCGGAGGGGTGAGTCGTGCTCATGGTAGCTCCTCCCTGAAGGGAGTGGAGCTCCAAGTGATGCCATCTTGGACAGGCCCAGAAGGTGGGCACAACGAATCAAGTAGGCCTGGCCAGGGAGGCGCGCCACTAGGGGGAGGAGTATAGCCCAGCTGCCGGTAGGTGGCAGCCGGGTTACTAAGGCCGGACTGGCTCATACAGGCAAGGCTCTGAAAACCTGGGGGGTGCCAGAACGGTTTGAGGAGACGTTGGAAATGGTGGCCAGCAGGTGGCGTTCGGGTAGGAGAGGCCTGACTGTGGGAAAGCCTCAATGTGGGGATTGATGGCTGCGAACTCAGCTTGAGAGTCAACTGAGGAAGGTTGCCGGCAGGCGGCATCAGGGTAGGAGAGGCATGGTTGGGAAAAGGCCTCAAACTGGGAGTCATTGGCCAATAGCCTCGGTGTTGCGGTGACCAGCTGGGGGGGTGGCGATGTCCAGGCCCCTTGGATCAGTGGGTGCGCCGATCTCAAGGGGCAGTCGTCTCCTCAACTGATCCATGTGGTGCCTCCATTTGGTGCCATTGGCCAGGAAGACCCTATAAGAGCAGGGACTGGTTATGGACAGAATAGTGGCAGCCACCCATTTAGGGTCCCCCGAAAAGGACCAAGCCCATATTAAATCCCCCACCCCCAAAATGCGGGGGGGGTACCCCCAGGTTGCAAGACTGCTCCCCTGAATAGAGGGGATGGCTTAGCAGGTAAGCAGCCACCCTCACCGCCCAGTTGCCCCTTTCCATTCTGCTGAGGGCCTCCTTGGCCAAGCAGACAGCGCGTTCCACCCGGCCATTGCAGGACGTATCATAGGGTGCGGTTGGCATGTGTTGGATGCCTTGCAAGGCCAGGAACTCCTGGAATGCGGCGGACGCGAACTGAGGGCCATTGTAGGACACCACAACGTCCGGCAAGCCGTGTGTCGCAAACAAGTGGCGTAAGGCCCTGATAGTACTCTCAGCTGTGGTGGAGGTCATGAAGACCAGCTCCACCCAGCGCAAGTACGCGTCCACCATGACCAGGAATACCTGACCATGAAAGGGTCCGCCAAATCAACGTGAAGCCTTGACCAAGGGCCTCTAGGAGCCTCCCACTCCCTAGAGGGGGCCGCTGGAGGGGCGGGAAAGCTGGCAGGGAGAGCAACAAGCCACCCATGCTGCTATCTCAGCATCCAATTGGGGCCACCAGACACAGCTGCGCACCAGAGCCTTCATGCACGCTATGCCCGGGTGGTCCCTATGGAGCTGAGAGGACCTGGTGGTAGAGTGAGGGAGGAATAATCACCCTGTCTCCCCAGATGAGACACCTGCCATGGATGGCCAACTCCGTCTGGCAGATTTTAAAAGGCCTGAAAGCGTCCGGCACCTTCCCTAGAGGCCAACCCCTGAGGACCCAGGAGTACACCTGGGACAGGACAGGGTCAGCCAAAGTGTGGGCTGCCACATCCGTGGCGGTAAGAGGGAGGTCTAGGGAAGCGATGGACACTACAGAGAGGGACAGCACCAGGGAATGGTCGGTGTCCGACAGGGGGCAGCGGCTGAGGGCATCAGCACGCTCCAGCTGCTTGACAGGATGGTACAGCAGCGTATATGAATACGCTGCCAGGAATTCCGTCCAACGGGTCATCCTAGGTGAAAGGATGGGAGGGGTTGGCTTGTCCCTGGCCAGAAGCCCAAGGAGCGGCTTGTGGTCCGTGACAAGAGTGAAATGCCGGCCATAGAGATAGTTGTGGAATTTCTCAATCCCGGACACCGCAGCCAGAGCCTCCTTGTCAATCTGGCTGTAGTTCCTCTCAGCAGAGGAGAGTGTCCAGGAATAGAAAGCCAAGGGGGCCTCCAAGCCATTTGGGAGGACATGGCTCAGGACAGCCCCCAGACCAAAGGGGGAGGCGTCACATGCAAGCGTCAGCAGCAGCTTGTCACTATATTAGACTAAGCTTGTCACTATATTAGACTAAGGCAGTAAGCATGTCTTTGACAGCCACGAACGCATGTACCTCGCGGCTGCCCCAGCACCATGGGGCTGCCCTTGAAGAGCATCCGGCGGCTTCAGCTAGTCCAGAATGCGGCCGCGCGAGTGATTGTGGGTGCACCTCGGTTCGCCCACATAACACCTATCCTCCGCGAGCTGCACTGGCTACCTGTTGATCTCCGTGTGCGCTTCAAGGTGCTTCTTACTACCTACAAAGCCCTTCATGGTAGTGGATCTGCGTACTTGGGAGACCGCCTCCTGCCAATCACCTCCTCTCGACCCATAAGATCGCATAGATTAGGCCTCCTCCGAGTGCCATCTGCCAGCCAGTGCCGGCTGGCAACTACGCGGAGGAGAGCCTTTTCAGTAGCAGCTCCGACCCTCTGGAACGATCTCCCCGTGGAGATTCGTACCCTCACCACCCTTCAGACCTTCCGCACAGCCCTCAAGATCTGGCTATCCCACCAGGCCTGGGGGTAAGACCATAGTCCGCCCCCACCCGAATGTTGTATGAATGTTGCTTGGTTTTAATTATATATTGTGTTTTTATGTTATTGTATGTCTTCCCCTTCCATACAAGTTGTTAGCCGCCCTGAGTCCCCTCAGGGAAAAGGGCGGCCTATAAATAAATTCAACTGAACTGAACTGAACTGAACCATGATCGGTCGAGCAATTGATGCAGCGGCTCAACTAGTGGGCACGGAGGGAGGAGTCCCCCTCGTTGAGATGTGCCCAGCCGGATTTCAGGTGCTACACCAGCCGAGAGCCCAGGGAAGGGGTGGCGGTGTGGCTATTGTAGTCCGGGAGTCTTTAGTACCTCGTAGGATCCCTGCTCCGGAGCTTGTCGGGTGTGAGTCCCTGCTGGTGAAGCTGGACCTCATGGGTCAAGTGGGTTTGCTGCTTACGTACCTGCCTCCCAACTGCGTTGCAGCAGCCCTCCCCTCGCTCCTCGAGTCAGTAGCCGAGCTAGCAGTTGAGTTCCCTAGACTTATAGTTCTGGGGGACTTCAACTTGCCTTCGCTCGGTGAACGCTCTGACGGAGCACAGGAGTTCATGGCTTCCATGACAGCCATGGGCTTGACTCAGGTAATTCGAGGCCCAACCCACTCAGCGGGTCACACGCTCGACCTCGTATTCCTCTCGGAGCAGTGGAGTTATGATCTTGGTCTGAGGGGTAATGAGATCATACCCCTGTCGTGGTCAGACCACTGCCTACTGAGGCTAGACTTCCGGAGGCCAAACCCCCACCGTAGGGAGGAGGAACCGACCAGGTGGTTCCGCCCCAAGCGACTGATGGACCCTGTTAGGTTCCAGACGGAGCTTGGGGTTATTCCAGATACTCTCGCCCACAGTTCGGCGGAGACCCTTGTCGCTGCCTGGCACTCGGCAGCTTCGGGGTCCCTAAACCGGATTGCGCCACTACGGCCCCTCCGGGTCAGCGGCCCCCGGAGGCCTCCTTGGTTTACCGAGGAGCTCCGGGAGATAAAGCGCCGGAGGAGACGCCTAGAGCACCTGTGGAGATCAGACAGGTCCGAATTTAACCGGGCACTTGTAACAGCATGCACCAAGGAGTATACCCGTGCTTTAAGATCAGCAAAAAGAACACACATTGCCTCCTTGGTAGCGTCCGCCGAGTCCCGCCCAGCCGCCCTGTTTAGGATAACCCGCTCCCTCCTAAATAGGAGGGAGACGGGGGACCCCTTACAGGGTAAGGCTGAGGAGTATGTCCAGTTCTTGGCGGACAAAGTTGCCCGGTTTCGAGCGGACCTGGACTCCACCCTTGCAGAGCCAGCTGAGACACAGGGGAAAGACTTGGCAAACCATCTCTGGGTTGAGTTTCAGGAAGTTGCCTCTGGGGATGTGGACAAGGCTATGCGAGCTGTGAGTACCTCCACTTGTGTACTGGACCCGTGTCCCTCCTGGCTGGTTGCCAACAGCAGTGAGGTGACACGAGGCTGGATCCAAGCGGTTGTTGTGGCATCTCTTCGGGAGGGGCACTTCCCCACCGAGCTTAAGGCAGCGGTGGTGAGGCCCCTTCTAAAGAAACCGTCTTTGGATCCAGCTGTTCTTAACAACTACCGTCCAGTCTCCAACCTTCCCTATGTGGGGAAGGTTGTTGAGAAAGTGGTGGCCCTCCAGCTTCAGCGTACCTTGGAGGAAGCAAACTATCTTGACCCCTTCCAGTCCGGCTTCAGACCAGGTTACAGCACAGAAACCGCTTTGGTCGCATTGACTGATGATCTCTGGAGAGCTAGGGATGGAGGCTTTGCGTCCATCCTAGTTCTCCTCGACCTCTCAGCGGCTTTCGATACCATCGACCATGGTATCCTTCTGCGACGACTGCGGGAGGTGGGAGTGGGCGGCACTGTTTTGCAGTGGTTCTCCTCCTACCTCTCGGACAGGTCGCAGTCGGTGTTGGTGGGTGGGCAGAGATCGTCCCCGAGGCCCCTAACATATGGGGTGCCACAGGGGTCGGTCTTGTCCCCCCCTCCTATTTAACATAGCAATAGCAATAGCAATAGCAGTAGACTTATATACCGCTTCATAGGCCTTTCAGGTCTCTCTAAGCGGTTTACAGAGAGTCAGCATATTGCCCCCAACAATCTGGGTCCTCATTTTACCCACCTCGGAAGGATGGAAGGCTGAGTCAACCCTGAGCCGGTGAGATTTGAACCGCTGACCTGCTGATCTAGCAGTAGCCTGCAGTGCTGCTTTTAACCACTGCGCCACCTTGGCTCTTATAACATATACATGAAACCGCTGGGCGAGATCATTCGGAGGCACGGGATAAAGTATCACCAATATGCGGACGATACACAATTGTATCTGTCCGCCCCGTGCCAACTCAATGAAGCGGTGGACGTGATGAACCAGGGTCTGGAAGCTGTTAAAGACTGGATGAGAGCGAACAAACTGGTGCTCAACCCAGACAAGACCGAGTGGCTGTTGTGTTTTCCTCCCAATAATTTGACCACCGTACCATCAATCAGGCTGGGGGGACAAAACTTATACCCCTCAGATAGGGTCCGCAACTTGGGAGTCCTCCTGGACCCACAGCTGAGTTTTGATCACCATCTATCAGCTGTGACCAGGGGGGCATTCGCCCAGGTTCGCCTGGTGCGCCAGTTGCGGCCCTACCTGAATCGGGAGGCTCTCACGACAGTCACTCGAGCCCTTGTGATCTCTAAGCTGGAATACTGCAATGTGCTCTACATGGGGCTGCCCTTGAAAAGCACCCGGAGACTTCAGCTAGTACAGAATGCGGCCGCGCGAGTGATTGTGGGCGCACCTCGGTTCGCCCACATAACACCTATCCTCCGCGAGCTGCGCTGGCTGCCTGTAGATCTCCGGGTGCAATTCAAGGTCTTACTTACCACCCATAAAGCGCTCCATGGTAGTGGATCTGACTATCTGAGAGACCGCCTTCTGCCAATAACCTCCCTGCGTCCCATCAGATCGCATAGAGCGGGCCTCCTCCGTATTCCATCCGCCAGTCAGTGCCGACTGGCGACCACCCGGAGGAGAGCCTTCTCAGTTGCTGCTCCGACGCTATGGAACAATCTCCCCGTGGAGATTCGTACCCTGACCACAGTCCAGGCCTTCCGTACAGCCCTCAAGATCTGGCTAGCCCGTCAGGCCTGGGGATAAATTTTCTTGCCCCTCCCGAATACTGAGTGAATGTTGTGTTTTAGTATTTTTAGTTATTTCACATTTTCTTTTGTATTTTGTCTTTCACTCCCCTTCCCTTACTATTGTAAGCCGCCCTGAGTCCCCTCAGGGAAAAGGGCGGCCTATAAATGCTAAATAAAATCTAAAAAAAAAATCTAAAAAAAAAAATCTAAAAATCTAGTGATGCCTTGTGAGGCAAAAATAGCGTGTAAAAATTCAGGAGGCCAAGGAACCCCAGCAGCTCCACCTTAGAGGTGGGAGTGGGGGCTTTTCTGATGGCAGCAACCTTAGAGGGGTAGTGTGGATCCCTTGGGTGTCAATCATGAAGCCCAAGAACTCCACCCTCGGCACAACAAAGGAGCATTTGCTGCGCTTTAGTTTTAAGCCCACGCCCCTAAAATGGTGGAGGACCTTCCTTAGTACTTCGATGAGTTCTGAGCAGCTGTTCACAGCAATCAGGATGTCATCAAAGTAGGGAACAATGCCAGGGAGCTCACAGAGCAGCTGCTCCATGAGGCTCTGGAAGATTCCTGGGGCAACAGAGACGCCGAATTGGAGGTGGCAACAACGAAAAGCCCCACGGTGGGTGACGATGGTCTGGGCAGCCGCTGCATCGTCATTCACCAGGTGTCAGGCCTGGAGCAGTTCCTTTAAGAATCTTTGGCCTGCCATACTCTCATTAAGGGGGGGGAATAGCAAGGGGTAGAATGTGTTGTTTTCAAAATAAAAAATTCCTTTCTAGAAGCTCAAGGTCATCTTTTGTCTCCGCACCCTTGCACCTGATTGGAAGCAGTTGGGCGTAGGTGCTAGCATGGAAGAAGAAGATTGGACTATTGATGGACTGTGGGTGCGGGGACAAGATCATGAACTTTTAACTGGGTGGGATTCTGATGTAACTTCCAGAATTGGAATTCCATAGCATACCTGTCTTATTAAATTGGAACTTTAAGGATAGTTTTGCCTTTGACTCTGATTTAATTCTGCATGATATTTGGAACACTGACACTGGGAGCTGCTGGTAGGCCTGCACCATATCCAGTTTGGCAAAGGTGCAAAGGAATGGAGCAGGTGCTGCACCACAGGGACTGGATAGGGGTTTGCCTGGAGGCCGAGGTTGATGGTGGACTTGTAATCGGCACAGATCCTGATGGACCCATTGGCCTTGACAGGGACCACTATTGGGGTCTCCCATCTAGAGTGCTCGACGGGCTCCAGGACGCCCTGCGCCAACAACTTGTCCAATTTCGCATCCACCTTTGGCCTCAAGGCAAAAGGCACCCTGCGAGCCTTCAGCTTAATAGGAGCAACCTGGGGGTCAAGATTAAGAAAGAACTAATTGAAGCTGACTTCCAAGGAAGATATATTGCAATAGAACTTGTATTAGAAGGGGAAAAGATACTTTTAATGGGAATATATGCTCCCAATCAAGACAAATTTTACAAAATGCTCCATACTAAGTTAATACAATGGGACTATAGACCTTGCATATTAATGGGTGACTGGAACGGAGTTCTTGATACCAAGAAAGACAAGAAGGGTCTCCTGAAAAATATCCAAACGCGAGCGAAACTACCTAAGTCTTTTTTCGATATGATGGATGATATGGAGCTAAGAGATATCTGGCGAGAAAGAAATGCAAGAGAACAGGACTTTACATTCTTTTCTGATAGACATCAATCTTTTTCCAGGATTGATTTCATATTAACAACAAATGATTTGCTTTCCAGGGTAAAGAAGACGAAGATATGTTCCAGAGCCTTAACAGATCATAACCCGGTTTGGATGGAATCGGAATTTGGGAAGGAATCTAGAAGGTCTTGGAGATTAAATGAAAATTTATTTAGATATGAGAAAAATGTTAATGAATGTAAAAAAACTGTTGAGAGAATACTTTGTTTTTAACAGGAATAAGGGTACATCTATGGAAATGGATTGGGATGCAAGTAAAGTGTACATGAGAGGAGTCCTAATAAATTTAAATAAGTTATATAGACGTAGACAGGGGGGAAAAAGAAATGAACTAGAGGAAGAGATTAGGAAGAAAGAACAGGAGTTAATACTAAACCCAGGAGATAAGAAGATTAAAGAAGCAATTACCCTATTACGAGCGCAATTTAATATACTGATGTCAGACCAGGTGGCTACTAATTTGTTATATGCAAAACATAATACTTTCTGTAATGCAAATAAACCTGGCAGATGGTCAGCATATTTGACCAGGAAGAAACAAAAATCTCATAATATACCAAAAATATATTATAAAGGAAAGGAAGTTTATCAACAGGATATGATCCAAAAGGCCTTCCTTGAATTTTTTACAGGATTGTACACGGGTGAGAAAATACAAGGCTTAGATATAGATAGATATTTGGACAAAGAAAAAAATACTTATAGTTAAGGAGGAGCAGAGGGAGAGATTGAATCAACCAATAACCTCGGGGGAAATCCTCCAGGTAATTAAACAGTTAAAGGCTGGGAAAGCACCAGGCACAGATGGTTTGACAGCTGCTTATTACAAAAATTTACAATTAGAAATGGTAGAACCCCTTAAGGAATTATTTAATAAAATCCAAGTGGAAGGGAAAGTATCTCCATCTTGGAAGACAGCTTTTATATCCCTGATACCTAAAGAAGATCAAGATCTTAGTCAACCAAAAAATTATAGACCTATATCACTACTCAATATAGATTATAAAATTTTTACAAAAATATTAGCGAATAGGTTAATGTTGGTTACTCAGCAACTGATTCATAATGATCAGACCGGTTTTATACAAGGGAGAAAAATGAGAAGTAATGTAAGACAAATTGTTAATATACTGGAATATTTGGGAAAGAATAACCAAATCCCCACAGCGTTTATATTTTTAAATGCCGAGAAAGCCTTTGATCGAGTGAATTGGCAATTTTTAATGAAAACAATGCAAAAGATGCAAATAGGAGAGTATTTTCTACAATCAATTAAAGCAATATATCAGGAACAAACAGCACAAATTATAGTTAATGGAAGCTTAACAGAACCATTTAAAATCGAGAAAGGTACAAGACAGGGTTGCCCCCTATCGCCATTATTGTTTATTATAACTCTGGAATTATTGTTGAATGAAATACGGGGATCAGATGATTTACGGGAATCAAGATTGGGCATCAAGAATATAGACTACAGGCATTTGCGGATGACTTGGTCATAACTTTAATCCAACCAGAGAAATCTATCAAGGTTTTAATGAATATGATTAATCAGTATGGACAAGTATCTGGGTTTAAAATAAATCTAGGGAAAACAAAGATGCTAGTTAAAAATATGAATACCAATCAAAGGGAAGACTTAGAAAAAATAACAGGATCTGAAATAGTTAAAAAGGTTAAATATCTAGGAGTTTACATCTCAACTTCAAACGGGAAACTATATAAGTATAATTATGAGCTACTATGGCATAGTATACAGGCAGAGATGAAAAATTGGGGAAAACTACAACTATCTTTGTTGGGAAGAATAGCAGCAGTGAAAATGAATGTCTTGCCTAAGTTCCTATTTCTTTTTCAAATGATACCAATACTTAAAAAAGACGCAAATTTGCTTGAATGGCAGAAGGGTATTAACAAATTTGTATGGGCAGGGAAGAAGCCGAGAATAAAACTTAAAATAATGCAAGATGTACATGAGAGAGGAGGCTTGAAATTGCCAAATTTAAAACTATACTATGAAGCAGTAGTTTTATCACTAATCAGTGACTGGATCAATTCAACAGACGATAGAACACTTAACATCGAAGGGCATGATTTAGTATATGGTTGGCATGCTTATCTGATATATGACAAGAAGGTGGATAAGAATTTTAACAGTCATATTTTAAGGAGGGCTCTATTGCGTGTCTGAAAAAAATATCAACATAAACTAAATGACAAGATACCTATGTGGGCAATTCCCAGACAGCTTCTTACTATAGAAAGAGGGGTATTACAGCTAAAACCCTTGAATGTACTAAAAGAGGAAAAGCTAATCCAAACATTGTTTCAGTATGGACAGTTACAGGCCAGAAGGAAAAAAGATCAGAAAATTGGTATTACGCAAAATGAGGACAATTTACTAAAACAAATTAGGGATCAAAGTCAAATGCATATAAAAAGGTTATATAATGTATTAATAGAAATGGATTCAGAAACAGAACTAGTTAAAGATTGCATGATAAAGTGGGCCCAAAATTTTGAAGAACCAATAATGCTGGATACATGGGAAAAGATATGGGTAAGGAATGTAAAATTCACGCAAGCCCAAAATCTGAGAGAGAATTTTTATAAGATGTTTTATAGATGGCATTTGGATCCTAAAAAACTGGCTTGTATGTATCCGAATTTACAACCTAAATGCTGGAGATGTGATTGTGTTGATGCTACATATTACCATATATGGTGGAGTTGTAAGAAGGTTAAAGCATTCTGAATAAAAATATGGTGGATTATGCAAAATATTTTTAAAAAGAGGATAAAGTTTACCCCTCAGTTATTCTTGTTAGGTATAACTACTGATTGTACTCTCATAGAGACTAACTTGATTTTGTACTTAATAACGGCAGCAAGACTGTGGGTGGCGCAATACTGGAAGAAGGAAGATTTGCCTACCATTCAAGAATGGACATTAAAAGCAACAAACTTAACAGAGATGGCTAGAATATCAGCATATCTTAAGGATCACTCAGATGAGAAATATAAACTGGAGTGGAGAAGATGGATTGACTATATTCAAAATAAATATGGGACTAAGAAATTCCAGATAGTTTATGACTGAAAAAGCTAGGAATGATATAATCTGTTTAGAGTTAGCCTAACAAAAGAGGAGTTAAAACACAAATGAAAGAGGATACTAACTTTCTTTTAGTCTATTTTAGAATATGTTTGTTAAAGATTTATACCCTGTATTTGCTCTGGGAAGTCGGGGGGTTGGGTTGGGAGGGGGTTGGGTTCGGGTGGGGAGGGTGGGGAGGGGAGGTAAATATTTGTAAAAGCTTTTTTTAAAATTTTCAATAAAAAAGATTAAGAGAGATGGGGGTTCAACTCAATGAGGACCTCTTCTAAGCTGGGGGAGGAGCCAGCCACCCAATGCACCCCCTCAATAGTCAACCCCAGGGCAGGGAACCAGACCAACCCCAATAAGGCAGGCAAAGCATTTTCTACAATTAAGACAGGAAGGCGGCCATGAAAAGAGCCGTAGTCCACTCAAATAAGGAAATAGCCCAGGGTGGGAATTAGAGTCCCCTGGTAGTCTCTAAGGGAGGTGTCAGCTGGCGCCAGCTGGTCACAGCTGATCTCAGGGCATAGCTGGGTGAAAGACGACCAGGACAGCAGGGAATGGGAGGACCCAGAGTCAACTTCCATCCGGCAGGGCTGACCTTCCAGGTGCAGGGATGCTGAGATCTTCTTTGAGCCAGCTGACAGACTCCATGGGGTCATCAGGCAGGTCTTCAGCCCACTGCTGTGGCCAGTGATCTGGTTGGTGGTGAGGCTGCACCAGGATGGTAGGTGCAGGCAAGGCAGCCTGGCAGACCTGCGCCAGGTGGCCTTTTTTACTGCAGCGGCGGCAGACTGAGACTTTAAAAGGGCAAACAGAGCAGCCATGTTTGCCTCTGCAGCCCAGGCAGAGAGAGGTGGCAGGGCCAGCAGGCTGAGGTGGCAGGCGCCTTGGCTGGGCGCGGAGCAAGTTGACATGGTCGTAGTCTGGGTCGTCCAATGGAATGAGCTCATCTATGAGGCAGGCATGGGCGGGAGGAGGAGGTAGCTGGAACCTCTGCATGTCAGCCGTGGACTGTTCCAAGAGCTCTGCGGCTCTGGCCTCGTCCATGGCCTGCTGCAGTGTGATCTCCACCCGTTTCAGGCAAGGGTCCTTCACGCCGCATACGAACTGCTCTACTAGTGAGTCGTCCAAATCAACAAACTCACATTGGATCGCCGCCATACGCAGAGACTGAAGGAATGGCTTTTGCACGCATTGGCGAAATGCGTAACAGCAGGCGATCCGTGGGAGAGTAGGAGCATAATGGTTGTGGAGTTTTGTCATCAGGGTCTCCCAGTTCAGTTGTAGACAGGTAGTGGAGAGGCTAGGGCTCTCGCCGAGGGCCACAACAACTAAGGAAAAAACTACACTTTTCCTCAGGCGGCAGGTTGTGGTTCTTCGAGGAGATGAGATAGCATTCAAACAGCTCCAGGAACCCGGCCCACGATTAGCCGGAGATTCCAAATGGAGCAAAAGGAGGCAGAGCTGCCATCTCGCAGATCATGAGGTGCGGGAGACGGCGAGAAAAGTGAACCGAATTTTTTTTTTACGAGGCCTCCATGTCCACTAAGCTAACAGTCTCTCACTCATCCTAGGTGGCTGTTCAGCTGGAGCGCCGATATCCCATCGTCGCCAGTTTTATGAGTTTGGACGACTGACGAGGCAGGAGACAGCTGTAAGAACAGCTTTGTTTATTCACAACAGAACTATGTACACAGCGATTCAGCATCTTTCCCTGCTTGACAGCTATTTATACAGAACTGTCAAGCAGGGAAAACCAATAGGCGCGCCCCTAGCAGCCTGCGCTTAGCCAAGCTGCATCCTAGCCAATCAGGACATGGCTTGGCCATGTCCAGAGCCACAGAGCCCTCGGAACAGTCCACGGCTTGGCCATGGCTTGGCTTGTTGCTAGCTGCTAGGTCATAAGTCAAGGACTTTTCCAATCCTCAACAACATCTCTCCTCCCTGATTGGGAAAGCCCCCTCATCTGATGATAAGGAGAAGTGGCAGCCAAAATGGCTGTTATGAAGCCAGGGACAGTCTGAATACCAAAGATTGTGCTGGAGAGAAGAAAGTGAATGGAGTGTGAGCTTATTGGAAGTTGATCCCAGAAATCCAAGGGGGAATCATCTTTAAAGCTGTTAAAGCTGCAAATGGGCACAGAAGAAAAATACCGGAGAATTGAAGAAGGAGAAAAATCTGTTTTTTAAATAATAAATAGAAACTTGTTTCCCCAAAACTAAAAGACGTGGTATTGAGAGTATTTTAAAATACTGGAATTACAATCCCAAATTTCTTTTTACAAACATTGCTGAATTGCTTAATTATTGGATTTATAATTTAAGAATAATTTGAATAATTGAAAAAATAATTAAAATCAGAACTTTTAATACTATTGCAGAGAGGTTGAACCAGACAGAAGTGAGAGCGCCAACTGCTGGCGAAGAGGAAAATATGCAAACTTGGAAATCACTGTTAAAAAGACCCCTGGAAATATCTGTTAAATACAGACCTATTCTAAGACCACTAGAGATCCGATTACTAACTAAGGACTTCAGTGAAGAGCCCCTGAATATCATTGAATATTATTGAACATATAAGGTAATTTGAAGAGGCATGGATAACCTCCTGGTGAATTCAAACTGTTTGGACTGACTATTAATTAGACATGTAAAATTGTAACTTGAAAGTTTGGATTTTTGAATTAATGAATTCTGGACACTGGACAAAAAAAGAGATTGACTAAACACAGAAGCAACGTAAGACGAAGTGAGGAGAACTTAAACAGAATGGAGCTTTTTCAAAGCATTGAGAAAATATTTCATCATATAGACCAAAAACTGGGAAATTTAATGCAAAGAATAACGAACAGGGATCAGGACAAGGAAGAAAGTATGGAGCTACCAGAAGAAACAGAGGGGAAAGTGGAGAAAAACCAGCAAGAGGAAGATAACAAGGAGGAGATGTTGCCAAAACAAACAGTGGTTAAGGAACTAAAAAAGGAGGGAAATAAATGATTTAAAAATGGAATGGGAGC
Source organism: Thamnophis sirtalis (assembly GCF_051295495.1). NCBI lineage: Eukaryota > Metazoa > Chordata > Lepidosauria > Squamata > Natricidae > Thamnophis > Thamnophis sirtalis. Next base: position 56,971,863 of record NW_028261388.1, read on the forward strand.
AACAGGAAGAGAACTGGGAAAAGGGATAGGAGGTGGAATGGATAGTTCTTGAATTAGACAGTAGGAAAAGGTAGAGTTGGGAAGAAAAGTTAGATTACATAGGCAGATAAAGGGAATAAAAGACCCTAGGGACAAATATGCGAGGAAAACTAAAAAGAAAATAAGAATAAAGGTTCAGAAGCAGGTAAGAGATGAAGGATAAGTGAAAATAGAGAAAAAGAATAATTTTATGAATAAATTTCAATAATGTGTATTAATACCAGAATTATACAGCTTGGATTATTATATTAGATGTGTGATAGATATCAGAATAATATTGTAATATAAATGGATATGAAGAATGGGAAAAATAGACTTTGAATGACTGTACTACAAAATATGTATAAAAATATGAATAACAGTGGAACTTAAGAGGAAATTAGGGGAATATATATATAAATATATATTAACCCAAACATGTGTATTTATAGTAAAATTCTATGGATTGAAGAACTGGAAAGAACATGAATAGTAATACTTTAAATGTATACATGATTGTGATAGATACTAAAACTGTATAAGGAGATACTGAAAAACGGAAGAATGAAGAATGGAACATTGATTTAACTATGGAAATATGAACAACAAAATAGGTGGAAAACACATCTTTGAATATTATAGTGATATGAAAGGGAAAAAAAGTTAAAATAGGGATAGAAAATAGTGGGGGGAATAATAATTATATATTAATATGTTAAGATATACAAAAGGACAGAAAGATAGTTCAGAAAGGAAGGGCGATAATAAAAGACATGCGTAAGTAATTTGAAACAACGGAAATGAAATGTAACATTTAGGAATAATAAGACTATGTTTATGGGTACTGAAATGTAAGTTACCCAGTTACCACACCATTCAAGCATTGATATATATAAAGAATATAAAAAATAAAAAAAATTGATTGAAAAAAATATTCTATAAGGCACTACCTATTTAAATCATAATATTTTTCAATACTGTAGAAAAGAGAATGAACTTGGGATTTTTGGAATTCATGCATGTGAAAGAGTGTGGAGCAAACCCTGTATAATAGGGATATCAAACTCAAGGCCCATGGGTCAGATCTGGCCTGCCGGGTGCTTAGAGTTGGCTCGTGGAGCTGCCGTGGAAACTGCAAAGGACCAGGCTGTGGTGCCCTCCCAAGCTCTGTTTTTGCTGTCAGAGGGTTATGGGAAACTATTGCCGACTAAAACAGAGCTTGGGAGGGCTGCAGGTGCCCCTCCCAAGTTCTGTGTTTGCTGGAAGTGGGTTGCAGAAAGCCGCTGCATCCAAAAATGGAGCTTGGGAGCCTATTTTCACTGACAGAGCACTTGGACCATCACAGGAGCCCCCGCCATGAGTGATGTTGACCTGCCCATGCCCACACCATCTCCACGAGGTCAAACACATCCCTGATGCAGCCCTCAATGAAATCAAGTTTGACACCCCTGCTGTATAAGAACATAACAAAAATAAATACCGTATTTTTCGGACTATAAGACGCTCCAGACTATAAGACGCACCTAAGGTTTTGGGGAGGAAAACAAGAAAAAAATCTGCCTCTGCCTCCCAGCAATTTGCCTCCTTGCAAAAAACAGCCAACAGTCTGGTCAGCTTCAGCACAGCCTGATTTATCACAAGCTGCTGATTGAATTAAGGACATACCATGGAAATTCAAAGGTGACAGAATTTGAATCAAATTGGGCAGCGAAGGCGGCGATAGGTGGTGGCAATCCCTGCAGCATGGAACAGCTGATAGGAGGTATTCTGAGTGAAAGATCCAACCGCCAATCAGCTGCTCATACTAAATCAGGCTGTGCTGAAGCTGACCAGGCTGTTTGCTGCAAGGAGGCAAATTGCTGGGAAGCAGAGGCTGAAGGGTGGGTGAGTGGGGCTTTGGCAACATTTGCTATATAAGATGCACAGACATTTCCATCTGGAATGTGGAGGGGGGAGTGTGTCTTATACATTGAAAAATATGATATATGGATTTGTTTTCATTTTTCTACTTGTTTAGGTTTCTCAAAGTATTCTTGGAAAATATCATCAACCCCACCTTATTCCTATGATTCATTTGTTTTAAGTAAATCACTGTTTGCATTTAGTAAACTAATGGTACTGAGTTAACAATTACTCACAGATTAAGCCAGAAAATCTTTGCAATAGACTCATGGGATTAGAAAGAGCCATCTCTGAATATTGGTTGGGTACCATCCACTTGGATGCATACAGTGAAAAAGTGCCAGTAGTTTTATGAATGATTGAAACACTCTGCACTGTTCTTATTGTTAGGAAGTTTTGTTTTTAACACTCAATTGTAAATTGCTTTCCTATTTAAATCCAATGAAATTTTAAATATACATTTATCAGTTTAAGGTGGCACTGGGAAAAAATGACTTGAAGAAACATCTAAAGAACTACTGTGAAAATAATTATAAGCATCTGTTAGATGAAGATGTTTGGACCTACTCTGAGGGTCAGGCCCCATAGATTCCTATAGGGATGTTGTCATTCTGGTGGGAGGAGGAAGACTTGCGAGGATCTCTGTATGGGGCTTTTGCTTCCATTTTTTGCTTTGCCTTGCTGTAATATTCGGGACCTTGAAATGGGGGAAAGGAATGTACCTCGAGCCAGCTGCCTTATCTTGTCTCCAGAGAAGAGCAGCAGCGTTGCCTTGGAGACTGGCATTTATCATCTTCTCAGCTTGAGTGTCCCATAACATCTTCACACCTTAGAATTGGCTCGATGACGTATTGGACTACGGGAGGGGCTCTGTCTGCAATGGTTTAATCTAACTTTTAAAGTGGGAAAACTTAGTTTATGCCTACATCTCTTGCTATTACAATCTTCCAATAAAAGTTTCCTTTTGAAATGGCTTCTGTTTCAAGAGTTCTGCTTTCTTGAGAAGACTGGTGAGGCAGGACCTTACACTGAGTCTGATTCAACATATGTCCTGAGGAGTTGAGTGAAGCACAATTTAGCATGATTATCTGGGAAGGGTTCAAGCATGTTGCTCCTGAGGTAGTAGACAGAGTCTTCCCTCCTGGTTGGTGAAGACTTCCTGAGAGAGAATGTATGAATGCATCCTTGAGAGAACGAATGGTTTCACTGGGTCTTAAAGAGGCACACTTCCATCTCCTGTCTTTTTAGGAGAAATTGTTGAGAATGTAGTCAGGTTGCAACTGCAGAGAATCTTGGAGGAAATGGTTCGTTTGGATTTTTTTCATTTGCGTTTTAAATTGAGAAGCAATACTAAGATGGCCTTGATCACACTTGTATCTGATCTTTGGTGGGATTGGGATGTGGGTGGTACACCCATGTTAGCCCTCCTTGATCTCCCAGCAATTTTTAATGTCATTAATCACAGTATCTTTCTGCCCTAGTTTCAGGGGTTAGATGTGGAAAGCACAATGTTGCAGCAGTACTTTTTCCTTCTGGACAAATTCCAGTTTTTCATGTTGGTAAGATCAAACCTGCTTTCAGGTTTATCTTCTTCTAGCTCCAATTCAGCATCTGTATAAAACTAGGAGGGGATTGCATTGATTGATAGTAGTGGCAGGAGGTATTGGTATGCTAATGTTATCTAGCTATACATCAATGGGGCCAAACAAATTATGTTATTAAAGTTCTTTCTCAATGTCTGGGTGGAAAAGAACAGACTATGGTTTAACACAAGCAAGACTGAATGATAGTGGGATTTGGCAGTCCCTTAATCTGGATGAATGAACTTCCCTGGGCAAAAAGGGACACTCTATTTGGAGATAACTTTGTGCTCACAGCTCCTGCTGGAAAAGAGTTTTTGCACAAATCCATCTTGTGCACCAATGGCATCCATTTGTGGATCAAGAGGACATGCTCACAGTTGCTCATGCCTTATAACCTCCTGACTATTTACTGCAATGCACTGTAATAATGTTAACATTTAAAACTATCCCAAATTTTCAGTTGGTCTGGAATGTAGCAGTATAGGTGATTCTGAGCACACTATGGTACACTCCTGAAGCAGCACTACTCCACAAGCTGTACTGGTTCATTGAGTCTTCTGGATGCTGATTATCACCTATTAATCCCTACAAGCCACAGGGCCAGATTATTTATAGGGCTCTCTAATTGTCTCTGTGCTTTAACATTTAATTAAACAGAAAAAAAAGAGCTAGGTGCCTTTTGCAAATATAGGTCTAGGTAAATACTGTGCATATTTGTTTAGCTTATGGAATCCAGTATCACTTATTGTCATGTCATTTGATATCAAATAATTTTGACTATATACAGATAGTCATTTTCTTACAACAGTTCATTTAGTGATTGCTATTGCTATATATATATACACACACACATACAGAATATATGACTTTCCTATAAACTGGATACTATTTTGAAACACACATGCTATTGCATTTGGAAGCTCATGATTGGTTTATTCTACCTATGAAATCCACAGTCTTTATCACTTCAAGATCTAAATAGGTGCATGCAATCCCTGCAAAGTAACTCAGATAGGGAAATGGGGGTGGTAGTGGTGATAAGGAATCAGATATGTTTTCACAGTTAAAAAATATTCCATTAAACAGGCAGTCTCTCTTTCAGGCATCCTGTAGATCTGAGTGATGGAGGGGACATAGTTTAGATCAGTGGTAGTCAACCTGGTCCCTACCGCCCACTAGTGGGTGTTCCAGCTTTCATGGTGGGTGGTAGGGGTTTGCTGTAACTCTGCTTTATAAATTTTATAAAGTAAAGTTACTTCCCTACTTTATAAATCACCATTACTGTGGAACTGGTGGGCGGTTAGAAAATTTTACTACTCACAGAGATACAAAAGTGGGTGGTAGGTATAAAAAGGTTGACTATCCCTGGTTTAGATGGTTTGGTATATTGGTAATCCTCAATTTATGACCACAATTGAGCCCAAAAAATTATGTTGCTAAATGAGACATTTTTAAGTGAGTTTTGCCACATTTTACCTTTCTTGCTACAAGTGAAGTTAAGCAAATATGGTTTCCCCATTGACTTTGCTTATAAGAAGATCACAAGAGGTGATCACGTGACCTCAGGACATTGCAACCATCATAAATATGAGTCAGATGCCAAGCATCTGAATTTTGATCATGTGACTATGGCAATGCTGCAAGGGTTATAAGTGTGAAAAATGGTCATAAATCACTTTTAGTGCTGCTGTAACTTTGAACAGTCACTAAACGAACTTTGTAAGTTAAGTTAAGGACTACCTGTATTCTGCAAGAAATCACAAACTGAATTCCCATAATTTCCAAACAGATCTCCAAAAGTGTTGCTTAGAATCTTTTAGGCAGTATTAACCTAAATGGAGTAATGGTGGGATTCAACGCAAATCAGTTTCATAAATAAAGTCTTATCACTTGATTGCTTTCATTGTACAACTCAGCTTTTGAGCTGGAAAGCTGATATTAAGCTGAATAGTTTAAAAAGTGAACCAGTGCTGTTGGCAGCAGAAAAGTGCTGTTGGCAGCAGAAACCATTTAGAAACACTCCTGTTACTTGTCCTAGCATGTAACTAGCTGTTCATTTGTATTTTCTTTATCTATCATTCATGTGGAGTGAAAAATGAACATTTTAGAATGGCAAAACTTCCTAATGATGGAATCAGACAGTCCTGCATTTAATTTCCTGTCTTTCCAACAATTTTTGAAATTCCATTCATTTTACAAACTAGTACTTTTACTAATATCTCAGATTTAGATGTGTTCCTTCAAGATAGGTTGTTTTCCATCACCAGGATTATACTGCTTTTAATCTGATTACAATGACAGTTTGGAAATTTATGTTAATTTTGCTTCAAGGATCTACTTCATATAAGCCAACATGCAAAGGGATATAAGCAACAGTACAGGGTTTGCTTTAATTGGTAATAGTGGCAACCTGTAATGAGTCACTGGAGAACTTTATCTCCTCCCTGCATTCCAGAGAGCTCATATTGGGTATGGAAGGGGAAGAGAGGCTTGTGAAACAGAGATTCCTGATAGCAGTCAACAAATCTTGATTCTAAAATACTATTTTATATAAGGATTTCACAGCTAATACTCTTTTTTTAATGCACTTTGTGGGGGGGAGCGGGACTAATCACATTTCACCAAATGTCAACTGTCAGCCTCTGCTTTGCTACTGCTTCGGCTGCCATTGAAACGGGGAGGGGGGGCATGGTATTTGGGAGGGGAATCATTATGTGTTGGAGGAATATTCTAGACGCTGTCCTGACCATCTCATTGCGCATGTGGAGGAAGGGAGTTTCCCACCAAGGTTAACTGTCCAGCATTCCACCCTGATGATGTTTTTTGAAGATGTCTCCCACCTGACAGTTGGGTGAATTATAATTGGACTATGAACTGGGGTGCCAAGGGGAGGGGATTGACCTATACATGATATTCTTTGCTTTCGCGCCTAATTAACCAGATTCAGCTTAGCTTTGCTACTATTCATTTGTACTTAGTAAAAGTACACTTAATTTCAAACAAATGGAGTTGTGGTTTCTTTCCTGATTATTAAATGAAGCAGCACCTGACAATGTGCTGGGCATCTGCTTTTCCAAATTCCAAGAGTAAGTCTGAATGTCTCATTTTGCCTCTTTTTAAAATGGAACATTGTTTTAATTTAAGGCATTAAAATGTAGAAGCTGCGTGGAAGTTGCAAAGCTTTTAAAAATATGCCTAGAGTATTGTTCTATTTGAGTTGCTAATAATTTAACATTTTGTTTTCCAGTGGAAGATATTTCACCTTGCTAGATTATTCTGTAAAAGGTAACCAGCTCTCATTAATTGAGGGGGAAATCAACCTGTAAAAAGTTTGCCTTCAGGCACAAATAGAAATAGAAATAGAAGCATATAAGTTAGTTTCTAAATAAACAGCATGCTGTTTGCATTTATCAAATAACAAAATGCAAGCCATTTGCATCTCTTTGACATAGCATGTGAGAACTCAAAACTCAAAGGTGTACCATGGTCTTCCCTTAAAATCCATAAGGTTTAGTAAAAATTATTGCTAGAAAAAAATACCCATGGTTTTAATTTCCAGTGTTATAAGTTGTTTCTATTTGTTTCCCAATTACATTTACTCAGAATTGAGCTTCACTGTATTAAATCCTGTAGAAGTTAGGTAATGGTCTTTTTTATGCATTGATTTTTTTTAGGAATTAATCAGATTCCAATTTCCAGTTTCCAACCTGGAAACCCTAGTCTACCATGGGGACTGAGCACCCAATGTCAACACACAGGAGCGACCAGGAAAAGTCCAGAGACCTGGGATCAACCCTTCCCCAGCAACGCCAGAGTCAAGATGAGGCAGAGCGGCTGGAGGAGCTGGAACTTGATGAGTAGCCAGCCCGAGCCAGATGGTCATTAGGCATAGGATAGTGGGAGGACCCTGAGGAGCACTTCACCAGAGGGAATCAAGATCCTCCAGAACAGAGGGGCGAGACAGAACAGAGGGGCGAGAGGGAGAGCATGACAACATCCCCCTGCCTGACCCTGACAAAGAGGACCTCATGTCGAGGCATGCATTGTATTTGCTGTAAGAGGTGATAGAGAATCACAGGACCTGAGAAACCCTTGCCCAGATGTCTGCCCAGCAACCACATGAAGAGACCAGCCAGGTTGCAGGCGGAGCTGCCACGGAGGCAATCTCTGTCACTCCACAGGGGGAGCTATAGCTGCTTAGTCAATAATTGCTGTGGCTGCTCAGGCCTACTGACAGTGGGGGGAGGGAATTCCCCAGAGGTGACAAATTCCTAAAGTTCCTCTGCTGGGAGTAAAATACAGGGAGAATCCCAAAGCTTTGGGATTCTTCCTAGCCCAAGTCTTGAATTACAAACAGGAGTATGAGGCCGAATTGGGATCCGAGACAGCCAGAGTGAGATGTGACACCATGGCCCTGGAAGGAGCTACAGCAGATAGATGATTACTTTTCACAATGACAATGCCCCCGACTAAGGAATATGGCCAATTTATGGCAGCACTTCATTGATGGTTTGAGGACCCATAGCCACACAAGGTTAGGACCCAAATGAAGACTATTACTCAGGAGCGGAGGTTGGTGGCAAAATACACCCAGGAGTTCTGTCAGCTGGCCTGCCATCTGGCTACCAACCTGAAGAAATCCTGATGAAATGTTACAAGGATGGGCTTAATGATGAAGTCTATCACAACTGCATCTCCCGATGGGCCCCACAAGACCTCCAGCATTGGTATGTGTTGGCAGACAAAGTGGAGATAGACCTGGCCAGGGACTGGCACCATAGCAACTGCAACTGGGGCAAGCCTTCCCCTTCTGCTCATAAAGATTCCCCCAAAGCTGCGAAAGGTGGCCCAGAGCCCAAACTGAAGTCCACAGTGTGCTTCAAATGTGGGAAGGAGGGACACTGAGCAGCTGACTGCCATTCTGCCAAATCGAGGGATTTGGGATGACTTTCAGTGTGTAACTTTTGCATGTTTTGAATCAGATCTTGCCTTGCTTTCACTGCTATAATTTCAAATTTAGTAAAAATACCTCTTCTCTAATCCAATTGAGTTGGGGGTTTTCTTTCTTGAGTTTTGAATGGATGTAGGCCTGACAGCCTTCTAATTCTTTGTGAAACATTGTAGTTTATATTCCACGTGCTGCTGAAACCATTTTAAGAATGGAGAAAACTTACTTAAGGTCACTTTCTGCTTCTGTGTTATCCCAGATTTGTGAAGGCTCAATATCAACTAATCATCTAACTGAAGCTTGACTTTCAAGCTTTGTTGTTCCTGTTTTTCTTTTGTTTTATTTTCTTTTGTTTTTTTACTTATAATTGTCTTTTACAACAGTTATAAGTATACATTTAAATTGACTTCTCATTCTAAATTTACAACATTTCATTTTTCTGTTATCTATTTTTCCAAGCATCAAATTCATATATCATATTTTTTATTTTTTACACAGAAAGTCCAAAAGGGGTTTTCAATCAGCATCAAAATTAATCAGTGCCTTTTATTTAAATATCATAGATTCAGTAGTAAAAGTTCATCCTCAAAGCATTTGTAGTAAGAACCTGAGGATTTATGTAATCTTGATGCTATTTTTGACTTAATTTGTTTTAATGCTTCAGAAACTTTCCTTATTGTTATAGGTCCATTCTGTATATGGTTTGCTGTAAATTTTGTTTTTTAAAGGAATCATATATTTTTAATGTGAATATCATGTTCTTTATACATCTTAGAGTAATATTGATAAAAAATTGTATTACTGTAAATATAGTATTTTTTGCCCACTTAATACAGAAGCTTCAAAATAACAATAGCACTTGGACTCATATACTGCTTTACAGTGTTTTACAGCTCTCTGTAAAAGTGGTTTACAAAGTCAGCATATTGCCCCCAACAATTTGCATTTTCATTTTACCCACCTCAGAAGTATGCAAGGCTGAATCAAATTAGAGGCAGCCGACAATCAGGAGAAATAGCCTGCAGTACTGCACTCTATAACCACTTCACCACCGCAGCTCATCATTTTCTTTCTCTTTTCTTAACATGTATGGTAACAATTTCCCTGGTTTATTTGCAAATTCAAAACAATCTTTCCACAACATCCTTCACCTTTATTTCCATTTCTTTGACTTTTAACTTGTACTTAAACGTAACAGCTTATTTTTTGGTGATTTCTTTAATTAGTTAGTTAGTTAGTTTATTTGGTTTATATGCCACCCTATTCCCGAGAGACTCAGGGCGGCTAACAATAAAAAGGGGAGGGGGTACAAAAATAAAATAGAAAACAGTAATTTAAAATTCAACAACAGTCGAAACCTCGAATGGGGCTGGAAAGTTCAACAGCCCCAGGCCTGCCGGAACAGCCAGGTCTTAGTTGCTTTGCGGAAGGCCAGAAGGGTAGTAAGGGTCCGGATCTCAATGGGGAGATCGTTCCAGAGGGCTGGAGCAACCACAAGCCCCCCCCCCCCCCGAGGAGTCGCCAGCTGACATTGGCCGGCAGATGGAATTCAGAGGAGGCCTAGTTTGTGGGATCTAATAGGTCTTTGGGAGGTGACTGGCAGGAGGCGGTCTCTCAAGTACCCAGGTCCGATACCATGTAGGGCTTTAAAAGTAACGACTAGCACCTTGAAGCGTGTCCGGAGACCAATGGGCAGCCAGTGTAGCTCACGGAGGATAGGTGTAACGTGGGTGTACCTAGGTGCACCCACGATCGCTCGTGCAGCTGCATTCTGGACAAGCTGAAGACTTCAAACACTCTTTAAGGGCAGCCCCATGTAGAGAGCGTTACAGTAGTCCAGTCTTGAGGTGACGAGAGCGTGAGTGACTATCCGAAGGGCCTCCCGGTCCAGATAGGGTCACAATTGATGCACCAGGCGAACCTGGGCAAAGGCCCCCCTGGTCACAGCCAACAGATGATGTTCTAGAGTCAGCTGCGGATCCAGGAGGACTCCCAAATTGCGAGCCCTCTCTGAGGGGCATATAATTTCACCCCCCAGGCTGAGAGATGGAATAGCTGGGCCGTCTTTGGGAGGGAGCATCAATAGCCACTCGGTCTTGTCGGGATTGAGCGCAAGCTTGTTCGTTCCCATCCAGACCCTGACAGCCTCCAGGCACTGGCACATCACTTCTACCGCTTCACTGAGTTGGCACGGGGCGGACAGATACAATTGTGTATCATCCGCATATTGATGATATTTAATCCTGTGCCGGCGTATGATCTCACCCAGCGACTTCATGTAGATGTTAAATAGGAGGGGGGACAGGACCGAACCCTGCGGCACCCCGTAATTGAGGGGCCTAGGGGTCAATCTCTGCCCTCCGACCAACACCGACTGCGACCTGTCCGAGAGGTAGGAGGAGAACCACCGAAAAATGGTGCCTCCCACTCCCACCTCCCGCAACCGTCGCAGAAGAATACCATGGTTGATGGTATTGAAGGCCGCTGAGAGGTCAAGAAGCACAAGGATAGAGGAGTGACCCCTATCCCTGGCTCGCCAGAGATCATCGATCAGCACGACCAAAGCAGTTTCTGTGCTGTAACCAGGCCTGAAACCGGACTGAAAGGAATCCAGATAATCGGTTTCCTCCAAGGACCGTCGGAGTTGAAAGGCCACCACTTTCTCAACAACCTTCCCAACAAAGGGGAGGTTGGAGACTGGACGATAGTTACTCAAAATGGCTGGATCCAGAGAAGGTTTCTTCAGGAGGGGTCTCACCACCGCATCCTTTAGGAGGTGCGGGAAGGACCCCTCCCGGAGAGAAGTGTTAACTATCGTCAGAATCCAGCCACGTGTCACCTCCCTGCTGGTCAAGACCAGCCAGGAGGGACACGGGACCAGTATACAGGTGGAGGCACTCACCGCTCCCATGGCCACTTCTTCAGGAGCGACAAGTTGAAACTCGCTCCATAAAATTCGCTCAAGACCTTCCCCCGGTACCTCGGCTGGTACCGTGCAATTGGAGTCCAGATCTATCCGAATCCGAGCGACTTTATCCGTTAGAAACTGAACAAATTCCTCAGCTCTGCTTTGTAAAGGGTCGTCCACATCCCTCCCTTTCAAGAGGGAGTGGGCTATTCTAAACAAGGCGGCTCGGTGCGATTCAGTGGATGCAATAAGAGCGGCAAAATGTGCACATTTCGCCGCCTGTATTGCCACAAGATAGGTCCTGATAAAGGCTCTCATCAGTGCTCGGTCTGACTCGGAGTTACTGGCCCTCCAGCAGCACTCTAGGCGTCTCTTTTGGCGCTTCATCTCCCAGAGTTCCTCGGCGAACCAAGGAGCTCTCCTGGATCCACTACCTCGGAGAGGCCGTAATGGCGCAATCCGGTTTAGGGCCCCCGCCGCTGCTGTATTCCAAGCAGTGACGAAGGACTCTACCGGATTGTGGACGAGAGTGTCAGGTATTTCTCCAAGCGCCCTCTGAAATCTCATAGGGTCCATCAGGTCCCTGGGGCGGAACCACCTAATCGGTTCCTCCTCCCTACAGTGGGGGATTGGTCTCCGAAAGTCAAGCCTCAGTAGGAAGTGATCAGACCATCTTAATGCCCCTCAAATCTAGATCACGTCTCCACTGCTCCGAGAGGAATACGAGGTCAAGTGTGTGCCCTGCTGAGTGAGTCGGACCCTGGATTATTTGGGTCAAGTCTATGGCTATCATGGAAGCCATGAACTCCTACGCCCCATTAGAGTGTCCACCGAGCGAAGGCAGGTTGAAATCACCCAGCACCATAAGCCTGGGGAACTCTACCGCCAGCTCGGCTACTGACTCGAGGGGCGAGGGGAGGGCTGTTGCAATGCTGTTGGGAGGTAGGTACATTAGCAACAAGCCCACTTGACCCTCAAGGTCCAACTTCACCAACAAGGACTCACACCCGACAAGCTCCGGAGCAGGGATCCTACGAGGAACTAATGACCCTCGGATGATGATAGCCACTCCCCCACCCCTTTCCTGGGGTCATGGCTGATGAAGCACCTGAAACCCTTCTGGGCACATTTCAGTGAGGAGGACTCCTCCCTCCGGGCCCAGCCAGGTTTCAGTAATACATGCCAGGTCTGCCCCCTCGTCTAATATTAGGTCCAGGATGAGGGGAGCCTTGTGAACCACAGACCTGGCATTTAGCAACAACAGCCTGAGACCAGGGCCCTGACCACTCTCACCATCTGGTCCTGGAACTAACAGGGCCGGAAGGAGGGATCGCTGCAACGTAGCGAACCCTCCTTCCCCAGTAATGGCTAGCCCTGAAGTTCCCGTCGTACCTGCCCCTTCCCATCGTGACCATAATGTTCCAGCCCACTCCCGCACCCGTAGACCCCATTCCCCCTCCCGTAGCCTCCGCACTCTCCAGCAGGCCATTTATCTCAATCATTCTAGGATGGGAGATAGGCCTGGTCCCCCTACCACTTCTTCAATAGCACTCAGTGGAGGAGGCACCCAGCTGTTCTCCCAGTCCCCACATGCATACACAGTCACTCACTCATACAGTCCCCACAAAGTCAGTTAAAAAATTACAAAATACAATGACAATAAAAATAATAAAAGTGGGTACAAACATCCAGCATCCATCACATACATACCACATACATATCCCATACAAAAGAAAAAAATTGCGCAGATGTTAAAAAAGTGCAAATATAACTCTAAAGGTCTGGAAATAATTGAGATGATTAAGAACCGGCAATGGCAATAGATGGTAAACAGGAGAAAGTTTGTCTTCTCTTCTCCTGTAGGCCTGAAGAAGGTCCAAAAGTCTGGGATGGTAGAGACAAGTCAGAATAGAGGGGGAGGGGGTCTCAGGTATTCCTAACATATCAGCAGGCCTTCCTGCACGTTGTAAATGCCCCCATCTGACCACAATCCGTAGCGCCATGATAAAATGGGTTAGATGGATTAATTGGGCGCTATCCCAGTTGGTAGTCCAGGGGTCGTAGTGGGAGGCAATAAGAAAGTCAATGGTGGTAGTCCAAGCGTCATGGAAGGTAGCAATGATGAAAACAGTTTGGGCTAAGAAGGCGAATCCAAAGGCCCCAGAATTGCAGTTAAGGAAAGTCAAATGTTCAAAGCCCAGAATAACAGGAGACCAGATACTAAACCTAGGAGACTGAAGTGGACTCCGCAGCAGCCAGAGCAGGCAGGGGGGAAAGGCTCACCAGAGAGAAAAAACCATCGAGTAGAGAGCGATGGGGAGAGAAGGCAGCATTGATGGAAAGGCCGAGCCAGATGTAAAGGGGGGGGATCCGGGAAGGGCCATGGCCGCATCATGCACAACCAGCCACCCGATTCACCCAAACTGAACAAAAGCCCCGATCTATCTCCCCCGTTCCAGAGCGATGGCAACAGCAGCAAACGGCAGACAAGGTCGTTGGAGGCTCACCAGGTTGCAAAAAGAGAGTTGAGAGGCCTCGCAATCACTGCAAATCGATCGCAAACGACGACGCCGTCACCGCGGGGCCGCCATCTTCGCCACCGAGCCTGCCGAGCCTCACTGAGGATTTTGGACTCCGGGGCCGTCCAGAGGTATTGGCTCCCCTTGGTGTTTGATCATCGCGTGTCCCCTGGATTTCAATCATCCGGGGACCTCTTTTAAAGCGGTTCTGTCGCAGGTTCCAAAGGCTCCCAGCACTTTTTCGCCAGATTGAGCTAGGACGAAAAAGCCTGGTCACCATTCCGTTTCCCGCACATGCGAACATTATCTTTTTATTTGTTATTTTTTTTCAATCTTATACTATTAATTCTTTTTGTAGTAGCATTTCATTTAATATCCATCTGAAGGAGATTTTACTATTTATATGATATAATTTACTTGGATTTCAGTAAGACATTAGATAAAGTAAACCATAACCTACTACTTGATGAAATAGAAAAATGTGGGTTAGACAGCATCACCACCAGATGGATTCATAACTGGCTCACCAACCACACTCAACGTATAGTGCTCAATGGAACTACATCTACATGGAGGGAGGTATGCAGTGGGGTACCCCAGGGCTCTGGTTTAGCCCAGTACTTTTCAACAGCTTCATCAATGATTTGGATGAGGGGGATAGATGGGGAACTCATCAAATTTGCAGATGACACCAAGCTAGCACGAATAGCCAACAATCTGGAAGATAGGCTTAAGATACAGAAGGATCTTGGCAAACTTGAATATTGGGTGCTATTTATTTAAAATGAAATTCTATGGTGAAAAAGTAAGGTTCTACATTTAGGCAAGAAAAACAAAATGCACAGGTACAGTATCAGGTGAAACTCGAAAAATTAGAATATTGTGCAAAAGTTCGTTTATTTTAGTAATGCAACTTAAAAGGTGAAACTAATACATGAGATAGACTCATTACATGCAAAGCAAGATAGTTCAAGCCATGATTTGTCATAATTGTGATGATTATGGCTTACAGCTCATGAAAACCCCAAATCCACAATCTCAGAAAATTAGAATATTGTGAAAAGGTGAAATATTCTAGGCTCAAAGTGTCCCACTCTAATCGGCTAATTAAAGCCATAACACCTGCAAAGGGTTCCTGAGCCTTTAAATGGCTCTCAGTCTGGTTCGGTAGGAATCACAATCATGGGAAAGACTGCTGACCTGACAGTTGTGCAGAAAACCATCATTGACACCCTACATAAGGAGGGAAAACCTCAAACGGTAATTTGCAAAAGAAATTGGATGTTCCCAAAGTGCTGTATCATTAATAGAAAGTTATGTTCCCAAAGTGCTGCACATTAATAGAAAGTTATGTGGAAGGGAAAAGTGTGGAAAAAAAGGTGCACAAGCAGCAGGGATCACTGCAACCTGGAGAGGATTGTCAGGAAAAGGCCATTCAAAAATGTTGGGGACTTTCACAAGGAGTGGCTGGAGTCAGTGCATCAAGAGCCACCACAAATGGATCCTGGACATGGGCTTCAAATGTCGTATTCCTCTTGTCAACCCACTCCTGAACAACAAACATCATTAGAAGCATCTTACCTGGGCTAAAGAAAAACAGACCTGGTCTGTTGCTCAATGGTCCAAAGTCCTCTTTTCTGATGAGAGCAACTTTTGCATCTCATTTGGAAACCAAGAGTATGGAGGAAGAATGGAGAGGCACACACTGCAAGATGCTTGAAGTCCAGTGTGAAGTTTTTGCAGTCTGTGTTGATTTGGGGAGCCATGTCATCTGCTGGTGTTGGTCCACTGTGCTTCATTAAGTCCAGGGTCAATGCAGCCGTCTACCAGGAGATTTTGGAGCACTTCATGCTTCCTTCCGCAGATGAGCTTTTTGGGGATGCTGACTTCATTTTCCAGCAGGACTTGGCATCTGCCCACACTGCCAAAAGCATCAAACCTGGTTCAATGACCGTGGGATTACTGTGCTTGATTGGCCAGCAAACTCACCTGACCTGAACCCCATAGAGAATCTATTGGGCATTGCCAAGAGAAAGATGAGAGACATGAGACCGAACAATGCAAAAGAGCTGAAGGCCGCTATTGAAGCATACTGGTCTTCCATAACACCTCAGCGATGCCACAGGCTGTTAGCTTTCATGCGATGCCACATTGAGGCAGTAATTGCTGCAAAAGGGGCTCAAACCAAGTACTGAGTACATATGCATGTTTATACTTTTCAGAGGTCTGATATTGTTCTATGTACAATCCTTGTTTTATTGATTGCATATAATATTCTAATTTTCTGAGATTGTGGATTTGGAGTTTTCATTAGCTGTAAGCCATAATCATCACAATTATGACTAATTATGGCTTGAACTATCTTGCTTTGCATGTAATGAGTCTATCTCAATTTTTAGAGTTTCACCTGTATGTGGTACCTTGCTCAATAGTGCTGACTGTGAGAGGGATCTTGGAGTCCTAGTGGACAATCACTTAAATATGAGCCAGCAGTATGCTGCTGCTGCCAAAAAAGCCAACACAGTTCTAGGCTGCATAAACAGAGGGATAGAATCAAGATCACATGAGGTGCTAATACCACTTTATAATGCCTTGGTAAGGCCACACTTGGAATACTGCATTCAGTTTTGGTAGCCACAATGTAAAAAAAGATGTTGAGATTCTAGAAAGAGTGCAAAGAAGAGCAACAAAGATGATTAGGAGACTGGAGGCTAAAACATATAAAGAACGGTTGCTGGAACTGGATATGTCTAGTCTTATGAAAAGAAGGATTAGGGGTGACAAGATAGCAGTGTTCTGATATCTCAGAGGCTGCCACAAAGAAGTTGGAGTCAAGCTATTCTCCAAAGTACCTGAGGGTAAGACAAGACACAATGGGTGGAAACTGATCAAGGAGAGAAGCAACTTAGAAGTAAGGAGAAATTTCCTGACAGAACAATTAATCATTGGAACAACTTGCCTCCAGAAGTTGTAAATGTTCCAACACTGGAAGATTTTAAGAAGATTTTAAGATTGGATAACCATTTGTCTGAAATGGTGTAGAGTTTCCTGTCTAAACAGAGGGTTGGACTAGAAGACCTCCAAAATCCCTTCCAACTCTTCTATTCTATTCTATTCTATTCTATTCTATTCTATTCTATTCTATTCTATTCTTTTAAAAATAAAACTCACAGGATTATGAAAAAGCCTTTGTGAAATTTCAACAATCTTAGTAGCCAAAATTTTTGAGGTCCAAATCATATCTATTCTTAATAAAAATTTATAACTTTCTGAAAAAGACATATTTTCTCTAGACTTACCACTTTTTTGTCTCCATATGTCCACTAGAGCTAAATTGCCCATCAAATCAAATGAAAAAAGGCCTTTGGTAATTTACCTTGAATATTTTTAATATTCTCTGATGTTCTATCAATTTTGAAGAAACCACTCCTCTCCAATCTTCCATCAAACTCCAGTTTTCATAAGAAAATCTTGTCAACTGTTCCATATATTGTTTATAAAATATAAAACATTCCTTTATCCTCATTCAGGGCATAAATTCCCAGGATCATGGTCTTAATGCTGAGTAATTCAAATTCCACCCCAACAAATTTGCTATATCTGTCAGTCAATACTGTTCCGGTTTTAACTGGAGGTTAACACATTTAAACGACACCATTTATTCTATGATTTTTCTCCAATTTAAATAAATTCTGCTCCCAAATTTTTGCAAGTCAAATATATCCTTTGTTCTGAGTATCTTGTAAAGAAATTATATTTTATAAAACATAAAAACTTGGGTTTTTGTTTTAATAATTTCACATGTACAGTATTAATGTCTGTAGCAATGAGAAAATTTAAGGTCTTTGCTCTTCATGTATCTACATTAAAAAATAAACTGAAACACTAACCTCAATAATAATAGACACTACAATGTGCACCCACCCCAACAGGAGATGGAAGAGAAAAATGTCATTATTTATACCATTGTATAAGTATATTAAGTATATTAATTAAGATATAATGGAATTGTTTAATTGGGACTTTGATATTAGGTTGCCAATCAAGCTCCCCCCATATTCTGGGATTCTTCAATTATATGAACTATGACTTCCATTTTTCCAGCCAACACAGCTGCTTGAGAGGGATCAGGCAGCTGTAATCCAAGACATTTTGTCAGCCTGTGCTTTGCTGTTGCTTCGGCTGCCATGAAACGGGGAGGGAGGGTATGGTATTTGGGAGGGGTTACTAATTGTGCTGGAGGAAGGTTCTGGAGCTCAGCTGCCTGTCAGACTACGCATGCGTAGGAGATTCCCGCCAGGACTAATGGCACCGACACTCCATCTTCATGATGCCTTTTGAAGTTATCTCACACCTGACACTTGGGAGAATTATGATTGGACTGTAACTGTGATGCCAAGGGGAGGGGAATGGGTTATTCTATATATCAATCGCTTTCGCGCCTAAATAATCAGTCTTCGCTTCGCTATGCCTTTAACATTTATAATTAGTAAAAGTACACTTGATTTCTACTCATGGAGTCTCATGGTCTTCTTTCCTAATTATCTAATGGAGAGGTTCTGACACATTTGGGTAGTGAAATAACTGATTTAAAAGCAATATAAATATATTTTCTCAAAATGCAATTGTGAATCAAAGTTAAGCATAAGGTCACCAGATGTCCCGATTTTGGCGGGACAGTCACGATTTTTAATAATTTGTCCTGTGTCCCATGGCGTGTTCAAAAAATCCCGATTTTCCAAAAGAAAGAAAATCAATTTTAAAAAGGACGCCGTTAAAAAAATGTTTTTATTTCTCTAAAGTGCTGTTCCCAATGTGGCCTGTAGAGGGCAGTGGTTTCTTTCCCTCCCCTCCTGCGCGTGTGCACGCCGACGTGGGCTGTTTTTCTGCAGGGAGAGTGATGGCTTTCTGGCAGTGGCAGCGCGGTGAGGAGGCAGGTGGGGATCCGGTTGGGAGAGGCTGGCGATGGGGGTGGCTTTTGAAAGGATTGGGGGGCATTGGTGGAAGGCAATCGGGGGAAGGCTGCTTTGCAACTGCCAGTGAAGTCCCAGCCCCCCCGCTCTTGCCTTTCCTTCTGCTTGCTCCATCGCAGCGGAGGCTGAGCCCACCTCTTATTTGGACCTCCTGCATCCCCCCCAAAGAGAGCACCCCATTTCAAGCAACGAGGGGTGCCAAGCAGGGCAGGGTTGCAAACACCCCCTCCCCCCAAGGCTGTAGGCGAAAGCTGCTCTCCAGCGTCCCTCCCTGCCCTGCCTTCCCGGAGCCATTTCTGTGGAGGTCCTTTTTGGCTTTAACACGAAGCATTGAGGGCACGCCCAGGCACCTGTCTCAGACTCAGGAACGCTGGAGAAGTGGGCGCGGATCACTGGCTTTTTAAATCAACTTTTTGGAAGGAGAATGGGAGGACTGATGGGGTGAGTACTAAAGGCATCCCGTCTGAAATCACTTTTAAAAAAAGCCATTTTTTAAAAATCCCACTTTTAAGGCGGTGAGCAGATCTAATACTCCTTTCACTCCCCACAACAGAGAAAGGGAGGGAGGAAGAAAGTTAGGGAAGGAAGGAAAGAAGGAAGGAAAGGAAAGAAAGAGGGAAGGAAAGAAGGAAGGAAAAGAAGGAAGGAAAGGAGGAAGGAAGGAAGGGAGGGAGGGAGGGAGGGAGGAAGGAAGGAAAGGAGGAAGGAAGGAAGGAAAAAAGGGAAAAAAAGAGTGACTGGCCTCATTTCATCCAAGCAGGTTTTCATGCCTAAAATGGGACTAGAAACTCCTGATTTCTTGTCTGGTGCCTGAACCACTACTAGGCAAACTGGCTCTCTTATCCATATCTGATCTACTGTGACCAAATATCTTCCAAATCGTGCCAGGAAAGCAGCTCAGCACAGCTGCATTGAGCAACAGGAATTATTTTTATGGCTGTGTAGTTTCTCCTTTTGCAAAACTAGCAGATTAAACAGCAAACTCGCCACAAGATTGCAAGTAACTTCTAAAACTTCTCCTCAAATAGCAGTTATCTGAAACTACCCAGTGAGCAGAGTTGGGTGTTGATATTACTGTATCTCTGTATAAAGCCATGAATTTGTTATAGAAGGTCATAGACAAATAGCTGTCCTTTGGGGTCATTACAGGTATCTGGAATAGAAGAACATGGGTGCTTTCTGATACGGAAGCATTTGTATAAAATAGAGTGCAACATTGGCTAATAAACAATAGCTCCAAACTTAGTTTTAAATTCATACATTTAAATTCATTGCTATTTTCACATACTATGTGAACGAGACAGTTTTTATATTCCAACACTTCAGGATACAGTGTTAAGCTTATTGCATTGGGAGATTTTGTACAACATTTGCTTAAAATATTTAAGAAAAAAATGGTTGGATATTTTGTTGTTTAGAATGCAAGGCAAGCACACTTCAATTTTAAGGGACTGGGATTATTTCCATATACTGTACAGCTAGACCTCGATTTACAACCACAATTGACCCTAAAATTTCCATTGCGAAGCAAGATGGTTCCTCATTTCATGACCTTTCTTTCCACAGTTGTTAAGTGAGTCACTGCAATTGTTAAGTGAACCATGCAGTCATTAACCAAGTTTGGCTTTTCCCAGTCACTTTGCTTGTTGGAAACCAGCTGGGAAAGTGACACATGGTGATTGCATAATCCTGGATACTGCAACTATCATGAACACATGCCAGGTGCCAAGCAAATTTTGATCATGTGGTCAGGAGGATGGTGCAGTGGTCATAAAGGAGAAAAACAGTCACAAGTCAGAAGAGCAACAAAGATGATTAGGGGACTGGAGGCCAAAACATATGAGGAACTGTTTCTGGAACTAGGTATGTCTAGTTTAATGAAAAGAAGGACTAGGAGACACATGATAGCAGTGTTCCAATATCTCAGGGGTTGCCACAAAGAAGAGGGAGTCAAACTATTCTCCAAGGCATGTGAGGGTAGAACAAGAAGCAATGGGTGGAAACTAATCAAGGAGAGAAGTTGTGAATGTTCCAACACTGGAAGTTTTAAAAAAGATGTTGGATAACCATTTGTCTGAAATGGTGTAGGGTTTCCTTCCTAAGGAGGGGGTTAGACTAGAAGATCTCCAAGGTGCCTTCCATCTCTGTTATTCTATTCTAACATATAATGTTTTAAAGAAGCACAGAGGGAACAATCCTCCAGGCTTTAGTGACTATCACTAAGTGTAGTAGCTTATGATTCTTGATAAACGTATTCTATTTTATTTTTCTTTATGTACACTGAGAGCATATTCACCAAAGACAAATTCCTTGTGTGTTTAGGAGTTTAGCTTCTCTCTCTTGAAAATGTAAGCTAGCATAAGGCATTATAATGCAAGCTAGCCTTAGCTTTCAAACAGTTCATTTAGTGACCAAAGTTACAATTGCATTGAAAAAAGTGACTGATGACCATTTTTCACATTTAGCCAATCTTCTCCTGATGAAATTCACACTTGGACAACTTGGCATAAAGTTCAGCGGCCGGGAGCTTCTTCAGGACAGTGCGGATCAACGTGACCTGTTCGTCATAAGTTTGAGTGTAAATAAGGATATCATCTAAATATACAATAACGCCCTTGTAAAGGTGGTCATGCAAAATTTCATTAATTAATTGCATGAAGACTGCAGGCGCCCCCTGCAGGCCAAAGGGCATCACCCGGAACTGGAAACAACCGAGGGGGCAGTTGAAAGCCGTCTTCCACTCATCCCCCTCCTTTATGCGGACCCTATAGTATGCCTTCCTGAGGTCCAATTTAGTGAAAATACGGCCCTTTCCCAGTTGGGCCAGCATGTCCTTCATCAGTGGTAACGGGTATAGGTTCTGAGCTGAGATGCAGTTCAGGTTTTTGAAATTAACACATAATCTCAGGGAGCCATCTTTCTTCTCTCTGAACAACACGGGTGCAGCTACCTTGGGTCGTGCTGGCTCAATGAAACCCCTTTTCAAGTTTTTATCAATGAATTTCCTCATTTCCTCCATTTCCCTAGGAGACATTGAATATATTTGGGGCTTCGGAAGCTTTACTCCCGGCAAAATATCGATGGAGCAATCAGTAAGTCTGTGGGGTGGAAGCTTATCTGAAGATTTTTCACTAAAAACCCCTTTCAGGTCCCAATACTCTTTTGGAATCTTTTCTTCCCCCTCAATTCTCTCCTGGCCCCTGGCGGCCAATGCGGGGCTGGAGCCAGCAGGCTCTAGGGCGTCGGCCTCCCCGTTTGGGGCTGTGCTGGTCTGAATGCGCAGCCACTCCTCCCTCCAATTAATGCGAGGGTTCCATTTACGAAGCCAGGGGAGTCCCAAAATAAGGGGTCTGTCCATTCCAGGAGCCACAATAAAAGAGATCAATTCTACATGGGTGCCCATTTTCATCTCTAGAGGTTCAGTGTAGAAATGGGCTGGGCCACCCCCTGCAATGGATCCATCGATTTGGCAAAAAACAATAGGGGTTTTCAAAGTCCTTAATTTCAAGCCCAGTTTTTCAACCATTGCAGGGTTAATCATACATCTCGAACAGCCTGAGTCAAGGAGGGCAGGAAGCTGTTCTGTCTTCCCATCGGGTGGCACCCTTAACTCTACTGGGATCAACATGGGGCCTTTATTTGAACTCACCCAACGAGGCTTCTTCTTCCGCCTCCTGCCTGAAGCGCTGGGGGGTGTTTTCAGCAGCGAGAGCAGCCTTTTTCTTCCTCCCCGGGGTCTTGCTCGTCTTCCCTTCCCTCTTGGCAGGGGGCGGGGCAGTTGCAGGAAGTTTAACGCGGCAATCCATGGCGCGGTGGGCCCCCTTCCCACAACGGAAGCACGTGAACGGCTTGGCCTTGCCAGCGGAGCTTCCCTTCCCTTCACCCCTGATGCGGAATGGGGCCTTTTGAGCTGGGGGGGGTGATCTCTCTGCTTTCTCCTCTTTCACACGTTGAAGTCTAATCAAGTCAAGCTCAACGTCTGCTGCATTTTCATACCAAGCTGTAACTCGCTTGGGAAGGTGTCTGTTAACGCATTGTTGGTAAATGTTCTCATTTAATCCTAATGCAAACTGGTCAAGAAGGGCATCTTCAGACCAGCCTCTCATATAAGAAGAAAGCTGTTGAAACTCCTGAATATATTCAGCCACCAGTCTATCTCCCTGTTTGAGGGCCATAAATTTCACCTTCCCCCGTTTCTCAATCAGTGGATCATCAAATCTCCTTTTTAACTCAGTCATAAAGGCATCAAAATTCCTCAGGAGGGGGGAATTGCATTGGTGTAAGCTGACCATCCATTCGGCCGCTTTTTCCTCCAAAGAAAGTAAAACCATTCGCACCTTCATCTCATCTGTTTCTAAATCGGGCCCATAAATTTCCATATACTTCCAAATCTGTATAACAAAGAGACCCAGGTCCCTGGGATTTCCGTTATATTTTACTGGCAAGGGAGGGACTTTTGTCATTCTGCATCTTCTGGGGGGGGGCCCTACTCTGGCAGCAGCCCTGGCTGGGGGGGGAAGCTGTTTCTGGGTTTGTTTGCTCCCACCCCCCCTCGGCCTCTTCACCCTCCCTAAATTTTTGCATAGAGTACCTTTGTTCAAACTCTTCCATTTGTTCTCTTTCCCAGGGCGTCCGTCTGGTCAAGGTTTCTTCCCAGTCGGCTGGTTTTTTCTTTTGTTTTCTCCTGGTAACTCCAGCATCCAAACTCTCACTATCCTCTTTTTGCCCCACACCTAAGGTCCATCGAGGGCGAACCGCAGGGTCCTCTATTCCTAGGCCAGCCATTCTTCCAGGTAAAGATGGGTCTGCAGATTCCCTTTCAGTCTCCTCTTCATCGCTCGCTCGCAATGACATTTTCCTCGTTCCTTCTTGTGAGTACACCCCCCACGGTAGGTTGAAAACTCCTGGTGGGGTGTGAGTGAGTCTTCACTTACTGTCAGCACCTCTTCATTGGGTAATTAAGAAAGAAGACCACGAGACTTCATAGGTAGAAATCAAGTGTACTTTTACTAATTATAAATGATTAAAGGCGTAGCGAAGCGAAGACTGATTATTTAGGCGCAAAAGCGATTGATATATAGAATAACCCATTCCCCACCCCTTGGCATCACAGTTACAGTCCAATCATAATTCTCCTAAGTGTCAGGTGTGAGATAACTTCAAAAGGCATCACTAAGATGGAATGTCGGTGCCGTTAGGCTTGGCGGGAACCTCCTCCGCATGCATAGTTCGACAGGCAGCAGAGCTCCAGAATCTTCCTCCAGCACAATTAGTAAACCCCTCCCAAACACCATGCCCTCCCTCCCCGTTTCATGGCAGCCGAAGCAGCAGCAAAGCAGAGGCTGACAGCGACCATTTTTCACACTTAGCAACCGTTGCAGCATCCTCATGGTCACGTGATCAAAATTTTGATGTTTGGCAACAGATTCATATTTATGATGGTTTCAGTGTCCTGGGGTCATGTAATCGTCTTTTGTGACCTTTTGACAAAATATAAAATTTTTTATCAAGACCCCCCCACCCCCACCGGTCAATGGTGTCCCTCTTTACCAATCTGAAAATCTGGTCACCTTAGTTAAGCATGAAAAAGATGTGTGTGTGTAACCAATATGTAATGTAGTAATAGATATCCCTCAAACATCCAGTAAATCAAGCAACAAGTTAAATTTAAGTTAGAGGTTAGTGAAAATATTTTTCCCCACCCAAGTTCACAGACTCCATAAAATCTATCTGTAGACCACTCCAGGTTAAAACTCCCAGCCTGAAGTGATACATCTTGCCACCAGTCTATTATCATGGGGTAATTCTGAATTGTGTGAATAAATACTCTGTTTCCTTTCATAAACTTATTTAGTTTCCCCTCTTTCTCTTTTGTCTTGTTTTTCCTACATTAAAAAAACCCCAAACTTAAATACTTCAGATTTAGGAAAGGTACCAAATACCTTTTTGTTGTCATTTTCAGATGAGTTATGAATACTCAAGATGTCTTTCTGAAGTTGCTATTTTCCTTCCAAGGGAAGTTCCCATTGGCACCAATATCAACCAGCTTTCTTGGCAAAGCTGGCAGACTAATATCAACTTGCTTTGTTTTTCATTGATAATTTCTGAGGTGAGGCACAAATAAGGTCTGTGTGTATCCAGAAAAGGAGAGATGATTCAACCACTCTACATAATTTTATTAAAAGACCAGCTAACAATATCTTCATGTTTAATGTTTCTTTCTTGCCATTTTTTTTTCATTTCACTTCCTCTTGGCATGTGCATAAAAATCCATTAAAGAAAGAAAGTCATGATGGCTTTTACAAAAATTGGTTGATTGTAATTGTGACCTGCAAATTGAAAGAAAAAAATAACAGAATAACAGAGTTGGCGATCTTCTAGTTCAATCCCCTGTTCAAGCTGGAAATCCTATACCATTTCAGACAAATCATTGTCCAATCTCTTCTTAAAAACCTCCAGTGTTCGAGTCATTATTAAATTGCTTTGAATCCCTTTTGGATTGAATAAGGAGAGATTCTTACATTTCCATTCAGCTAAATATTTCATTTTACCAACCAACATTACAGGAAAATCAGTTAGGATTGAAAATTCATGGACTAATCATCAATGATTTTAGATATACATGCAGAGTGAAATTATCAAACCAGGTTTCATAAAATAACAACTCCAAATATGTAATCAAAATTTGGAAATTTATACATTAATATGTTAAATCTTTCATAAGCTATAGCTCTAACTATAATATACATTCTTTATTAAAAAATAGTTAAATGAATAGGTGATATGATAAAAAGGGAATAAATCCTTGGCAATTCTCTAAGCCCTGGAGAATTACCTTTATGAGGTAGCAGAATCTTTCTTTCTAGGTAGAGTTAATGTCTTTTTCCCCCCTAACACAAAGAACAAACTGAATTTCCTCATTTGAAGGCTGAGTAAAGAAAAAACCTTGAACTCCCTCTCTTCTCTGAGACACTATTTGCTTATATGATGAGATATACCTATAGTATTTAAGTATGTTGATTACAAACTTGAATACAAAATGAAAGATTTTTTTCTATTTGTTCATAAGCAATAGGAATGCTCAGATTATATACACAGTCAGTTAAAAATACTAAAATGTTTTTCAAAAGATTGTTAAAAGTGGTAATTCCAAATGCTGGGTTTTGTCCTTATCTGAACTAGTACATGATTGGCAGCTCAGGGGAGAAAATACAGGTAAAGGTTGCTCCTTATGCCTGATTTTGCTTATATTGTCAGCAACCATGGAAAACCTTTTCATTGGTTGCTCCATAAAAAAATCACTTAGCAGTTGGAATCACTGAGAAGTTCTGGTTGACCAATTTATAACATTAACAGCCATCCTGTGGTTTGATAAAGCAGGAATGCATTAGTAGTATATTGAGAGTGATGGCTCAGTGAAGCCACACATTGCTGGGTTAAACTGTTCCAATGGTTGAAAGAAATTGGATTTTTTTAAATTGGATGATAGTAGATTTTTTTCAGTAAAGAAATTTGAGAAGGCCTTATGAATACATTTAAGAAATAGATTGAAGCATGGGAAAAAACCAGAAATATGGTCAATTAGCTAATAGTGGTATATACATTCACTTTTTTCTCACCTGGGAATCTATTTTTATACTTTTCTTTTATAGAATATTTGAAAAGATTTTTTGCTGCCAAAATTATGACAATGTTGATGGGGGCTGAATTCTACAGGGGGAGGAGTAAAGGGGTGGATTTGAGGGGCAGCCCAAAGAACTGTCTGTCTAAATTTGCATCAGCAGGCAGTAACATTTTCATAGACTATGATCAGAGGAGCAGCTGATCCTATGGAGAGATTCCTCCTGCATTCAGTCCCAGGCCTACAAGTGGAAGTACCCCTTCCTTCCTTCCTCCCTCTTTCTTCCTTCTAGCCTTCCTCCCTTTCCATTCTTTCTCCTTCCTTCCTTCCTTCCTCTTGCCTATTTACCTTCTGTCTTTCTGCTCTTTAGATCTCTCTTCCCCTTCCCTTCCTTCCTCCTTCCATCCTTTCACCTTCCCTCCTTCCTCCCTTCTTCTTTAGTTTTCTGTTCTTCCCCTTCTCTTCCTTTATTCTTCCATTATTTTCTTCTTTCCTCCCTCCCTTCTTTTTCTTTCCTCCTTCCATCCTACCTTCTTCCTTCCTTCATTCCTCCTGCTTATCTACCTTCACCTTATCTGTTTTTCTGCTCTTTCCCTCTCTTCTTTCCTTTCTCCTTCCATCCTCTCTTCTTTCTTTCCTCACTCACTCCCTTCCTCCTTTTCTCTTCCTTCCTCCTTCCATTCTTTCAGCTTCCTTCCTTTTGCCTATCTACCTTCTCTGTCTTTTTGTTCTTTCCATCTCTCTCTTCCCCTTCGCTTCTATTCCTTCCTCCTTCCATCCTTTCACCTTCCCTCCTTCCTATTTCTTCCTTCTTCCTTTCTTCTGCCTATCTACCTTCACCTTCTCTGTCTTTCTGCTCTTTCCCTGTCTTCCCCTTTCCTCCCTCCCTTCTCTACTTTCTAGTTCCATCTTTTCTTCTTTCCTCCCTCACTCCCTTTTTCTTCCTTCCTTCCTTCCACCATCCTCTTGCCTATCAACTTCATCCTCTTTGCCTTTCTGCTCTTTCCCTCTCTTCCCCTTCTCTTCCTACCTCCTTCCATCTTTCCTCCCTCCCTTCCTCTTTTTCTTCCTTCCTTTCTTCTTCCATCTTCCTCCTTCTCCTTCCACTTTCTTCCTTCTATTCTTTCTCCTTCCTTCCATCTTTTCTCCTTCCAACTTCTTCCCCCCCCTCCCTTCTTCTTTTCCTTCCCCCTCCCTCCTTCCTTTCTCTGCTTCCCACACTCTCCTTGGGAGGGGACAAAACCCAAGGGCTAACGGGGTCAGGGGTGGGGGGTAGCAGAGACCAAATAAAGTCAGAAGATCTTATTAAAACTTACCTATTTGTTGGATCGCATTGCGGCGAACTTATAAACCAAATCAGGGGAACATTTTGCAACTGATGATGCTGCAAGAAAAGGGGGAGGGAGGCGGCCCTGCCGTTTCCCCAGTTTTGCAAGTAATGAGAAACGGTGCTTTAATCTGAAGCAAAGGACGACTGCAATCAGAACCACAGACAGGGAAAGAACCTTGTAGCACAAAACCCACCTTTGCATGGTTGTGAGAACACAGGTAAAACAAAAAAAAGCACAGCGCCCTCCTGAAACTGCATTAACATAACGTCCCTCTGCCCTCTGAATAGGACTCAGTGTGACTCCGATTTGAATATGAGCACACAAAGCCAGGCGGGGAGATAAGCACCTTCATTTGCATTCTATGAGACTCTGATGTTTTGCGAGGAACAATCCCCGGGGCTCCCTGTGACTTTTTGCATATTTTTCCCTTTGTGCGAAAGTAAGGTGACCAGATTTTAACACTGGTAAAGCGGGACACCATTGACCAGGGGGTGTGTGTCTTGATTTTTTTTTTTTTAAAAAGGGACTTTTTAAAAATGCTGCGGGACGCAGGACAAATTGTTAAAAATCAGGACTGTCCCGCCAAAAGCGGGACATCTGGTCACCTTATATAGAACATTATAATTTTTAAACTTGTAGTAGTAACTGTTTTCTTGTACCTAAGGCCAGAAAAAGCAATCCAACCAATTTTCCTTGGGTGAGAAAAATTAAGGCTGGAAACTTTCTCCTAACATTTTACTAGCCTTTAAGTGATGCGCTTTCCAACTTCAGAACAGCAGAAATGGAGAGAAGGAGTTAGTTAGGCAAAACACGGATATTTTGTGCCTAGTGACATCCAACAGTCATTTCATATCTATTTAGATTTAGTTTTGGAATCCAGAATATTTGTTTAAGCTATAACACAAATGGGATCTACTTTTTTTCAATTAGTAGTGCATACCAATGGCATAAATGTTCAAGTTTATTTATTTATTACATTTGTTTGCCTCGCATCTCATCAGAAGACTACTCTGAGTGGCTTACAACATTAAAATGAAGCTACACACACACACACACACACACACACACACACACACACACACACACACACACTATATGAAGGGAACAGAATATATGTGGGATGGGGTGGGGAACTATTATTAGTCAATCAACTCTGATATTCCCCTATTGGGGCTCCAAGCCAACTGGCAGAGCCAGGTCTTCAGAGTTGTAGAAAGTCAGGAGATGGGGGCCAATCTCACTTCCAAAGGGTCAAGTCCACAGCAGTCTCTTCTCCTGCACCTTGACAGCTGGAATTCCTTGACTGATGGGATGCACAGCATGACTCTTCTTGATCAATTGATCAAATATATATGGGTGAGTATGTACAGTATATGATGACTCTATGGATTTAAATTGTTAGAAAATCAAAAAAGTCAATTTAAAAAGATGAAGTTTAGTAAGGACAATGTATACATTAATTTTCCCTAAGAAACGACTTCCGGGGAGTGGCCTGTCGCCGGTCGGCAGCTTAACAGAGCTGCCCCCAGAATTCAGGATCGTTATCTACTCAATATCAAGAAGATAACTCTTTTTTCAGACAAGAAAAAAGCAGTGAGGAATCTCAGCTGGTAAGAATCTTCTTTGAAGTTCACAGTTTGTTTCTTTGTGAGCTGTGGACGGAGGGGGAGAATCAACCCAAAGCTGAGTCATTCAACTCCGACCTGAACTTCGCAGCTGTTATTCACAGCACGAGACAGGATCCCCTCCCCCTCAGGACAATCTTTAGAAAAGAGACTATTAAAAATCAATACGAGCAAAGACCAACTTGTGAACTTTAAAACCTTTCTCTATCTGAAATACCAGCTTCAATGTTATAAAAACCTCTTTTGCTTAATTGTCTTCAAAATGGCGTTTACAGCTTCTGCATCTGTTATCTCCGGCTTCCTGCTACAGAAGTAAAGAAATAATCTCTTATAATTTAATTAGAGCTACTCCCTTAAAGCTTTCAAGACTCTTTGTTGATTCAGACACATTCCAAACATTCTAAACGGACTTTCTCTTTTGAAATCCTCCGTAAAACCCCTTGGAAAAAAAAAAAAGAAAAAAAAAGAAGGGAAAAAAGGGGGGGGAGGAATTTCTTTTTCTCCACATAACACAGTGGATTAGTAATTTAGAATAAATAATTAAAACCAAAATATAATGGCATCCAAATCAACCTCTGTTAAATTACCTCCGAAAACGTCTCCCATACCTGGCACAAAGTTGCAGCCCCCACCATCTATGCCCCCTAGTGGAGATGTACTAACAAAAGAATTTTTTCTGGAAATGTTCAAAGAATCCAGAGAACAGAACTTAGAAATGTTTAAAGAATTCAGAGAACAGAATCTAGAAATGATTAAAGATTTCAAAGATGAAATAAGGAATGAGATGGAAGTTCTATATGACAAATTCGATACCAGGGTCACTAAAATGAATGATAATATGATGGGAATTGTAAATGTGATAACAGAATATATTTCTGGAATGGAAGATAATTTAGAAACTCTCAATGAAGCTAAAACTAACCTGATATCCAAAACTGAAGTGGTGGAACAAAAAATTGATAATGCTGAAAAACAAATTATTATGATACAGTATAAGCAGATGGAGCTTGCATTAAGAGTGAGGGGGCTGCGTGAAGAAAAGCAGGAGAACTTAAAGCAAATGTTTTCTGAAGCTTTTGACCGTCTGGTGGGAAAACCGGGATCCAATTTTGATTGGCAGATTGACAGGATTTTTCGTGTTAACTCATGGGCGGCAAAACAAAGGCAACTTCCCCGAGACGTGGTAATATACTTTGTTACAAGAGAATCTAGAAATATGATACTACAAGAGTCCTACAATACTAAGCTTCAAATTGGTGGACAGGACCTGATTGTTCTGAAAGAAATACCGCCTCAGATGCTAAGAGCCAGAAGAGATTATGCTTTTCTGGTGGAAGAGCTCAGAAGGCGCCAGATACAGTACAGATGGGATGCCCCATTCGGTATTATAGTTACAATGGACAAACAAAGATATCGTCTCAGCTCTGTATGGAAAGCTCGTGATTTCTATCATAAGATTCTGAAGATGGGATATCCTGAACCTTCGGGATATGGTGAAAAACCACGAGACGAACAAGATAAACAGCAAACCACACAACCATCAGATAAAATGTATCATCTCCCTCTTCCGGAAGGGCAAGGAGTCAAGGAAAAAAGATCCAACCGCAAGACCACCAGACAAACGGATAAACAAGCTACTATGCAACAATCTCAACAATCATTGGCCACTGACCAAGGAGCTACTGCAACAAGCTCAGAAGCTGTGGGAGGAGCCAAACCAAAGGTGAGACAGGCCTTGCGGGAGGCTCTAAAAAAGCTTCAGGCAACCAAAAATGACAACTAAGATTTTGACATGGAATGTTAACGGATTGAACTCTCCACAGAAAAGAAAGAAAATATTTCATTATCTTAAACAGTTTAAGAATGACATAATTTGCTTGCAAGAAACTCATATCAAATCAACCGATCAAAAATATTTGTTTAACCCCAAACTGGGCCAACATTTTGCGACCTCAGCCATGGAAAAGAAAAATGGCATAGTAGTATATTTAAGAAAAGACATTAAAGCTGAGCTAATTGAAGCAGATCCCTTTGGAAGATATATTGCATTAGATTTAATCTTAGAAGGGAAAAAGACGTTACTTTTGGGAATTTATGCTCCTAATCAACAACAAGATGGATTTTATAGAAATCTCCATGCTAAATTAGTACAGTGGGATTTTGAGTCTTGTATATTAATGGGTGACTGGAATGGCGTGATCGACACCAAAAGAGATAAGAAGACAGCTCGCCCGAACACCAAATTTCGAGCTAAGTTACCCAAACCCTTTTTTGACATGCTGGACGACTTTGAATTGCGAGACGCTTGGCGCGAGAGGCACGCAGAAGAATATGACTTTACCTTTTTTTCCAATAGACATCAATCTCTTTCAAGGATTGATTTTATACTAATTACAAATGATTTACTTTGTAGGGTGAAGAAGACAAAGATTATGGCGAGAGTTCTTTCAGACCATAATCCAGTCTGGATGGAATTGGGAAGGGTAGCCCAGGCAAGAAGGTCCTGGAGGTTGAATGAAAACTTATTTAGATATGAAAAGTATGTTAATGATTGTAAAAAATTGCTATCGGAATATTTTGTCTTCAATATGAACAAGGGTACATCTTTGGAACATGTATGGGATGCAAGCAAAGCGTATATGAGAGGAGTATTAATGAATATAAATAAAATACATAGATACAAACAAGGGCAAAAACGAAAAGAATTGGAAGAGGAAATTAAAGGGAAAGAGTCAGAATTAACATTGAATCCAGGAGATACAAAGATTAGGGAAACAATTGCTATATTAAAATCTCAGTTTGATATGCTGATCTCTGACCAGGTAGCTACTAGTTTATTATATGCTAAACATAATACTTTCTGCAATGCAAATAAACCCGGTAGGTGGTTGGCTTATCAGATTAGAAAAAAAAGGAAAGCTCGAAATGTATCCAAATTGTGTCACAGAGGGAAGGAAGTGTTTCAACAGGAAGAGATTCAAAAGGTATTTCGGGAATTTTTTACAGAGTTGTATAAAGGGGATAAAATTAAGGACGGAGATATAGACAAATACCTAGATAAAGAGAAAATCCCCCTAGTCAGAGAAGAACATAGGCATAAGCTGAACCAACCTATAACCTCTGGGGAAATTTTGCAGGCAATTAAACAATTAAAGTTAGGGAAAGCACCAGGCACAGATGGTTTAACAGCTGTTTATTATAAATATCTACAGTTAGAAATGGTAGAACCCCTCAGAGAACTATTCAATAAAATTCAATCGGGAGGGAAAGTGCCTCCCTCGTGGAAGACTGCGTTCATATCGTTGATACCCAAAGAAGATCAAGACCTTACCCAACCAAAAAATTACAGACCTATTTCATTACTTAATGTAGATTATAAAATTTTTACTAAAATATTAGCAAATAGGCTAATGGGGGTAACTCAGCAACTGATACATACCGATCAAACTGGTTTTATACAGGGCAGACAGATGAAGGATAACGTTAGATTAATTATCAACGCTTTAGAATACCTGGGAAAGAACAATCAAATCCCGGCCGCATTCATATTTTTGGATGCAGAGAAAGCCTTTGATCGAGTTAATTGGCAATTCCTGCTGAAGACATTGCAAAAAATGCAGATAGGAGATGGCTTTTTACGGTCAATTGGTGCAATATATCAGCAGCAAACAGCCCAGATCATTGTCAATGGAAGTCTGACAGACTCCTTTCAAATTGAAAAAGGTACAAGACTGGGCTGTCCTCTGTCCCCATTATTGTTTATTATAACTTTGGAAATACTGTTGAATAAGATACGGGGCCTGGGCGGTCTAAAAGGGATCAAAATTAGACAGCAAGAATATAGAGTTTGTGCATTTGCGGATGATCTGGTTATAATATTGGAACAACCGCAGGAATCTAGTAGGGTATTATTGAATACGATCAATCAATATGGTCAAGTCTCGGGATTTAAAATAAATCTAGGAAAAACCAAAATAATAGCTATAAATATGACTATCAAACAGAAGGAAGAACTGGGGGCGACGCTAAGATGTGAGGTAGTTAAAAAAGTTAAATATCTTGGAGTTAATATCTCAATCTCAAATGGGAAATTATACAAGTATAATTATGAATCACTTTGGCATAGTACACAGTTGGAGTTGAAAAGGTGGGAAAAACTGCATTTGTCCTTGCTGGGTAGAATAGCGGCAGTAAAAATGAACATTTTACCAAAATTTTTATTTCTTTTTCAAATGTTACCAATACTTAAAAGAGATGCGAATCTTTTAGAATGGCAGAAGGGTATCAACAAATTTGTGTGGGCAGGAAAGAAGCCGAGGGTAAAGATGAAAATAATGCAAGATGCACGTGAAAGAGGAGGATTGAAATTACCTAACTTAAAATTATACTATGACGCAGTGGCATTATCTGCAATTAGTGATTGGATTCATCTAACTAATGACAGAATTTTGAATATCGAGGGATATGATTTGTTATATGGTTGGCATGCTTACCTGTTATTTAACAAAAAAACGGATAAGAAATTTAAAAATCACATCTTAAGAAATGCTTTATTGCGGGTTTAGAAAAAATATCAACATAAACTAAATGATAAAGTGCCCATGTGGGCAATTCCTAGACATGCAATTGAAAATATGAATGTAGAACAAAAACACGATAGAACCACCTATAGACAACTTCTTATCTCAGAAAGAGGGGTGATGGAACTAAAATCTTTAGAGGTACTTAAAGAAGAGAAGGTAGTTCAAACGTGGTTTCAGTATGGTCAACTACAAGCTAGGTGGAAAACAGATCAAAAAACTGGCTTTGTAAAAGTTGAGGATAATTTGTTTAAACAAATAAGAGATCAAAGCTCAATGCATATAAAGAGGATATATAATGTATTAGTACAGATGGATTCTGAAACGGAACTGATTAAGGATTGTATGATAAAATGGGCTCAGAATGTCGAGGAACCAATAATGCTTGAAACATGGGAAAGAATCTGGGTAAGAAATGTGAAATTTACACAAGCACAAAACTTGAGAGAAAATTTTTATAAGATGTTTTATAGATGGCACCTAGATCCTAAAAAGCTTGCCTCTATGTATCCAAATGTTCAACCTAAATGTTGGAGATGTGGTTCTTGTGATGCTACATATTTTCATATATGGTGGACATGTCGTAATGTTAAGGCATTTTGGATAAAAATATGGTGGATCCTGCAAAACATCTTTAAAAGAAGGATAAAATTTACCCCCCAGCTGTTTTTACTGGGTATATGCATTGATTTTACAGTAGCAGAGACTAATTTGATCCTGTATTTAATAACGGCAGCAAGACTCTTGGTGGCGCAGTATTGGAAGAAGAAAGATTTACCCACAATTCAAGAATGGACTTTGAAAGTTATGAACTTAGCCGAAATGGCCAAAATCTCAGCATATCTCAAAGAACATTCAAACGAGAGATACAAAAGAGACTGGAAAAAGTGGATTGATTACATAAAAAGTAAATATGGGACTAAAAAACTCCAGATAGCTTATGCTTAGTATCAGTAATAATTTAAATTGTTTAAAATTTGGGTAACAGTAAGAAGCTGAGTTCAATGTAGAGATATTTCAGACTGTGATTGTTCAAAAATTATACCACGTATGGTCTTTGGGAAGTCGGGGGGAGGGAAGGGAGGTGGGGATTTAGGGGGAGGGGGGAGGGGGGAAATACAATATGTGTTAAATTCCATGATTGTATTTGTATACTGTGGCTTTTCAATGTTAGTGCGAAAATAGTACAAACCGAATATACTGGAAGGTAATAGATACCGAAGGAAAGAGTCAGGTGAAAGAAGAAGGAGGGTGGAGAGGGTGAGAGAGAGGAGGAGGAGAAGGGAGGGAGGGAATGGAGAGGGAGTGATAGGGTTAGAAAGAAGGGGAGGGGAAGTAGGCGTAGAGGGGTGTGTGAGAAGGAAGAATGAAAGTTGGAGGGGGTTGAAAGAGGGTGTATGGCAGGCCAAGGTGGTATACTGGGTTTGTATTGTAGAGGGCATTTTCTATATAAGTGAGGGCCGTGTTTATTATTCAATGTTATATGCCCTGATCAAGCACAGTGAATATGTGATTGTATAGAATGAAAACATAATAAAATATACATTAAAAAAAAATTTCCCTAAGAAACAAGAATATTTAAAAATATTCTGATCCTTGAATCACTACTCTATTATTAAAGAGAACAATGCTTAAACTCATTTCCCCACTTTAACTCCCCTGTAGCTCCACTACTAATGCAGAATAGAAGGAACAGGGAGAGTTGTTTAATTTATGCTGCCAGGTTTTTTCCATTTCACCAAGACAATCATATAAAAACTGTAGAAGGTATGCAAGAGAGACACAATACAACAAACACATTAACTTGAGTCACCTACTATAACTAGAAATGTATCTCTTTTCTGTTTTAGATTGCAACAGAGCAAGTGTGGTGATAAAGGAACACAGTTAAATGAACACATTCACTTTTAACTTGGTAAATAATAAACTGATACAATAATGGAAATAAGACTTTTAAAAAGTGAATTCATTATTTGCAAGTTTAAAAAACAATACATATGAGAATTTGAAAGCCTTGACACAGATTAAACGTTGTAATTTTTGGCAATGTATGATTGTCTTTGATGTGGCTACATATATAACATCCAGGAGGAATTTGGAAATTATTAGGGTGTGTAATTTAAATTATGATTGCTATTTTTAAAAAATTGGGGAGTTGCTTAGTTTGAAAATTACTGTTTTTAATTATGCTTGTAACGCTTCAGGCAAGAGGAAAAAGCAACAACTTCACTGGTAACAATATTTGATCTTGACAGATTTTGCTGAATGTTGTTGAATGCCTTGTTATTAAAGTGAATGGTAAATTATGACTTAAATTCTACATTACCTCACAGGGGCTAAATGTAGCTAACTTGCTTTGGAGCCAAGCTACTAATTGAATCAGATTTTAAGTGCATAAACCAGTATGTAAAACAGCTATAACAGACAAAGGATCTCACACTAATTATTCTACTAGAAGGGACATATATTATCATGTGCCCAATCTGTTTACTTAAGTAGTTTTCTAGGAGAAATTGCAATTATTAAGACTTGTTGAGACCACTGTCATCAATTTTATTGCCAAAGTTGAAACCTAATAAAGACAATATAGTAAATTCAATAATATATGAGTAAATTCAGCAACTTATTTTCATTCAGCTAGTTTCTTTTATCTAGATTGTTCAGGAAATTATTCTGTGTAAAAACAGAGTGTAGCCCTCCCAAAAATATAGGCCCTGACCCCATCGAGTGCCTAGCTTGTCATTCCAATGGAAGGCAAGCACTGATTTGTAGTCTGGATGTGAGTCATGCTGTTTATTTGAGAAGAAGGAGGACCATCTGCTAATCATGAGCAGATGACAAATTTGATGCATCGACACTGCTGTTATTTCCAAATTTGTAAGTAAACACATTTTGTAACCTTGCAGATAACATTTTCCCACTAATGAAAAGTTTAAATTTATGCAAAACAATGAAAAACATCTTTTTTGAAATGTGCTTTGAAAGCACTGCCTAAGTTTTGACAGCCAAGATTGCAAATAGCAATCTGCTAACTAGTGATCTCATTGTCTTCAGCCTCCATAACCAAGCAAATATAGCTGTTAGGCATGAACACCTTGACTCCTGGGATTGAACATCCAGAGTTCCTATGGGACAATGTTAGTGGGGAATTCTGGGAGTTTCAATCTCAACATATCTGCAGAATGCTGGCTTGTATTGCTGAAACAGCCCTCTTCCTTTTGGAAGGAATATGGCTCACTGCTTTCTATGAAGGGTTCTTTCTTCCAAGGGCCTTGAATCACAGTACCGTAGTCTTGAACTGAATGATTTGTAGGCTAGGTCTGCCTTCTTTTGGCTGTAGTTTTAAAGACACTCCTAAAGGGAACAAACAGAACTTTTTCCATGGAGCCATAGCAAATAGGGCATCGTCAAGTCCAGTTTTCAGCATTGCAACAGAGTCGTTCCACCTTTTGCCATTTGCCCAATCCCTTCATTCAACATATTATCAGGGAAGCTTCAAAAACAAGGTCTATCAGTCCAGAGGCAAGATGCCAGGGGAGAAAATGACATGTGCATTCAATCACATCCAGATGATTCAAACAAGTAAATTTTAGTACTAGGAAATTGATACACAGACAACCCCACACTGGGTCAGCAGCTGATTTAAAGAAGAAGAAAATAATATTTACTCCTTATACATGTGAAACTGCTTTGTCTATATAGGTATGACACCATTTTTATCTACTGCTGTAAAAATACATGCTGGGGAAAAGCTAGCCAACAGCCTTCTAAGGCCGCCCAGTAGAAGCAATAGCAGCAGAATTATCAGGCCAAGCAGAAATAATCAATCTACTTTAACTATGCTTGAAGCTCTAAAATAGGGGTGTCAAATGGCGGCCCATGGGCCAAATGCATCATGCGCAGGCCACACCCAGCTCCGTATCAGCAATGTGACAGCATGAGTTTGACACCCATGCTCTAGAAAATCACAAAAGACAAATATAGAGGCAGGAAGGTAGAAGAAAAGGATTCTGGGAATATCCAGGAAAAGCTGATTAAATTGGGAGAGTATCTAAATCTATATTATTTTTTCACACTGTAATGAAACAGTACAACAGAAGGCAACAAGGTAGGATAGGGTAGGACAGGATGGGGTGGGCTGGGGTAAGAAGGAAGGAAGGAAGGAAGAATGGAAGGAAGGAGAAGGGAAAGGGAGAACAGACAGGAACTACCAGTAGCACATTTAGACATGATATTACTGGGGTGTTTGTGTATCTAGCACTTGAACCTTCTGAGATTGGTACTTGTCCCACTGTGTTCAATTGTATCTTAGGGTCTTTGTAGCTCTTCTGCATCTCTCAGCTTAGTTTTGGCACAGAAAGAAATGTAAGAATAGTTCTGCAACTATAAATGAGAGTTGTTTCCTATTGTCCAGTCTCCCAGATGTTTGGATTTTTTTCCCCTAACCTTTGCTGACAAAAGTGCAGTGAGGCAACAAAGAGAATAGTGGGTGGGATGCTAAAGTCATGTCTGTGCACCTGGTTTGGCAACTGAAGGGATCATCACTTGGCTCATTGTCAGTACAGGTATTGGAAGATGTTTTCATCTAGGGGAGCAGCTCAGAGCATGTTTCTGCTCTGTGAAAGTGCTCTAAAAGAGACCCCAAATTTACTGTGAAATAAATAAATAAAGAGAGGTTTTGTGCCATCTTGACAGTAATATTCAGGAATAAACAATTTAGAAGAAGAAAGACTCTTGGCAAGGGATGGGCTGCACCTCATGAAAACAGGAAAAAATATACTTGGAAAAAGACTGGCCCAACTCATCAGAATGGCTTAAACTAAAATTAGGGGAAAGGGTGACCGATCTTTAGAATCTCTAGAACACAAAACCAATCATAAATCCCATGAAAAGAAATCAAACAATGAGGTAGGGAGAAAAATTCAAACAGCAATTAGGAGATGCAGGAATCATACCCATTGACAAGCATAAAAGTCTTAAATGCTTATATACAAATGCTCAAGGTTGGGGAACAAACAGGGTGAACTAGAAGCAAAAGTATATGAGGGTAAGTATGACATGAGGGTAAATACAGAAACTTGGTGGGATGAAACCCATGACTGGAATGTACTGATGGATACAAATTGTTCAAAAAAAAACCAACAGATCTGCAAAAAGTGGAGGTGGAGTTGCATTATATGTGAGGGATCACTACATGTCTACAGAAATGTACATGATCAAAGATAAAAACCCCTCCAGAATGTATATGGGTCAATATAAAAAGGAGGGAAAGTGACATCGCCATAGGTGTATATTACAGGCCACCCAACCAATCAGAAGAAATAGATGAATTCTGTGCCAACCAGTTAACATATGTATGTAGGAAGCATACCACAGTAGTAATGGGAGACTTTAACCATCCAGATATCAACTGGGAGACCAACTCTGCAGCGAGTGGGAGTTCAAATAGATTCATAACCAACCTAGCAGGCAACTTTATTGTCCAAAAGGTAGAAGAAAGAATTAGAAGTAAAGCTATGCTGGACCTAATTCTTACTAATAGAGAAGATGTGATAGAGGGAGTTGAAGTTGCATCACATGACGCTGCTGTGATGACATGAGTTTGACATCCCTGGTATAGGTTCTCCTGCTTGAGCAGGGGTCTGAACTAGAAGACCTCCAAGGTTTGCTCTATTTCTATTCATATATCACCCAAAAGTATATATCTCTTTCTCTGTGTGTGTGTGTGTGCGCGCGCGTGCATTTGCAGACCTGATCATGATAAGTGTTAACAAAACCAAGAAACAGACTCCTTGTCGTGAAAACCCCCTCTTTATTTAGCTACTGTAAATTCATGGCATTCACCCACAGAAAAGTCCAGGCAATAATCCTTCCAAGAGTTAATTGCAATAACAGAACTTGGATAATTGCCAGGCTGAGATCTTCCAGTCGCAAAGCTGTAAATTAATTCCTGGCAAGAAGTCTCTGAGGCACGAAACACTATAAGCAAATCTTTCAAAAGAAATATAAATTGTTGTCTCCTGCAACCACCACTCCCCTTTTGCTTCAATTTATTCCCCAGCTGGGGAGGGGCCATTCAGCGTCCACATGTGCCTTTCTTCCTGAGTTGGCTCCTGTCCTCAGTTGTTCTCTTCTCCTGACTGCTCTGTGCACATGTGCATCTGGAACAGGCCCCAGTTGTTTTTCTTCCCCACTTATCTCCACCTCTGAAGGCAGCTGGGAAATGTTGGACGGCCCTGGCTCTATCTCTGCTTCTGATACAGAGCATCCCCAGACTCCAGGACTGGCCCAAGTTCCTCCCCAACCTCCTCATCGTCTGAGTCTGCTGGCAGCTGGCAGGCCACAACAATAAGAAGCTAAAATTGGAAGGTATATACAATTGGTTTAATTGAATGAGGTTAAAATATTTATGTTATCTCTTAATGGACTTTTGCTAACACTAGGACTGAAATAATGATAATAAATAATAGATCTATGGAAGAAGAAATCATTTATTGTATTTTAAGAGAAGGTGATAAAAATGTAGTGATAAAGATGGGAAGTCACTACTTTATATATTTCTTTTTATACTATATATTTCTTTTTCTTTTCTATTTTTCTTTTTCCTTTTGTTCTGCATCTTCTATTCTTGTCAGGGCTGCTTCGCTCAGTAACTAAGAAAGAAACCACTCAACTGCATTTTGCAGAATTAAGAGTACTTTTACTGGTTATGAGTAGATAGTAGCTGGGCAAAGCAAGATCTGAGGCAAAAGCGCACGTAATCATAGATACCAATATGTGACCCAACCCCCTCCCCCTGGTAACCCCAGCCCATAGTCCAATCAGTACACCCCACAGGTGTCATGTGGGAGACATCTTCAAAAAGCATCATCAGGCTGGTATGCTGGACAGTTGGCCTTGGCAGCAAATCCTTTATCTGCAGCATGCGCATTAGATGGTGAGAACAACTCCCTTTTTACAGTCACTCCTGTAGTGACACTTCCCCACCCAAATACAATGCCCCCCTCCCCACTTCAATGGCAGCCGAAAGCAAGCAGCAAAACAGAGGCTGACATCTGGCCCTCCATCAGGAAAAGAAAACATCCCTGCAGAAAAAGAACAAACACACAAACAACATAAAACAGGAACAAGGAAAAGGTGAAAAAGTGACCAATTCGGGTCATGGCTTGTCGGGGTAGGTAGAGTAGAATTTCCGTAAAAGTCAAGGAGCCCTCACGTGGGACTTATCGACCCATTCAGCATGAGAGGGGGGGGAAATGTTTCCAGGATATG
Source organism: Thamnophis sirtalis (assembly GCF_051295495.1). Classification (NCBI taxonomy): domain Eukaryota; kingdom Metazoa; phylum Chordata; class Lepidosauria; order Squamata; family Natricidae; genus Thamnophis; species Thamnophis sirtalis. Next base: position 57,013,143 of record NW_028261388.1, read on the forward strand.
AGATACTGAATCTGATTTCTGTGTTTTCGAGAATCAAAAATCTCCTTAATCTCAAAATGTTGCTCTCCCTCAATGAGAAGAGGGGCAGGTGGTGCAGGCAGAGGAACTTGCGGTGAGGAAGTGTGTTCTAGCTTCAAAAGGTTGACATGAAACACTGGGTAAACACAGTTAAGGTATTTAGGCAGTTCCAGTCGCACGATACAGGGTTAATAATCTTTACAATAGGAAATGGACCGACCTACTTAGGACCCAGTTTCTTAGACTTCTGGGTGGTTTGGAGAAACTTGGTAGACAAAAACACACAATCTCCAACTTTGTATTCTCTTTGCTTAGCCCTGTTCCTTGTGTGCTCGATGAGCAGCATCCAATGCCCTGCATGCCAAAGGCCAGATTTTGCGGAGTTGGTCACTCCACTCCAAGAGGGACAGGACGTGTGGCTTTTCTTGTGGTACCTCCGGAATAGGTACAAAATCATGGCCAAACACTACTTTAAACGGTGTAAAACCCGTACTGCTGTGCACCGAATTGTTGTAGGCCACTTCAGCATGAAGTAACAACTCAACCCAATTATCTTGCTGATAATTAATGAAACATCGGAGGTACTGTTCCAAAACAGAATTAGTCCTTTCACAAGCTCTGTTAATCTGCGGATGGTGGGCGAAGCTTAGCCCCTGGGCGGAGCCAATTAACTTCAAAAATTCTTTCCAAAATAGAGAGGTGAATTGGACCCCTCTATCAGAGATAATGCGGTCTGGCATCCCATGCAAATGATATACATGTGTAATGAACAATTTAGCCAAGGTTTTAGCCGACGGGATTTTGGAACACGGAATAAAATGAACCTGTTTGGAAAACAAGTCCGTAACGACCCAAATCACAGTATTTCCTTGACTCTCTGGCAATTCAACAATGAAATCCATAGATATTTCTTTCCATGGAGCCTCTGGACGGGCCATGCCTTGGAGTAGGCCCTGGGGTTTCCCTGGTGGGCGTTTCGCAGTAGCACATGTGGGGCAACTGGCCACATAAGACTCAATGTCCTTCTTCAATGACGGCCACCAAAATTGCCTTTTAATGAGATGCAGAGTTTTCACAAATCCAAAATGGCCCGCCATGTGTAAATCATGGGCCCGTTGTAGAACCAAAGTTCTAATGGCAGTAGGAACATACAATTTAACTCCTATCCAAGGTAGACCATCTTTCATGATACACTCATTTGAATGCTGTTCATCAGACTCAAGGCCCGCCTTGAGTTTGGAGACGAGGTCCTTTGTGACCTCAAAATGATAGCTGCTCTGGCTTCTGGTGACTACCAGAGCAGTGAGATTCTTCACTGGGATGACTGGGTGAACCACGCTAAGCTTTGAGCTGTTGTATTGTGGGAGTCTGGATAGAGCATCTGCCATAATTTCTTCCCCCTGGGATATACTTTAAAGTGAAGTCGAACCTGTTGAAGTGTTGTGTCCATCTCATCTGTTTAGGAGATAACTTCTGAGGGGTTTTAACACCTCCAGATTCTTGTGATCAGTCCACACTGATCACAGGGGTGTTTAGCCCCCTCCAGGAAATGTTGCCAGGTCATCAAAGCCCACCTGACTGCAAAAGCCTCCTTTTCCCATATAGCCCATTGTCGCTCTGTCTCAGTCAGCTTCCGAGAGTTGTAAGCGCAACATCACTAGCATCTGCCTGGACCACAAATGGCAAATCCATGTCTGGGTGTTTCAAAACTGGTTCAGCTGCAAACAGCCGTTTCAGTTTTTCAAATGCGGCTTGACACGGCATAGTCCAATTTAAGGGTTTTCCTGGTCTAGGCTTGGCCTCTCCCTTTGATTTCAGGAGGTTCGTAATAGGGAGGGCAATGCTGGCGAACGAGGGAATAAATTGATGATAAAAATTCCCTTTCTTCAGTCACTCCTGTACTGACACTTCCCCACCCAAATACAATGCCCCCCTCCCCATTTCAATGGCAGCCGAAAGCAAGCAGCAAAACAGAGGCTGACAATTCTTTTTTATTATTCTTTTTTCTTTGTATTAGCTTATTCTCTTATAATTATGATACTTAATAAAATTATACTTAAAATGGTGAAATTGGGAACAACTTGTCCCATCAATCATGCCTTAAAGAGTTACTAGTTGCTAGAGGTTGCTCTGAATGCTTGAATTGCTAAATTCCATCTTGGTGGTTTAAATTTCAAATAGTATGATCATCTTTCTTGGCTGAGATCTTGATTAGAATAGACGTTTTGAATCCTGCAAGCAGCTTGGATCTGGCCTCATAATTTATGCTGCCTTGCTACTGCTACAGAGATAAAAGGAGCTCCAGGAAGTTTCCAGCTGCTAATCTGCTGGTTGAAGTCTACATTGTAGCAGATCTAATTTATAGATGATTAATAATTAGAATTGGATATATTGCACACCCTTAATTCTCTAATATCCTTTGCAGGTTCCTTCCTGGATCCAATGTCCTTAAATATCTGCATCTTAAAAATATTACAAAGAATGCCCACACATGTCCTATTCTTTGTATTAATAGTAGTTTATAGACTTCTGGTAAGAAGCATAAAGTTTTTCAAATTATTGATATTTTTGTAGTTTTAGCTATATAATCTCTTTCTGATACCCCCCCTTTTAAAAAATTAATAACACAATTATTTGCCCCCTAAGATGGCGATGTTGAAAGTTATGGCAGAGAGCTTCCTAAATTTCTAATTTAAGCTTCAATTTGTTAAGCTAAAACTGAATATAAGAAAAACAAAATACAAATATGACCTAGAAATGATACTACCCTTTACATTTGGATCATGTACTGCAGTACAACCTCTGCCAATTTGCACCTACAACAGCCTCCATATATAATTTCCTTCCACATAATATTTTACATCCAAGTCTTGCATAAAACTTAGAGGTAAATATAAAAGTGCCTTGATGGGTTTCCACTTTCTATTATGTTGTGGTATATTTATAGGACTTTCCAGAATGTTCTACATCAACAAAGACATGGAGGAAAAAGACACATTCTTATAGAAGTCTCGCAGTAATCTCAGAATGTAACTTGAATTCAGTTACAAAATTATCCTGAGGCACCCCAAGCTTGGCAGATTGCTTGGAAAGAATACACAATATCAGAGGACCCACATCTTATGGCACAAGCGGCCTGGAGGCTTCCCTTTTATTTCTGAAGCAAGAGAGACAGCCAGCCCTTGTATCCACTTGTCCTGCCTTACACAACAAATCTGTCATTCTTGGAATATTTCTTTTGTAACAAGTTAATTAGTGTACATCTAATAATTTAGATTGAGTGTTTTGTTTCCTTAGAAATAGGCAGCACCTGCAATGATAGGTTAGATCATCAGAGGAAAAACTGAGACAGAACTCAAGAAAAAAGAAACACAAAAGGCTCCCACTGGTATTCTTTATGCTCTTGCCATCACCTTTTGAAAATAAAAGAAAATTAGAGATTGATTAATGAACGGTGCAACCTAGTATATGCATAATGTTCTATAAACCAACAGAGTTTGGTTTATAAACCAACAACCCCCCCCCCCAATCACATTTTTTTTACTGTTTTATGTGGTTATTCTTATAGTACTTCCATAATGATCTCCCTCAGTAACATCCTCACCTTGTTTCCTAGAGGGATATACAACTACAGAACATCTTTCATATTTTGACCATCTCTACAAACTGTTCCCTCTTGGTTTAGGTAGGGTGTCTTTGTTTTTAATTAGGAGCTCGCTCAGAGTGTAGTGTCTTTCTTTAATTGCTGAGTCAAAAAAAAAAGTATTCTATCTTAAAATGTATTGCCTGCATTTATGAGTCTTGCTGTACCTTGGGTAGTAGACCATCTTCCCATGATTCTTGCTAGAAAATTACCCCAAACAATCAGTCCAGGCGAATCAAAGAACTGGTGCCGGAGAAATGGCACCCATGGCAAGTTGGGAGAAGTAAAGTGGGACCACTCTGTGAATCAGAGAAGTGGCATCCAAAGAACCAAAGCCACTTGGATTATATTGCCTGGCCCCATAAATTAGGCATGCCTAAATTTTTTGGGGTGGTGGCGGGGTGGCATATTGTTGAAAATTACCTACAGATAATTTACCATGCATACACTTTTGGAGCATGGTGAAAAAAAGACTTTTCTATGGAAAGAAATTACTGATGCAAAGGACAAAAGTTTGGTACAAGTGAATATTATAATATCATATCATATTAACATAGTATATGATATATCATAATATTCAGTTTTTATGACATTCAGTTTTTATTAAATAAATAAATATTTTAAATTACATTTTTATGATTTGTGCACCAAAGCATTATCACCAGTGGTGGACTCCTGTGTGTTCGCACCAGTTCTCCCGAACTGTATGTTCATTTTCTGAGCAGTTCGGAGAACCGGTTGTTGGAAGAACACTTTTCCCACTTTACAGGGCTAATCCTGCAAGTAACGCAGGAAGGGAAAATTCTAGTGTGCCTGTATTTCTAGCCTAATTCTTATCTTAATTGCTGCTTTAAGTGTTTTCAGAAACTGTCTCTGGGTTAAGCTTTGTTACATTGTAACAGCCTTAATGGTCCTTGGCAATATACCCAAACTTTCTGTCTGTGGCTGAACTTCTCTGGAGGTCGTCCCCCCGCAAGAGTTTTTTGTGATACTTTTATTCTTGGGGCTTAAACAGCTATTTACAGAAGGGTTGGCATAGCCATAGAAGAAATGGCTGAGAGGCAGGATGCAAGCTTGGCATTCTGTCTGATCTTTTTACTGCTTTCTGAGGTCATGTGATTTTCCTTAAATCTGGATGATTACCTTAGGTTATCTTGTGAGATGAGTCAGGCCAGCTGGTATCTTTAAGTGGTGTAAATGAATCTAATGATTGCTTCTCCTAGGTGCTTTGTCAGTTCACTGAGCACAGGAGTCTCTTGTCTCTGGGGATTCTTCAGTCATGGTTGTCCCAAAATTACTTTTTTCAAGAGGCAACTGGACTTTCTTGGTTTCCAAAAAGTCAAGTTGCCTCTTGAAAAAGCACCTTTGGGACAGAAGTCTCTTCAGAGTGGCCAAGCTACATGATTGCTCACTGATAATAAGTGGATCATCCTTCCAATTTGTTATAGTTTGCTCTCATGATAATATGGCATAGTAACATGGCACCTGTAAAGTCCTCGACTTGCGATCGGCAGAAAGTCCTTGACTCACAACCTGGCAGCCTGGTAACAATTGGACAGCTATGATTGGCTAAGGCATGCCTGGCTGAAGCGGGACTTTTACAACCTTTCCATTGGTTGCTCTACTTGACAGCTCCTGTATAAATAGCTGTCAAGCAGAGCATGGTGCTGAAGTTGTTGTTCTATTCATATTGTTGCTATTGGTTGAATAAAGTTAGTTTTTGAGGTTACCTCATCATGTCTCTCACTTCTGTTGACCAGAATTTAATACTGGTGATGAGGATGGGATCAGCGGAACCCTGAAGAACTTTCATCCCTACCACTGAGACTTGTGA